>NC_056731.1:1814912676-1815611871 GCF_019279795.1 Protopterus annectens
TACATTTGGTGAACACTCTGGGGGCTGTAGTGAGACCAAAGGGCAGGCCCCGAAATTGGTAATGACTGGCTCCCAACTGAAAGCATAAGGATCTCCTGGATCGCCTGTCCATCTTTATGTGGTAGTAAGCATCCTAGAGATCTATCCAGCACATCCAATTGTCTCTCCCCAGAAAGGGGAATATTGACTGCAGTGTTACCATCCAGAATTTTGATTTTTTTACAGACCTGTTCAATCTCCTGAGATCCAAAATAGGTCTCCAGTCCCCTGACTTTTTTGGAACTAAAAAGAACCTTGAGTAAGTTCCAGGTCCAATTTGGTCTGCGGGGACATGCTGGATGACTCTTTTTCTTAGCAACTTTTCTATCTCTAATGTTGCATGACCTCTCTGACCGGGTGGGACATCTGGAAAGGACTGACTTATGGGAGGGGGGTGGAAAATGGTATGCAATAACCTCTGGAAATGATCGTTTGTACCCATTTGTCTTGAGTTATTGTTAGCCAGGTGTTTGGGTACAGCGAGACGCATTCCCCGACTGCCTCCAGAGGTGTACAGATGGGCCTCTTTTCAGGAGAGCTGGACGGGTCTGCCAGAGAAAGTATCTCTGTCACCCTGATTCTGCGGACCTCCTCTGCCATGAGGTCAGCGCCTTCCATTGTTACTTCCCCCTCTGCCCATGCGGGAAGTGTCACCACGTGTCGGAAAAACTTTTGGGGATTTGCGAAACCACATTTTTCCACCTCTCTGACCTTTGGGATAAGGTCTAGTGAGAATGGAAAAAATAGACTCCTACGACAGATAAGGTTTGCCCTTCCTGTTCACACCTGGTCAAGGTTTCTTTCACTTTAGCTCAGAACAGGAACGAGGCATCAAAGGGCGTATCACTGAAGGAAGACTTGAAGGGTTTGGCAAAATTGCATAAACACATACAGGAATGCCTCCTTAAGGAAATTCCTGTACATGCTGCCCTGCCCGCATCATCAGCAGCATATGAAATCAGTCGCATGGAGGAGTTAACAACTAAGTTGAGGGTGGAGAGCTAAGAGGACACTATCCGTGATCCCCGAAGCTACAGCACCCTGAAGAGCATCTCCTAGCTCCTTCAGGAGATCTCTCTGTAGTCTCGTGAAATGGGTTAAGTAATTCAGTGACTGCAGTGTAAATGCCACTGAAGAAAAGGCAAGCTTTCCATATCTATCCATAGTCAGAGACTCTTTGTTTGGAGGACGGACAAATGAGGAGGTCTCTTAACAACTTCTTCTTGGTAGCATCTGCCACCACCATCGCATCTACAGGGACACCTTTAGTTAAAAATTCCTTTTCTGCAGGAGCTGTAATGAATTTATTGGGCCTCCGCAGAACAGGTTCCATTGTATCTGGAGAAGTCCATGCCTTATGAGAGATGACGTTCATTAGTTGGTCATAGGGAGGAGACACCCAGGAGGTGGAAGGGTGAGACCCAAAATCCTCCAGGTATACTGACTCATCCTCTGAAGGGTTGACGGGCTTCCAGCCACCCCTCTGTTAAGGATCTCAAGGATGTCAGCAAAGGAGATATCCTCAGAGGGGGGACTGTGGGGACCCTTCTGAATCATCCAGGTAAGTATCTGAAGTGACAGACACATCAGGGGAGTCTATGTGCTTCCTCTTGCACAATCTCTTTCGGGGGACTTCCTCAGAGGGGTAACTCTGGTGAAGTTTTGGAAGAGATGTTACCACCCGCAGGGAGATCCTGGGGTTCTGGGTCTCGACACTTGGGGAGAGCATTGGTGCTGAGACCAACACTGGCGTCTGTGAGGGAAGAGAAGTTGGGCCAGAGAGTGGAGCTGTCTGGGGAGACAGTACCCTCTCCTTCAGCTCAAAAGCCCCCTCGCCCTGCCCCAAAGAGGTCCCCGGCTCCAAGGAGAGAAAAGAATGACCCAGGGGAAGAGCAAGGGGCCCCAAAGCCAAAGTAGGAACCGAGCTCAACCTAGCTGAGGCACCAAGGGATACAGTCAGATCAGACAACTGTCCACGCCGACTCCCCTCCCCAGACCCGGCTGGTGAACATCGGCGTTAAACCCCTCGACATCTAAAGGAAGTCAGAGCAGATGACGGAACCGACAAGCCTAAGGGGGGTTTCGGTTCCGATGCCTCCACTACTATCGGGCCCATGATCTCTGGCTCAGAAGTGCTGGAGCAGAGGTAGAAGACTGTTTATGTCCTTTTTTGCCTTTTGGAAGAGATGATGATGATTTGGAGCTCTGGGATCCCTCAAGAGCTTCTGTGAAGGGAACCTTTAATAAGCCCCTAACTATGAACTTATTTTGCGCTCAAGTAAGACCCTTCGACTAAAACCATGGCAAATGGTACATGGGTCTTGCAAATGCAGGGCACCAAGGCAATACACACAGCTAGTGTGCCAGTCTGTCACTGACATCTTTTGGTTACGGCGATCACATTTTTTTTAAATCTGGACTGCCTAGGTTGTTTTTCTTCCTTTTGATCCTTAGACATTGTTTATCTCAATAAGCACTCTAACAACTAGAAAAATGAGAAAAACAAGCAAACAATTCAAACTTTGGCTATTACAACCACAAGCCCAAAAATTGACTAGAAGGTTTTAAAGAATAGTATGTATATATATATATATATATATATATATATATATATATATATATATATATATATATATATATATATACATACACACACAACCAATATACACTACTAATATACTAGAATTTCTAACCTATTAGCTAGATAAAGAAGGAACACTACACACCAATAATATATATAACAACACTATCAAAATGCCAAAAAACACCAAAGGGCTTGAGGACAATCCTCTAAGATAAATGGATTGTCCTCACTATTTAGGGAAGACAAGCACACACGAGGGAAGAGAAGCGGCCCTCTAAGTTAAACGGACCGCCGAGAGCCCTCTAACTTAAATGGGATCTCGCTACGAAGGAAAGGCTCTTGGGAGACAATCTGTGAAGACAGATAGGCCTGACGAACGGGGGGGGGGGGGGGGGATCAAACTCTGCTACTATCATAACCAAGACTACTCTAACTAGTAGCACACGACAGAAAAATGTTAGGAATAAATTTTCTTTAAGAACTTTAGAGTATGACAGGAAAAAAAAACTTTAAAGATACTACTTAGCCAACGATCCAGCCAGAAGACATCTCTTTCACTTGAGTGGCAAACGAGATCTGGGGATATTCCATATGCATCAAGGGATAGAGGAGGGCGGGGTTGCCTTGAGCCAGTCGGAGCTTTCGAGCTTTTGCATTAGGCCAAGTCAGAACCGATGCTCGATTCCGAACCCAAACAGCAAGAATTAATGCAAGATAGGACAACATAACATTACATATTTCTCCTTTGAAATCATATTTTTTTATAAAATTAATCAGTCCCATTTATTCCTGGAAGGAGCTGTTCTTTACATTGTCAAAAAATACTTCCTATCCTTCTACATCACTTTTCCAAAAGGTTATTGTGTTTTAAACTCAACTTCATAAGATCACAATTCTTCTTCAGTATACATACTCCTGCATATTACTTTTCAATATAAAGATTTATTTTGCAATACCTTTGAGTACATACCATCTCCTTATCTTCCTTTACCAACTCCTTTATTAAAATTCTTTGTTTCTCATATTCTTAAATATGGTGTTAACTCCATTTTTACCTTTTAATATATTTTCTGATACCACAAATTTACTATTTTTCCGTTTTCATATTTTACATACTTTTCTAATATTATATCAGATTCCTTAACTAAGCATTTATAAATCCTTTAATCTGCTTAACAAATGTTCTCATTCTATATACAGTATAAACTTATTTTAATTTGTAACCACCACTCATACCACAACTAATAAAAAGATATTAAAGCTGTATGGTTTAACCATATCTGTTTTCTTTCTTTGTGGCCAAATGATATGTAAAACCTGCCATCTTACACTCACTTGTAAAGTACTTTAAAGTCTCTGAAAACATTACATAATCATTTCCATTCTGCAAGGCCACTTAACATCTACACAAGCTATTTCTTTTCCTAACAGCATACCTTCACATTTTAAGCTCTTTCAACATTTATGTATATACTGCATTAACCTTGAATTTGTTTTCTTATTTCATAATTAAACTCTTCCAACATCACTATATTCATTAACAGATATGCCTTTGTCATGTCCTCAAACAAATCTGCTCTCTTTTTAGTAACAGTCCTCTCATAATCTATTATCAAACTAACAGGCTTTGTTTTAATCCTTACATCTAACAATGATACATTCTTCCCATTACTATTAAATAATCCAATATAAAAAGAAGTTATGTACTCACCATAATGTTCCATGTTGGTAGTCCATCTCACCCTTCATTTTTACACATGGGTTCGTAGCCGATCCTCGGCTCCGACTCGGATGATTTTCAAGCTCGAAGACTTCTGGTTGGCTCGTGGCTAAGCAGGTATCCCATGGTGCACCAGTGCAATCCCCAGATCTTGTTTGCTGCTCACTAATGATAGAAAGAGATAGAAAGAAACCCTTAATCAACAAACCCATACTATAGGGTCGCCGACGAAGAAATTTATAATATACCTCCAGATCTTCCACGATGGGGGCAGGATTGAAGGTTGGTAAAAATTAAGGGTGAGATGGACTACCAACATGGAACGTTATGGTGAGTACATAACTTCTTTATGTTGGGCAGTCCAATCTCACCTTCATTTTTACATATGGGACAGCGTCCCTAGCGCCTTATTCTTGGGTAGCTCATTGGAAGATACTCCTGAGCACTGTGGAGCCAAAGGATGCTCTACACCTAGAAGCCAAATCCAACTTATAATGAGTAATGAAGGTGTGAGGGGTAGCCCACGTAGCTGCTGCACAGATATGATCAACTGGTACCCTGGCTTGGAAGGCTGCAGAGGTAGACACAGGTATTCCGCTGCATTGCTATGATTGGGAAAGAATGCTGGGAGCTCAATGGACTGGTTCTATGTGGCAGAAGAACAAACTTTGGGAACAAATGAAGGCTTGGTACGTAAAGAAACCCTGTCTTTATGAAAAACTAAATAAGGTGGCTTAATAGACAGGGCATGTAGCTCAGAAACACGTCTGGCTGATGTAATAGCTACCAAAAATACAGTCTTCCAGGACAAGTACTTTAAGGAAGCTGAATGAGACGGTTCAAAAGGAGGGTATGTTAGTTTGGGCAACACAAAATTTAAGTCCCAAGAAGCCATAGGTTCCTGTAAAGGTGGTCTCAGCAAGGTGGCTCCTCTCAAGAAAGTTTTACATAACTTATGCGACATAAGGTTAACATTTGGAGATCCCAAATAAAAATGTGAAATAGCTGCCAATTGTACTTTGATGGTGGCTGCAGCAGATCCCTGCTGAAAAAGCTCCAAAAGGAATTCCAGAATTATGGGAACGGGAGCAGTGTAAGGATCCACTTTCATTTTCTGTGCCTAAATAGAAAACCCTTTCCACTTACTGTCATACAGCCTTCTGGTTGATGGTTTATGTGAGGATAAAAGAATACGGGACACCGATGATGAAACATTATGAAGCCGAACTAGAGATGGAACTGGAGCAGCCAAGCTGTCAATTTGAGGGTGTGGAGAGAGGGGTGTAGCGAACCCGACATGTGGGTCAATAAGATCTGGAACTGAGTCCAGGATCCAAGGATCATCCAGGAGAAGAGGCTTGAGGAAGGGAAACCAGACCAGACGAGGCCAGTAAGGAGCAATGAGGATCAACTTGCTTCCCAGTCGGTTGGCTTTCTGTATCACTTTGGGGATAAGAGAGAATGTAGGGAAGGCATAGAGAAGTCCCGTGGGCCAACTGTGTACCAGAGTGTCTCTGGGTGCTTCCCCCGGAAGGGGAATTAGGGAAAAATAACTGTTGCACTTGGCATTGACTGGACTGGCAAAAAGATCGCAGCAAGGTTGTCCCCATTTTCGGAAAATCTGTTCCACAATTTCTCATTTCAGAGACCACTCGTGGGGCAGCAGGATTGCCTGGCTCAGCTTGTTGGCTATCACGATGGTTGTCCCCAGAATGTGTGTTGCCACCAGAAAACGCTGGGAAGAAATCACCCATTCCTAAACTCGCATGGCCTCTCGACAGAGTGGGTAAGATCTGGTACCGGTCTGTTTGTTGATATACCACACAACCAACATGTTATTCGATTGTATCGCAATCATCCTGTGAGGAAGAAGGTCCTGAAGTGCTTGCAATGCCAGAAGCACAGCTCTCATCTCCAGAATGTTGGTATGCAGATGAGCCACGTGATCTTGCCATGTGCTGTGGACCGTCCTGCCCAGATAATGCCCCCCCACCCGACCTGGGAGGCATCCGTGGTCACAGTGGCAACGGGTTGGGTGGGCACAAAGGGAGCTCCCGTGAACAAGTTGTTGGGGGCTATCCACCAACGAAGGTCCTTTTTGCATGATTCTGTCAGCAAAATAGAGTGATTCAGCGGTAGATATTAGAACGACCACTGGGAGAACAAGAGCCATTGAAGGATTCTCATATGCAGCCTGGCTAGAGGTATTAACAGAATTAGTTGGGGCCATCATTCCAAGAAGTTGAAGAATCCACTTTGCACTTTGCTTTGACCTTCCGAAGTGGGAGAAGTCGTTGAACATGTGAGATGAGGTTTTTTGCTCTTTCAGCAGGAAGACGAACTGTCATATCCACTGTGTCTACCTCTGCGCCTATAAAAATCACAGCTTGCGAGGGCAGTAATGCAGATTTTTCCCAATTTATGGAGATCCCTAGTTGAGTACAAAGCTGGATGGTGATGTCCCTGTTTTGGAGAAGTAGATGCCTGGTGAGCGCAGTCAGGAGCCAGTCGTCCAAATATGGAAACACCTGGAATCCCTGACGTCTCAGGTGAGCTGTCACTACTGCCATGCATTTGGTTAACACCCTGGGGGCTGTGGTGAGACCAAAGGGCAGAGCATGAAACTGATAATGGCTGGCTTCCTCCGGAAGCGCAGATACCTCCTTGACGCCTTGTCCATTTTTATATGGTAGTAGGCATCTTGGAGATGTACAGAGCACATCCAATAGTCTTTCCATAACAACGGGAGTATTGACTGCAGTGTTACCATCCAAAACTTGTCCTTTTTCACGTATTCGTTTAATCTGCTGAGGTACAATATTGGCCTCCAATCTCTAGTTCGTTTTGGGACCAAAAAGAACCTGGAGTAAGTTCCGGATCCTATCTGGTCAGCTGGCACGGGCTGGATGACTCTTTTTGAGAGCAACATGTTGATCTCCACAGTTGCCTGATCCCTGTGATTGGGTGGAACATCTGAGATCTTCTTGGGAACAAACGGTGGAAGGGAAAAGGGTATGATATAGCCTATGGTAACAACTCTTTGTACCCACTTGTCTAGGGTTATATTTAGCCAGGCGTCTGGATACAAAGAGATGCAACCCCCGACTGGCCCCAGAGAAACGCAGTCAGGCCCCACATCAGGAGCGCTGATAAGGCCGCCCTTGTAAGGAACCACAGCCTTGCTGATATTGCGGACTGCCCCTGCCTCTAGAGCGACGTCTACCATTTCCTCCTCCTCTGCCTCTGAAGGAGAATTCACTCTGTGTGTCTCGAAAGGCCCTTTGGGACTTTTTGCACCACATCTTACCTCCCCTTTGACCTTTGGGGTAAGGTCGAGAGGGGACAGTAAAACAGACTCCCACGGCAGAGACAGTCTTTCCTTCCTGTTCACACAGAGTGAATGTATCTTTCACCTTGGAACCAAACAAGGAGGAACCATCAAATGGGGCGTTGGTGAAGGTGGACTTGAACAGCTCTGCAAAATTACATAAGCGCATCCAGGAGTGGCGCCTAAGGGCAACTCCTGAACCTGCTGCACTGCTCGCTCCATCAGCCACATGAGATATGAGCCACATGGAGGAGTTAACTACAAAATTTAGGGTGGACAACTGAGCAGAGATTCTATCCAGGACTCCCTCAGGACAAGCACTCTGTATGGGATCTCCTAACTCCTTGAGGAGATCCCTCTGCAACCTCGTGAAATGGGCAAGATAGTTCAGGGATTGAAGTGTAAAGGCCGATAAACTAAATACGCGCTTCCCGAACCTGTCCATCTGTCGAGACTCCTTGTTTGGCGGATGTACAGAGGAAGAAGTCTCTGTCCACTCCTTCTTCGTGGCTGCCACCACCACCATGGCATCTACGGGAACGCCCTTAGACAAGAATTCTTTTCCAGGAGGGGCAGACAGGAACTTATTTTGTCTTCTAGGTACCGGCTCCATGGCATCAGGAGTATCCCACACCTTCCAACTAACCAGATCCATTAGCTCGTCGAAAGGTGGAGACACCCAAGAGGCAGGGGGTTGAGACCCGAAAGCCTTCAGGTACACCGACTCCTCATCTGAAGGGCTGACAGTGGGCCAGTCGCACCTCTGTTTAAGGATCTCTAGAATGTCCACAAAAGAGACATCATTAGAGGACGACTTAGGGGACCCCTCTGACTCATCGAGGTCAGTGTCTGATGTCAGAGACTCATCCTGGGAGTCAATATGCTTCCTCTCGCATACTCTCTTCTGCGGGGGCTCCTCAAACGGACCTTCTGGGGATGCCCCAGAAGAGTGGGGTCCAACAGCCAGTGGCTCCTGAGGCTGTGGGTCTCTGCTGTCTCTGGAGAGAGTAAAGACTGAGACCAAAGTGGGGGCCCTGGGGGGAAGAGTGCTTGTACCACTAGCAGGGGCTGTACATTGTGACAGCACACTCCTCATCACCTCAAAAGCAGATCTCTCTAGCTCCGAAGACCGCCCCCGCTCCGAAGAGACAAAGGATGGTGCTGGAACCAGAGCCATCAGCTCCGAGACAGAGGCAGGGTCCGAGCTCACCCTGGCAGACACACAGAGAGGAAGGCTCGGAACCGACGAAGATCGATTCAAAACCTCCCCCTCGGCACCGACAGAAGAGCTTTGGTCCCTGGACACGATGGACGGAGCCAAACATGTCGGAGCCGAACTCTGCTCCAATGCAACAGCAAGGGGACCGGAACCAAGGGTTCCTCCATTGGTTAACAAGCACTCCGGCTCCGAAAAACCAACATGGCTCGGAGGAGGAATCACGGATGGAGACAAGACTGGTTCGAGGGTCTCCAGAGCCAATTGGGTCAGAGCCAACAAAAATTTAGGCAGGGCAGATGACTTGAGGAGTCTCAGTTCTACCCTCTCTACATCTTCTTCTGAAAGACTCCTGGAAGACCTGGAAGATAAGGTTGGGGATCTCACCCTAGCAGGCACTGGAGATTTCACCATCAAGGAGACCGGTAGGGATAAATAAAAGCACACAATCCTCTCTAAGCACAAAACTGTCAGTGAAAAAATCTTGAGACAGCAAATGTAGAAAAAACACCAACAGTACCACAGCTAGGAAATTTACTGAAATGAATTAAAGTAAAATAAAATAAACTATTTCATGAAACTCCCACTACAAAGGTTAGCGCTTTCAGGGATCTACCCCTTCATCAGACAACTGTTAAAAATCCCATAATTCCTTAAATACTATAAGACGTATATAATAAAAATACACACACACATATATATATATATATATATATATATATATATACACACACATATAATTACATTATATAACACTGTATATTTTTTATTATGTACTTAGTTGTGAAAATACATATGTATATATATTTATATGTGCACACACACGTTTATATATTAACATGCTTTCTGCATATTACTTTATATGTATAGTATCTATTCTATGCATACACTTTCTACGTTTCCTATAGATATATATATAATATATATAAAATATACGTATATATGCTTTATATATTTATATATATATGTGTATATATATATATATATATATATATATATATATATATATATATATATATATATATATATATATATATATATATATGTATGTATATATATATATATATATATATATATATATGTGTGTGTGTGTGTGTGTGTGCATTTTCATTATATACATTTTTCTATACATATGATTTACAGATTAGCTTGTTTGGGGAACATGTAAAATGTGGCATCTGGTGTAAATGTTTTTATAGATGTATTTGTGTAGATGCATTGGTTATCGTGTCTCATGTTAAACTAGTAGTAATTTTAGTAATTTTGAAATACCATGTGACTGTCATAGTATTTAAGGAATTGTGGGATTTTTAACTGTTGTCTGATGAAGGGGTAGATCCCTGAAAGCGCTAACCTTTGTATTGTGAGCTTCATGAAATAGTTTATTTTATTTTATTTTACTTTAACTCATTCCAATAAATTTCCTAGCTGTGGTACTGTCGGTGGTTTTTCTACATTTGCTGAGACCGGTAGGGACTCTACAGACCGGCTCCGAGAAGCAGAGTCAACTATTTGCAAAGATTCAGTCGGCACTGAAATATCTGTAACTGACTCCGAAACCACAATACTCTCCTTCGGCTCCAAAGACTAAGGAGTCGAGGAGGCAGGTTTTATTAATTTGGCAGGCGGCTCCGAAACACTAGGCGGTGCCGGAGAAGGCCTTTTTGAACCTTTAGATTTTGAGTCAGATCTTGACTTCGAAGACTTAGATGAAGAAGCCAAAGAACCAGACAAAGCTTTCTCGAAGGTTGGCTTCAAAAGACCCCTGAGTATCAGTTTGTTCTTTCTCTCCTGCAACACTCTAGGAGAGAAAGCATGACAGAACAAACATGATTCTTGCAAATGGATGGCTCCCAAACAGTAGACACAGCTACTGTGGCCATCGGTCAAAGACATTTTCTGGGAGCACTTCATACATTTTTTAAACCCAGAGAGTTTGTGCTCCTTGCTATCCTTAGACATTGCAACCCACAAACAACCAGAGGGAAAGAGAAGAGAATGACTGAGGACTAGGTCCTCTAACTAAAATGGGCCTAGCCCTGCAGACGAATTACACGAGGGCTAGGTCCTCCAAGTTAAACTGGCCTAGCCTGATGTAAGATAGAAAGCTAGATTTTCCACTAAACAACAGACAGATTCAGTCACACAGGAAAAAATTTAAGAAGCAACACCAGGACTAGGTCCTCTAAGTTAAACGGGCCTAGCCCTGTGAAGAACCCGGTCTTCTAATTCAAACAAACCAAGAAGGCACAACATATATACACACACACACACACACACACACACACACATGCTTCAAGGACAGCAAATTAACAACTGCAAAAAATTAAGACTTTAGCGGGTCCCCGCTAAAGACCACCAGTCAACAATAACCGCTTGACAGGAAAATAGTCAATAGGAGCCCCTATTTATTAACAATGGTGAACTTGTCAAACTAACTCTCTAAGCAAGAAAAACACAACCGCGTCTAACTACAGGAATACAGGAGACTACTAATACTAGTCACACAAAGGCCACAAGGCAATTTAGGTAAAACCTAACTGTAAATAACAGGAAAAAGGGTGAAACTGCCAAAAACTAACGGTTTACGTAAAGCGCAATTGCGCCTAACTACTGGTACAAAGGATACCACTAAAAAGGTCACACAACAACCACAAGACAATAAAGATAAACTCCTATAATGGATATATTCAATAACTATGCAAAAAGATACTAGAATAATGAAAATTGCAAAAACTTAGCCAGAGTCAAGAGAAGCACATCCGAACTTGTCAACACGGCAAACAAGATCTGAAGATTGCACGGGTGCACCATGGGATACCTGCTTAGCCACGAGCCAACCAGAAGTCTTCGAGCTTGAAAATTGTCCGAGTTGGAGCCGAGGATCTGCTCCAAACCCATATGTAAAAATGAAGGTGAGATTGGACTACCTAACATCAATGCTTATCTTATTTAACAATACATCAATATTTCCAACATATCAGGACTAAAATTTACAAAATGTAGATCTTCTCCACAAATTTTCAAACTGCAGTCATTTTTGATCAGTCAACAACCTGATGCCAATTAAACTGTTTTCACAATAAGCTGTTTGTATCATTCTTATACATGTAAGATTCACATTTAATTTTTAAAACTGTTAACTTTCATGGATGGTAAAACAATTCCATCCCTTTCCTATATTTTATTTTGAAAATGCTTTTAACTTTTTATTTCTGTGTTTTATTCTCTTCCTAATATGATTTTTCTCTGGCATAGCGTTCACATCTTTGTTTTTATCTACTTTTAACCACAACACAAAACCAAACTAGTGAAAAAATAGAACGTGGCAAAGGAGAGCAAATGAACCTGGAAACACAAATTCTGCAACTTCAAAAACACGATTTATTATGGATAAGCGCTTTCGGTAGAGAGTAATCTCCCCACCTTCATCAGATCACAGGAAATGCAACATCACACACCCCTATATATACAAATTGATCCAAATGAATTAAAAAGTATGTATATAATTACCAAAGTTAACAAGTTTAATACAATAATGAAATAGAATAAAATAAAATAAAATAGATTAATCCAAAATATATATGTTATTATTATTAATTGTTATTAACCGGTCCACCTCATGATCTAAACCATTCTTGTCAGATAAACAGTCTAAAAATGTTTTTATATATGTAGTAAAAAAATCTTTATAAAATTACATTTTTTAAAAATTGTTTTAAATTTTTATAATGCATGTAACTATCTGAATGCATTAGAATGGTGACCTTAACTAACCCATTTCTTATTAAGGTCTTTGGGATTCAGTAAATTAGTTAAAAAATTGACTAGATGCATGATTAAATACATAAATAAATGAATAAACTAACCAAAACTAATCCACTCGTACTTCTTAAAAGTACGAAACATATAAAATTTAAATAGAAACGCTTTGTAATTGCAAGTTTAGAAATCATCATATATAACATGTAAACTGTAAAATCTGTAAAAATCAAAAATACAATGACCAATGACAATCTATTGCACTTAAGAAACCTCTATGCATTAAAAAATAATAAAACAGCATGCCAGTGTGTATTAAAAAGACGATCATAAACTAAACTTTGGAAATATATTCAAAACATAGAAAAAAGGGGGGGTTGGGGGGTTTTAACAGATGTTTCCAAAAAGGCCCAATAGAGCCTAAATAAACCAATGGGTTATAGAAAGACATGTCTCAATTAACTGTATCAACCTAAACCAATAACATGACGTCTATGGTCAAAAGTCCTTTAACTTCAATTAGACCCACCCCTATTCTATCTTAGCAGGGCTTTTAGTTTCAAGATACATTTAATAGAGACTAACTCATTAAGTCCCGGATGTATGTATGATGAAGTCCTAATTTGCCAATATACCTCCTGCTCCTCTAGTTGCAATTGCCAAGGCCCTCCCCTTAGAGCTGGCTGTATTTGTTGGATAACTGAAAACAAAAAGGAGTGTTCAGGATACGAATCAACGTGTTTGGCCAAAGCATTGTTCATGTCATTGATGTTGATGGCATGGACATGTTCATAAATTCTTTTCTTAAAAGCCCTCTCGGTTTTTCCGATATAAAAGGCAGGACAGTGTCTGCATGTGGCCACGTAAACAACTCCTTTAGAATTGCAGTTGAAACTGCCATTAATTTTGTATTCAGTTCCTGCCAAGCTAACCTTTGACCCAGTTGAAATGAATTTACAATAGGGGCAGCACCCGCATTTACTCATTCCCTTAATTGGTCTGTTTGTCTTGTGGTTCACTCTCTCTAAAAGATCTTTTAAATTTTGCCCCCTTCTGTATGTAAATCTAGGCCTGTCACCAAGACATTTAATTAATTCTTGGTCTTCCATTAAAACTCTCCAATTTTTATGAAAAATGTTTTTAATGGCCTTCCAATCAATGCTAAAGGTAAACAGGAACGAAATATTCCCTAAGGCATTTTCATTTTCCTTCTCCTTAATGATAATAGCTGTAGAGCCCTCTCTTAGTATTGGTTTGAAATGCCCGGACTCTCTTTTTGTTATTACTTCTTGCTGAATTCTGTCAATAAATGCATCGGGATATCCCCTCAACAGGAACATACCAGAGATGTTCTCACATTCCCTTATAAAATCCTCATGTTCGGACACCATCCTGGCTGCCCTGACAAACTGTCCCTTTACAACACTCTTCTTTTGATGTATGGGATGAGAGCTGGTAAAATGTAAATATGTGTTGGAAAAAGTGGGTTTTCTAAAGATGGTGGAAATCATTTTATTAAGGGTGAAATCCTTTCTAAGTTTAACATCTAGGAAGGTTGTCTCCCTGTCATTACTAGAAAAAGTAAATTCTAGAAAACTCGTTGACTGAGAGATGCTGTCTATAAAGTCAGGGATAAGATTGGTAGGCCCATTCCATAGGAAAAACATGTCATCTTGGTACCTAGTGTACCAAGAGACATACGCCAGATAATATTGATTCACAAATAAACTTTGATCCTCCCATTGTGCCAGTACACTATTAGCAAAGGTGCACCCACAAGGGGAGCCCATTGCAATCCCTCTTGTTTGCAGATAATAATTATTGTTGTTAAAAAGCAAATAGTTATTGGTGAGGATCAAGTCCAGGAGTGTTTCCACTAAGTGCATCTGGTCGTTTGATGCCCCCTTACGGAGCATAAAATCCACTGTCCATTCAACCCCCACCTGATATGGGATGACAGTGTATAAGTCTTTAATGTCAACTACTAAAAAAATACTAAAACTATGCAAAAAGATACTAGAATAATGAAAATTGCAAAAACTTAGCCAGAGTCAAGAGAAGCACATCCGAACTTGTCAACGTGGCAGACACAAGATCTGAGGATTGCACGGGTGCACCATGGGATACCTGCTTAGCCACGAGCCAACCAGAAGTCTTCGAGCTTGAAAATTGTCCGAGTTGGAGCCGAGGATCTGCTCCAAACCCATATGTAAAAATGAAGGTGAGATTGGACTACCTAACATCAATGCTTATCTTATTTAACAATACATCAATATTTCCAACATATCAGGACTAAAATTTACAAAATGTAGATCTTCTCCACAAATTTTCAAACTGCAGTCATTTTTGATCAGTCAACAACCTGATGCCAATTAAACTGTTTTCACAATAAGCTGTTTGTATCATTCTTATACATGTAAGATTCACATTTAATTTTTAAAACTGTTAACTTTCATGGATGGTAAAACAATTCCATCCCTTTCCTATATTTTATTTTGAAAATGCTTTTAACTTTTTATTTCTGTGTTTTATTCTCTTCCTAATATGATTTTTCTCTGGGATAGCGTTCACATCTTTGTTTTTATCTACTTTTACTTATTATGCTAATAAAGCAAATCTATTTTCATTATGTGCATTTATCTTATTTTCTTTTTTAAATAACCTCTCCCACTGTTTTTATAACAATTATCATTCTCCATGACTATTTGTTCATTGCCTTCATTTATTTTATCAGTATTTCATCTTTAATTTTACTTTTCTTTTCATCAGTAAATTATTCAGTTCTTCATTAGCAGTTTCTGAAATACTGACTTCAGGCAAACTGCAGATGCCCTTAGAACACTGATGATATTCTGTTTTGTAATTCATCATTGCATGTTCCATTTCACCAAAACGATGACATCTTTTCTTGTTTCACGTATTATCAAATGATTACCATCCCCACCAAAACAGCAAGTTATTAGGTTGCCAACAGTTATCTTAAAATCCCTTGTACATTAATAAGTATGTCACTAATTAAGTGCTGAACTCTTGCATGCAAGCCTCAGTGCACATATCACATTCATCTTTCACAATAAACTGCATAGCACATATTCAGATTATGTAATATGCCCTCTGATTATTCCATAATTTCAGTTTGAAACTGGATAGCCACTTTTGCCGTATTTATTATTTCTAAGAAAAAATATTAATTCCATGGATAACTGTCTTTCAGTCACAAACCCTACATAACTTATCGTTTAGTGCAAAAGTCTCAGATGAACTATTTCTTACATAAGTAAGTCAAAGTGCACATATCTTTGGCTTTGAGTCTCAACGGGACAACAATAAAGTCTCAAACAAAATCTGTACATAGGAACATTTTATTCTTAACAGTAGTCATTACCTTTGTTTTCAGTTTCAGCAATTTATTACCTGGCAGATGTACCAGTGCAGCATCCGACAGCACCACAGCTGATTCCTTCAGATTCCTGAAGTTTTCCTCATTTTCTCTGCTTCTCTAACTCTCTAAACTTTCAACCACCTTTCCCTTTCAGAAGTCAGGTACAAAGCTGAATGAAGCTTCAACAGAAGTATCTTTAGCATAATTAAATCACTCTTATAAAAGCAGAACTCCTATTTCAACACACTGAATCTGTCCCCATGACAAAGTGTTATAATCACTGCACTCTTGTTGTTCCATTAACCTCTCCAAATTAACCATTCCCCAGCCTAAGCAAATGTTAGAGGTGCTATTCCACCATGAAGGAGGTGTGATGGGAAAGAGGAGCTCATTGGGAACATATTTTCTGGGAGTGCTGTGACTTGGCGGACTTTAAGGATTCTCTGCGGTATGCACTGTCAGAAATGCTGGGTGGGCAGATTGGCCTGATGAGGGAGATGATTTTTCTGAGCTATAATACAGAATCAGAATTGCCTAGGCGTGATAAGGCTTTGGTGGCTCCCAAAAAAAACAATTACTAGAAAATGGAAATCAAAATCTAAACCAACTATACCAGAAGTAGTGAATATAGTAAGAGAGATAAAACAAATGGAATTGAGAGCTTTTAAAAAATGGTAGGAGCAAACTACAAAGGAAAAAATGGGAATTGTGGGAACAATACATACAAGGGAGGAATGAGATTTTAAAGTGGCAGGACTTAAACTAGCTATGTAATGTCTGACTGAAAAAAGATTGGGTAGATTCTAAATTATATATAATGTTTGTAACTGGGAGTGTGTCAGTATGGATTATGATGTAAATTGCTTGCAACTAGGATTGTGTTGGTGCAGTTTGTTTTCATTTGTATACTTGCCTATGTTTTAAGTGATGGTTTAATAAAAAAAGCAGGAATTTAATAATTTATGTAATGTTGCTTAGGTTATATGAAATATAGCAATATATGTGAAATAAAATGTTTGTTAAATTAATTATAGTGTGATTACTTTTATATGAATATGAATGTAAATGTGCCTATGTCACAAGTGATAATTCAATAAATGTGTTGGGGGGGGCATTCTCCAGCCTACACAACAGTAATGTCCAGAGGTCTGTAATTCACTTTAGTACCTAGATCACATTACATATTATATGTTGCTTCTCCACCAGACTGTTGCAATAGTTATTAGTCTTCCCCCAGTCAACAAAGAGAAGGGAAAAATTTGGTTTATTTAAACAAAAATTAACACACATCTCTTTTCATCAACAACAATGAAGAAATTCTAAAACAGTTTTACATATTATTGCAAAATGCCAAGCCTTATTATACAATGCTTTGTAACACAGAGTAGTCTATACTCTCCAAAAAATGAACAAGTACACTATTAACTCTTTATTAACTCAGCATACTGTTTCACCCCATAATAAAACAAACTTGTTCAAATCAGAAAGCAATGCACGAGTACATATGTATTCTGATACAATATCAAATTCCAAAAGTGTTTTGTTTGCTTATATTCATGGAAAATATAATATGATCAAGTGTATCTAGTTCTCTACAAAAAGTACAAAAAATATTTTCTATCATACGCTTGCAAGAAATTAATGCCTTCATAGGTAGTTTACAGTAACACAGATTCCACACAAATCATTTTAGAAAAAATATATTGTGCTAATGTCAACTTAATTCCTACTCTTTTCAGAAACAACTTATGCAGCTCCCACCATCCAAGTTCATAATAAAAATTCCAACTGTCTAGGATGGCCTTGTTCTACTAAAGCCACACCCAGTTTCCACTGACTATTTTATTTTTACATACAGCTGCCATCTCCAACTTTTTGCATATTCCTAACTAATTTATCACCAGTTTTCCACTGTTCCAGCAAACATGTACAAAAATACATTTTCTAGATACTTATTCTCAACAAACCATAACAAAGTACATATACATAGTGACAAAAATAACCAAGGATAGAGTTAATCACTCTCAACTCTCCAGTGGAAGCTTTTTGTTACAATATGTCTCTCCTTCTAGGTTTCAGCTAATTTACAAATAAATAAAATACATGACACTGCAGTGGTGGTGCTGCAGTAGCATTGTCACCTCACAGTAAGACGTTGTCCTGTTCGATTCTCAGCTAAAGCGTCTTCTGTGTGGAGACATGCGTGAATGGGCGTACCTTCGCTGAAGGTTGTGCGTCAGGGCTGGCAACTCGGCACGTAAAAATCTACCACCAATCATTAGCGGACCGGAGTTCCGCTGTAGCAACCCCTAATAGGGAAAAGCCGAAAGACACAACGACATACATACATAAATAAATAAATCTGTCACTAGTTTCTCTGAAACAAGAAACATCCCTGTCAAATATGTACCTAAACAAAAAATAAATATATATTTATTTTATTTTACATTTGTTTATCGGGATAGTCCGACTGGATACATGTCCATTTTCAGCGGAGGCCCGGGGAGAAAAGCTCCACATAGACAAAAACATATATTGACTGCACAAGAAGTTACAAAAAAAAAAACTAAAATATATGAAAAACAAAATGGTTATTTACATTATATACATTGGTTATATAGAGTTCCCTAATAGGGACTTCGCAATTCTCATGGACAGACACAGTTACAAGTTAGAAACCAAGAAACAGAATATGGAACTTAGTGCCAATAAAAACCGAAAATACCAAAAGCAAAGCACTAAAAGGAAATAAGGCTGCAGGCACTGTCACGTAGGATTTATTCAGGAAACACAAAATCATAAACCCTGACAAAACTCCACACTACGTTTTCGTTCCACGATTGACTTCATCAGACAACCTAACCCTCACAAATCCACACTCTTAAATACATTAAACACTTCCAATAAACATATAATTAGCATTCAATTAATTAGCTACAGGTGTTCATAATGAACTATAAGTTGAGATGAAAAAGACATATATCTTATCACACAAATAAAATACATAATAAAAAACTTTGCTAATATTAAAATATGTCTAAATCGAAACATCTCATTAAACACTCTATGCTGATATAATAAAACCCGAGAATATGCATATACAAAAATAAATACTATATAAATAATGATGAAAAGTCTGATTTTCAAGGTACAATAAAAACTCAAAATGCATAAATAGTAGTTTGGCGCCATCAAGTGGAAAAAACAGTAATTATCCTAAAAACACATTTTTATAATGCTAGTAAAAAATATATATCAATTCATAATATAAACAACCTAATAGTTGGCATATTCAATTTCAAAAATCATTTGATCTATCCAACAATGTTGATAAATTTGATAAATAAAAAAAAAATTTTTTAACCATAAAATCATTGGTTACAACAAACATTACTTTATTTAAAAAATAAATATTTAAAATATTAAGAACCTTTTATAATTTAGCTGCCCTCATTTTTAATACCGGAGTTATGGAAATAACATCATTCAAGCCTGGTGGTTTATTAGCCTCCAGGTGCAATTGCCATAATAACTCCTTGTATTCTATGGAAGTCTCCCATTGTCCACCTCTAATATCTTTCTCTACTACTTCTAGAACAAAAAAAGTTAAACTCAGCTGAGGGACAATTGGTTAAATGTCTTCATAATGCATTTTTTAGATTGTTTGTTCTTATTTCATAATAGTGTTCATAAATCCTATTTTTTAACTTCCTTTCGGATTTTCCAACATAAAATGCGTCACAAACCTTACATAAGGCAATATAAACAATACCATTAGTGTTACAATTCGAGAAATACCTAATCTCAATAAATATATCCCTACTTTTTATATATATTGCCTTATTAGCGCATATATGGGTACATTGTGAACACTTACCACATTTAAATGTCCCTACTTTAATTCTTTTATTCCTCTAACTCTATTTCCTTCCAAAATGGATTTCAGATTCCTACCTTTTCGATAAGTACAACTCAATGGGTCTATAAAAAGGTGGTTAAGGTCAGATAGTTCCCCAAACTTAGTCCATTCTTCCTCCAGAATCTTCCTAATCTGTACAGCCTGTCCACAATAATCTACTAAAAAGTTACTCTCTCTTTCCATATTTTCATTTATACTCTTAGAAATTCCCAATATATTGTTTGTCCTACCTAGAATGGGTTCAAATCTCCCCATTCTACCTTCCCTTACTTCCTTCTCTATGTTCTTGATCATTTCTGATGGATACCCTCTTTCCTTAAACATTTTATACAATATATCACATTCCTTATTAAAATCAAAATCCCTCGACGTCATTCTGCTTGCTCTTACGTACTTCACTATTCCTTTCTTTTGGTGATAAGGGTGTGCGCTACCAAATGACAGATAGGAATTGGAAAATGTTGATTTTCTGTACACCTTAGAAAAAAAAACAGAATCACTTTTCCCCACATTAATATCCAAGAACTTTAATTCATTTTTATCACATTCATAAGTAAATTTTAAAAAACTAGTAGATTCAGAAATATGTTTAAAAAATGCTTGGAATTCTTCATCCGTACCAATCCATATAAAACACATGTCATCAAGGAAGCGCTTATACAACTTCCAACATGAACTAAAACTTGAATTGATGATGAATTTATTTTCCCAAGTAGAAAGTATAACATTCGCATATGTAGGGGCGCATCTGGCACCCATAGCTACTCCTTGAATCTGTTTAAAAAATTCTCCTTCAAAATGAATGAAATTATTAGTAAGCACTAATTCCATAAGTGTAAGGATCAAATAAAACTCATTGTTGTCAAATTTCCCATAATTAATCAAAGCTTCTTCAAATAACTTCATACCCTCCTCTTGAGGTATAGAAGAAAATAAATCAATAATATCAATAGTATAGAATGTGATATCTTTATCAAAAACGTCTTGGGATAGTTGTTGCAAATGTTCCCATGAATCTTTAACCACACCTGTTCCTGTAGTAGAAAGCCCCTTCAATTTTATATCAAGCCATTTGGCTATGGGTGCTGTAACCGAATTTTCTGAGGCCACTATTGGGCGCATAGATGGACTAGTGATGCTTTTATGTACCTTAGGTACGCCAAACATAGTCGGTACCGTAGGTTTTTCAACATGCAAATAATGGAACGTTTGTATATCAATTGAGCCCTCTAGTAATAAATCATTAAGGGCTAAATAAACTTTCTTATTCCCAATATTTATCTCATTTAATGAGGCTCAGTGTGGAGTTTTGTCAGCGTTTATGATTTTGTGTTTCCTGAATAAATCCTACGTGACAGTGCCTGCAGCCTTATTTCCTTTTAGTGCTTTACAGTTACAAGTTAGACTGGATACAGAGCTTGGTGGCGTAGTTACATGTAATGATTACTGTTTATGCTATCAGTTTACAGCGAATCAGGGTTGGTACATGGGCATAGCCAGTTCACTTTGAGATGCTGTTTGAGGTTTTTTTAAGAGACTTTTGGAGGATTGTAGAGTTATATAGTTTGGCAACGAATTCCAGGTTTTGCCAACAAAGTTGGAGAACAGGGATTCACCAGCTGAGTTATTAGCTTTGTGGGTTTGGACCAGTAATTTATCGGCTGACCATAGGGATCTCAGGTTGCTATATGGTTTAATAATATTTATTAGTGCGGGGGTTTCCTAAGGGTGGTACAGAACTTTGTGTGCAATTAAGAGTTGACTGAATTGTATTAAGCTGGGCAGTTCTAGCCACTCTAATTGTTTCAGGTTCTGGCAGTGGTGGGTTCTATAGTTGGAGCCAGTGGCGAATCTGGCAATATGGTTGTAGCTAAGGGATAGCTTACTTAGTTCGGTTTTGTTGAGGTTTGAGGGTACAGGTAGGGCATATAAAAGAGTAGACAGTAGGTGTGATTGGGCGATTGTAGTCCTAGCCAGTGGGGTTAAAAGTGTCTTTGTTTCTGTACAGTGATCCAAGCTTCTTATTCAGGATCTGTATAGTTTTGTTAACCTGTTGGTCAAATTTGAGATTATTGTCTATGATAACCCCTAGAAGTTTAGTGTGTTCATCTGGGGAGATAGTGGTGCCATTGTTAGATGTGACAGAGAATGACAGTGTGTCAGATCTACTAGTGGGGGCGATGAGAAGTTTAGTTTTATTGGGGCTCAGTAGTAGGCGTTGGTTGGTGAGCCAGTTCTCAATGGTGTTAAAAGTATTTTGGGTTAAGATTTGCAGTTCAGATGGGGAGATGGCTCAGCAGATCAGAGTGGAATCATCTGCATACTGAATACATGTAGCTTTAGGGATAGCAGTGTGAAGGTTGTTGATAAAAATAGAGAAGAGTAGTGCTCCAAGTATGGAGCCTTGTAGGACACCAAGTGTGAGAGGTAGCTGATTGGAGAGTTTGCCCTGCCATAGTACTGCCTGTCTACCAGTCAGGTAGGACTGGGACCACTGGATAGCATGGTTATTGAGGGAAACAGATTATAAAGAGAGTATGAGAAGTTCATGGTTGACCACGTCAAAGGCTTTTGATAGGTGAAGAAAGAAGGCCGAGGTTAGCCTATTATCATTTCTGCTTTGGTTTATGGCATTAATAAAGGAAAGGAGGGCTGAAGGGGTGCTGTGGTATGGCCTGAAGCCATGCTGGGAGTTGGATACTAATTTATTTTGTAGAAGGTATTGCATTAGTTGCTTGTGTACACATTTCTCCATTATTTCGGCTAGTGGGGAAAGAATGGCAATGGGTCTATAGTTGGATATGTCTGTAGAGCTACCACCTTTGTGAAGTGGGATATTTTCCAGAGGGAGGGGATAGCATTTTCGGTTAAGGTTCTGTTAATAAGGATAGATATGGGATATGCAATGGCATCTGCAGCTATCTATAGGTACTCTGCAGGGAGGTGATCAGCAGCAAAGGTGGTAGGTTTTAGTGGATATTGGTTGGAAGCTAAATTCGGGGTGATCAGTGGATAGATTAGGTGTGTGGTTTAAGTTTGTGGATGTTAGTTGATTTGCTAGGGATTGGATTGTTTCAGGAAAAAATTGTTGTAAGCGCTGGCTATGGTCTCTGGAGAACTATGGGTAAGGTTGGCTGGGGTTGGGATGGTAGAATAACCTTGATGAAGTAGTTGATTTAAGCCTGCACAGAACTTTTGGGGGTTGTTTTGGTGTTTTTAATAAAGTACCACCAAGACCACCGATCCAAGAAGTAAGCAAATTTAATGAAACACTTGGCGCCTTGGCTTACACAGCCTTCCAAGAGTAAAAACACTACAGAATACTGTTTGCTTATATACAGCATATTGCACAAAACAATGAATCAATTAAGCATACAATTCAAATCACCTACTTCCAATTGCATTCTTTGAGTCCCTGAGGCTCCAAAGTACCACACTTTAAAAAATCAACAAAGTTTCTTTTTTTAAGAGTTTGTTTTTTAAAGACACACATTCACTTATGCCAACTTGCAATTTTTCCAAGACACAACCCCTAAGAGAATCAGGGTTAGCGCTGTGTGCTGTCAAAAAATGACTCCCAAGGGGACTCTCTAATTTTTTATTTTTTATGTCCCTAATATGTTCCTACAACTGGAACCTAAACTCCTATAAGTTTCCCCTATGGAAAAGTTCTTACATCCACATCTCAACACATACACTAACCCCTCCGTATTACAACTGTATTCATGCGTAGCTGTAAACTTGATGCCCTTAATATAGGGAAAATAGCTTACTACATACTGACAGATGGAACAACCATCACATGGAACAGTGCCTTTATTTATGCTTAAGCTCTGACTGACATTAATAGGTTCATAGGTAGGTACTAGGCTATCTGCCCTAGGGCATTTATAAAGCCTAGCCAGAATGTGTTGGCTTTCGCCTCCCTTTTAGACTAGATTCCTGAGCATCTGTCCAGCAGGGCCATAGAAGTGATCCCAGGAGCAAATTTACGATTTCCCATCCACTCATCAAGATTTCTCTTGAAGAGGGTCAGTGAGGGACTCTGCCTAACATGGACTGGGATTCTATTCCAGAGCACGGGAAGCCTTTGGGATATGAATCTATCCCTCCAACATGTCCTATTTATTGTTGTGCTAAGGTTTAAATCCCTGGAGCATGTAGCTCTAATGGATCTGGTTTTCTTGAGGTGGAATATGTCCAACAATTCCGGGTTAGACTTGGCCTTGTACGTCAGGCAGAGTTCGCCTCTGAGTAGGTGGTAAGCAACTGAGTAGAGCTGGAGTTTCTTTAGTCGAGCTGCATAGGGCATCTGTTTGAGGCCCACGATTCTCTTGGTGAGGTATTTTTGAGGTCTCTCCAGCTGTTGCAGGTGTCGTGTAAGGTACATCCCAAATGGGGCATTGTACTCAATTATGGGCCTGATGAGCAATGAGTAGAGGGGCACAATGACCTCTCTTGATCTAGATGTGAACCCTTTCATGATTAGGTGGGCTATATAGAAGGTTTTTCTAACCACTTTGGCAATGTGATTGTCAAAGGAGAGGTGACTATACACTTGGGTCCCCAGATCCCTAATTACTTCTTCCGTAGTTAGTGGATTACCTCCTATATGGTAGTTTGTGGGCACTTTGTTTTTCCCAAGGGGGATGACTATGCATTTTTTTGCATTTAGCTTGAGGCCATGGTTCTGACACCAGGTATCCGTCTCCGTAAGGCCCTTTTGGAGGATGCTTGTGTTAACATCTTTTAAACAAAACTGGTTATGTACCAGAATGTTAGACATATTCCTGGCTCTTTTATATGCAATAATCACAACATCAGGTAGTATAGAATTCATAATTTTATCCCTTAGGAGCATAGGCCACCAGCTATGTGCTTTTTTAACTATTTCCTCAGTTATAACATTATAAGTTGTCACTAAGAAAACTTTCTTCTGCTCTCCATTGTTCACAGCTGCATTGGTAGACTGATTTTCACCAATACAAACATTATATTTTTCACTAGCACGGACATAATGAGAATCTCCCTGAGAGTTAACAGAATACTTCATGTCCATAATTTTTTGTTTAGCTTCCCTGACCAGCTGGACATCATAACCTCTTCTAATAAACATTTTTTTCTGCTTCAGCTGTCTCTAAATCAAATCTCATATCAAGGATACATAGCCTATGAATTCGCAAGAATTCATTATAGGGCAGTACCTTGACCAAATGTTTGGGGTGACAACTATTCCCATAGAAAGATACATTTCTATGTTCAAATTTCCTATGGAGACTAGTAGTAAATCCATCTAGGCTTATATCCAAAAACTTCACTTGTGGGCCAAGCTGCATACCATCAAAGCTAAAGCCCATAGTATTAGCTTCTAAGTCATTAACAAACCCAAGGGCCTCTGTCTGGCTTCCTTGACATAAAAAAATAAGATCATAAATACATCTAAAATATAAAATAACTTTAGATCTGAAAAAATCATGTCTATAAATAAAATCATCTTCAAGTTTAGCCATGACTAAATTGGCATGCATGGGGCGAAACCGCCCCATGGCAGTGCCCTGTAACTGCTGGAAAATGTCTCCATTGAACATAAAAAAATATTTTTTTAAACAAAACATAACTAAATCTATCAGAAAATGAGACATAGGAGAGTCCCCCCAAAAATGGAACAAGGCCCGTGTCCCTATTTCATGCTTAATATTAGTACATCGAATTTTGACATCCAAACAGAGCCAAAACATGTTCATATTCCAAACTTTACCCTTTATTTTGTTAAAAAAAGTCCTGGCTGTCACCGATATAGAAGGCTGTACTCATAACATATTTCTTAAGATGTTCATGTAACAACATACTTATATTCTTCAAAATTGTGTTTTTTAGGAGATTGTGGTAGAGTTTTTTTTATCCAGTAAAATAGATTCTTTTGTGTCATTCCTGAGTTGACGATATTTTAGATGGTTGAGTGGGGCTCTGGTTGTTCTCCAGCTAGCCCATGCTCTGTTTCTAGTTTTGATTTTTGATTTGGTATCTTTTGTGAGCCATGGAGCTGTATTTGATCTAGATTTTATTGTATGTGCCGGAGCATGGGAATCAAGGATACTTAGGAATTTATATTTTAGTAAAGAAACTTTTTTTTATCATATGTCATTTTAAATGTCTCCTAATACCTACTCTTTTCCAAATTTTAATTAAATGACTTCCATTACACTTTGTTCTAAACTGTAATGTTAATTAAACAAACACCTTGTTTATTAATCCAAGTATGTTATACTGATCTATATTTTCCAAATGAAATAGCAAATCATCAGTCTGCGAGATTACTATTGGGTAATTCCCCTTATTAAAAAAAAATCTACAATCTTCTTGACTATAGAAACAACATAATATCAGCAGAAACCAAAGAAAAGAGTCCTTCCACTACTCTTTCTTCTGAATAATAATTAATCACTGGTTTAGAAAGTAATCAGAATGCACTTCTGCAAGCCAGTTAACTATTTTATTTCTAAAATCTATGTTATTCAACAGTATCGATAATGATAGATGTGATACCCTATCATACGCTTTAAATATATCAAATGTCCACATTGGCCATATGTGTGTGTGTGTGTGTGTTTATATATATATATATATATATATATATATTATATATATATATATATATATGTGTGTGTGTGTGTGTGTGTGTGTGGTTTGTCTTTAAATGTTGAAAAATATATGTTCGAGTGTTCACTTATCCGAACCAAAATGCCAAAAACACCACTATGCGCACACTCACATATGCGAACAGGTCACTAAGAAAGTCGACACTCAGGAATGTTGATTTTCACTGAAACTACCTACACTTCCAGATTTCTCCTGCAAACATTCTGAAGGGGGCAAGTTTCCCCTGCTACTTATATATACAGACTTCAAGATCATACTACAGTGAGGGAACAAGTACATTTCTTGATCCCCACTATAGTGCAATCTCTACTCAGAAGGCCAAATTACAACAGCCAATGCACAAACAGCATTCTTCCCCCGCTAAAAATGAAACTTTGAAAAGTGTCTTTTGCACATGTTGAGTTACAGATTTTATATTAATATATATATATATATATATATATATATAGAGAGAGAGAGAGAGAGAGAGAGTCTTCTAATTACTTTCTTCTGAAGTCTTCAGCTAACCGTGACATTCCACAGTTGTGTATCCTCCTGTGTCCTGAATCCAGACAGCTTTTTTTTTTTTTACTTCTTTCTGTACAGTTTTCTGCAACATGAAAGCCAAAAGCTTCAAATCACAAGTTAATGAAGAAATCAGCTTCTAATTAGCAAAACTTTAGAAATCCCCCATGAAATTGATTATGTAAGTTAAAGTCTAACATCTGCATAATCAATTCATTGGATACCCTTTAAAGACACTGATGATGCCAATTCCATCTATGATATCCCCACTCTGGGTCAGTAATCAAAGAGCCTGAATCCTCACCACTGGCACTTGAGTGGGATTGTTCACTTGAAACAAAAATGGACACACCCAGTATTTCCAGATGCAACACTCTGCATCAAGCACAATTTCCTTTAAGAGCACACAGGAATATACTCAGTCCGGGGTCTGGATTTCTCTCTCTCTCTCTCTCCAGACCCCCTGTGAGACTCCCCACTGACACAGCTGTAGAGTTGAATCCTCAGAAGAGTGTCCAAGCCATGTTCTCCAGTACCCTCTCTGTGAAACCAGTGCTTTGTGTCCCTACTCCAAACAGCTGATACACACACACTCTGAGATTTGATTTTTCACGCACATACCTAGGAAAGGCTGGCATAGATTTACTAGCTATGCCCCCTTCTGCCCAAACTATAAGGAAGTTACTGCCACCGGACACTCCAAACCAGCTACTCTAAGGCTCTTACAAGTGTACTCAATTATACTGAGTGAAATTATAGTGTTTAGCCAATGTATTAAGGCTTTCAGGAGTGGCCACAGAGTCACAAAATCGATATAACTATTCTCAAAGTTTAAAATATTCTCTAAATGGCCAGCTACAATGAAAAGTTTAAATATATTTAATAATAAAAGAACATGAAAATATGGAATATCTACTTACAATAAACACCAGAGTTTTAGTCACAGGAAATATTAAAATAACACAAATTAATAGATTAATACAGATACTAAAAAACAGTACTTAACTAATCTCACTCTACTTTCCTAACTGATCTAAAGAATTACTATCCCTGCTTCACTTACTAGAGCAAGGCAAGATGAAGTAGATGGGGATCCTTCTATGTCAGGTTCCAAGAAACAGACTTCCCAGAGACTTCAGTCTTACCTAGTATTAAAATATATTTTTAAATGATGGATTACAGAATGACATCACACACATCTGGTCATCTGACTTCTGGTTCCCATGCTACCCCCACTGGCAAGGAGCTGTCAGGATTTAGCACATATGTGTCAACACACACACACACACACACACACACACACAGCCTTGTTAAGGTCTACTACAGCTCCTGGAAATCATAAAACAATTTCAAACCTCCATCCCTCCAGAGTAGCAACTAGTTCACCCCCAAAGATAACGCAAAAGCTTCCTAGGGCAGACTTTTGCCTCTGGCTGCATTGAGAATTCTAAGATACAATCTTTATGGCCTAAGTCAGGTAATTTAATTTCAAACTATTTTCAAAGTTGGGTGGATTGAGATTAACCTCTTCTGTTCCAGTATCCTCTGTTTAAACATATACATTTATATATATAGATATATATATATATATATATATATATATATATATAGATGTAAACAGTTACAATAATACATGTATATTTCTTTTTCTGTCCAGCAAGCCACACTGTTGGCACATTTTTAACACAAGCAGCATTACAGTTACATTTTTCACCACAAGCATCTGTACAAATCAGTTTGATATACAAATGACATATAATTCTTTACAAAATTCCAGCTAACTGTGCTGGCATATGTTACACATCCACTGCCCCTACTTCTCCTGGCATAGCTGGCAATACCTCACATTGCACACCATCCTCAACTGTTGATGATGAAGCATTAGGAAAATGTAATGCTAACTTTAGTTACAGTGGATATAAAAAGTTTACACCCACTGTTAAAATGCCAGGTTTTTGTGATATAAAAAAATGTCCACAATAAATCATTTCAAAACTTTTCCCACCTTTAATGTAACCTATAACCTGTACAATTCAATTGAAAAACAAACAAATCTGTTAGGGGAAAAAATATAAAAAATAAAAAATGTACAATAAGCTGGTTGCATAAGTGTGCACACCCTTAAACTAATACTTGGTTGAACCACCTTTTGATTTAATTACAGCATTCAGTCTTCTTGGGTACACACCTGCCATCAATTAAAGAGACTCTGATTAGCCCCAGCTGTCCTAGTAGGATTTTCCTGGCATTTACTCAACTGCCTGCTACAGCAAAATCCATGGTTCACAGAGAGTTTACAAAGCATCAAAGGAATCTCATTGTTGAAAGTCATCAGTAAGGAGAATGGTACAACAAAAATTTCCACAGCATTAGATATACCATGGAACACAGTGAAGACAGTCATCAAAAAGTGGAGAAAATATGGGACAACAGTGATGTTGAAAAGAACTGGATGTCCCTCCAAAATTGATGAAAAGACAAGATGAAAACTGGTCAGGGAGGCTGACATGAGACCTACAGCAACACTGAAGGAGCTGCAGGAATTTCTGGCAAGTACTGGTTGTGTACTACATGTGACAACAATCTCTGGTGTTGTCCATGACTATGGGATAGGGTTGCAAGACTGAAACCTTTTCTTATACAGAAAAACATCCAGGCCCAGCCAAAATTTGCAAAACAATCATCAAGTCTCCCAAAAGCATGTGGGAAAAGGTGTTATGGTCTGATAAGACCAAGGTTGATCTTTTTGGCCACAATTCCAAAAGGTATCTTTGGTGCAAAAACAACACTTCGTATCACCAAAAGAACACCATCCCCATGATGAAGCATGGTGGTGGCAGTATCATGCTTTGGGGTTGCTTTTCTTCAGCTGGAACTGGGGCTTTAATCAAGGTGGAGGGAATTATGAACAGTTCTAAATACCAGTCACTTTTGGCCCAAAATCTTCAGGTGTCTGCTAGAAAGTTGAAGATGAAGAGGAATTTCACCTTTCAACACGACAATGACCCCAAATATACATCCAAATCAACAAAAGAATGGATTCACCATAAGAAAATTTAAGTTTTGGAATAAAGCCAAAGCCCAAACCTAAATCCAATAGAAAATCTGTAGGGTGACCTGAAGAGGGCTATGCACAAGAGATGCCCTCGCAATCTGACAGATTTGGAGCATTTTTGCAAGGAAGAGTGGGCAAATATTGCCAAGTCAAGATGTGCCATGCTAGACTCCTACCCAAGGTGCTTCAACAAAGTATTAATTTAAGGGTGTGCACACTTATGCAACCAGCTTATTGTACATTTTTTTATTTTTTTATATTTTTCCCCTAGCAGATTTGTCTGGTTTTCAACTGAATTGTACAGGTTATAGGTCTCATTAAAGGTGGGAAAAGTTTTGATATGATTTATTGTGGTTGCATTTTTTTTATATCACAAAAACCTGGCATTTTAACAAGGGTGTGTACACTTTTTACATCCACTGCATATATATATATATATATATATGTGTGTGTGTGTGTGTGTGTATGTATATATATATATATATATATATATATATATATATATATATATATACATATGTATATATACATATATATATATATATATATATATATATATATGTATATACATATATATATATATATATATATATATATATATATATATATATATATATATATATACATACATATGTATATATATATATACATACATATGTATATATATATATATACATATGTATATATATGTATATATATATATATATATATATATATATATATATATACACACACATATACATATACACACATACACATCTTCCACCTCAAAATATCCCATGAATAAATCAGCTTAATTTGTGGGTGAATGCTGACCCTCATGCAGCACCCCTTAGATGTAGATAGTATTCATTCCCTAAAAAAATACATTTTGTATTAAAATTAATTATTTCAGCTGGAGTAAAAATCCCTAAAGTCAAAAGTATACTTAGCTTACAAACATCAGACTAATATATTAATGCTTCTAGGCCCTTGCGATGTGGAATAAATGCATAAAGTGAATGTACAGCTAAGGTGCTCAACCACAGTCGCCAACCCACTGTCATGTCAGAAATGTTATTTATAAAATGTGTGGTGTCTTTTATTCTTGAATGAGCAAATTGCAGTAAAGGTTTTAAATACTCCTCCAAAAACGTTAATGCAGATTCAGTCAGGGACTCCTTCCCAAACAATGAAATGGGGTTCATCCCTATTTTTATGAACTTTAGGTAGAATAAAAAATAATTGTGGAGCTGGATCTTTCACTCTCAATGCATTCTTTAAACTGCTAGAAATAACATTATGTTCCTCTGATGAATAAGGGAATCAATCTCTTGTTTTAACTTGAAAGTAGTCTTTAACAGTTTACAATCTGTCCAAGTGTTTCAGCATCACAGAGATGTTTATATCAAGTACCACAGCACCACCACCCTAAGCAACAGTCTCTACTGACTTATCTAGAGATAGATTACAATTTGCTTCTCTTTCGCCTGGGGTGAAATTGTGTTTCACTGGAATGAAAAGTATAAATACAAAGTGGTAAAATGTGTAAAGGAGGTTCATGACACTTAAATAGACCAAATCAAACGTCCTTGATTCCTCTATGCCATTTTCCCACTGAAGCCATCATTTAGATTTCATAAATGGCAAAAACATTTCAAACCAGCAACAATTACATTCTTAGTCTCAACAGCAGAATGTGCAAATTTCAATCCTTTATTTAGCAAAGCAAATAGCTCATTATTCAAATTCAATGGGGATGTACTAATTACCAAATTATTAATGTCCTCCTGTTGATTCAGTTTTACACCGGCATGGTAGCCTGAAACATAAGTTATTTCTTCTTTTTCTATGTTTTCTTCCACCGTCCTATACTCTGCGTTTTGACTAAAGGGTTGTGTATAATAGTTGAAGCCCACTACAAGCCATCCCTGCATGTGTTACTAACAACCCCTGTGACAGTCCACAGGTAGAGTGGTACACATACATGCGAATAAGAACTCCTGGGCTAGAAGAGCATGTTGCAGACTCTATTGCATCTCAGGCCATATAACCGCCTTTATATTTCCCCTCCAGCATCAAAGAGACATTTTGAAAAGGACTTTCCCCACTCAACAAGCAACACTGAGAACCACAGTTTGAACTGCTATCAACCTCAATTACAATTAGCCACACAATCAACAGGGAGAAAACATTAGATGGCAATCTCAATGCCTGCCTCTGTAGAAGGCATGTATGGCTTACCTCCATCAAAAATACCTCACGCTGTCATGAATAAAGCACTGTCACATACATTGCATAGCAAACTAAGAAGCTTTGCTGTGGCCCACATTCTCACTCAGCAGTCACATATTGATGACCCCCATAACAAGAACTTCAGCAGTATAACACCAGATTTTTATCTAAATCTTCTCCAACATTTCCAATTAGTACCCACATATACTTACTTTAGCTCAGGTTCATCCTAAAAAAGTGCCTGTCGTCCTCTCCTCGTGCTTTCCTTCACTTTATCAAATTATGCAGGATGACTGGCAGTGCAATGGCTACAGCTATATACATCATGCAGCTTTGAGGCTGACAGCATGATAATAATGCTAATAAATCCATCAGTAAATATCCCTAAAATGCACGCTTTGAGGCTGACAGCATGATAATAATGTTAATAAGTCTATCAGTAAATATCCCTAAAATGCACTTTTTATACAGTGCATACTAGACCAAGGTTACACCACTGGGTAGGTACTTCACCATGCACCTACATGAATGACCATGAAATGCATTGCATGGGTTTGCAGGTCACTTACCAGTGGGCATGTGGATATATTAAACATTTGTTATGCCCTCTAGGGGTTGCTAAAGAGCAATAATGGAAGAACATGTTAGTGCTGTGGGTACACTTAAATGCACTGAATGGAAAGGTTATGTTTGGATGTGAATGGAATACTGATATGCTTATGTGCCACCGTATGGTAGCACTTTAACTTGTTGCACTGCCTTGGTACACACCAGTGTGCATCATGTGATGCCTGCAATATGCATTGGAACAAACATGGTACAAAATTCCTCTAGAGTGTGACTTGTAAAGTGACCAAGGTGTTTGAGGACACAGTGTTGCAGAGCTCTAAGATGGTGCTCAAAAAGTGTAAAATATTTCTGCACTTCTCTTACAAGGGCCCCCAGCATAAGACAGATGCCTTGTACTATCTTGCCAGGTTGAGGAGTGTTGTAGCAGACACCCCTTGCTAAGTTTAGCCATGCAGGCACTCCTAGAGTGACCTAAAAAGGTTACAAAGGTGCCACCTTAACCTTCTTTGCTAAAAGGAAAAGTAGTTTAGGGAAAGTGCTCCCAGTTTCTACAGTAAATACACAACAGGTGTATGTTACTTTAATGTTGTAACAACTTCTTGGCAAAATGCAGGACACATGATCATGTACAATAACATTTTATTTTATGTTTTTCAGCTCCTGAGCAGACAGAAGACAACAAGCTCACATGTTTCAAAAGCTAATGGAACATCTCTCCAAGAGGTAGGGGTACATGTATACCACTAATAGTATACAAGCACACACTCAGCAGAGCAACAGATGAATCCTGGTGGGAGTGGTTGTCATGTTTCACTACACAGCTCTAGACTCTCCCACACTGTACAAGCAAGCCATGTTGGTGTCCAACCCACCTAAGCTGTGTTAGCTGCCAAAACTATCAAGGTAGCGGTCTTATGTCTGCCACTACTTGTCCCTTCATTATGCCATATGTCATTTTCTACCACACACTTGTGGCTTTGGCCTCCTACATTATGTTCATTGTCATAGCCCTGTTATTCCTACAGGTCATACTGGACTGATTGCCTGGAACACTGTACATACTGCTCATCCAAGCCTCATGGCAGTGCCAATTTTACATGACATACCCTGGCAACATCTACTTTAAGCATACTCTGCCAAGTGCTAGAATATGTAATACTACTTGATTGTCAGTAGGTGACCGGTGACTATATTTAGGCCTACCCTTTTATGTAGCTACTGCTGTGTTAGTCATTCATGGTCCGTATTTTGTCCTTTGGCATCTGTACATTAGCCATTGTCTGCAATGTTCTTCCTTGTCCTTTGGTCATATAAAATGGGCATATCAAACCACTTTCTTTGGCTCCTGCAGTCACACACTGCACCATATGCATTGCACTACCACATATACACAGGGGGACTGGCTAAGATGCATGCCCTTCTGCTCCTTGTGATCAACTGCCTGCAGTTCTACCCTTTGATCTGGCAGGTCAGACCTATCCTCCACATTGCCATTGCATACATAACAGTTTACTTCTTCAGGTACTTTTATACCAAATACTTTTACAGAGACTTGCTAATGTTTTCTCGATGTCCCATCTCTTTCTTGCTATCCTTCTATGATATTTATTTGATGGTTGCTGTTTTTCTTCTTTCCATTTATATTATGTTATCCACTAGCAGCAACAGCTATGGCAGTGGCTGTGGTACAGCAGAGATCACCTTGTCATCATCCTATCCTGCATTCCCCTGCTGGGTATTCAGCTGTCTCCAGCCCTGCTTCTTTGCAGGGTGGTGAAATCAACTTGCAATAGAAGCAACCTGGAGGTTTCCACTGTGGCTTCTGGTGGTCTGTCACTGGGGGGATGCTGCATCACCAACTGTGGAGACCGCCAGTAGGTCACAATATATTACCTGGAAGGAGTTCATGCTAGCAGTGGTGGACTGGTGATTTGACATGTGCACTGGCTGCCCAAAGAATAAACGTGTGAATAGCAGAGTCACATCACTGCCTGGCCCTGCAAATTGGACAAGTGGCTGGGCACAGCAGGAAGGGCAGTCACAGAAGTTACTAACCTCTGGCAGGGAGCAGTGTGAAAGGTAGACATCACTTCTTCCTATTCCTCACCCTCATCATGGCATTCCCCTTACTTGTGTTTCATGCCCCTCAACAATATGTAGTCCAATCCTCCCCCTTACCAGCTGCCCTCCAATCCTCCTTCCCCTCACCAGCTGCCCTCCCAGCTGTCTGTCTCTGTCGTCTTTGAGGTTCCCCTTTTGTCAGCACCTTCCCGTTGGTCTTTGTCTGTCTGACCCAGCTACCATCCCTATATCCTCTTTTCTGCCTACATTTTTTTACTTGCATCCTTCTCCTCTACCATTCTAGAAAAAAAAATGGACACCTGTCCAACAAAAAAAATAACGCACAGTATGCATGTGTGTGTGTATATGTGTGTGTGTGTGTGAGAGAGAGAGAGTGTGTGTGTGTATGTGTATATATATATATATATATATATATATATATATATACATATATATATATATATATATATATATGTATATATATATATATATATACACACACACACACACACACATATAAATAAATATATATATATATATATATATATATATGTGTGTATATATATATACAGGTTTACTATCAGATTGTCGATGACATTTGTGCGAAACTGCCATTTCAGACAAATAAAACACGAATGCCACAATGTCGAACCTTACAACAGCAAATGCTGTTGTGAATTCCGACATTGTGATGCAGATCACACTATAGTGGGGATCGGGAAATGTACCCTTTCCCTCACTATACTGCGATCTCGGAGTTTGTATACATAAGTAGCAGGGTGTGTGTGGGGGTGCAGCCCCCACACGGGGGGGGGGGGTGCAAACATGTTCTTTACTGTACAATGCACAGTACTGCTGTTACCGGAAGTGTGGTGACTGTTTGAAAATGTCATTTCGTTTGACTTTTTTTTCCTTCAGTATTTTGATTATCACATTTTCATTTCGGCAATATGCCAATTTGCCATTGTACATTTTGTTGTAATGATAGTAAACCTACATATACATAAACATATATCCCACTCTCATCTCAGTCTTCTCTTCCCCTTGTCCAGATGTTTCTCTGCTTATTCTTCTCCTTTTCTGACAATCTTATATACCCATTTCTTTCTCATTCATTTCAATAAATTGGTAGAGACTTTGCCGAGAAGCCATTATTGTGACTGTCAGCAATTCTTTTGGTGGCACAATATTGCACACGTTAATACAGACAGTTGTGGGTATATTACATGCACTTTTCTGGAATCTAGAAAATTCTGAACAATTTAACTCTGAACAGTCATGCTCCTCTTTATGCAGTCTGTGAATTTTTTTCTAGTGGATTTTTTAATCAGTTAATCTACATCACGCTAACTTCAGATCACATCATGATACTCTGATCATGCTAACATGCCAATTAGCCACTGCACAGCTAATTAATGTTTCTGAATATGAGGGAATGTCTCCTATACAAAAAATAATCATGTTACTGTAACACTAATCATTTGTAACAATATTTACAGATAATATCCTCCAACAGAAGCCTCACTCATGACTCATGTAAAATAACCTAATCACTCAGACACAGGAGAACGCATTCTTTAAGAACCAAACATGAAGCTTCACTGTTTTTGGGCTGTTTGGCTAGAATCGAGTAAATACTATTGTGAATGGCTAAAGGGAAAACATATCTACAATTCATCACAACTTAACATTATATCGCTTACTTTAATATTTACATTTCGATTTTTGTTGTATTCACTTTGTGCTTTCATATACTATACTTAGTGTTTACTTACATTCACATGTAATGAGCCAACAGTTTAGTAGTTTATTTCACTACATGAAGTGTTTGTTCTTAGAAACTACTACTTTATCAAAATCAGTAATTGTAAATTTCACAATATAAGATGAAAAATAGTAATACAAGTGAAAGGACACCAACAATAACTAATTACTGTTATTTAATTAATTACCTTTCCATTTAATACCAGTTCTTCTGTAAATTCCCCTTCATAGATGGTATTGTCCTCTGAAAGCAGTATGCCACTCCCCTGTTTAATGCATAAGAAAGGCAGTTCTTGTATAAGCACTCAGGTAAAAAGAAGCAGAGAGAGAGAGAAATAACTAATGTACATAAGGTTTAAGAATATCTGACTCAAATACAGACCAAGAGAAAAATTAATACTTTCTATCCTTATAAAATCAGGACCTCCCTAAAATATTACCACTTCATCCGTAAATTATGGCAGTAAATTATACATACCGCAACAAAACCATATAGCCATCTTCACTGCTTACATAGTCTTCTAGTCTACAGCCCATTAGAGCTAAAATGCTTAGTGTGCACTTCTGTTTTACTAAAATAATTTAAAGCTTTATCCTCTCAGAAGGCACATTTGCCATGGCAAAATAATGGCAGAGTTAAATAAAAACAATGCAGCATGAGAGAGTACTATGAGCTAAGAAAGACACAAACAAGCACTGGGTAATTAAAACTATTCTGAGTAATTTATCAAAATGGTATAATTTTAACACACCTTTATGAAGTTTCACAGAACTGAATATCAAGGTTGAAAGTGCATTTTTCTTTTTTACTTCTAATCTGGAAATTGTGCAGCTGTATAACAATTTCCATGGTTAATAAAACTCACTAATAATAGAACTGTATTCACTGAAATGTTAAGTTCAATAAAGTTTCAATTATTTATTATATCTGATGTTATTTTAAATAAGTTCTGCAGTTAAAAGGGCAGTTTGCTGTGTCTTATAAGCATTAATTGAGCATGCACAATACTTTATCCACTTGGTCTCCGGCTACAAAAGGAAAGGTAGTCACACAAACATGTTTCAGTACATATTAACATAATAAAACGTTACTACAAATCAATGGTTTGTCTTCAAAAGCAAAACGTTTAATCTGAACTTCTGTCTGCCTCCATACCAATGGTCTCCCACAGCAGGGACACGTTATAGGTTTCCAGCAATGTCTACAGGGGAGTTCCACTGGTAGTTAAACACCTAATTAACCATTTAAGGAATAACAGAATATTAATCTCTAATTTTCTAATGAGACTTGCATCATTTCCTCTGCAGCTATAGTATCCCAAGTGAATACTTGGTTCTTGGAAAATTTAGCTAGTTCACATTGCCTCATCTTTCTGCTTAGTTCTATAAAGAAGTGTACAGCAATATATGATGCAGTTTTCATTACCTGTAAATTGTAAAACAATATTTGATGCATTTTCCATACCTGTAGTTCACAATTCTACATTCTTCTACTTGCATTTTCTATTTTTTTGTCAATGTTCCTACTGAAAAAGCACCCCCACCCAGTCAAGCTTTCCTGGTAAACAAACACAAATAAAAGTTTCTTAATTAACTTTTAACATTTTGTGGTTTGAAGAAGGAATGAATGGACTGCTGGGATCCCTGCCCATGCCCTTGCTGCTAACGCAATCTGAACAGGCAGATACAGAAGTGTCAAGTAGTCAGACTTACCCCATGACACCACCAAACACAAGCCCTAATCATTAGCATCCAGTTTTGACAGAAAAGTAAGCCCTTTTCTTACACAAAATATTACTTTGCAGTGAAGTTCTCTGTAATAAAAGCAAGACTGACTTTTAACTGGAAACAGCATTTAACCAGCGGTTACATGTCATCATCATTAATAAATAAGGTCTAAGGTAAAACTGTCTATTATACCATGACCCCCCCCAAAACGTGCACGCTGATTGGCCAGCGTGTCCGTTGTAAATCGAGTTATACTAATGGAAAAAGGTCCGGTCGCCCGGAATTTTTTCCATTAGTATAACTCGTTTTTTTAAAACACTGTCTCGCTATGTTAAATGGGTTTAACATAGCGAGACAGCTTTAAAATAAGCAACTGAGATCTCCGTTGCTTATTTTAAAGCTGTCTCGCTATGTTAAACCCATTTAACATAGCGAGACAGTGTTTTAAAGCAACGGAGAAAGCAAGATCTCCGTTGCTTTTTAGTTCGCTATGTTAAATGAGTTTAACATAGCGAGACAGTTTTAAAATAAGCAACGGACATCTCCGTTGCTTATTTTAAACTGTCTCGCTATGTTAAACTCATTTAACATAGCTACTAAAAAGCAACGGAGATCTTGCTTTCTCCGTTTTTGCTCAACTCTGATGTACTGCGCAGGCGCCAGGTACATCAGAACTGCCGCGGATGCCAGACATCTGCGGAAGGGCAGTAAACAGGCATTATACTATGCCATTATTTAAGAAAAGTAATAGTTTCTTTTCTTAAATAATGTCATGGTATAATAGCAATAACCCACTTCTGGGTGTGGGTAATGCTAAATTTACCCACGGTTGGCTTTGTTTCACCAACCGTGGGTAAATTTAGCATTACCCACACCCAGACGTGGGTTATTGCTATAATGACAACCCTCAAAATCAGAAGCTTTAACCTCTAGCTTCAAAATTCAACAAAAAGTACACCTCTTCCACACCAAAAATGGTACTCTGTAGTGAAATTATCAAAAAGATTCCAAAACTGACTTTTTACCAGAAATAGGTTTTGAGAAGTAGACAGGTTAAAAAAATTATGGACAACAAATAAGTTTTGGGGCAAATATTTGCTGTGATAAACCTCAGCACAAATTGCTTCCTCCCAGAAAATGATACTTATCAGTGAATTATTTTTTAGATAATCAAAAACATTTTTTTTCCTTTTCTTTCTTTACCAGTATTTGACAGGTGGTCAAGTGAAACACATAAGTTTTGAAGGAAAAAAAATTAAAGACAGCCCTCAAAACCAGTAGGTATAGGTTCATAGGTTCATACTAGGCTATCTGCCCTAGGGCATTTATAAGCCTAGCCAGAATGTGTTTGGCTTTCGCCACCCATTTTAAAAGTAAACTTACGATCTCCCATCCACTCATCAAGATTCCTCTTGAAGACAGTCAATGAGGGACTCTGCCTAACCTGGACTGGGATTTTATTCCAGAGTGAAGGGAGCCTCTGGGTTATGAATCTGTCCCTCCAGCATGTCCTATTTATTTCAGTGCTAAGGTTCAAGTCTCGGCGTGGCTCGATGGGATTTGGATTTTCTGAGGTGCAGCATGTCCATTAATTCCGGGTTGGACATGGCTTTATACATCAGGCACAGATCGCCTCTGAACAGGCGGTATGCCACTGAGTAGAGCTGGAGTTTCTTTAACCGGGCAGCATATGGCATCTGTTTGAGCCCTTTGATCCTCTTGGTGAGGTACTTTTGGGGTCTTTCCAGTTGCTGCAGGTGTCTGGTAAGGTACATCCCAAAAGGGGCATTGTACTCAATTATGGGCCTGATGAGGGATGAGTAAAGAGGCACGATGACCTCCCCTGATCTAGATGTGAATCCCTTCATGATTAGGTGGGCTATATAAAATGTTTTTCTAACCACTTTGACCACGTGGTTGTCAAATGAGAGATTGCTATCAACTTGGGTCCCCAGGTCCCTAATTACTTCTTCTGTACTTACCACCTATGTGGTAATTTGTGGGCACTTTGTTTTTGCCAAAGGGGATAACTATACACTTTTTGGCATTTAGCTTGAGACCATGGCTCTGGCACCGGTTGTCTGTTTCTATGAGGCCCTTTTGGAGGATGCTTGTGTCGGCTGGAGAGTCGCTTATGGCGCCCAGTTTGCAGTCAATTGCGAACTTGGTCAGCCACAGTCCTTCCGTGTTGGCCTGTACCTCCGAGAAATATATACCGAACAAGAGAGGTCCAGGACTGAGCCTTGTGGGACACCACTTGTAACTGGTTTGGAGTCTGACATGGCTCCAGCAATTCTAACCATGTGGGTTCTGCCCTTGAGCCAGTTTGCAATCCATCTAGTGACATAGGGGTTTATATTTAAGCTGGTGAGCTTATCTATAATGCCCGAATGGGGTACTGTATCGAAGGCTTTTGCGAGGTCCAGGTAGGCTGTGTGGACCACCTTCCCCTCGTCAATGGCCTTGGTGACTGTTTCAAAGAAATCAAACAGGTTTAAGAGGCAGGATCTGCCCTTAACAAAGCCAAACTGGGTAGGATCCAGTGTCTGTAGGTCCCCAATATCTTTATTTATGAGGTCCACGATGATCCTTTCCATAGCTTTGCAGACCAAGCTAGTCAGGCTTATGGGGCGATAGTTTCCAGGATCCGTCGAGGCACCACCTTTATGGAGAGGGACCACTGTTGCTATACGCCACTCTTTGGGCACATATCCTGTAGTAAGGCTGAGATTGAACAATAGTTTTATGTTTGGGTTTAGCTCTTCTTGGAGTTCATGTAGGACGCAGCCCGGGACACCGTCTGGTCCCATTGATGCTGTGTTTTTTGCTTTGAAGAGGGCGGCTCTTACCTGAGTATCTGAGATGTCAGGAGGGCAGCACTCTGCTGGGATAGATATTTGCCCTTTTGGTGGGGAGGGGGGGGGGAGAAGTTTGCGCTGAACCTGTCAGCTAGGATGTTGGCAATGTCTGTGGGTTCAGTGTATTTTTTGTCATTTTGGACTAATTCTGAGCATATCTGGGAATTACCACCCAGGTTCCTAAGGTCCCAAGGTATAGCTGATTAAAACATAAAACTTTTTCTCATCGAAACGGTCATTTAACAAGGAATTCCCCACAGGGAAAGCTAAGCACATAAAAATAGAATAGCAGTAAGCCATTTACATGACAACACCAATAAAAGGTAGTAAGAAAAAACCAGTAAATAGGTTTTCACACAAAGGTGATACTTTTCTTGGAAACAGAGAATATAATCCCGAATAGGATATTTATCTGTCCAGCCTTGGAAAATAACAGCTGACCAGCAGAGGCAAGAAGTTCTGACTTTTGGTAACCTAGCCACTCATTATATCCTGCTTACTTCATGCATGGGGGAGTTGCTAGGGAACATGAAAGGTGCCGTAGAGCTTTGAAAAGCCTCTGGCTGATCCATTCCTTGGCAGGATATCCCATATAGCTTAGATTACTGCAACAGTGATCTAAATGATGAACATTAGAGAAGTTTATGAACATCCACGGTAGGTAACAAATACTCCTCTCTGCTGGGATGCTTAGGAAGAATATGTTGGTTGATTTAGCTTAGACTCTGAAGCTATTTTTGGAATACAGAATAAGTTGGTTCTCAGGGTGAACCTATCCTTGTGAAATAACAAGTATGGTGAAACAGATACTTGCCTAACTAATGTAACTGTAACCAAAAATAATGTTTCCAGGAAAATCCTTAGAAGAAGCTGTCTCAATGGGATGTTTTATTAGAGCCTCTAGAAGAAAAATTAGGTCCCATAGAGGAGTAACACAAAAGAAATAAACAGCTGAGGAAGGTCTTTGAAGTTTGTGTGAAGTATGGAATGGTTTTGGAACCCTGAATGGAAGTTTGAAATGGTGTCAACTGTATTTTAATGGTAGAGTAGCTAGATCCTACCTTGTAAAAGGTCAAAAGAAAGTAAAACTTCAAGAATGGAGGCAAAGGAGGAGTCCAAGCCTTTTCCATGGTCAAAACAAAGAAATATTTCCATTTACTCTTATAAAGTGCATGGACAGATTGCTTTTGAAAAGCAGAGAAAATGTGTACCACCTTTTGAGATAATGAAAGCTTATTGGCCATTTTGGGAATTGGAGAAAGCAAACAGTTAATCTGAGGTTATGAAGATCTGGATAAGACTGACAAGATACGCGATCTGGATGTAGGTCTAGAAGCCATGGGGGCTTCTTCAGATGAGACCTGAGAAAAGGGAAGCAGGTTTGCCTGGGCCAGAGTGGGGCAGTGATAATTAATGCAGAGTCACATGTCAAGGCTTTCTAAAAAAACTTATAAAGGAGGAGAAATGATGGAAAGGCATAGAACAGTCCAGGGGCTACTGACAAACTACAGTATCCAGTGGTGACTGACGCTAGGGAGGGAAAAGGTTGAAGTAGCTGCTGCATTTGGTGTTGGAAGAGGAAGAAAAAAAAAATCACAGCAAGGATGGCCCCAAGGATGGAATATCTGGCGAGCCAATAACAGAATGAGAGATCTGGATAAACTTGCTGAGCTCGTCTGCTAGACAAATGACTTTTCCTGTAATATACATTATGATTAAAAAGCAATGTGAAGCTATTGCCCACTGCCAAACTCTCATGGACCCTGTACAAAGGGGATAGGATACTATCACTCCAGGAGTGGGGAGGTTCTGAAATTCCTACAAATGCTAGGAGAATTATCATCTCCTGGATGTTTATGTGCAGATTTGCATTTGTCAGTGTCCATATTTCTTGGACCATCTCTCTCCCAACCCCAAAGAATAGATGTCATTGGTTACTGTTGCCAGTGGGGGTGGCAATACAAATGGGTGATCTGCGTGAATGGCTGGGGATGTCAATCACCATCTAAAGTGACACCTGCAGATCTGGGATATGTGAACAGGTACTGTTGGATTACCTAACAACTGGGACCACTGTGTGGACAGTAACCACTGTAGGATTCTCATGTGGCATCATGAATGGATGACCACTGTAAATGAAGCAGCCTTAAGACCTAATACACACAGCACCAACATATGCAAGTAAAGAATGGTTTTGTAGGAGTGCCTGGATTGCAAAATGGAAGGTCTGAGCTATGTCCAAGGAAAGGTTTACACAGCATGTCCTTGTATTCAGATGGCAACCAATAAATGTAATCTCCCCGTAGGCTGAAGATAAGATTTTTCGTGATTTATAGAGATACCTAAAGACATGAAGAGCTGTAAAAAGTAATCTCTAGCGAATTGTAGGGGCTCTGATTGTTGCAGTGAGGAGCCAATCATCTAAATATGGGAATACATGCATGCCTTTGAGTCGCAGATGGGCTGTGACTACCGCTGTGCCCTTGGTGAGCACCTGGGGAGGGGTGGGTTGTGATGAGACTGAACAGCAAGTCCCTGAATTGGACATGATTGTCTCCTAGTTGGCAGCTCAGAAACCTTCTGGACTCCTATGCAACATTTATGTGGAGGTAGTCATCTTGAAGATCTATCAAGCTCATACACTCATCAGCCTAAAGACAGGGCAGAATTACTAGCACCATGACGATTCTGAATAGAGTCTTGTTAGGTTCACAGGCTCATATGTATATACTAGGCCAGTGACCATCAGGGCCTTTATAAGCCTAACTGTGCAACCCAACCAACAGCGTCCCTCTGTATCATGGGCATTAATTAGGAGGGGGGTATGACAGTTAGGAAGTTTCTAGACATTATGCGGGGAGGTATGTTAGTTTGGACATTTATTTATTTATTTATTTATTTTACATTTGTTAACCGGGAGAGTCCGACTGGATACATGTCCATTTTCAGCGGAGGCCCGGGGAGAAAAGCTCCAAGTACATAACAGACATATGAACATTGTTAATGCAAAAAAAGGAAGATAGTTGAGTTCTAAATACAATATAAAGATACATCACATCTTGGGAAAAAAAAAAACAACAGCAGCATATAAAAAAAAACATAGGTCAGTTACAAAGGCGAGGCGCCTTGTTAAAAAGCAGTTAAGGATAGTGAGGTAAGAGAAGGGTAAATGATAGTGGTTAATCAGGTTTGGAACAGGGACATTGCCAGAGAGTATTGAGATGGGGTTTAAGCTTTTTTTTGAATTGTAGGAGTGAGGGTTCTGAGGTGAGCATGGTCGGTAGGGAGTTCCACATTTTACCTACAAAGTTTGAGAATAGAGAATCCCCAGCAGAATTATTGGCTTTGGTAGTTTGAGCTAAGATCTTATTGGAGGAGCGTAAAGATTGCAGGTTAATATAGGGGTGAATGATGTTTTCAGAGCTGGTGTTTTCTCTGGGTGATACAGTATCTGGTGAGCCATTTTGAGTTGGTTGAAATGGAGTTGGCTGGAAAACTCTAACCACCCTAGTTGCTTCAAGTTAGTGCAGTGGTGCGTTCTAAAGGTGGAATTTGTGGCAAATCTAGCTATGTGATTGTAACAAGAAGCAAGTTTGTTAAGGGTTGTCTTGTTTAGGTTTGTAAAGAGGGGGGAGGCATAGAAAAGAGTTGATAGTAGGTGTGTGCTGGCAATTGTAATTTTAGCATGAGGAGTGAGAAAGTGTTTTACTTTATAGAGAGAGCCAAGCTTTTTATTGACGGTTTTGATGGTAAGATTGAAATGGGTGTCAAATTTAAGGGAGTTATCAATGGTAACACCTAATTTATGGTAACACTATGACATAGTTACTTTCTGCCACTGTTTATCAGAAACTTGGTGGACAGACCCAGGGTGAACTACTGATTTCCCATCCATTTGTCAAGGTCCAGCTTAAATAGGATTAGGGATGAAATCTGCTTCACATGGATAGGAGACTGTTTCAGAGAATGGAAATATTCTGAGACATATCTGTCTTGATAACATGTCTTATTTATGTAGCAAGCAAATTTTAAATTCTTGGTTCTAGTGGTTCTGATGCTGTTCATTTTGCAGATGTGCAAAAGGTTCATCAGAAAGGGATCTGAGGATGCTTTGTATGCCAGGCATAGATTACCTATCTGTAACCTGTAGGAGGCAGAGTATAGAGAGATGGCTTTAAGGCAATCCGCATAGGACAATGTATATACATCCTGGATCCTCCTGGTAAGGAACATTTGTGGGTATTCCAACTTATGTCTGGTCAGGTACAAGCTGAAGGGGGCATTATACTAAATTATGGCTCTGATACTGATTGAATAAAGTGGCACTATGACTTCCTTGGACCTGGATACCATGTCCTTACTTACAGAATTAGCAAAATAAAATTATTTTCTTACTACTTCAGCCACATTAGTCAGAGGACAGATTACTGTCCACACACATTCCCAGATCCCTGACTGCTGGGTTGACTACCGGATCAACTCCTAGGGGTGTTTTACTGAGGGAAGTACTTAGTCTGGGTGGCAATTTTCTCAAAAGACACTATAATGCATTTCTTGGCATTGAGTTTTAATCTGTGAATTTGGCACCAGTCATTTGTTTGTGTTAGACCCCTTGTAAGATGTTTGTTTTGTGGGAGAATCTATGATAGTTCCCAATTTGCAGTCATCTCTGAACTTGGTCACTCAAACGGCCCTTGATATTAGCCTTTACCTCTGAGAAGTAGATGCCAAATAGGAGCAGTCCTAGCATGGAGCCTTGATGCACCCTGCCAGTGATCGGTCTCTTCGTGGACGTGGTCTCACCAATCCTGACTTCCTGGGTCCTGTCTGTGAGCCAGCTGGCGATTCAGTGAGTTATCTAGGGGTTTATGCCTAGTTCTGTGACTTTGTCAACTATACCTGAGTGGAGTATTGTATCAAATGCCTTAGCCAGGTCCAGGTAGGCAGTATATACAGTCTTCTCCTCATCTATTTCCTTGGTGACCTTCTCAAAGAAGTCCACCTGGCGTAGTAGGCATGACCTTCCCTTGACAAAGCCAAACTGGGTTAGGTCGAGTGTCTGAATGTCTTTGGTGATCATTTCCATAATAATTCATCTCATGGCTTTGCATAATAGACTAATCAGTCTAATGGATCTGTAGTTTCTGGGGTTGGTTGATGATCCATCCTTGTGAAACGGGATACCCACTGCAGTCTTCCATTCCTGTGGTAGAAAGCCTGTTTTGAGGCTATAGCTGAAAAGTGACTCAAGTGGTCCTGATAAGATATGTTTCAAGCTATTTAGGAGACATCCTGGGATAGTGTCAGGGCCCAGTGATGCTGTATTTTTGGCCTTGGTGAGCAATGCCAGGACCTGGTCCCTATTAACAGTTGTTGTCGGTGGTGTTATGCTAGTAATTATTTCACATGGGGAGGCAGAGTTGGAATGTGGGTGAAGTTAGAGCTGAATCCATCATCCAGCAAATTCATTATGTCACTCAGCTCACTGAGGATGGCAGCACTGACCAAAAGTTCAGCACTCTGGTGAGTGCTGCCTTTGAGGTTTCCCACATAGCTGAAGAAAGCCTTTTAGTTGTCTTTAGCCCGCCTAGTGTCTTGTTTAGTTTAATTAGAGAGCTCCTATCATTATGGGAGTTGCTCTTCCTGATGTTAAAAACCCTATTAAGGTTAGGATTTCACCAGTGTGGTTGGATTTTAGAATTTGTTTTGGGCTTACTTCTAGTATGTACAGCAGCCTCTGTACGGCCATTTACATGATCATACTGGGTCTCTGGGAGGAGCACTAAATTTTGACAACTTATCGCTCAATAAGGTGTAGTTTGCCTTGGAATAGTTCCTAACTGTTACATGGTTTACTGGGGTTACAGAGCTGATTTTTATTTCAAAGGTGACAGCTATGTGATCTGACCTCACCAGTGACCAGAGGACCGGGGGACCGGGGGGTGCAGCATTCTTCCATACTGGTGAGTACCAGGTCCAGTATGTTTGAACCTCTGGTGTGTTTATGTAGTATCTGGTCAAGGGTATTTGTGCTAATAAAATCCAGGAATAGTTGGGCCTGCAAGTTTGAGGCAGTGCATGTTTCCCAGTCTATAAAGGGTAGTTAAAGTTTCCCATCAATAGGGTATTTGATTTAATGGGGGGTGTCTGCATTAAAACTAGGTATGAGCTATGACATTCTAAGGACAAGATGGGTGACCTACAACTTGCCAGGATACGGAATAGAACTTTGTCTATGGTGATTTGCATGTGGATAAATTCCAGCGCATTGTCCTGTTTAACCAACCTGGAGATGTACTTGTGCTAATGTAGACTGAGACTTCTCTGCCTTTTGTCCCTGTCTGTGCAGCTGATCATCTAAATGTGCTGAAGGCAATAAAGCCTTGCAATGCTGAAGTACTTTTTTTTAATTTAAACCATGTCTTGGTAATGGCACAGATTATTACATTCTCCAGAGTGAGGACAGCTTGTGGGATGTGGAGTTTCCTGTTTAGGCTGTGACACCCCTGCTCTGGCCCAGTAATCAAGGAGCCTCAATCCTCACCACTAGCAACAGTGAGGGATGTATACAATGGGAGGATGACAAGTACACACACAGTAAAGTACAATTTCCCTAAAGAGTACACAGAGATCACAGTAGGTCTGAGGCTGGTTTCTCCCTCTTTCTCCAGATCCCCAGTAAGACTCACCACTAGCACAGCTATAGGGTTAAGATCTCAGCTGGGGGGGGGGGGTCAAGCCAAGACCTCCAACACCCTCTCTGTCCAACCAGTGGTTCATCTCTCTGCCCAAGTAGCTGACACACACACACACACACACACACACACACACACACACTTTGAAATTTGATTTATATAAAAACAAACACACACACACCTGGGGAAAGCCGGCACAGGTTTACTAGCTATGCCCCCTTCTGCCCAGACTATAAGGTAATTATCATTGCCACCAAACCCTCTTTATCAGCTACTTAAAGGCCCTTACCAAAGGGTGACCAATCGTACTGTGTGATGTTACTATTATCCAAATGGTAAGTGTGACCAAGACCAAGGCTATTAGAACTGGCCTGTACAGCGTCACCATATATATATATATATATATATATATATATATATATATATATATATATATATATATATATATATATATAGTACTCTAACAGCTTAAATATCTCTAAACAGAACAGCTACAAAGATAGGTTTAAATATATTTAATAATAAAAAACATGACAATACTCAATGATAAATACAGTCACTTCAGAGTTCAGAATCACATGAAATATTTTAAAACAACATTGCAGGACAGTCACAAATAAATACAGAAAACATCTAAATTAATCTTTACTATATTCCTATCTATATCTAAAAGAAATTACTTTTCCCTAGTTACTTACTAATAGCAAGGCAAGTGCTGCTGATGATGATGAGCGGATGTTGTCAGATCCAAAGACAAAAAAATGCAGTCTTTCTTTGAGAGCGTTCTTAAATTACCATCAAACATTAATGCCGGGTCAGCTTGGATGACATCACTGTCACCTGCCTTCAGTTCACAGGCTAAAAGATACTAACAGAATTTTTAACATCTCTGTGTGAGACGTACATATCTCTCAGAAGTGCAGCTGCTAGGAAGTCACAGAGCAATAAAACACTTCACATTTTAAACATAGTAAATACTTCTCTCCAAGACAATAGAAACACTTCTAGCTCTACACATCCTGCCTTCGTGCTGCATTAATAAACTTTTATAACAGATCATAAAGCACTAGATTTTAACTTATTTTCTTGAAGTTTTGTAAGTTAATCCTCTATGTTCTAGCAGGGTATGCTGTGGTTACTTTCTTGAAGCTCAGTACATAATATACAGCTCTGTATAAATCATAGCAATATCCACAAATGAGACAGAATTATTTACAAAATTCCAGCTAGCTGGGCCGGCAGCATCACAACCCCCCCCCCCCCAAAAAAAAAAAAAAAAAAAAAAACTCAAGCTAGTTTTGCAAGTGACCCTTGAGAAACATTGCTTGAGATGGTTGAGCTTATCTTGGAATTCCTTACCCCCATTCCCTGTCTTGACAGTCCATCTGTGTTGGCATTGCTAACCCCACTGTGGTGCTGCACTGTCATATCATACGCGTGCAACCCTAGGCTCCACCTTAGTAACTTGGCATTTTGCTGTCTGGTTCAATGTAGCCATGTTAAGGGATTGTGGTCTGTAACTACAGTGAATTTCCTTCCATATACATGAGGCTGAAGTCTACACAGTGCCCACACTATGGCTAGGCATTCCTTTTCTACAGCTACATAGGATTCCTCCCTGGGTTGGAGCCTATGACTGAGATACACCACTGGGTGCTCTTCTCCCTCTGAGGAAATCTGGCTAAGTACAGACCCCACCCCATGATTAGAAGCATCCATCTGCACAACAAATTATTCGCTGTAACCAGGACTAGCTAACACAGGGGGCCCCTTACAAAGCTCCTTTAAGCTTCTGGAATGCCTGCCCACATGCTGGGGTCCACACTACTTTATCTGGCCTGTTTTCCCCTTGTCAGGTCTGTGAGGGAAGCAGCTATGGTACTATAACTAGGGATAACATTTCTGTTGTACCCTGCTGTCCCTAAGAATGCCCTCACCTGCTTTTTGGTAACAGGTGCAGGCCACACTTGAATGGCTTCCACTTTGGCAAGTTCTGCCCTGATCTCATCACTCCCCACTCTATGTTCCAGGTAGGAGACCTCTGTCATTCTCACCTGACACTTGCTGTGCTTAATGGTCAACCTTGCCCTCTGTAGTCTGTCCAGCACCTCCCTGACATGCTGAAGGTGCTCTTGCCAGGAATGGCTGTAGATATCAATATCATCTAGGTAAGCAAGGGGAAAATCTCCTGTTCCTGCCAGAATTCGATCTACCAGCCTCTGGAAAGTCACTAGGGCATTTTTCATCCCAAAGGGCATCTTTGTGAACTCATACAAGCCAAAAGCAGTCACAAAGGCTGACCTCACTCTAGCACTGGGAGTCAAGGGCACCTGCCAATAACCTTTGGTAAGATCAATAGTGGTAAGATACTTAGCCCCACCCAGCTGCTCTAGGACTTCATCTGTCCTAGGCATGGGGTAAGCATCTGACTCTGTGTGACTATTTAATTTTCTGTAGCCCACACGGAACCTGGTGCTGCCATCCTTCTTTGGTACCAGCACCACTGGGGAGGCCCAGGGACTGATGGACTCCTGAATTACCCCTAGTTCCAACATTTCCTGTATCTCCTCCTTCAGAGTCTGTTTGACTATCTGTTTGACTATCTGAGGCACCCTATAAGGGACCTGCTTAAAAGGCCTTTGGGGTCTTGTATCCACATGATGCTGCACCAGGTGGGTGCACCCTGGTTTCCCAGTGAACATGTCCCCAAACTCCTGTAACACTGTTCGAATTTCTCAAACCTGGGTAGGGGATAGCTGCTGGGACATTGCTACTCCTTCCACTGAGGTGTCAGTTCAAGCCTCATTGAGGAAATCAGTCACCAGATCCCCTCAGACTCCTCTTGCCATCCACTGCAAATACTCAGCACAAGGGCCTCACTATCATGGTAAGTTTTCATCATGTTAACATGGTACAATTTGTGCCCCTGCCTCCTGCCTAGCAGTTCTACCATGTAATTAACATTAATGACCTTCCTTACAACCTTGTAGAGTCCCTCCCAGGCTGCCTCCAGATTGTTGTATTGGACAGGAATGAGAACCATTATCTGCTGCCCTAAAGCATATTCTCTAGCTTGAGCATTCCTGTCATACCAAAACCTTTTTCTACTGTTGGTCTTCTGCAAGGTTCTTCTGGGCCAAGCCCACGAGTTCCCTGGCCTTGTGGCCTTGTCCTGAGGTTTAGGACATATGCACAACAGAATCCTTGTGAGATTCACACTCACCCACCCACTCATCTAGAAATGAATTTAGAGGTCCCCTTACCCAATGCCCATACAGCAACTCAAAGGGTGAAAAACCAGTGGATTCTTGGGGAACCTCTCTGTAAGCAAACAGATGGGACAAATATTTGCCCACTCTCTCTTAAACCGGTCTGCAAATGCCCGTAGCATGGACTTGAGTGTAGAAATTAACCTCTCAACAAGACCATTAATCTGGGGATGGTATGGGTGGGTCTTTAGCTGCTTCACCCCATAGTGCTTCCACAGACAAGCCAGCAGGTCTGACATGAAATTGGTACCTCTGTCAGTCAGTATTTCTTTCGGGAAACCTACCCTGCTGAAAATCTCTAAAAAAACATTTGGCACCTTTTCTGCCTCAATGGAGGACAGAGCCCCCACTTCAGGGTATCTGGCTGCATAATCTACTACCACTAGGACATATTTTTCCATGTGAAACTTGGGGTACTCATTTGCCCCACAACATCCATAACTACCCTTTGAAATGGCTCCTCATTCACAGACAAAGGCATCAAAGTAGCTTTTACCTCGTCTCCTGCCTTGCCTACCTTTTGGCACTGCTCACAGGTCCTGCTGTACTCTGTTACATCTCTGGAAATCCTAGGCCAATAAAAGTTCTGCATAATATGTCTCTTTGTACATTTTATGCCCATATGACCTGCAAAGGGAATATCATAGGCTATGGCTAGAAGTGCCAATGACAGGCTCTGGGCACAACCAACTGCTGTATTTTCTCACCCTCTAGCCCTCCCTCAGGGGTCCACTCTCTATACAGTAACCCTTTGTCCCAGTATACAGATTGCCCTTTCCCTTGACAATCAGATGCCTCACTAGCTACCTCTCTCAGGCCTTGTAATGTAGGGTCTGAGAGCTCAGCCTGTCTCAGCTCTCTCTTAGTAACCCTTCCCAGCTCCCCTTCCACAGGAAGTCTGGTATTCTCTGACAGTGGTGCCTCACTGTCAGCCCGGGTACTACTACTCACCTTTTCCCCTGCAGTCACTCTGTCCAGGTGAATATCAGTACCCAGAAGCAGCTATGCTCACCTTCAGCTGCACTGCTACAGAGTAGTTCCCTCCCTGAAGTAAACACCTCACTACTCCTGGCTGCAAGCGTGCGGTCTGTCTGGGTCTCCCTCAGGCTACTAGACCCACATGCTTGTCTCCAAGTATAACTGCATGCAAACATGGTACTGCATTATCAAAATCATTCCCTATCAGGATATCTGTACGGATATCCTCAAACACACCTACTTGCTGGCTTCCTTTTCCACCCTCCCAGTCAAGGTGAACCTTAGCCAAAGATATTTAGAATGGGGTCCCTCCTAAAGCTCTGACTGGAGTAGACTGCCCAAGCAAGTAGTGCTCCTCTGTAACCATTGCAGGCTTCACAATGGTTAGGTCAGAGGCTGTGTCTCTCTTAGCTATGGATTCTTTCTCATTCACTAAGAGGATATAACATCTTGTGGTAGTTTGATACTGTTGTTGTCTCAAGACAACATAATGTTGGCATTTTTGTCATTCCCACTTACTGGCTCCCAGCTTTTGTTCCCCACCTTACCTCCGTGGACATCTGTAGGCTACATGGCCCCACTGGTTGCATTTAAAACATTTAACCCTTGGTCCTTGACGTGTACCTGGACTAGTGGCTTCCCCTGCTACTGGCAGACTCTGTTGGGGCAGTCTGGGCTGCTCACTTTGGGTTCTCTTAGACCCATGAGCAGCACTGGGTGTCCATTTCCTGTGCAGTGATGCTCTGCTTGCTAGGTATAGGTCTCCTTTCTTCCTCAACTCATCTGCAGTAGTGCACTGTCTATCAGCTAACCAGAGTCTCATGCCCTCAGGCAAAGTGCTAAGGGCTTGTTCCCTCACCAAAAGATCTGACAGCCCTTCAAAAGTGGTGACCTGACATCCATTCACCCACCTATGAAAATAAATGCTTAGTTCAGCAACATATTCACACACACTTTCATCTGCCTTGCGTCTATGCTCATAAAACTTTTTCCTATAAGCTTCAGGTGTTAACTTAAAACATTTTAAAAGACAGTTCTTTACAACATTATAATTTAAACAATCAGTATCAGACAGTTTAGAAATTATAGTTACAGCTTTACCATGGACTAAAGGGGTTAGGAACTGTACCCAGAGCCCTTGGTCAACATTATACTGTTTACATACCTTTTCAAACATATGAATGAAACTATCAAAATTACACCCCTCTGTAAATTCTGGAAGAAATTTACTGATGTTTGTTACTTCTGGGGTTCGGTTACTCCCTTCCACATCACCTCCACGATTCTGGCTAAGAGTCAGCATCTCCTTTTCATGTTGCCTCTGCCTCTCCTTCTCCTCAGCTTCCAGGAGTCCCAGTTTCTCATTTTCGTCAGCCTTCATACATTATAGTTTCTCATTTTCCTCAGTCTCTAGACATTTCATTCTCTCTGCCTCCTCTATTTCCAAATGCTTGGCCTCCAGCTCAAGTCAATTTAACTCCAGACGGATTTTTAAGTCCTCTGTGAAATGGTTGAACTGTCCATTTTCTGAGAGTTCTACATCTCCAAGGCCAGTCTGATTGTCGTCCTAGTTGCTATTCTGTGATGCACCTGTGATTACAGCTGCAATCATGTCTGCTTTAGTTAGGCTGGCATGCGCCAGTCCTTTAGCCTGGCACATTTCAGCCAAATGGCTCCTTGTCAGCTTGCCATACTCCTCTGCTGACATGCTTGCCTGTTCTCATTGACTAAATAAGCTAACAAAAAATAAAACAATTGTGATATGAACTCTGACTGTTCACTGCATGGCTGACAGAGTACAAACACCTTCAGTGACCAGTGTACATAGGCGACAGGAATTCAATATCCACACCACTACAAGCCAATTAATATGTGTTGTGGCTATCTCACCACTGTCAACCAATTAATATGTGATGTGGATATCCCACCACTGCCAACCAATTAATATGTGACACCCCTGCACTGGCCCAGTAATCAAGGAGCCTCAATCCTCACCACTGGCAACAGTGACTGATGTACACAATGGGAGGATAACAAGTACACACACAGCAAAGTACAATTTCCCTTAAGAGCACACAGAGATCACAGTCAGTTTGGGGCTGATTACTTCCTCTTTCTCCAGATCCCCAATAAGATTCTCCACTGGCACAACTATAGGGTTAAGATATCAGCTGAGGGGTCAAGCCAAAACCTCCAGCACCCTCTCTGCCCAACCAATGGTTTGTGTCCCTGCACAAGTAGCTGACACACACACACTTTGAGATTTGATTTATATACAAACACACACACCTGGGAAAGGCTAGCACATGTTTACTAGCTATGCTCCTTCTGCCCAGACTATAAGGTAGTTATCACTGCCACCAACCCCTCTTTATCAGCTACTTAAAGGCCCTTACCAAAGGGTGACCTATCCTACTTTGTGATCCTACTATTATCCAAATGGTATGTCTGACCAAGACCAAGGCTATTTAGGAGTAGCCTTTACAGTGTCACCAAATACATATGCAAGTACTATAACAGCTTAAATATCTCTAAACCAGCCACAAAGATAGGTTTAAATATATTTAATAATAAAAGAACAAGACAATACTCAATAACAAACGCAGTCACTGCAGAGTTCAGAATCACAGGAAATATTTTAAAACATTGCAGGACCCTCTCAAATAAATACAGAGAACATCTAAACTAATCTTTACTATATTCCTATCTATATCTAGAAGAAATTACTTTTCCCTAGTTACTTACTATTAGCAAGGCAAGTGCAGTTGTTGATGATGATGAGTGGATGTTGTCAGATACAAAGACAAAAAAAATGAACAGTCTTTCTTTGAGAGAGTTCTTAAATTACTATCAAACATTACTGCTGTGTCAGCTTGGATGACATCACTCTATCACCTGTCTTCAGTTCCCAGGCTAACGGATACTAACAGAATTTTTAACATCTCTGTGTGAGAAGTACATGACTCTCAGATGTCCAGCTGCTAATTAGTCACAGAGCAATAAAACACATTTTAAAAACAGCAAATACTTCAAGACAACAGAAAAAAACTTCTAGCTCTACACATCCCGTCTTCTTGCTGCATTAACTAACTTTATAGCACATTGTAAAGCACTTAATTTCAACTTATTTTCTTGAAGTTTTATAAGTTAATATTCTATGTTTTGGCAGGGTATGCTGTGGTTACATTCTTGAAGCTCAGTACACATAACATACAGTTCTGTACAAATCACAGCGATATTCACAAATGACATAGAATTACTTACAAAATCCCAGGTAGCTGGGCTGGCAGCATCGCATAGACTCCTAGCACTGAGCAGTAACACCTTTAGGTTTCTTTGGACTATTTACTATGTTGGTAAGTTTTGTTAATTTGGCATTGCCTAAAAAGGCTCTAAGTAGGTGGATACAGTTTTAACCAATATTCAGAAGCCCAGGGGACAAATGTACAGACCATCCTTTGCAAAGCATAGTGGTTTGCTAACCATGTCTTCCCATGATGACAAATACTGAATCCCCCTGGAAATACATCATAAACTAAGCCAATTACTGAAGTCAATCATCTTTTGTTTGTACTGTGGTATCATCATTTGTGAAGGCAGGATGCTGCTCAATGCATGGCACATACCTGCTTGAGACATATTCAGAGAGATCTATAATGTATCTCTTCATAGTCCAGGGAAGTACAGTCTTAAGTCATTAATGCCTACATGCACTATGAGAGAATCATACTGATACTTTGGTATAGTGACTTGAGTGTGAACGTAACTTAGCGGATCCTGTCTCCAAATAAACAACTAGCTATTATCTAATCCTTGTTCAGTCATGTAAGTGGGACATCTGTGTGTTGTATAATGGAGTCCCTTATGGTAACAGTCCTAGGTAAATTGTTTGCTTGCCTTATGGGTTTTGCTCTTGAGGCACCACTGTCTATAGGTGGATGTGTGGTGTTTGCTGCTGCTTTTGGTGAGTGATTTAGCGATTGCTGAGGACAGGAGTTGTTGCCATTTATAGGCTAAGGAGGTTTTTCAGTTTTAGGAAGATTGCTTTTTAATGCCTCGACATAAGTTGGTCTGTGTGTGTGTGGTGGAAAGAGTATGTGTGTTCTTGACAACCTCGTCTCTATCCAAAATTTTTGCCTCTAGTGAAATTGTGTATATGCATCTCTCACATACTGTTTGTATCTCTAAGGATTAAATGGTTGTCTGTGAACATGAGACAATGGCTACATTGTCTCAGGATGCCCTTATCTACCAAGCTGGTCACAGAGACATTCGGACATTGCATATCCATGTTGTCCGGACCTGTAATTGGGTGGGCTACTGTAGGCTGTGGACTGGGTTCTAAATAGGTCTTTTTGGGTGGTCTCTGCAGTTTGGCACTAGACTAGGTTAGATTGTGCTAAGATTTAATATTAGTGCTGTTTAATGTGCAAACTAGCTGTTCAAAGGTTGTTGCCATGCAATAGCTTTGTTTTAGCCACACTAAGTCACAAGTTTCAGTTCTAAGGGTAGTTTTATAGATAAAATTTAATTTATGGGCATCTGCATTTCTACAGGGCCCTGCTAACCTTATTTATTTATTTAGTTGGTTATTTATTTATTTTACATTTGTTTACCTGGATAGTCCGACTGGGCAGATGCCCATTTTCAGCGGAGGCCTGGAGGGGGATACCCTCAATAGATACAAAAGAAAACAAAACATACAATAAAAGTCATACAGCAGTTGTAAGTACAAAGGAACACAAATTGCACATAAAGAAGATAGTTGAAAATACATATTATTGGCAAAGCATTAACAAACAATGGATAATATAGGATTTGCTTAGAGTGATGTACATTTGGTTTACTTTAGGTAGATGTAACAATTTATAGTGTACAATAAACACCGTCTAAGGTATTGTTGAGGAGCTCAGGAACAAAAGAAGAAAATTAGGATGAGTATAAATGGCTTAGACAGCGAGCCTAGATGGAGACTGTAGGATAGAGCTATGAGGGAAGTAATAAGAGAGATGAGTTAGGATGATATAAGGTAGACAGAATAAAAATCTACAGAGGAGGTAGTAGAGGTATAAATGAGAAGTCTACAGTAAGATAGGAATTATACTCAGCCAGGAGTTAAACACGAGCAGAGTCAAGAGTTAGACAGGTAAGACTTGAGAAGTACTTTGAACTGTGAGGGATTATCAGTAGTTAGGATGTGCTGGGCTGGGGGGGGGTAGGTTCCAAGTCCTGGATATCAGACTGGAGTTGAGAGAATCTCCAGAAAAATTGTTAGCTTTTGTGACTTGCAATAGAAATTTGTCAGAAGACCTCAGGTGTCTTTTATTAGACTGAGGTTGACGAAGATTATGGAGTGCTTGACACTTGCCTGGTTGATATACTGTGCCATAGACCATTGAAAATTGGGTGAATGTTAGGAGACTGGGTAACTCAAGCCAGTTTAGTTGGCGTAAAGCAGTGCAGTGATGTGATCTATACAGGGAGTTGGCAGTAAAGCAGTGCAGTGATGGGATCTATACAGGGAGTTGGCAGCAAATCTTGCAGTCTTATTGGAGCAGGCACCTAGTTTTGCTAGGTCTGTTTTCTTCAGGTTGGTGAAGATAGGAGATGTGTAAAGAAGAGTAAAGAGCAGGTGAGTCATGGCAATAGACTGTTTTGTGCAGTCAGTGAGGTATGGTTAAATTCTGTAAAGAGAATCTAGTTTTATACAATTTTTTTTTATAATTAGGAACAAATATTTATCAAATTTCATGTTATGAATTGTGGCACCAAGTAGCTTAGTATGTGATAGAGGTTCTTTCTTGGTATTATTAGATGAATATATTAAAAAGGGGCACAGGAGTTCTGAGGTTTCGTTATTTGAAAAAAATCATTAGTTTTGTTTTATTGGGATTAATAATTAACTGAGTCAGAGAGACAGGATTCTACTGCTGAGAAGGAAAGCTGGGTTATTTCTTGGAGTTGAGAGAGTGAGGAGGTCACACAGATGAGTTTGGAGTCTTCTGTGTACAGTATATGATTGTGGAAAGGTGGGTAGCAGTATTGAGCTTACTGGTGAAGATGCTAAATAGGAGTGGACCTAGAACTGAGCCCTGTGGAGTACCTAATGTAACTAGTAGCAGAGAGGAGAAATCACATTGCCATTTTACAACTTGTTTTTGGTCAGATAATTAGTTATGGAACCATGCAAAGGCAGGATGGCTTAGTTTAAGAGATGCGAGTTAACTGAGGATGTTTTGATGGAACACTGTATCAAATGCTTTGGACATGTCTACGAATATGGAGGAGACTAGTTGACTATTATTTCTGAACTGGTTAATAGTGTTTGTGAAACTTAAGAGAGCTGTAGTGGTACTATGGTTGGGTCAGAAGCCATGTTGGGAATTGGTTAAAAGGTTATTGGACAGTAAATAATTCATAAGCTGAGAATGGATACATTTTTCTAAAATTTTAGATAGAGGAGATAAAATTGCAATTGGCCTGAAGCTGGAAAGATCTGTACAGGTCCCACCTTTATGTAGTGGTATGTAGTATATTTTGGAGATTTTGGGAACATCCTGTTCTATTATGGAGTGACTGATCAAAACAGAACTAGATTAGAGATAATATCAGGAACTTACTTGAGATATTCAGAAGACAGATTATCAGCAGCTAGGGAAGTAAGTTTAAGTTTGTTGAGCAATTTTTTTATGGTGCTGGTTTGTAAGGGGTTGAAGGAGAAAGCACTGGATGTTTCCTTTGGGACTGGTTAGAGGAGTATTGCTATTATTTTTGGTTAGAGTTAATAGGAGTTTGTAAAGTAAGTATTGAACTGAGTGGCTATAATGTCAAAAGTATTTGTAGTGGTAGGTGTTGTGGTCAAGGATTGAACTGGCTGTAGCAGTTGTTTTATAGTAGTCCAGATTTTTTTTTGTAAAATGTAAAAACACAAAAAAAAGACTGCTTGCAAGTGTCATGTTACAACAAAACAACTTAAACTATCCTGACAAGGCAAATTCAAGTATTATGGACCTTTAAAGTTATTTAAATGCAAAATCAACAAATAAAGCAGCTGCACCATTTCACTGCAGGTTCAGATAGCGTGGACTCAAAGGACTCATTGGTGAAGCACACCTTAAAGTTGCTCCCCCAAAGTTGCAAAGACGAAGCCAGACATGATGTCTAAGGGTGATGCCAATAACTGCTGCAATGGCAGCTCCATTGGTTGCATTATGTAACAGGGACATGCAGAGGTTAGTGTTGTTCAGCAGTGCACACACAGTAGTCTCTAGCTGCTTGACTCTAGCATAGGTGACTTGTGCAGAGTTATCCATGGGTTGTTCTGCCATACCCCTTTAGAAGTGATTCATGTGCGTTACATAATTTACTACCTTCAGATGAAAAGGTCCACGAGGTGTAAGTGGGTTTCCCCATCCTAATACTCTGGACTCTGTTATGTGGGTGGACAGCAGCTGAATCATTAATTGCCTCTTTTGGTGGCTACTGCAACAATCAGAGTCAACCAGAGGACATTCCCACCAATGCTGTCTATCTTTAAATAGGCGCACAAATCTGTCAGGTTTGCAAAGGATGGCCTCATGAGTGCCTGGGTTCCAGCCATGCAATCCTGGCTGACAAATAAAAAAGATGGTCAGCTTTAGGGACCATCCAAATATACTGATCCCAAGGATATTGCCAATATCCTGCAGATCGATTCAGTGTCAACTTCACCCCCCTCTCACCCCCTAAAGGGCCCATCTTAATACCGAAAGACTACCAAATTCCAGTAATAACAGCCACACAGGTACAAATTGCACTCTCCAAAGCTAAGAATACAACATCCATGGGATCAGACAACATCCTGGGTTGTGTACTACATGAACTACAAAATAAACTGGCACCTCACCTAAGTGATAAATCACTATTTAATCATAGCCTCACCTCAGGCTTCGTGCCCATTGAGTGGCACACAGCTACAGTTATCCCACTCCACAAGAGGGGGATCCACCTTGGATCCTGGGAACTACCGTCCCATCAGTCTGACGAGCATGATCTGCAAGGCCATGGAACTGATAAACAAAGACAATGGCAACCTTCAAACACTGGACCCCAACCCAGTTTGGGTTCGTGAAGGGCCGATCTTGTCTCCTGAACCTGATTGACTTCGAATCAGTCTCCAGAGCTGTGGATGAGGGTAAGGTGGTCCACACAGCCTACGTGGACCTCACCAAGGCCTTCGACACCATCCCCCACTCTGGAATCATAGATAAACTTACTAAGCTGGGCATTAATCCCTATGTCACTCAATGTGTTGCCAACTGGCTTACTGACAGAACCCACACTGTAAAAGTAGCCGACTCCATATCAGCTCTAGACAAGTGGAGTATCTCAGGGTTACCTATTGGTTCAGTCCTGGGACAGCTCTTGTTTGGCATCTACTTCTCTGAAGTACAGGCCAACATTAAACGACTGGCTAACAAAGTTTGCAGATGACTGCAAACTGAGAGCCATTATTGAATAACCAAATTATGTGGATATTCTACAAAAGGGCCTTACAAAAACAGATGCTTGGTGCCAGAGCCATGGACTCAAGCTCAATGCCAAGAAATGTATAGTGACTTCCTTTGGGAAAAACATGTACCCATGAATTAACACATAGTTGGAAGTACACTAAATACCGAAAGTGTGATAAGAGACTTGGGGACACAGGTGGACAGTGGTCTCACCTTCGATAACCATATCGCCACAACAGTGAGGAAATCATTCTATGTGGAACACCTCATCACTATGGGCTTTTCATCCAGAAAAAAGAAAGTCATTGTCTCACTGTATGCATCCCTCATTAGACCCATTATAGAATACAACGCCCTATTTGGTATATGCCTCTCAAGACATCTGTAACAACTGGAAAGGCTGCAGAAATACCTCACTAAAAGAATCACAGGCCTAAAGCAGATGGCCCATGCTGACCATCTATAAAAACTCCAGCTATACTCTGTTGCATATCATCTATTCAGAGGCGATCTCTGCTTAACATTCAAGGCCATGTCAAACCCACAGCTGTTGGACATGCTACACTTAAAGAAATCTCAATCCCTCAGAGGTACACACTCCAGGGATATAAACCTTTTCATCACAATGAATAAACATGCTGGAGGGATAGGTTCCTGACCCAGAGACTCCCCAGACTCTGGAATAGACTGCCCATACATGTCAAGCAGAGCGCCTCTTTGGCCCTCTTCAAAAGGAACCTTGACGATTGGATGGGAGATAGGAAATTCCCCCCAGGGATCACGTTATTCACCCTGCTAGACAGGGTTCCAGGGAAGTAAATATTGTGGAAAGAAATAGCCAGGGAATTCTTATGGCTAGGCTTGTATAGGCCCTAGGGCCGAAAGCCTAGTACCAACCTATGAACCTATAAGAAGATACAGAATGGTAGTCCTCAAAAAGCACTTTCTTATCCTGAGCGGCTGGTCTGTTAGACAAGATCTTCTGTGTCCCACCATTTCAAGGAGTTTGCCAAATGTGGCCATTTCAGGAGGGGATTGTGGGAAGCCCTCTCTCTCATTTAGGTCTGTCTCTGATGTTAGGAATTGTGTAGGGGCATCAATGCATGTCCTCTTCCTGGGAATTTTTGATTGTTGCTAGTCGGAGTTCCCTGAGGATTATAGGTGAAATTTGCAGTTTCCTGAGGCTTTGCTTTCTACCCTGTCCTTGACAGTCACGGTGAATGAGCTGAAGTGCTCTCAGGAGGATGTCAAGGGGTGGGACTTGTACTGATGGAGGCTCTGTCAATTACAGAAAAAAGGAAAAAATGTTGATCCACAGATACCAATGCTCGTACACGGGATGATGAAATTCTTTTATTCAACAAAGAAACAGGTTTAGCGCTTTCAACTGGGGAATCCAGTCTTCATCAGAACACTGTAAAAAGACATTTTACAAGAATATATAGTCTTCAAAGCTAATTCAATTTAAAAAGACCGCCAAAATCATTAAAGCTGTACTACCGAATTACATACATAACTTAGCTTAAAAAGTTGTCATATGTTAAAATGTACAATTATAAATGATAATATAAATATTTCTGCAATAAGTATCTCACTGTAATCACTTATAATGAGTACATAGTATTAAAAAATAGTATGTTACAAAATTGTAAAATATTTTAAAAAACAAATAATATCTATTCTACTGTGTAAATGATCCCAATATATATAATCCACGAACTGTGCAATATGCTAGCTATCTCATTATACTGTATCTAATCTATTGTTAATAAAAATGTATACCCTGTCTAGGAATTATAGACGAAATTAAACAATGGGTGCATAAGGACTGAAGAAATGTCACTATAAATAAGTCTACTTTATAGCTTGAAATATAAAGATGTTCCAATCAAGATATAAATGATACATGTTGTAATACTTATAGTACAATAACATAAAAAAATACAGAATAAAAGCGTGTTCTATAGCTATTGTAAGAGAACTAAGAAGGGTTTAATATTAACAAAATCATTTAATCCTGGCATCCTGGTGGCATCAGTTAACATCTGCCACTTACTTTCATATGATGCCAATATCATTTTCCAATTGCCTCCATACGGTATACACTTCACCTGGTCTATGATGGCAAATTGAAACCTATGTTCCTCCCCTCTATCCAAAGTATGTCTGTAAAGTGCATTTTTAGTGTCACATTTTTGTATTCTATACATATGTTCATATATTCGCTTTTTTAGTTGTCTTTCGGTTTTGCCAATGTAGTAGGCCGTACAGATGGTACAAGTGGCTAAATACACCACCTGTTTGGTATTACAACTACCTGTCCTAAACTTGATGTTAGTATGATTCATATCATATAATTGAATGTTCCTGGCCTCATTAATGTATCTACACTGGTTACATCTACCACATTTTGTGGTACCTTTATAAATATCATCTCCATCAATGTTGTTGCTAGCTCTCTCCAACATTCTTTTTAGATTGGGGGCTGTCTTATATACATATTTAGGAATGGATCCTACGTATGTTCCTAAATTTGATGTAGTAATAATATCCCAATGTCTGTGTAAAATATCCTGAATGGTATTGGTGTAAGGTGTATATGTCAATACACACGCTCGTCCATAATATTCATTGTTGGAATGATTATCATATCTACCATCCTTGTCCATATCGGGGTACACTTGATGTTAACCTCATAGTTACCTAATAAAGGTAGATATTTCTTCCCCCATTCCCTTTGCACATAATGGGATATATCATTTAACATGTTTTCTGGATGTTCTTCAGCGCATAATATGCCAGACGGACTACGTATACAGGCAATACAACGTACGCCGGATTGCGGCTTTCCAGCAGTGCTGCAGGGAACGGAGGATGCTGCCCAAGTCCACAACGCAGCGATTGACCTCCCAAAAGAAATATGCGATGAGCAGCAGGAGTGTTTCGGATCCTCTGTACAGGGGGATGAACATTATTTATTTCACGAACAGTTGTGCCTTTCGCCAGCACAGGACTTTACTTTTGATTTTAGTTTTAATAGAGCGCGCCATGATGCTGAAAGGACAGGCACTCGCCCTAAAGGAACATTACCCATGAAAAAATATGGGAACAACAAACAGAAGCCTGGTATTGGCACTAAAGGTACTGTAACATATAATGTTTCTAGCCCTAATAAGGGACATAAGACTTTCATTCGATGTGATGGTACTGAATATAGTGTTGCAACAATCAAGTCTTTAAAGCAACTGTTATTGAAAAAGATTTAATGGAGCATTTTTTAAATAATAATCATGATACATATGATTTTACCATAAAGGGGTACAATGAGAAATCTAAGAACAAAGAATGTGTATATAATTATGATTTTGGTAGGAAACTTGTCTCATACAAAAATACAAAAATAGACATGAGTTATTTATCTAATTGCTTAAAACTAAATGTTGTACCTAAAGGCCTTAGATTTTTCAAGTTACCATTGGGCATTACATTTAAGGATGATACTGTTAAAGAATTTAACAGTATGTTTGACAATTTTGGTTTCGCCTACATAAAATTATTAATTAAATACCAAGATGAGAAATTGTTGCTCTTAGCTAATGATTTAGAAAGTATGAATGATACAATTACAAGACATATTGAGTTTGATTCATGGAAAGAGCTTTTTAAGAAACAATTTTCTATAGCTGATAATAAAGCACAGAACATTTTTGAGAGAAAGAGTAGAAAGATCTCGAGAGATATGGAATTGTATAAGTGCAATAGGGCATACATCTGGCCATCAGAAAAAGGTGTTGAGCAGCAGCGAATCCACAGTGTATCTAGACAACAATCTAGAAGCTCGACTAGAGAGGAAAATTTTCAGGGGGCAGACCCTTACCCGTAAGGAATCCAAACAGACAGTGGAACACATACAGAAGGTAAAACATGACCTCCACACTAGACACAGTGTAGCAACCTTTAGTGACACTCATAAGTTGGAGAGTAATACACTGGAGACTTCGACAGAAGACTTGTTTGATACTACTAAGACATCACTAACACCGGAAGTAAGTAATGATAAGAACAAGAGTGTTATGACTAGTTATGAAGGCTTCAATGTATTTAATTACACTGATGTGGAGGTAGACGAAGAATTTGTCAAAGTTATGAGTAAGGGCATGAAATTTATACCCACTCCTAGGATGGACCTAGTTGATAACATCAAACAAATAAAATTATACTGTCGTAAACTCAATCTTGCCATCCAATTTCATAATAGTGAGAATCAAGAGCAGAACCCTTGTAGTATAGTCAGTACAGACCTAGGCAAGAAAAGCACATATATTCCAACATCCAATCCGCACATTACTAACTATGAGAAGCTGGTTTGTAAAGACATCTATTGGTTATATAAGAACCAGAGACGTAGTATTAATAATCGGCCAGTCACAGAAAATAATCTCTCGATTAAGGAAAGGGAACGTCTGAATCAAGTTATGTGCAACAAAGATGTGCGGATTATGAAACCTGATAAGGGGGAGGGGTAGTTTTATATTACACCAACGAATACAATTCTAGTATCTACCACCTCCTACATGGAACAGGCAACTATGAAAGTGTTTCTATTAATCAAATTAATATAGGACATAAGCGGATCGATCTTGCCATCGAAGAATACCTTATAGACAACAGGATAACCAATGACACCTACATGTATTTGAAAACTGACCATCCTGTGTTAGCAAAAATTGTAGGAATCCCCAAGATACACAAATCGTTGGACAATCCGCCGTTCAGACCTATTGTATCTGGATCTAAGTCGTAAACCTTTAACATAGGTAGACTAATTGATGGACGGCTTAAACACATTTATAAGGTTATTCCACACATCATGAAGGATTCCTGGAATTTTTTGGGAAAACTTACTAAGGACAAATGGAATTCTAACATAATTTTCCTTACTATTGATGTTGTGGATCTTTTTTCCAGTATCCCGAAGGATATAGGCCTGGAATATTTTGCCAACAGCCTCAGGAAACACTCAGGATTGAACTGGGATAATATATGTTTATTATGTGATATGATGGAACTAGTATTGGATCATAATTACATTATGTTTCAAGGAGAGTATTTTAGACAAACTAAAGGGGTCGCTATGGGAGCATCGTGTGCTCCCATATTCGCTAATTTAGTGATGTTGGAATGGGAGTCTGAGTTTCTTTTTAAGAGTGAATTTTACACAGATATCACCTTCTATGCTAAATATTTGGATGATATCTTCATTTTATGGAAGGCATCCACCGATAGAATGCAGCAATTTATGAAGTTTCTTAATGGAACCACGGAATTTTTGAAATTTACTCATAATTTTAGCTATGATGAACTACCTTACTTAGATATTTTAGTAGGATATGACGATACAGGTTTTACATCTAAGATATACAGAAAAAGTACAGTTTTGTACCTACCATAAATGTAGATGTTCGAAGATCCACATTGCTGCAGTCCTTACACTTGGGTAGTCCGCTGTCCTCGGTCGGCCCGAATATCAAAGTATAAGGCTGACGTCGGTCAAGGCGCATTTGACTGACATCAGGACGTCAGGGTACAAATGCGCATGACCGACGTCATATCCTCAGTCTTTTCTTGCCCCAGATGTCAGAAGACCCTAAAAATAAAGGTCAAAACCAAAAGACAGCAAACAAACATCCAAGCACCCTTGCCCTAATTATATGTACAAAATATACACTATATACACAATATGTAAAACTCAACCCACACAACCACCTCTAACTACAGAGGGGAAGGAGGGAGGGTAAATTGGACTGCAGCAATGTGGATCTTCGAACATCTACATTTATGGTAGGTACAAAACTGTACTATGTTCTTCATCTCACATTGCTGCAGTCCTTACACTTGGGTAGAATCCCAAAGCAGAGGTATGGGAGGATGGCCAAACTATAAGGAAGCAGGAGCTGCCAAAATGCCCTGCAAAACAGCAGTGGCAAAACCAGCCCTGGATTTAGAGTAAAGTGGCAGGTGATAATGCCTAGAGAAAGTATGCACTGAACTCCAAGTAGCTGCCTCCAAAATATCCTTGGTTGCCACCCCTCAAAAAGCTGTCAAGTGGCAGTAGCTCTAGTGGAATGAGGCCTAATCCCGGCTGGAATCTCCTTGCCATGATGGGAATAACAGAAAGCAATGCAAAACCCAATCCACTTAGAAATAGTTTGTTTTGACACAGGCTTGCCCTGAGAACTCAAAGCAAAAGAAACAAATAACTGCTGAGACTGCCTGAACCCTTTAGTTCTGTCCAAATAATATCGCAACTGCCTGTGTACATCTAAAGTGTGCAAAATCTTTTCCCTTTATTTTGGGGATTTGCATAAAAGTAGGCAAATGAATAGTTTGGTTTAAAGCCACACTAGAAACCACTTTAGGCATAAAGGAAGGATTAGTACGTAAAGATACCCTATCCTTATGGAAAATTAAGAAAGGCTCAACCGCCATAAGGGCCTGCAATTCAGAAACCCTTCTTGCAGAGGTAATTGCCAACAAAAAAGCAGTCTTCCATGATAAATATTTCAACTCAGAAGTAGCTGCAGGCTCAAAAGGTTGTAGAGTGAGTTTCTCCAACACAAAATTGAGATCCCAAGCAGGAGTAGGAGCTCTTCGTGGGGTCTTATATTCTTTGCCCCTCTAAGAAATTGCTTGAACAAAGGATGAGAAAACAATGGTGGGTCACAATCATAGTGAGCCGAAATTGCTGCAGTATGAACTTTAATAGAAGAGAAAGACAAACCTTTGTCCAGTAACTCAGTAAGATATTGAAGAGCCACACTCAAATTAGGCTCAGAAACATCAAAATCTTTTGCTGCACTCCAAAATAAAAATCTCTTCCATTTATCTGCGTACACTTTCCTTGTACTAGGCCTTCTAGCTTCCAAAATCACATTCAAAACTTGTTGTGGAAGTTGAGACCCTCTATGGTTCAAAACAGAATATGCCAGGCTGTTAGGTGAAGAGAGTGAAGTTTGACATTCAGCAAATGGCTGTCCTCCTGTGACAACAGGTGTGGAATCGAAGGCAAAGGCCATGGAGGCTTCCGTACCAGACTTCTCAGTAATGGGTACCAGTGCTGTCGAGGCCAATCTGGAGCTATTAAAATCATCCTTGGCTTGTCCTGTCTGACCTTTAGAAGTACCTTTGGGAGGAGAGGCAGAGGTGGAAAGGCATACACATGAAGATTGCTCCAATTGAAAGAAAGAGCATCCACTTTCCAAGCTGTGGGATGAAACCTTTTTGTGCAAAACTTTGGCAGCTGATGGTTTAGTGGAGAAGCGAACAGATCTATGTCTGGAGTTCCCCATGACACTGTCAATTTCTGAAATACATGAGGATCCAATTTCCACTCGTTGGGATCCATAATTCGTCTGCTCAACACATCTGCTAAGGAGTTCTGTGCTCCTGGCAGAAACCTTGCCTGAAGATTGAGCTGTAAACTGAGAGCAGTCTCCCACAAAATCATTGCTTGCCTGCATAGAGGATAAGAATGCGTTCCCCCTTGCTTGTTGATGTACCACATGACAGTTGTGTTGTCTGTTAGAATCAACACCTGCCCTGGAAGAAGTAAATCCTTGAAAGCTATTAATGCAAACTGGACTGCTAACATCTCCTTCAGGTTGATATGTAGATGTTGTAGTCTGGCAGGCCACTTGTCTTGTATCCACTTTCCATTTAGAAGAGCTCCCCAAGCTTTGTCTGAGGCATCTGTCGTTAAAATCTGACTCGCCTCTGGCCGGGTCACAGAGAGTCCCTTGTTTAGGTAACATTCCTGAGCCCACCACAAAAATTCCTTTTGAATGCAAGGTATTATTTGAATGACAGTGTCTAGATCCTGGCAGTGCTGTGTCCATACATTTTTGAGTTACCATTGCAGCTTCCTCATATGCAGTTTGGCATTGGGAAGCACCAGAATACAAGATGCCATGAACCCTAAGGCTTGAAGGACTGTCCTTGCAGTCAGCCCGGACTGATGAGATAGCTGATGGAAGTAAAGGGATAGACTCTTTTGTTTGTCCGGGGTTAAAAAGGCCATCTGGGATGCTGTATTCAGTCTCACACCCAGAAAGCACATATCCTGAGAGGGTACTAGACTGGACTTTATTTCGTTCACAGAATACCCCAGGCATCTTAGCACTGCTATCACATATTCCAAATGATGAAGAAGCTCTTCCCTTCCTTGAGCCAGAATCAGGCAGTCGTGCAAATAAGGATAGATCTGTATTCCTTTTAGCCTGAAGAAAGCTATCACTGGAGCCAGAACTTTCGTGAACACTCTGGGCAGTAGATAAGCCAAAGAGCAATGCAGAGAACTGATAGTGAGAAGTCCCAGCTCGAAAACGCAGATACTTCCTGCAACTTAGTCTGATAGGAACATGAAGGTAAGCCTCCTTGAGATCCAAAGTTACCATCCAATGATCTTTGCCCAGCAGAGGTAAAAGCTGCTGTAACGTCAACATTTTGAACTTGGGAATGTCCAGATAAGTGTTGAGGGTAGATAAATCCAAAATTGGTCTCCACGTGTTCCCCTTCTTTGGTACTAGGAACAGGCGAGAATAAAATCCTAGGCCCACTTCTGGCATAGGGACCGGCTGTATGGCCCCTATTTGGAGTAACAGAGAAACTTGCTTGTGAGCCTCTATTCTTTGTTGAGGAGGAACGTCTGGCATGCCTTTGAAAGGAGGCAAGGTATGGAAATAAAACCTGTAACCGTGGTGTATGATATCCAATACCCATCTGTCTTGGGTAATTAAACTCCAATTTTCTTTGAAAAGTGCCAACCTTCCTCCCAAAGGTGCCGCCAGACGAGAAGGCTCTGGCAGCTGAAAAGGTAGGTCATTGGGTCTGTTTACGAAAGGACTGACCCCTGCCCTCACCCGAAGACTGTGCAGGAGAACTCCCTGTTCTAGGCCTGAAAGAGCCCTGAGCTCTACCCCTACCACGTCTAGATCTACCCCTAGACTGGGAATCATAAGAAGGATACGTCCACCCCTTAGAATGCCAATTTCTACTAAACTTTGGAGGCTGGACCTGCAAAAAATCTTTAACAGTCTGCATAGACTTAGCCTTGTCTTCCATCTTCAATTGTGAAAGGAGATAGTTTTGGTATTTCAACATGTGAAACTGGCAATTCAAAGCCCTCATAGCAAGAGTGGAAGAAGTATAAACTTTCTTTCCCCATCTATCCAAGGCCCTGGCCTCTTTGTCTGCAGGAACCGGATTCTTTACAACAGAAGCCTTAACACCTTTAGGCCCCTGGCTAACAGTTTCTGGGTCTGCCCTAGGACTCTTAAAAAGATACTTATGAGCTTCAGGCACCCTGTAATACCTATCCGGTTTAACAGGAGCAGGAGGCAAAGAATCAGGATTAAGAGAAGCCTCTGTAAAAACATCTTCCACTACATCCAAAACAGGAGGTATAGCCAAAGGCCTATGCTGGGGTAAAAACAAAATTCCCTAAGCCTTTTCCTGGAATCAGAGAAGTCCTGACCTTCCCACTTAAAATGCTCCCTCATGGAATGAAGAGTTTCTGAAAAAGAAAAATCCTCAGGAGGAGAAGCAGAAGGAGTAGAATCATCCACATCAGAATCAGAATAAGGAGAGTACTCCTGCAAGTCTTCAGCTGAAGACTCTGAAATATCTGAAGCCTGCTCAAAACTCCCTAGCTCAGGCTCCACCCTAGGTCTCTTATCAGGAGGGGGCATAGAACCCCTAATCAAAGTAATCAAATCTTCTGCCATTTTAAGCATATGCTTCTTGGGCACAGTTCCTGAAGAGCTAGGGGTAACACCAACTGAAGCTAAACCTGGCCTGCCCCTGGGAGAAGCCTTGGAAACAGAAGGAGAGGGCCTAACCACCCTAGGCAGGAGGGGAGTATAGTAACCTGAGAAGCCCCATCAGCCTGGCCTGCCTCCTGAGAGGCCACATCCTGCAATAACAGAGTCTCTCCCTGGGATCCCAAAGAAACCTCCGGTGGAACCACCGGCTCCACCTACACCTCTAAAGAACCGGCGTCCGGTACTGACGGTTCCTCTAGCCTAGGTTTAACTGCTTTGTCCTTGCGCTTCTTCGAAGAAGCGGGCGTCGGAGCATCCGACGTCATTTTATAATTGCACCGCTTCCCGAAAACTAACCTGGCACAATCTAATCTTCTCTTAATAGTGCGCTTATTGAATCTAGCACAAGAGCGACACCCAACAACGTCGTGCTCAGGCCCTAAACAAGGAATACACAAAGTATGGTAGTCTCTATGCGGTATCTGTTTCCCACAAGAAATACAATTATTCACTTTTTCTGACATCCGGTAAACCACTGAGGCAAGAAAAAACCAAAATATTCCCCAACGGGGTACTTAGCCAACTTTGACTCGGTCTGAAACTCCGAAATCGAACAATTTCAGAACGCCAACCGGCACTTGCAACGCTGTTTCTGCATCGGACCATGCGGCAAAAAAGACTGAGGATATGACGTCGGTCATGCGCATTTGTACCCTGACGTCCTGATGTCAGTCAAATGCGCCTTGACCGACGTCAGCCTTATACTTTGATATTCGGGCCGACCGAGGACAGCGGACTACCCAAGTGTAAGGACTGCAGCAATGTGAGATGAAGAACATCCTACCTTCTCTAATGACTATATACATTTTTCAAGTAACCATCCACCACATGTTTTCAAAAACATGGTGAAGGGTCAATGCATTAGAGCAGCTAGGATGTCCTCTACAGAGATAGTTATGAAGGTAGAATTGGAATTCATTAAAAACTTATTTTTTAATCGTGGATATCCAGAAAACATGTTAAATGATATATCCCATTATGTGCAAAGGGAATGGGGGAAGAAATATCTACCTTTATTAGGTAACTATGAGGTTAACATCAAGTGTACCCCCGATATGGACAAGGATGGTAGATATGATAATCATTCCAACAATGAATATTATGGACGAGCGTGTGTATTGACATATACACCTTACACCAATACCATTCAGGATATTTTACACAGACATTGGGATATTATTACTACATCAAATTTAGGAACATACGTAGGATCCATTCCTAAATATGTATATAAGACAGCCCCCAATCTAAAAAGAATGTTGGAGAGAGCTAGCAACAACATTGATGGAGATGATATTTATAAAGGTACCACGAAATGTGGTAGATGTAACCAGTGTAGATACATTAATGAGGCCAAGAACATTCAATTAGATGATATGAATCATACTAACATCAAGTTTAGGACAGGTAGTTGTAATACCAAACAGGTGGTGTATTTAGCCACTTGTACCATCTGTACGGCCTACTACATTGGCAAAACCGAAAGACAACTAAAAAAGTGAATATATGAACATATGTATAGAATACAAAAATGTGACACTAAAAATGCTCTTTACAGACATACTTTGGATAGAGGGGAGGAACATAGGTTTCAATTTGCCATCATAGACCAGGTGAAGTGTATACTGTATGGAGGCAATTGGAAAATGATATTGGCATCATATGAAAGTAAGTGGCAGATGTTAACTGATGCTACCAGGATGCCAGGATTAAATGATTTTGTTAGTATTAAACCCTTCTTAGTTCTCTCACAATAGCTATAGAACACGCTTTTATTCTGTATTTTTTTATGTTATTGTACTATAAGTATTACAACATGTATCATTTATATCTTGATTGGAACATCTTTATATTTCAAGCTATAAAGTAGACTTATTTATAGTGACATTTCTTCAGTCCTTATGCACCCATTGTTTAATTTCGTCTATAATTCCTAGACAGGGTATACATTTTTATTAACAATAGATTAGATACAGTATAATGAGATAGCTAGCATATTGCACAGTTCGTGGATTATATATATTGGGATCATTTACACAATAGAATAGGTATTATTTGTTTTTTAAAATATTTTACAATTTTGTAACATACTATTTTTTAATACTATGTACTCATTATAAGTGATTACAGTGAGATACTTATTGCAGAAATATTTATATTATCATTTATAATTGTACATTTTAACATATGACAACTTTTTAAGCTAAGTTATGTATGTAATTCGGTAGTACAGCTTTAATGATTTTGGCGGTTTTTTTAAATTGAATTAGCTTTGGAGACTATAAATTCTTGTAAAATGTCTTTTTACAGTGTTCTGATGAAGACTGGATTTCCCAGTTGAAAGCGCTAAACCTGTTTCTTTGTTGAATAAAAGAATTTCATCATCCCGTGTACGAGCATTGGTATCTGTGGATCAACATTTTTTCCTTCCTAGTTGGTGGTTTACTTTCTCGTTTGAATTACAGAAAAAAGAGGTGATCATCCTCTCTATAACTTCAAAGGCAGATCCGTATTCTGGCAGTATCTGTGATCCCCATCCCATAGCCACTATTCTTCCCCCTGTGGAAGATGTAAGCAGTACTGAGGATGTATGCCCCAACATTAAGGACCCAAATGGCCCTGAGATGGAGATCAGTGCAGATGGCTCGAAGGCTGAAGACTCTGACAACGCAAATGTCCCCAAGTGAGTTGGTGCCACAGATAGTATTGAAGACCAAGGATTGAGCAGGCAATCCTGAGATCCACTCAGTACCAAAGGTATTGGTGTCTAGTGTATTAGATACATAGAGGCAGGTGCTGAAGAAATAGTACCTATCAGTGGTGAGCAGTCAGGTTACGGGTGGTGAGTCGGCTAGCTAACCACCAGTGCTGAAAGCAGTACTGGAGAAGTAGCTAAGAGTGGGGAGGGGAGACAACCTGATCTACCCTAGAAACAGAAGGAAATGGGATGATACCCAACTCTATCTGTGCCTTCTAAAATTTCTTTACTACAGGCTCCCAAATTACTTTCTGTAGAGCCATGGAAGGACCTGACAGACTTCAAGAAAGCAGCAGAAGATAGGCAGGAGGGCAGGAAACAGGGCAGTCCTCTTGTATTGTAGTGCTTACTAAAATGTTTGATATTGTACTAGTCTCTTATAACAACAATTTCAGAGACCAGAGGCAGAGATTTGTGCACCCTTGTTGGTGTAAAAGGAGCTTTATCTGTTTCTTATCTTGGAATCTTTGGAACTGACTGAAGGCATGGCTTCCACAGGCTTTCTCTTTCTCTAATCTTTGTCTTTATCTTTTCTCTAGCTTTTCTCTGGGGGTGACCTTCCCAGGGGAGAAGTCCCTTCAAGATTAACGTATTGTATGGCCCAACAGAGTCCTGAGCCCAAAATGTTTTGCTGATATTGTATTCCATGTCCAGGTGCTTCTGTACCAGGCACACCATGCATAGAGCATGGGTGTTCTAGGGCAGACTTTTATGACTGTAATTTCCACACGTTTTGAAACTTTTTCCCATAGCTAAAGCTAAGCTAAGCTAAGGAACTACAATGTCTCACACAACCCAATAACAATAATCCAAACAGAATTTTACTATCACTTAAAAGAAACCTAGGTAAACAGGGATGTATCTAATCAGAAACCTTTTGTTTGTTTTTGTTTTAGGCAAAGATGACTGGGCCATCTCCTACGCCACTGGCCTGAGTGCCATGAAAGAGATAAAGCAAAGAACAATAGCTAAGCACACTTAGAGCAACAAGACAGACATAAAAAATAAATCCTACATAAGAAATAAAGGTTATTAAACTCTATCCAGAATATAAAATGAAAGACTCAGCTAAAAGACAAAGATTAAGTTTGGAGCACACAGCTGAGGCACGATGATACTCTGCTCACTATGGCAGCATATGGTCAGTGATGGTATAAGGGAATTATCCAAGGATAACTCTGATGGAGCTGGAGGCTAGGAGCACTAGCAAATTGTCAGTTTAAACTGCTGAAGTCCATAAATGGTGTGTGTGTGGAACTGAATGATAAGAGTGGGTCCATATAGTACTTCTGCTCATTTGCTTGGTCAAATGCATTATCTCACATGTATAAATGGTTTTGAATCCTTCAGTTTTTCTGGGGTTGCAAAGACAATTAAGGCTGCCTTCTTGAGACTGATTATTAGTTTATGCAATACATACTAGCAGGGAGTTGTAAAGTCATCCTACAGTTTATTCTGCAGACTGCAGATATTTGCCAGTGGGGGGGTGGGGGTGGGGGTGCTGCTACACTGACAGGCCAGCCTTCAGATCAGACGCTAAACCCAGGTTCTATGTGCTTGACTTGGAAGTGGTTTTCATCGATGTATGAGATCCCATGCCACATATCAAAAGCAGTAGGAGATTAGTCTTCAATTAACATTAATTGGGACTCTGCTAAACCTCATTGCCTGTGACATTGCCTATGTACAAAAGTTGAGGAATCTCCCCAGATAATGACCAAACATCCCCTAGTCAGCAAAACAGAAATAATTTTCTGCACTTGATGGAAATTAGATGTTTGGGCGGATTAATCTGGATGAAGCCAGCTCCAAACTACATACTTTCAAACACATCCATGTAACTAGGTATACATTCTTGTGGCTACCTTCTGGGATCTCTTCAGCTCAGGAAGTGCTCAAAGCAGGCTCCCCTATTGAAATTCTTAGTCCTAGAATTACAAACTACCGAAGAACAGCAAATTTTGTCAGTTACTGTTCTCTTTTAAAGTTGTTTTACCAGAGGGCAAGTCCCCCTCCCCCCATAACTCCAAGATTACATAAACTTGGAGAAAAGGGAATACTCTGAGAGATACCAATAGTAGCCTTAATGTTCACCCATTTAGTCTCACTATTCCAAGACAATAGTCTTACAGTTTCAACAAGTTCAACAATTCCAGAAGATGGAAGTAATGATAGCTGAGGGCCTAGCTGAAGTAGTCAACATAACTACTGGCATTCTAGTCTGTAGTGCAACAAAGCAAGAACATAATATAAATCTTCCAGAGTTCTTTAACAAATTGAGATCTGAAGGTTTGAATGCTTAACAGAGTCAAACACTACATTTTTAGAGGCTTCTCAAAAATACACCACTCATTTTTTACTTGAAACTGGACTACAGTCAACAACAATGAGGTCAGCACTACCATTAACATGCAGAGGTCTAATGATAAATCAATCTCTTATGACCTTCCTAAGAATGGTGCAATATCTGCGCAAGTTTGTCCCTCACTTGTCAGATCTCCCAGTGTGACCAAGAAAGCTACTAGAGCATAATGTAGCATGGTTTTGATCAGGAGAATAAACCTCTAATTACTATAGCAACAACTCTCAAGTTCTGTGATGGGAATCTACCTATCACTTTGCAACTATATTCTAGTTAGCAGGGTCTAGGTGCAGTATAGGATGGCAGGCCAACAGCTTATGCATCCAGAATGCTAACAAATGCACATATGCATAACATACAGACAGAAAAATTATGCTTGCCGCAGTCTTTTGTTGTCAACAATTCCATGATTACATTTACAGTAAGTGCATTACAGTTGAATTATATCACAAACTGTTAACAAATAAATCCACTCCCCACGAGCTATCCTTACCCTAAAAACATATGATATATGCCTTATTACACAGACCTGGTTCAAGACCACTGAAAACAGTCCATCAGTGCAGGGTTTCAAAGCTTGTCACATATTCAAGCCCATTATATTAGATGAAAGCACTAAAGGCAGTGGTGTCACTATATTTTAAAAAAAAACACTATCTCCACACTAGTTAGACAACATAAGGACCTAGAACTCCTCCATGTCCAATTTAATGCCAACAAAACCTCTTACCATATCATAGTTAACAAGGACCCACCTCTATGTCCCCCTTAGTCCATACCTCCTACTTAACTAGTATGAAGTCCCTATTTATTAAGCCAAACACCATTCTCCTATTAGACTTTACCTACCTTCCATAAACTGGGATACTTGTATATCCTCAAACATGCATGCCCAAAGATTTCTGGACTTCATCAATACAAACTCCATGGATCAGTTACTCTGTACCCCAATCAGGGATAATAAAATCCTGGATTTGGTCTTTACCCATATGAGCCTGCTTTGCTCCACACCAACTGTAGCTTCCTCCTCATTCAAATCAGAGCACAAGTCATTTACACCCACTATAAGACTGAAGTCCAAACTGGTTTCTAAGATTATGTGAAGGATAATCTACTAAAACTGGTGATGAACTAATTAAATTCAAAATCCCCTTCCATCTTGATGATCCTGCTGCTTAAGCAGAATCTTTCACTGTCCAATTTTATGCACATAAAAAGTAGTTGCATAGATGCATATGTACATCTTAGCAACAAATTTAAACTCCAAATTCAAAAATAAACTCCCATGGAGGAACTCAAATATAAATAGGCTCCATAATAAAAGAAAAAACTACTCCACACAAAAATAAATCTCTCTCTCTCATGATGTCAGAAATACTTCTGCTAAACTTAAGAAGGAACTCTGGACCACTGATCAAATCAACCAGAGACAAATCAAGTAAAATAGCCACCCAAATGAAGGATAACTACAAAGACTTCTTAAATTATGTTAAAATATTGGAAACAATGGTCAGCACTGTACAGTGCTAATAGTGAATAATATATACTCAGACCAAGAGGACATAGACAATCTACTAGAGGGCAAATTTAACTCACACTTTACCCCCCCCCCCCTCATACTCTCAGATCTGATACCCCTACATACAGTCTCCAACTCAAATAACCTAAGAAAAAATTCTTAAAGCACTATCTAAGACCAATAACATTACATCTATGAGGCCAGAAAATTTACCAGGCTGCCTACTGGTCAGTCTGAAACATGACTTGTATGATCCCCTTCAGAAGCTATTCAATATCAGCTTCAAAATATGCTTTGTGTCAGATGAATGGAGGAAAGCAACAGTCATTCCCTTGCACAAAGGTGGTTCTTCAAGGGACCGGGGTAATTTCAGACTCAAGTCTTACCAGTGTTCTGTAAGGCTATGGAAAGGATCATTACGGAATTAACAAATAAAGATATAGGTAATCTACAGACTCTTGACCCAATCCAGTTCAGATTCATCAAGAGCAGGTCCTGCCTTCAGAACCTGGCTGACTTCTTCAGAAAAGATAATGAAGGAATGGATGAGGGCAAAACAGTGCATGTTGTATGTCACAAAGGCATGTGACACCATCCCATACACAGGTATCACAGATAACTCCTCCAGCTAAATGTCAATCCCTATGTAAATTGCTGGATAGCAAACTGGCTCACAAACAGAACCCAGGGAAATTAGGGTGGGAGGCAATACTGCCTCCAAAAAAAATCTCACTAGTGGTGTACCCCAGGGTTCAGTTCTTGGGCCACTCCTGTTTAGTATTTACTTCTTCAAGGTCAAAGTTACTGTTAAAGCTTTGTGGAAGACCAAGTCTGCACATAACTGCAAACTTGGTACCATCATAAACTCCCCAGAAGACCCCAAGATCCACCAGAAGAGCCTGTTCCAAACAAATAGCCGGTGTCAAAATCAGGGATAAAACTAAATACCAAAAAGTACATAATCATACTCTTTGGTCACCATGACTCCCTTTGTAACTAACAATGTGACAACATATTTTTGAAAACTGATCTCGTACTTGAGGGCCTTGGAACCTACATCACCAATGAACTATCTTTTGATCACCATGTACCCTTTGTAAGGAAGTCCTTTTTCATTGCACAGCTTACATCTGAAGGTGCTGCATCCAGATCCAAGATGCAAATGTTCCACTGTGCTCTGCACTTATTATGCCAGTCATTGAATATAATGTTCCTTTCAGTACATACCTGTCCAAACACTTGTCACGACTGCAATGACCACAATGCTTTCTCACTGAAAAAAATCAAGGGCTTACATGATAAAAGCTATGCAAACCATCTCAAAGTCTTGTCCCACTTCTCAGTATCATACAAGTCACTCAAAGCCAACCTCTGCCTTTCTTATAGAGCTTCAACAGACCCATATTCTATCAGATCTATTACAGATTCACAAGTCAAATTATATAATTAATACTCCATTACTCAACGGATCTCAAGCGCTTTTGCAAAATGAATAGAACATATTTGAGAGACAGGTATGAAGCCCAAATATAGCTTCTATGGAACTGTCTTCGACTCCACATAAAGTAAAGCACTTCTCTTACTATATTCAAATGTAATTTGGACAAATGCAGGAGAAAATGCAAATTCACCTCAGGTTTAGAACTCCTATCTTGTCCCTCATAGATAGGGGAAACATGCAAAAACCTCAACATAGCCTTGTTTGGCCCATCTCTGGGTTATCTGCATGCAAAACACAAAGGCTAAAAATACTACCATGCGAATATAAGGCTGGGCTTTTTAATATCCTCACAGATCAATAACCTGGTAAGTACTTATGAACCTATTTCAAAGCATCTTCAGAAATTTCTTACACAAGACTATCATGGCTACAGAAAACATTAGTGACTTTGCAGAAATACTATTTGAAAATACAGTAAGAACATAAGAAATTAACACACATTGCTAGTACTCTGGAGTAAAACATATCTAAACAAATGCAGAGTGAGACATGTTGTGGACAGTGTCACAACAGCTAGTACCAGCACAAAAGCTATAGGATTTAAAGAGATGACTTAAAAGTTTCAACAGCTATGTGATGTCATTATGATAGGATGGCCTGGTGGTGTGCAATCTCCACATCTTTACTTCAAGCTGCACTTTTAACATCAAAATTCTCTCTTATGTAGTCAAGGTTTGTTGCTTAAAGGTAATAAGAATAATTGTTCCTTCTCAATTGTATATTGATGCAGCTAAACAAGTCACATCTTATCATAAGTAAGTGTAAGGGCTGAGTTCATGATGCGATGTACTGGTCCAATATGACTGTACAAACAGAGCAATTAGTACCAAACTGTGAAATTTGCTTTGCATACTCAAGAATCAAAACCAGAATGAGGTTAAAAATGAAAATGTACATTTGCTTTTTTTTTGTTTGTTTTTTAGTAATTTTACTGAAATGAAAACTCTAGGAAAACGTGACATGGATTTAGAGAGGAGAAGCTGCAACTGCATAGATCAGCCTGTCAAAAATTAATGTGCTTGCATGCTGCAAGTTGGAAACATATGTTCAAAAAAATGTCAATCAGAACAGTGAAAATAACTATTTTATCAGAATGACTGCCTTAACAGTAATGTCATGGAACATGACAGGCAGTCTAGGTATGAACAAGAGGAAGTGTATAGGGTACAATAGAAACATTAGAGAAGACACAATTACATAGGACTGAACATGTGAATTTGGCAAAGAATGGATTTCAAAATGGTTGTTTAGCAGAGTATTAGGGATAGAGGAAAAGGGGAGTTATAATATTGTGAGAAGGGCTCCAGTAGTCAGAGAGAAGGAGAAAGACAACAATAACAGATTTATGATAAAAATTGGCAAGGAAGGAGACTTGCACTGGCATGTACTTATATTTCGCCTAAAACTCCTGTTAAGGAATGTAAGAGAATTATGGGAGAAGTAATTGGCTTCCAGTAGAGATTATTTAGGGGTAAGGACTACATCTTTATATGCAGTAGTGAAGATGTATCACTGGGACCTAGAAGGGAAAATATAACAAAGGAGGGATGATTCCAAAGAAATATGTAAGAACATTTGGGATGGAAAATGTGAAGTTAGCAGTAGAAACCCAAACAGAAATTGCATATTTTTCCCCAAGGTACAATAACTGAGTTAGACTGGGAAGAAATTATATTTCACAGGAGTATGGGTGTTTAATTGAAAGCTTTGAAATACATCCAGTAACTATTTCAGATCACATACTAGTAAACACTAAGAAATATATGTAGGGTTATTAAGTAAAAATGAGACACGGGTGCTTTTCTACTTGCCTATTAAAAAAGAGAGGAATTTAAGGAATGGTAGTGGAAATGATTCAAGAGTTGTTAGGTAAGACACCAATTTCTTCAAAAGGGGTAGCTGAGGAGTCTAATAAAATCAAAATGGAATTTAAAAATATGACAGATATCAGACAATAATAGATATGGGAAAGAAGTAGTAAGAATTACTTATATGGATTATCAAAGGTTGAAGTACTGCAAAATGTAGGGGAATCTTGCATAACAGGAGGAGCAATTGTTGAATGCTAAAGGGAAAATATTCAATACTGAGTATTCGGATAATATGCAAGAGTTTAGAAAGGTTGTTGTTACGCAAGTATGCTTTTGGTAACAACCCCAGAGCACAAAAACTATTAGCAGAACAACTTAGGCAACAGGAAGTAGAAAGTGGTATTGCCAAACTTAAGTTCTACAACTGGAACAATAACCAGAGACACTGTAGTGTTGGAGATATTTCAGAAATTCTATGAAAATCTGCATAGAGCAGAGGAACGGATAAAACCAATAAAAGACACAAATGAAAACATTATGGATGAGTTAAAATATGCCTTGGATGAAGAAAGATGAAGCTCAAGAATTAATAGGGAAGATGGGAGGAGATGAGATAAAAATGGTGATGTACAATCAATCAACAGGGAAGTCTCCACGAACAGATGGCATTCTTGGGGAAGTTTAGAAATTAGAAGGGAAGAAGGTAATAAATACCTGGAAGGTTATATTTAACAATATTTTAAAAGGAGGGAAAGGAACAGCATATTGGAAGAAAGCTGTTACAGCAGTACTAACCAAAGAGGGCAAAGATCCTTTAAATCAAACTTTAAATAGAACAATTTCAATTTTGGACCATTATTATAAAGCGTTTATGCCTATACTAGCTAAGAATGGCTAAAGTGTTGTCAAAAATGATAAGATATGGATCAATGTGATTTTGTTGAGAGGAGGCAAACATCTGACAACATTATGCAGTTGTATAAGCAAGCCTATCATAACAGTAGATGTTCTACTGCAGGAAACCATGCTGTATGGGTTTACAACTGCCCCCCCCCCCCAAAACAGCCAGTTTTTCAAAGCTCTCATTTATGAATATATCACCACTGCAGTAGCCTAAGCTATATGGATAGATTCCCATATCTTAAATAGGAGTAGGAATTAAGGGAGAAGGCCAATACCTAACACCTCAGAAGCCCCCTAGAGCAGGGGTCTGCAACCTTCACTATCAAGAGAGCCATGTTGGCCCCTCTCCCACCAAATAAAATTGATCAGGAGCCACAAAACCTATTTGACCCCTAAACTGAAGATAACACAACGTAAAAAGTTTTATATATAGCCATTATCCTAAACATAAAAGAATTAAGTTTATAAGAGCAATATTTAAAATTTGTCTCTATTTTTGTTCCATTGTTGGGATTGCTCGACCGCTCGCAGTGTGTGTGTGTGTGTGCGTGTGTGTGTGTGTGTGTGTGTGTGTGTGTGTGTGTGTGTGTGTGTCATATTGCTCAACCTCTTAGAAGAAGAATCTGGACAAAGCCATAAATAGTGGGGCACAAAGGCCCAAAACTAGGGACACTTTTTAAATACTGCTCTTACAAACTTAGAAGGTTGATAGAATAATATTTTTCATTAGCATTAACTTTTCTGAAGGGTATGAAGTCTGAAACTCAAAATTCTGTATTTTTTCTGACTTCAGCCCTCAATAATTTGCCAGAAAACCACAATTTTATGAGAAATAGACCAAAAATATGAACCAAAAGTCAGGACAATCTGCACAGTTGAGAGGCGCGCGTGTGTGTGTGTGTGTGTGTGTGTGTGTGTGTGTGTGCAAAATGCATGTTATTCTAGCAAGTTTCCAAGTTTATAAGAGTAATATTTAAAGTCCATCCCTATTTTTGTTCCTTTGTTCCCTTTATTTGTGGCTCTGTCCAGATTTCTTGTATTAAGACTTTGAGAGGTATGGAAACCTTTCAGGAGATGCTGCTGCTGCCGCCGCCAGGGGATCTCTCGATCAATCTGTGTGTGTAAAATGCACGGTAACAGAAATCATGTTATTCTAGTAAGTTTCTAAGTTTATAAGAGCAATACTTTGATCACTCTCAGTGTGTGTGTCTATGTTGTGTGGTAGACCGGCCATTATTTTTCAAAGCTACAGGAAGCCACTGCAGAGGGGTGGAAGAGCCTCAGGTTGCAGACCCCTACCCTAGAGTATTGTCCTTGCAAAGTCTGTTCTGAATCTAGAAAAGGAATTCAGTTTGTAATGCTTTGTAAAGGTATGCACAGAGAACCATGTTGCTGCCTCTAGAATATTTCTAGAGTCCCCCTTTTTCCAAAAAGTCAGAACAAGACCAGGATAGACCCCCACCACTCATAAAGCCTTCATCCATCAGTCTTCCAAGATCTTGTCCACCTGTAATACCTCAAATATATCTGTTTGCCTCCTTTCAGAACAGACAATTAGAGAAATTCTGCTCCAGGACTACATGCAAACAGGCCTAGAAGGCATACAGCTTTCCATTTTCATGGACAGGAATATTCCTGTAAGCCAGAGGAGAAGCTAATGCTCTTGTTGAATAGGCTGTAACCCTGCCTGGAAGTGGCTTTTTGTGGTAAGTAAACAAGAATGAGACAACCAACTAGAAATGGTCAACTTTGCCAATGGTTGTCCTTTTCTCTTATCATCATAGGAGGCAAACAGTTGGTCAGCTTTCCTAAAAGGTTTAATTCTGTCTAAGTAGTATGTGAGCTACCTGTGTACATCCAGGGGGTGGAAAATCCTTTCTTCCTCATTCTTTGATTCAGGAAAGTAGACTGGGAGATGAACAGTCTGGCTTAAAGTAAATCTTGAGATAATGTTAGGCATAAAGGTACAATCAGTTAAGAAACCTTGTCTTTCTGAAAAATGAGTTAGGGTTGACTCACTATAAGTGCTTGTAACTCAGATACTTGTCTTGCAGATGTCAGAGCAATAAACACAGTCTTTCATGAAAAGAACCTCAATTCACTCTGATGATCTGGTTCAATTGTAGAGTGAGAAAACTTTTCAAGCAAAAAACTGAGATCCCAAGGAGGAAACATCTGTCTCCTAGCTGGGCAGATATGTAAATCCCCTTTCAAAATCAGTTTTACTTGGGCACTGCTAGAAAGGGAGGGCATAAGGGCAGAAATGGCTGACAAATGTTCCTTGATAGAATAAAACAACAAACTATTGGACAGTAACTCATACAAATAACCAGGAACCAGAAGAATCTGGGCATGCTAAGGATCCCAGTTCCTGAGTGGCACTGACTAGAAAATCATCTCCATTTACCCATATATGATTTCCAGTGTACAAGATCAAAAGGGACATCCACAACTGTGGACAGTACAGAAGCATCAAACTCCTATCACACTGCATGAGAGTTCTGGAGATGGTTATCAATAAACAGATATGCAGAGCAGTAGAATGTAAAATGGAAGCACAACTAACCCGATGTTTGCAGTGAAGCAAACAGTTGAGAAGAAGCTACAGAGGAGGAGAGAGTCCAACTGGGCATTCCTAGACTTGGAAAAAGCATATGACAAGGTCCCAAGAAAGCTGATTTGGACAGTACTGTGGTGGTTTGAAATCCCAGAAACACTGGTAGAATTAGTGCAGGCTATGTACGAGGACCCCATGACTCAAGTACAAACACTGTTTGGCCTCACTGAGGGGTTTCCAGTGGGAGTGGGTGTACACCAGGGTTCATCTCTGAGACCACTGCTACTCATACTGGTGATGAACTACATCAGCAAACATGTTGGAGGGGACAGATCAATAAAATTACTGTGTGAAGCAAGAACTTCAGCAAAGGATAGGGGAATGGATTGCAAAACTGAAGGCACATGGGATGAAACTAAGCACAGATAAGACAGTGGTAATGGCAACAAATGGGGAAATCAGAAGAAGCTGAAAAGTGAGACAGAAGGGAAGATAGTGGAACACGTAAACAGCTGGGAGTGGTGGTTGAGGACAGGGGAAGTCTGAATGAAGAGGTCATAGATAGAATAGAGGGCTGGCGGCCAACTAGCATAGAGTCTCGGGTGTAGTCGATAAGAGAATAATGCCAACAAAGCTGAAAAGCAAGGTGTACAAGACAGTGGTGTGACCAGTACTACTGTATGGTACAGAACCTGGGCAGTAAAGGCAGAGCAGATGAAGAAGTTAGAGGAGATGGAAATGAAGTGCCTGAGAAGGGTGTTACGATGCACACTGTGGGTCAGATGAAGAGCAGAAGCCAAAGTAGTTCCAACTGCAGAAAAGATCAAAAAGTACAGATTACTGTGCTTTGGGCACCTGTGCAGAAAAGCAAAAGACAATCTGGTGAGGATGATTTGGGGTAGACAGGAAAAAGGTAAGAGGAAACAAGGACGCCCAGCAAAGAGGTGGATGGATTGTGTGAAAGATCTGCAACAGTAAGGCATAAGTGTTAAAGAAGGCAGGAGACTGGCACTGAATCCAGAAAGATGGTGACAGTTAACACGATACCCCAACCCCATGTAGAAAATAGGATGGAGGAGGAGGGGGATTTCCTGGTAGCAGGTTTTCTAGCCTCATTCAGCACCTACTGAACATCCTCAGAAAACAGGTACCTAAAAAGTATTAACATTATGTTATTCTGCCTGTTAGTTGATTAGTTTCCAGCTGGGATGCATCAAACTCCCTCTGTCTTGTGTGAGTAGACCTGGTCTGTGGGGGAAGTTTGTCGCAATTGCCTTGGCCAGATTGAACAAAAGGGAGAACAAAGAATCACCACCATGCTTTCTGGGAAGTCATTCCAAATTTTTAGAAGAAACAGTGGAAAAACATACAGGAATACCCCCGTCCACAGAAATGAAAAAGTGTATGCCTTCCAGGCCTGTCTGCCCAGAGTCCCAGAGCAGAATTTCTGTTCTGAAGGGAGGCAACCAGATCTACTTGAGGTGAAGCTCACAGGCAGATAAGATCTTGGAAGACTGCAGGATAAAGTCTTCATGCACAGGGTCTATATCCTGGTCTTGCTAAACTTGAATGCAATAAGGATTTTTTCTGACAGAATGCATGCAGCCTGAAGACGGAGGCTGAGTTGAACTGCTACCTCCCAGGCCATTACAGCCAGTCTGCAAAGAGGTATGATCTGGTAGCCCCTTGTCTGTTTATGTACTAAATCGCTGGGGTGTTGTCCCCTTGTCTGTTTATGTACTAAATCGCTGGGGTGTTGTCTGTGTACACTAGCAGAGGTCCTATGTACCAGAGATGATTCAAGGCCTTCAAAGCATTTATAAAAATCTCCCTGACATTTATGTACTTTTGGCTGTTTGCAGGATTCCACAGAGCTTACATGTTTACCCCTTTTGATATCAAGCATCTGTGGCTACTGACTGGACAGGGCTGGAAGGGAGACCTGGATTCCACACAATCTGGTCTTCCCACCAACCAGTCTCCCTCTTTACAAATCTCAAAACAGGAATCTGAAAAGTCAAAGGGTATAAATGCTGGGTTCAGAAGGAAAATACAGTGATACCTCAGATCATTATGTATAGTCTGGCAAAGGGAGTTTGAGTATCATCAATGTCAGTTTACTGAGAAACTCCCTTGCTGATACTTGGTTTATGCTGGAGAAGTTCAAGAAAAAATGTTGGAACATTTTTACTTTGTCTGTAGGAGAAAGGCTCTCCCCAATGCTGATACCAACAAGCATCCCAGGAATACCTATGTAATGGGCAGACTTCTGCAAACTGATATGAAATCCCAGACTGAATAGAATCTCCTGTACAGGTTATTGAACCTTGAAAGCAGCAAAGATAAGACAATTGTCTAAATATGGAAAAATGTGTATGACTTGGAGTCTACAGTAAGGAATGACTGGAGCTGAATACCCTTCGTGCAGCAGACAGTCCAAAGGGCAGAATGGAGAACTGATAATATAAGCCAGACGCAACAAATCTTAAGAAATGTCTAAATTGTTTGGCAATAGGAATATAGTGACAGGTACCCTTTGGATCCAGCTTTAACATGAAAGCTAGTTTTGGAATCAATGACATAAGATTTTGAAGTGATAACAATGAACTTGGGAATCTTGACATGGAGGTTTTGAACCAAGAGATCCAGTACTTGCCTCCAGGATCCTTCTGGTTTGGCAACTAGAAAAATCCCTAAAATATTTAAAATCGACTAGCTCTATTACTCTCAGAGTCGTTGTGTTGTTCAAGATGGGAGGAAACAGAGCAATATGTGCCTCTGGGCAGGAGGAATTCCCCTGGAAAGGAAGAAGAGATGCCTATTGTAAGAATACCCTTGTTGAATTCATAAGCTCATTAGAGGTTACTAGGCTATTGGCCCTGAGGCCCTTATAAGCCTAGCCAAGAGTTTAGCCCATGTTTAGATCAGCACCCAATGCCCCTGTCTAGCAGGGACATGGGTATAATCCCAGGGGTATATTTTCTGTTTCCCATCCAGTTATCTAGGCTGCACTTAAAAAGGGGTAAAGAGGTACTCTGCTTGATGTGGAGAGGGAGTCTACTCCATAGATGGGAGAGTCTCTGGGACACAAATTTGTCCCGCCACCAAATCCTGTTGATGTCACAGACCAGGTTGAGGCCGCTCGTGTGAGTTACTCGAGTGGAGCTTGAACTTGCGGATATACAGCAGTTCTATCAAGGTGGGATCCGTGATCATCCTGTATGCCAGACAGAGGTCACCTCTGAGGAGTCTGTATGAAACTGAGTAGAGTGATAGAGTTTTCAGCCTATCTGTGTATGGTAGATGTTTGAGGCCCTGGATTCTCCTGGTGAGGAACCTCTGTGGTCCCTCCAGTTGCTGCATGTGCTTTGCGAGGTACATGCCAAAAGGGGCGCTGTACTCAATAATGGGCCTTATAAGGGAAGAATACAGGGATGTTATGACCTCCTTGTCCCTGGGGGGATACCTTTACTTATGAGGTGGGCCATGTAGAAGGCTTTCTGTACAATGGAAGCAACATGGTGGTCAAAAGTCAGGTTGCTATCAACCTGGGTGCCCAAATTCCTCAAGACTGATCGTGTGCTTAGGACGTTCTTATTAATATGATAATATGTGGGGACATCACTCTCCCCAAAGGGGATACTGATGATGCATTACCCTCTTGGAGGATGTCTATATCACTTTGGGAATTGATGACAGCACCCAGCCTGCAGTCATCTGCAGACTTGGTCAGCCATAGCCCACTGGTTTTGACCTGCACCTCAGAAAAGTATATCCCAAATAACAGAGGCCCCAAGATTGAACCCTAGTGTACGCCACTTGTCACTGTTCTACTGCTTGAGGTGTCTTCCCCTATTCTGACTAGGTGGGTTCTATCAGTGAGCCAGTTTGCTACCCATCTGGTAACATACTGACTGATTTACAGAGTTTATCTATTATGCCCGAGTGGGGAAGAGTCTCAAAGGCTTTGCCCAGGTCAAGGTAGGCGGTGTGCACAGTCTTCCCCTCGTCCATGGCTTTGGTGACTGTCTCAAAGAAGTCGACCAAATTTAGCAGATATGACCTCCCCTTGATGAAGCCAAACTGTGTGGGATTGAGTGTTTAGAGGCTGTCAATGTCCTTGTTAATGAGGTCCATGATAATCTGTTCCATGGCCTTGCAGATCAGGCTAGTTAGGCTGATGGGTCTATAATTTCCCAGGTCAGTGGATGCTCCAACTTTGTGTAAAGGGACGACAGTGGCTGTCCTCCACTCAGCTGGGACAAAGCCAGTACTCAGACTTTGGTTGAACAGAGTGCCTAATGGTGCTGCAAGTTCCTGCCTGAGTTCACATAGGATGCAGCCTGGTATGTTATCGGGTCTCATGGAGGCTCTATTTTTTGCCTTTGAGAGACCAGTGATGACCTGTTCCCTAGATATAAAGGGAAGGGGTCAGGTACCAGGGATGTCCTGATTTACTGCTGGGGGGACACAAGGGTGAAGTTTTCACTGAATCTGTCAGCCAGTAAGTTTGCTATATCTATGGCATTCGTATATGTGGTGTCCTTGACTACCAGTTCTGAAAAGATCTGAGTGCTTCCTTTGAGGTTGCGGACATTTGTGAAGAAGGCCTTATAATTGTCTATAGTAGATGTGGCCAATTTGGACTTGAAGTTTGGTTTGGAGGATTTCTCTAGTGCTCTTATTTGCTTGTTCAGGCTAAGAAGACATTACTTCCAATTGGGCACCTACTCCTTCTTGGTCTTGGACAGCAATTTTTTCCTTTTGCTATAGAGTTTATTTATTGCAGATGTCCACCAGACAGGTTTACTCTTCCTTGTGAAGGAGGATTTAATCCTGTTGGGTATTCCTGATACCATGCATCTATATAAATGCTCGTATAGTGCTTTGTTGTAGTTTTGGATACTGGTGCCAGTTTCTACAGACGGGGAGGGGGCTGTGAAGCTGTTTATACCATTTCTCAGGAGGCTGTAATTAGCACTGGAGAAGTTTTTATGTCTGATCCTAGCTACACGCGGGTTAGAGGAGATGGTGACTTCAAAAGAGACCACTTTATGGTCGGATCTTACCAGGGAGGATGGTACTATAGGGATGCTGCAGTTGTTACTCATGTTAGTTAATACCAAGCCCAAGATATGATCACCTCTTGTGGGGTTATCGACTAGCTTTTCCAAGGCAATTACACTGACAAAATCAAGGAATCTCTGGGCATTTGTTTTCTGGCATGAGTAGTTCTTCCAATCTATATTTGGGAAGTTAAAGTCACCCAGGATCAGGGTAGGTTCATAGGTTAGTACTAGGTTAGGGTAAAGGGTTGAATCTTGATTGATTTAAACAGGTCCAAATAGGAGGATTGGGCATCTTGAGTCAGATTTGGGGGCTGGTAGCTAGGGGTCTTGTCAATGGTTAACTGCACCTGGAGTGTTTCTTGTGCGTCATACTGTTTGACCAGCCTGGAGGTGTGTATGTCTTTAATGTAAACTGAAACTCCATCTCCTTTGGCTTTACTGCCCACAATTTGGGGTCTGAATGTATGATAGGATGAGTAACCAGTTAAGGCTGGGGTGCTCTATGCAGCTTTGAACCAGGTTTCTGAGACTGCACAGATGTCAGCATTTTTCAGGGTTAAGAATGCTTTCGTGGTGACTGGAATATGATAATTAATCCAGAACTTGATAGGACAAATAAGGATAGTAAGCAACCTGTTCAGTTCACTACACTAATAGCTGAATTAATGGAAGATTTTAAGTTAGCTGATCCATTTGAAAACTATAGGAATAGTATAACTACTAGTTGTTGTTGTGTCTTTCGGCTTTTCCCGGTTAGGGATCGCCACAGTGGAACTCCGGTCCGCTAATGATTGGCAGTAGATTTTTACATGCCGAGTTGCCGGTCCTGACGCACAACCTTCACCGAAGGTAAGCCCATTCACGCATGTCTCCACATAAAAGACGGTCTTAGCTGAGAACTGAACAGGACGACGTCTTACTGTGAGGCGACAACGCTACCGCAGCACCACCACCGCAGTATAACTACTAGTAAATTTACTTATTCACCATACCACAAGTCTTGGTCTAGAATAGATGTATATTTTAATATCTGAAGTTCTATTAAATAATACAGTCACCTACAATAGTGAACCTAGAACAATATCAGATCATGCAAAAATAAACATTACAATAAAGTTGGGGAGCTCAATGCAAAGACACCAAACAGTTATGAATTGGACATTAAATACTAAATTATTAAAGCATAAAGAAGTTTCACAGGATATCACAGACATTCTCACCCAAGCTAAAAATAACCTAGAAGTAACAGATATACCATACGACATTCAATGGCAAGCGACACAAGCTACTATTATTGTAATATTAATGCAAAAAGTTGCTTTCTATAAAAAATTAAACATGGTAAAAGTCAGAACAATAGAATTAAAATAAAAAAGAAACAGACTTAGAATTACAAATGAATCATTCACCAGCACTTGAAAGTCAAATGGTTACACTACAGGGACAATTACGGGAAATTCAAACACAACAGTTCTCAATCAGTGAAATTAAACTTCTTCACAAATATGCTGAATGGGCTCAATCACCCTCAAAAGCAATGGCAAGAATCATAAACATAACCCCCCCATCAAAATAAAGCAATTAAACTATAATAACAAATCTCTAGATATGGACGAAGAGATTATAACGGCCTTTGAAGAGATTTACCAAAACCTATATGGCCCTCATGACCAGCTTAATGAATCATTTAATCAATTTACTGAAGAGTTACAATTTCCAGTGCTGAATGAAGCAGAAATAAATAACCTCAAAGCTCCCTTAAATGTAGAGGAAATTATTGCTGCTGTAAACAAGTTGAAATCAGGCAAATCACCAGGGCCAGATGGTTATGTGGCGGAATTTTACAAGACTTTCAAAAAACAATTAGCTCCAATATAACTGAAAGTATACGAATACATAATAAAGTATGGTACCAAAGACTTGTATATCAATAACTCAAAAACTATATTCATACCAAAACCCAAGTCTGAAGCATTAAATCCAAATAATTACAGGCTGATAGCACTCATAAATATTGATATCAAAATTCCTTCTACAGCCCTAGCCAGTAGAATAAAAAAAAAATCTTACCTCTTATCATATCTTCTGAACAACTAGGTTTTATGAACAACAAATATATGACAACACACTCACCACTGATTCAATCACTAGTTTAAAAGTGAATGATAAATGCCCTATCTATGCACTCTCAGTAGATGCACACTAAGCTTTTGACAGGGTAAATTTTGATTTTATGGGTTGGAGACAGTGGCATTGACAAAAAGGCAGGAGTCAGAGCTTGACGTGGCAGAGCTGGAAGATGTTAAGATTTGCACTGGGTGTGACGAGGATGGACAGGATTAGGAATAAGTATATTAGAGGGTCAGCCCAGGTTGGAAGGTTTGTAGACAACGCCAGAGAGGCAAGATTACATTGGTTTGGACATGTGCTGAGGAGGGATGCAGAGTATATTGGGAAAAATATGCTAAGGATGAAGCTGCCAGGTAACAGGAAAAGAGGAAGGCCTAAGATAAGGTTTAAGGATGTGGTGAGAGAGGACATGCAGGTGGTTGCTGCGACAGAGCAAGATGCAGAGGACAGGAAGAAATGGAAACAGTTTGATCCGCTGTGGCAACCCCTAACGGGAGCAGCCGAAAGAAGAAGAAGATTAAAGATACTCAAGAAATTTAGCACCCCTGAAGACTATATAAACATGGTTAGGGCTTTATACAATAATGCCACAACAACACTATTTATAAATAAAAAGCAATTAAAACCTATTCAAACTGCGAACGGTACACGGCAAGGACGCTCACTATCACCATATCTGTTCAATATAAACATAGAACCTCTAGTTCTTAAAATATCACAAATAACTTATCACCATCTTATGAATATTTCAAAAATCCCAATAAAGTATACAGCTTTGCTGATGATTTAAACATCTATTTTAAATCCCCAAATACAGATTTGAATAAGATATTAAACTCAACTGAAAAATTCTCAAAAATATCCAATTATGCCATTAACCCAAAAAATCAGTCATACACCCTCTGAACACTCTACGACATAAAGAATTCTACTTCCCCGAAACTGAAATAAAAGTCAATCATAATCTTAAATATCTGGGTATCATGTTCACTCGCCCCCAATCTGATATGACTAAAAACAATTTGCTCAAAACCTAGACTACTATCACTGAGGACACCAAGAGATGGTTAAATCTCAATCTATCTCTATTATCTAAGATGGCTATAGTTAAAATGAATATTTTTCCAAGATTATTGTTTCATTTTAGTGCTATTAATCAAAATATACCCAAAAACAACTTCTCCAAACTTGAAGCACTACTAGGTAAATTTATTTGCCATCCAAAAAATTCAAGAATAAAATATTCTAGATTAACGTTTCCCAAACAAAAAGGGGGGCTAGGTCTACCTGAATTCCAAACATACTATAGCATTATAAAAATAGTTGAATTATACAAATAACAAATTATGAACCATTCAACAAAGCATGGTATCCACTATGAATTAAAATATATTACAATCATCTAATCTCATGTAATTTAAATCCTAAAGCAGTACCTTTTTTGAGTTTTAAGACATTAAAGTATTTTAAGGTCCACACCATAATAATAAAAAACACACTAATATTTCAAAAGATAGTATCCTCCCTAAATCTTAAAGATACATTAGTACCGGGACAACCAATACAGTTTAACCCTAATATTAAACTAAATAATACTATGATAAACCTGACTCAGCACCCCAAAATCAAAAACATCACCATCTGGGATCTCTACCAGGTAAAAAGCCATTCAACTGAAAACATTAGGCAAAGATTTGAAGTAAATAAAAGTTATAACACCATAATCAACCAATTAACATACGTGATTAACACAATTACTATGAATGTTAAAATAGATAACCAAGACATGCAGCTATATCAACAAATTATTAACTTGTTACTTTTGAGATCTAAAATGATATCAAATACCTATAGATTAATAACAAAAATTAAATATCAAGATGCACTTCTATATTCAAAATTTTGGGAAGAGAAAATAATAAGATCACTGTTGAACAAAAATCTGCTGCAATTGAGATTACTTTCAAACTACCCCCCCCCCCAAAAAAAAACTAATTTACACCCAAATTATGATTAATAATGCTCATTACACACCAGTTTTTCTAAATAAAATGAATCCCTCACACTCTCCTTATTGCACCATATGCCAAAACAGCATTGCAGACACTCTTCATATTTTTTGGAGTTGCAAGAATGTTTATAAATTATGGTGTTCGTTAAGAGCCAAGTTAGAAAAAAGGGATACACTAAATCTACCCTGTCATGGGAAATGGCAATTTTACATGTATTCTCTACCAATTTTTCCTATGAAAATAAACACATCATAGTCACACTGTGTGCAATGATGAAATCATACATAGCCCAAAACTGGTTAGATAGAAGTAAAATCACATGGGAAGAATTCAAAGGAATGGCTATACAGTACTTATTAGCTAGTAAACTAATTACAAGAAGCCAAAAAAAAAAAAACTATCCTAGTATCAGAAACATAGGAGAACGCTTACAGAAATCTTAAGTCAAAACTGATTAATGAATAAGGGACTACAACATCAGTATTATTCTATGTAAATAAGGGAAATTAAACATATTTAGTATTGTAAAATGTTTACCCACAACAACAACGGGCAGGTCATGGTAATACATATAAGATGAACATTCAAGGTGACATCAATGTATATAGTGTATATAGTTAGTACAAGATATAATGTAAGTTAGGTAGACTAGAATGTCTTGATGCAAGTGTTTTAATGTCAGATTTCAATATGTTGTATATTATCTCTGTGTTGTTTTCTGTATTATAGCGCAATATGAACAGCTTGATTGTTAATTTTGCATACTGTTAGTTTGACACTGATGGTTCATGTTATATATACTTTATTAGGATTACTGCAACTTGATATTCCTAGTACCTGTTCTTATATTTTTCTGTGATATTCTTTTCTTGTATTAAAATAATAAGAAAAAATGCAATAAAAATATATTTGAGAAAAGAATGCTTTCAATGAGTGCAGTTTCATGCTTGGACTCGTAGCGTTTAACAGCATGACCTTTCATTTGTGTTTTGTTGAAATTTTTATGTTGGTTTTATCGACCTCAGGACTTTTCCTAAAAAGGAGGATAGAGAAGCTCTCTGAGCATGTGGCCCAGGCCGGTATGACCCTGACCTTGAGTAGCATCTTACCCTCACCAAGAATGATGCCACAATATGAAGAAAAGATGATCAATTTCAACAATTGGCTTAAGTATTGGTGTCATTCAAAGGGGATCCAATGCCTGTCAGCCTGGGATGACATGCTCGACAAGCCACGATGCTTCGCTAGGGACGGCTTGCACCTGTCACCCCTGGGCTTTCGGATATTGGCAAAGGCTCTTACTACCCCCATAGTGCCTTTTTTAGGCAAGGCTCAAAAGACAAACCCACCTCCGTAGGTATCACAAGGGATAAGAAACTAAGAGTAATGCTACTCAACGCCAGAAGTCTAAACCTCAAGATGCATGCACTCGAAACTCTCCTTAGCATGGAGAACATCGATATCTGTGCAGTAACAGAAACCTGGTTCAAGGCTCCCGGGAGCACCCCAGCACTACCAGGTTATACCTCATACCATGCTTTTTGGCCCCAAAACTTGGACCAACCCACAAAAGGAGGGAGAGTATCAATATTCGTCAAAGATACCCACACCTCCAGGTTGGTGGCACAGCACAAAGCATCAGAGACTATCCATGTGCAACTAACAGTGGGTAAAACTGCCTTCCAGTTTATGACCTGCTACAGACCACCCTCCCTAACCCAGGAATCCCACTCGGCCTTCCTGAGAACACTGGAAAATATGAAGGTCTCTCCAAACACCATTATATTGGGCGACTTCAACTACCCAAACATAGACTGGGAGCATTACTCTAGCTCCAACACCCTAGCTCAAAGGTTCCTAGAATTTATAAACTCAAATGCTATGGAACAACTTGTTACCACTCCCACAAGAGGGGAAAACATACTGGACCTGATCATCACCAACATGGGGACTCTATGCTCCAGACCAGAAGTGTATCCCTCACTGGTAAGATCAGACCATAAACTAATCTCACTGGATAATCACATCCCGACACCACCCCCTGCCCAGAAAACCACAGTGAAAAACTTCTCTAAAGCAAATTTCACACTCCTCAAAACCGAGGTGGAATCTTTCAAAGGCCCCGGGCCTGTGGAAAATACGGCCCAGACCGCAGAATCCTTTATAAACGCATTCTATGAACACCTTCAGGAATGCATGGATCATGCAATCCCAAATAAAACCAAGACCCAATCCTCCAAAGACAGACGTCCTGTCTGGTGGATCCCAGCCATAAACAAACTATACAATAGAAGAAGGAAGCTACTAAATGATAGAGCAAAATTCCAAAAAGGGAAGGCATCTCTGATCAGTATTAGCAAAAAAACTACGGGCACTCATAAAATCGTCTAAGGCCAGCTTCGAGAGAAAAATTGCATAGGACACTAAGGATAATTACAAGGCTTTCTTTAGTTATGTTAGGAACCTGGGTGGTAATTCCCAGATATGCTCAGAATTAGTCCAAAATGACAAAAAATACACTGAACCCACAGAAATTGCCAACATCCTAGCTGACAGGTTCAGTGCAAACTTCTCCCCCCCTCCCCACCAAAAGGGCAAATATCTATCCCAGCAGAGTGCTGCCCCCCTGACATCTCAGATTCTCAGGTAAGAGCCGCCCTCTCCAAAGCAAAAAACATAGCATCAATGGGACCAGACGGTGTCCCGGGCTGCGTCCTACATGAACTCCAAGAAGAGCTAAACCCAAACATAAAACTACTGTTCAATCTCAGGCTTACTACAGGATATGTACCCAAAGAGTGGCGTACAGCAACTGTGGTCCCTCTCCACAAAGGTGGTGCCTCAACGGATCCTGGAAACTATCGCCCCATAAGCCTGACTAGCTTGGTCTGCAAAGCTATGGAAAGGATCATCATGGACCTCATAAATAAAGATATTGGGGACCTACAGTCACTGGATCCTACCCAGTTCGGCTTTGTTAAGGGCAGATCCTGCATCTTAAACCTGGTTGATTTCTTTGAAACAGTCACCAAGGCCATTGACGAGGGGAAGGTGGTCCACACAGCCTACCTGGACCTCGCAAAAGCCTTCGATACAATACCCCACTTGGGCATTATAGATAAGCTCACCAGCTTAAATATAAACCCCTATGTCACTAGATGGGTTGAAAACTGGCTCAAGGACAGAACCCACATGGTGAGAATTGCTGGAGCCATGTCAGACTCCAAACCAGTTACAAGTGGCGTCCCACAAGGCTCAGTCCTGGGACTTCTCTTGTTCGGTATATATTTCTCGGAGGCACAGGCCAACACGGAAGGACTGTGGCTGACCAAGTTCGCAGATGACTGCAAACTGGTCACCATAATCGACTTTCCAGCCTACACAAGCATCCTCCAAAAGGGCCTCATAAAAACAGACAACTGGTGCCAGAGCCATGGCCTCAAGCTAAATGCCAAACAGTGTATAGTCATCCCCTTTGGCAAAAACAAAGTGCCCACAAATTACCACATAGGTGGTAATCCATTAAGTACAGAAGAAGTAATTAGGGACCTGGGGACCCAAGTTGATAGCAATCTATAATTTGACAACCACGTGGCCAAAGTGGTTAGAAAAACATTTTATATAGCCCACCTAATCATGAAGGATTCACATCTAGATCAGGGGAGGTCATCGTGCCTCTTTACTCATCCCTCATCAGGCCCATAACTGAGTACAATGCCCCTTTTGGGATGTACCTTACCAGACACCTGCAGCAACTGGAAAGACCCCAAAAGTACCTCACCAAGAGGATCAAAGGGCTCAAACAGATGCCATATGCTGCCCGGTTAAAGAAACTCCAGCTCTACTCAGTGGCATACAGCCTGTTCAGAGGCGATCTGTGCCTGACGTATAAAGCCATGTCCAACCCAGAATTAATGGACATGCTGCACCTCAGAAAATCCAAATCCCATCGAGCTACATGCTCAAGAGACTTGAACCTCAGCACTGAAATAAATAGGACATGCTGGAGGGACAGATTCATAACCCAGAGGCTCCCTTCACTCTGGAATAAAATCCCAGTCCAGGTTAGGCAGAGTCCCTCATTGACTCTCTTCAAGAGGAATCTTGATGAGTGCATGGGAGATCGTAGGTTTACCCCGGGTATCACTTCTGTGTCATTATTAGACAGAGGCACAGTATACTAACCTCAAAAAAGGGCATAACAAAATTAATTTAAAATGGGTGGCGAAAGCCAAACACATTCTGGCTAGGCTTATAAATGCCCTAGGGCAGATAGCCTAGTATGAACCTATGAACCTATGAAAAAGGCACTATGGGGGAGACAAGAGCCTTTGCCAGAAGCCTGAAGCCCAGGTGAGACAGATGCAAGCTATCTCTGGCAAAGCATTGTGGTCTGTCGATCATCTCTTCCCAGGCTGTCAGGTACTAGATTCCCCCGGGAATGACACCATAACCTAAGCACCAATTGTTAACGTCAATCATTTTCTTTTTGTATTGAGGCATCATTCTGGGTGATGACTGAATGCTGCTTAAGGCTAGAGACATACCTGCCTGGGACACACAGTCAGCGAGATCAATCATGTCTCTATTCATATAGTCCAGAGAGGTACGTCTTAAGTCTTTCACACCAACATGGACTATGACAGAGTCATAACAGTACCTGTTGTTGAGAAACTTGAGTGCATATGTGATATGATGGATTCTGGCACCTGACACAACTAACTGTGACTTTCTCCTTATCCCTGATGTGGAGCAGCATAACCGCTGATTTTCTTTGACGAGGAGCGGCTTAATTACATTTATGAGGTATTTATAAGTATGGATGGCTGATTATCGGGCATCTTTTTTCACTTATGGGAAGATAGTTAGTGTTATCACACAGTATTGAACTGTGCGCATAAGCCGCGACTTCGGGTACAAACCTTTTTGCCTACAAACTGGACTAGATGGTGTTTCTGATCAAACGGAAAACAAATTCAGTGTTTTGGCCATAATTAAGACTGTTATACAAAGCAAGGGACTCAGCTTTCCTGTCGGGATCTAATAATTATTATTTGTGTTGATTTTTTTGACCTTCTAACAGCGTGGGTATACGGACTTTTGTGATTTAACAACTGGTTTGATGCACATCACTTTATGGTTTGGATCTAGTAAATATATATTTCTATATGTGTTTGGTTCAGATTTTTTCTATGAACCTTGGAGTCATTTGGGACATGCATTGGAACATTATATGAGGATATAATAGACACGTGTTCAACCAGGAACAGTCTTTTTTCTGATGTAATGATTTATAAGGTATCAGTACCTGTCGAAACATCGAACATAATTTTTGAACTTTAGTCTCTCTGAGATGTTGTCAACAGTTGGGACTACTTATACATCTAACATATATAATTTTTGTTTATTGACATGTGAAGCTAGTGCATTTGGCAGCATATGTAATTTTGATTCATCTTAAGTAGTCAGTCATATTCTACATTGTGCCTTTTTGTTATGTCTATATGCTTATGTTGATTATGGATATCGATCAAAGCTATAGACAAATTTATACATTTATGCAACTAATAGATCAACTAGTAGGTTGAGGTTTTTTGGTGTAAGGGTTTTATATACAACTTGAGGGCTTGGTGATGTATATTTTGGCCGTTCATGTAAGAATTCAACATTGGATGCCTTTTTTCGATTAGTAGGTTATACATCCTATACTTAATTAAGGTAAAGCCACGGATATGTGGAATACTGTCTATATTTAGAACATATGAGTGCAACAGGGCCCATCAACTTTTTCTTTGCTGTCTTACATTTAAAATATATATTATTTATGTGGCATTCCTTGATGACCACTACCATTTGGTGGATTTACTAACATATGATATTGGTGGCTTAGATGCAGTTAGCCACCAGCAATTAACAATTACATATAATTTCCATTCAAACTTGGTGTAACATACTGGCGGAGACGTAGGTCGGCCAACATTTTACATTTTGCCAACTAATAACAAAATATATTTTCTCATCAAGTTTGCAATAACACATTGGCTGAGACGTAGGTCGGCCAAAAAATTGTTTCTTCTATTTCGTATATTGGTATTGGTTGATCTATTGGAATTTTATGATACATCTTTTAAATGACAGTAGTTGAGACGAAGGTCAGCTACTTATATCAGATGAATTGGCAATCCATTATATATATTTTTGAGAGCAGCTATTGATTTTTGGGCCTTTGTTGTTATATTTTCCTCTAATGATGTGACTACAGATCGGACATTGACATCCATATGTTCTTTTGAGATTATCTGTTTGGAGGCACTTTATAATACACAGCAACCTCAAGCTGGTTGGTATGTTTACATCTTCAGAAGATACTTTAGATCCGGCGATCCTAGGCCTATTTTGATAAATATTGTGTGTTATCACCACCTGGTACATATATTTTCTATACTGTCATTTAGTTTTGAATATATTGCAGCTATTTGTGGCACCATGGACCTGAAAGGTATCTTACAAGGGTTATCTGCAGATAAGGATAATTTGGATGTTTTTGGTTTAAACCCATCTGGTCCTGGTGATCCTAATACCAACAAGGGGGATGCTAAACATCTTTGTGGCATACTGTTTCAGAAAATAACTAGAAATATGAGAACTTTAAGAGCCAATATTTGGCATTTGAAGTTATTCAAGGCATATAAATTGAAAAATATTACACCTCGAGGGTTAAGAATTCGTATTTAACCTCTTGTGGGTTTGACTGATGAACAGTTGTCCAAAGACTGGGCACAAACCCAACACCGAGCCTCTATGTTATTTGTTGACACCCTTATCTCCTATTATGAACGTATGATTGACTCTCAGACTATAGAAATTCATAATAATTGTCTAGATACTCAAGTTTTTGAGTCTGAAGACTTTTATAATAATTATTTAACAAATTTGGCCAAAGATTTAGCCACATTAGAAGAGCAATTAATCAAAAATAAAACACAAAAATTCCAACGTGATATGGCTGACTATGAAAAAGGGAAACCTTTTGTCACTCAAAAAAGTGTCCGATTTTTTGATTCCAGTAACAAAGTCAATAACAGGAGAAAAAGGCCTAGGTCTATACTCAGAAAAAGCACTCAATCAATAAGTGGCACTTCTGAAGATGATGCATCATCTGCCACAGATTATGACTGCCCTTCCAACCAGGAGTCCTCAGTGGCAAAACGAAAACAATCAACAGATCCTTTAGACCCAGGACACGTAGAGGGGGCAGAAAACGCAGGAAGAAGCACACACAGTTTACAACAGTCGTTACAGAGGATTGTGAGTCAGTAAATAATGTGCATAACATATCTTCATTTGAATTGTCATCTGTCCATAATAAATTACTTAATATGGGTCTAAACTTTGTGCTGACATCTTTTGTCCTTGAACACATATTGGTCAATGAACTTAATGATTTCTGTAGATTGATTAACTTGAAAATATTTTTTTCAGATTCTGATCATTCTCAAAGATCTACTGGGTTCCAGTTTGGGAGATCAGATTTTCAACCTCCTATGGACAAACGTGTAGCCATATTCAAGGAATGTGTCACCAAAGATTTACATTTTTCTATAGGCTATCAGCCTATGAGACACAATTTAACTCAACAAGAACAACAAGCACTACAGGAACTCAGTTCCAATCATAACATAGTTATTGCACCAGCTGATAAGGGGGGAGGCATTGTAATAATGGATTAGGCGATGTACCAAGCGGAAGCCCATAAACAACTATCTGATGCCCGGTTTTACATACATATGGTGGTGGACCCCACACCCAATTTCAAAACACACATGGATTCTTTTCTGGACCTGGCCACTGAGGAAGGTATTATTAAACAAATATGTAAACAACTTAAAGTTTCTGATCCCATTCTTCAGTATCTATATTTGCTTCCAAAGATTCATAAACATCCAACATGTCCACGCGGTAGACCCATTGTTTCCGGGAAGGGATCTCTTACTGAACCTTTATCAGCATTTCTAACATATTATTTAAAACCATTACTATCTATGGTCAGATCCAGGCTGCAAGATACTATGGAATTTTTAAATATCATTCAAGATACACAATTGGAATCAGACTGGTTGTTTTGTACATTGGACGTGACTTCCCTTTATACCAGCATACCACATGATGCTGGTTTATCAGCTATTGCATATTGGTTAGATCGATCCCAATTATATACTCTGGGATTCAACAATTTTTTAATAAAATTGACCCAATATGTGTTAACCAAAAATATTTTCTACTTTGAAGGCCAAGCATATTGGAAAGTCAAGTCAGAGGTACAGCCATGGGAGCATCGTTTCTCCCATATATGCATATTTGTTCATGGGATTTTTCGAAGAACAATTCATATACGAGTCTCATAATAACATCTTTATGCAGAATTGGATATTTGGAGACGATATTTAGATGATTGTTGGATGGTGTGGCGGGGCGATGCGACCTTGGCACATGAGTTTGTCAAATATTTAAATAACAATACGTGGGATATCCAGTTTACTCTAACTATGCAACACCAAGAAATTGTTTTTTTTGGATGTATTAGTCTCTTGACAGGCTGATCAAAGTTTGGCAACTCATGTTCACAGGAAATTTCCACAATATAATACACTTTTGCTTGCATCAAGTTACCACCCACGCCACATCATCAACAACATCCCCAAATCTCAATTTTTAAGTATGAAACGTATTTGTTCTTCCCAAGAATCCCACTCAGAATGTGAACAAGATTTGAGTAACAGATTGGCAAGTAGAGGTTACAATAGATATCGCATTACCCAAACTATTAATGAAGTTAAAGATATGCCTAGATCACAACTTTTACAATATAAACACTCACATGACAGACCCAATACATTAACATCTCAACCCATCAGATTTGTTACTACATTTGGAAGCAATACACCTTCATTTAGAGATATTATCAACAACCATTGGGATATTTTGTGGGCTCATGAACATTTGAATGATATATTACCAGAAAGATGTGCTTTTTCCTATTGTAGGGGTAGAACTATCAACTCCCATTTTACACATTACAAAAGGTATAATCCCTCTATACCCATGCAGACAACCTTATTTGGTGACCCATGGATAAGTTGTGTTCCTTGTGGTCATTGCAGTGCATGCAGATACATCTTTAAGACTAAAGAATTTACTAGTTGTAATACCTCTAAGGTATACCAGATAAACATTTCTGGTAACTGCAGTACTGACTGGGTGATCTATTTGGCCACATGTACATGTTTCTCTTTCTACGTAGGCCAAACTTCCAGACCATTTAGACATTGGATAAGTGAACACCTCAGCGCTATTAGAAATCATAAAATTTCTAATGCTTTATACAAACATACTATGATTCACAAAACCGCACAATTCAAATTCACCATCATTGATAAAATTGAGATGCACGGAAATCTTAAAGCAGGCTGACATGACAGATTAGATAATATGGAATCCTCATGGATTACCAGGTTAGGAGATTTATTCAAACCTGGTTTAAATAAAACAAATTAGTCATTTTCATTTGGAGCCAGCTTCTGATTTTTTGTTAATGTTATAGGATTTATTTTTCATGTTCATTGTCTATATATTTTTATTCACAATTTGTACATATTTGTTTTTTAGGGTGTATATGCCTTTAATATTTCTGGATATATAAGGATATACCAGGATGTGCTATCCATACTATTTTTGTTGCACTGAGGAAGACTGGTCTCACAGCCGAAACCGGTTTGCAGTATGAAGTTTTCAGGTATTGCCACAATAAATTAGATTTAGGCACTCTTCTCACTTGTGCTGGTTCGTTTTTGTTGTACTCTGATGCTCATGGTTTGATCCGTGCACTTGTTCTACCTTGCGTGTATTTGGTTTGTTTCTCCTTATCCAGCCTGGTGGGAGGCACATCTGTGTGTCTCATAATGGAGTCTCCTGTGACTAATATGTTGGGTTTATGGTGACGCCTTAATGGCTGTGAGACACAGGTGTGTGGAGTATGTATGGTATGTGGTGTAGAGGGCTGTGGAGATGGCGTGTTTTTTTTGCCTCGGAGGTCTCCTTTGTTTGGGTATGTTTATGTGGAGGGCCTGCATATGTGGGTGTGTGTTGTGTAGCTGTGGGTGGTGTTTGAGGTGTACTGATTGTTGACAAACTTTTTGGCACCAGATATACTGGCTTGAAGGGGAGAGAGCAAGGACTCTAGGTTCCTAATGTAACTGTCTCCCTCTCAAATTTGTTTTCCTAGGTAGTAGTAGTAGAAGGTTGTCTGTGTACATGAGGCAGTTGCTACATTGTCTCAGGATGTCCATATCACCAAACTTGCAGGAGCAACTCTAGGAAATTGTCCATCCACATTTCTCAGAATCTAAGGGAGAAAGACCACGGAGAGCTAAGGGGTGGGCCTAAAGATCAAGTGCTTAAACCAAATCTAAGAGCTTAGAATAACACTTAACAATTTAGACAGGCTATAAACAAGCAGTAATAAATGCGACAGAAATTATGCAGTTGAACACTTTAGAGAATGAGCAGCAAGTAGCAGGAAAAAGCAAGATGAAGTAACAGAGTAGTACTATAGTCAGAACCCAACTGTCTGTAATTATCTGAAGCTAAAAGGGAAGATGAAGTCTGTGGTACATGGAAAGGTTGCCTGGGAGGTGGTGGTGGTGGTGGTGGGGGGGGCTTAAAAGGCTGAAAGTCATGCTGACTGGGAAGACTGTCCTTAATTTTTTTTCCCATTTTTTTAAAGAGTTTCCTTTCCAGTACTTTTTTCTCCTCCTTGGTTATTGGATCCTTGCTGTTTAAATTGTTTGTTGGGGAGAAGGGCTGAGGAGAAGGTAACACTGTTATTAGATTTAAAAAAAGGAGGGCAGAAAGAGTTGCATCCCACCTTTTATGTTTTCCCTTTTCATCACATTTCTTAAGCACCTGAGATGCAGAAGGTACAAATAAGACATCTTTGAGAGAGAAATAAAGATCTCTGATTTGACTTCATCACAGATGCATTGAGAAGGAAGCCATGTAAGTCTCCTCAAAAGTGATCCAGAAGCTGCTCTGGAAGCAAAATCGGTGGCATAATAAGCACAAGTTATCCATGGTCACCTGAGAAACAGCCATCACAGAAGTATTTAAAGAGCATTTTACCACAGAACATGAAAGAATGCCCAGTGGGCTTCTGCATATTCAAAAATGACACCAGCAAATATATTAACATATCAGCTTGGCAATTTAAAATCCTGAAAGTTAAAGTACTCAAAGAATGCATTTTATCCCCTAAAGTGTTCATTGCTTTCCCCTCCTTATCAGGTTGAATGGGATTAGAAGCAGTAACCTGTTTGGCTTTGGCAGACAGAGAGAGAGAAAAATCATTGCCAAGTCTTCCTTGGGATTAGAAAACAGGTACTTGTTTGTCTTGGGTACCTTATATAACTTACCACACGCCTCTTGGAAGCTATACTGGCTGTAGTAAGAAAACATTCTTTACGGCAGACAAAATGGGAACAACAGGTATAGCTTTAGGCAGTTGTAATTGTATTAAATCATAATACATCATACCTGAAGTTACTAGAATCACTTACCATCCAAGCCCAATACCATATCAAGATTTCTTGACTTTGCAAATTCAAATGTCCTGGAGCAGCTAGTCTACACTCCCACTAGGGGAACAAGTATCGTAAATCTGGCACTCACAAATATAGGAGGGTGCTGCATCCCCCATGTGATAGCCTCAGTGGTAAGATCAGACCACAAAGCAGTCTTCCTTGAAATAAAGGTAAAACGAGTACCCCCACCTAACCCTAAAACTTTAAGAACTTCAATAAGGCAAATTACCTGCCATTATGGGACGGTAGAGCTAGTTTCCAAGTTCCCCCAAATCCAAAAAACTATGCAGAAGTGTACACAAACCCCTGTGCAACCATACAAATATTCACATAGAAACGGCATTACTGGTCAAAAATAAACTTAGGTTAAACCACAAAAACAAGCCAAGCTTGTGGACCACTGGTATTAATAGGTTGTACAACAAAAGAACGGAAATCCTGTCAAGAAGTAAGAGGGAATGTGCACAATAGAGCAGAAAATCCTTCATTACTCTAAACAAGCAAATCAGGAAACTATTCAAGTCTGTGAAAGCAGACTTTGAGGTAACAACAGCCTCCAAAGTTAAGGATGACCATAAGGCATTTTTCAGTTATGGTTGCAATCTTAAGGGCAACACCCAACAATGTGTGGAATTAGTTGTAGATAGTATCACCTATACTCAACCAAAAGATATAGCAAATCTGCTGGTCACTGAATTCACCTCAGATTTCACGTCCCTATCACCTCAAGTTCTCCCCAAGAAATACCCTCCCATCTCTTCACCATCAATTATCATCACAGAACAGGTTGCCACTGTGCTCTCTAAAGCTAAAGACACAGCTTCAATGGGGCCTGGCAATATACCAGGGTGCCACTTAAACAGCTTAAATCAGGGCTTATCAGACCATTAGGATCTCTATTTAACCATAGCCTCCAGGCTGTCTTTGTCCTGATAGAGTGGATGACAGCAACTGTCATCCCTCTGCATAAAGGGGGCTATCTACTGACCTGGGAAATTACAGGTCCATAAGTTTGACTAGACTTGCATGTAAGGCCATGGAAAGAATAATAATGGACCTCATAAATAATGACAAAGGAAACCTTCAAACAATGAACCTGACCCAATTCAGGTTTGTCAGAGGCAGGTCATGCCTACCGAATGTTGTGGATTTCTTTGAGAAAGTCACCAAGGCCATGGATGAGGGTAAAATGGTACAAACCACCTACCTCTACCTTCCAAAGGCATTTGACAATTCCCCACTCAGGTATTTTTGCCCGGTTTTCTGAGTTTATAATACCTATGTCATCAGATGGATGCCAACTGGCTCACGGACAAGATATGTGTGGGTAAATCCAGATTCAGCAAAGAGGCCCATTACTAGTGGTGTATCACAGGGCTCAGTGTTAGGCACACTCCTGTTCAGAATATACTTCTCTGAAGTCAAGGCTAATGCGGAAGACCTCTGGATGACAAAGTGTGCAGATGACTGCAAGCTGGGGGGCAATCACTGAATCCCCCAACAATGCAGATATCCTTCAGGAGGGTCTAGATCAGACAAACAATTGGTACCAGAACCATAGCCTAAAATTAAATGCAAAAAAGTGCAGTATCATACTCTTTGGGAAGTCAAACACCCCTGCAAATTACAACATCAATAGCACACCCTTAAGAGTAGGCACAGAGGTTAGAGATCTAGGTACACAGATAATAACAGTCTGAACTTTGACTGTCATGTGCCCACAGTGGTGAGGAAATCCTTCAATGTGGCACAACTTCTAAGTAAAGGTATGGATCCAGATCCAAGGAAATTATACTCCCACTGTACTCAGCCCTCATTAGACCAATAACTGAGTACAATGAGCCATCTGACACATACCTGACTAGGCACTTACAGCAGCTGCTGGAGTGACCTTACAGGTTCCTCACAAAGAAAATACAGGATGTAAACATGTCTTGTACAGATAGATTAAAAGCTCTATCCCTTTACTCTGTCTCCTACTGACTATTAAGAGGTGACATACGCCTGACCTACAAGGCACTCACAAATTCAGCCTTGATGGAATTGCTACTGAACCGCAAGTCAAATAGCATGAGAGTCACCCTATCTAGGGATCTAAACTCAGTCAGCAACTCAAACAAAACATGCTGGAGAGACAGATATGGGTCTAAGAAACTGCTCCTTCTTTGGAGAAGGCTTTCTATTCACATTAAACAGAGCCCTTTCCTGGCCATCTTCAAATGCAATTTGGATCAATGGATGCGGAATCGCAAATTCACACCTAGGGTAGTGCCTATGTCCCCTATGGACCAAGGAAATTTGTAACATACTCAATGCACAGATACAGATCTATGCCATCCTCTTGCCCCTATAGGCCATATATTGGATAACATCGGGTTATATTTGCTAGGTTTGTAAGGGCTCTTAAGCCATTAGCCTAGTAATCTCCTATGAGCTTATAATATTTTTTCTGTGTAATCGAAACTTTAATCTGCTTTTACTGAAAAACCTTCCTCATATTTGGTAAGATCTCAGTGAAAGAGATATCTTCAGTAGCGAAATAAGAACCTATGCTTTCTTCAGAATCAGAAAGTTCCAACTTGGTAGAATATTCTGATGTACACCTCTTCCCATGCCAAGACTATTCCTCTAACTGGAAATTCCTATCAGAATGGGAGGGAATCCATTTCCTTTTTTGTCTGAGGTTTTAACTGACATGGAAAAGGCAGAAACCAACTCTCTGGCAAAGCCAAGTAAATCAGCCCTATCCACAGGCTTTGAGACAGGATGTTCAAGAGTTTTGTCACCAAGCACAGTGTCGCCCAATAAGGCTTGCCCGTTAGGTACACTAGTCCCAGCTTTTACAATTCTCTCCTGTCCAAGTGAAGACCCTTTACCAAACCTTTCCCCAGACTGCAACAATAATAGTTTTCTCTGGCCTAGACTTATGTAAAGCCACAGAGGACATGGCTATTCCTTAGTATTTGATGGCTGCAAATGTTACAACAAGAGGACTGGGGGAAGATGATGGGTGGTCTGAGGAACAACAGACAGCCACAATCACTCACCAGGGGCTAAGGCAAAGAAGGAGACATACAAATCCTAGAAGATTTCTTTACCAGTTTCTTCTTTAAGTGCACAGGGGAAGGTAATACCTTAGAGGCAGACTGCTGCTACATAGGTAAGCCAAGAATAAAGATGAGAAAGTGGGTATTATAACCCAGAAGAGTTGGTAAGGATGAAGGACAAAAACTAGTGGTTCAGAGTTTTTTTTTTTTTTTTATAAAAGTAAAAGTCTCACATAAGCACAATCTCCTTTCCTAACACAATAACTATTAAAACCATCTATGTTTTTTATAGGTAAGACAAACATTTTCCTCAAAAAAGTCCCAGAAGCACCACCACACACCTTTACTATGATAAATGGACATTCACTTTCTGTTTCACAAGCAACTCTCACACTTCTTGCCAAATAAGAAGTTTTCCACAGAAAATTAAATTATTTTCCACAAAAGGGAATTATATGTCCAGCTTGAAGATCACAGCCAACTGAGAGGAGCTAGAGGACCAGCTTATTAGTAGCATTCACTGACAGCAAAAAAGCTCTGAAGCTTTTAAAACTCCACCTGCCATTTGTATAGTGTGTCCCATGCATACCTGGCAGGAGGAATGCATGGAAAGCATTTAAAACTTTGATGAGCTGGCTCCTACAGTGGGTAAAACCATGCATCTAAGGTTACTACAACAATGATACATTTATTAACATCAGTGATCATCTAAAGGGAAATAGAGTGCAAGAAAGTCCTGCTACTGTTGGTGGATCTTGATATAGAGAAGGCATTCAATAAAGTTAGTTGGGATTTTATGCGTAGAGCAATGGCAGCATTTGTGTTTCCTGACAGAATAATTGGGTTAATTAAAAAGAAATATGAAGTGTCAGAGGCAATAATTAAAGTGGGAAGGATCCTCTCTGACAAGACAGAGGAACCGGACAGGGGTGTCTCCTTTCCCCTTATTATTTACCTTAGGCATAGCAATACTGGCAAAGAAAATAACGGACTCACAAATTCAAGGGTATAACTGGTATTGTATTCAAGAAAAAATATCCTTATTTGCAGATATTATTATTTTTATACTTGATAAGTCCAGAAAAGAATATTTCAGTGCTGTGAAACATTTTTATACAGTTTCATTTTTTCAGGATATAAAATAATTGAAGATAAAACAAAGGAAATAGCAGTAAATTATGTTCCCACACATGAATTAGTTAGACCCATACTCATGGGAATACGTTAAGATGAAGTATTTAGGAGTTTGCATTAAAAGATGTTTTGTTGTGGCAGCTAAGAATATATAGGAAGAGAATAAAAAAATACAAGATTTGAGAAGTTGGAAGTCTTGACTATAGATATGGATACTAAGGTAGAAGCAGTGAAAATATTCCTATGTTTTTATCAACCAGTAGAAAAGCTTTGGATCATAATTAATAAAGAATTGAAGGAATTTATGTGGGAGGGAAGAAGGCACTGCTTAAGTAGGATAAGTTGTTTCTCCCCACAAGATTACCAGATTTGAAGGCATACTTAAAAGTTAGAAAAACAAACAAATGGAAGTGCCAACAAGCTTCGCTAATTTCTCACCACCAGTTTATTCCAATAAAAAAAACAATCTTAGTAAAATGAAACATCGGTGTACCAGTAGTACTGTTTTTTAACGAAGTAAATTAAAATGTAAGCACCAGTCACCATGCTCCAGCGACAGTGAAACGATCCTTTATTGTTCAAGTTCCACACATAAACAGTACTGAAAAGTACTTTAAAACACGAAAACAATGCAAATAAATTATTCTTGTGTGTTGTGTTAAACGCTTTTCGTCTGGATTTTATCCAGACTTCTTCAGACAATCAGAATTCATTCAAATTGTAACAAACACCCTTGTCATGTAGTGTGGACCTATCAGGTCTGTTTTACTATAACACTACAAGTTTAAAGGTATATTTCCTTGCCGCTCGTTTGAGCTTAACCTGGAGTTAATGTTTTCTTTATTACAATACTAAACTGCATATTAACCTTAAAACACATACTGTATCACTAAGTGCATTACTTGTCATCTAGTACTGTAGTCTGATTTTATTATACTATGCACATTCAATAAAATCGTGTGTTTGTTTTACAATACTGTATTATGCAGTTTGTATTATTGTAAAACCGATCCTACTCTCCTAGACATACTCAAAGTCTATTCAGACTTTGACTCGGCAACCAGTCTACCTCTCCTATAATTGATGTCAAATATAAGTAAGTACGTAAATAAATAAATAAAGTACCCTATATCTTAAACCGGTCCTAAATAAATAAATAAATAATATACAGTCAACATGGTATTAAACATCTACAGTTTGTCAATATTAATAAATATATACCGTACATACATAAAAAATAATAATAAAAAATGTTCACTGTGGTACTGTTTTTTTAAATTAAGTCTTAACACTTTCTACTCATCAGGGACTTTTTCAAAGACAGTTTAAAACAGTTTACTTCACTGTTTTCACAGCTACTCCTAGGTGGTTCATGTGATCCAGAAGGCAGCCCCATTTAAAGAGGAATAATACATTTAATATATCCCTCCCTTTTCACCCTTATGTTTCTTAAAAGAAAGGTGGGGTATATTCAAGGCCTCAAGCATAAAATTCAGGATTCAGGTCACAAGGAGGAGATGGTTCCCTGACCATCAGCCTGAGAAGGAAGAATGCTTTTATAAAGGCTTTATAGAATTTGTGAGAAGCTAGCAAATGATCCTGATGACCTTGGTGAAAATTAGAAATGTGTGCAAGTTTGATTTTAATACTGAAGGAACTACAACCCAAATCAAGCATATGTGGTAGAAAGAGGAGAACATCTAGAATAGATGCTGAATCCTGTGATGTCAACAAAACAAACTGTTTCCATTTCCCATGCTATAACTTGTGAGTGGAGTCCTTTTGGGAAGCAGACGATTTTAACTACATCAAATGAAGCACCTAGATTTTTGGTCATCACTGGAAGTGAAGAAACCAAGTGGTTAGTTTTACACTGAGAAAGTCCAGGTTAGGTTTCCTGTTGGGGTGCAAAGTAGATCCTGCACTGAACCCAGTATCCAAGGGAGGGCTCTCTGAGGTGCAGCCTGAGAAGGTGGAACCAGTTTTGTGGGGCCAAAAGGGGGCAATGAGAATGGCAGATGACTTGCATTAGATTGCTTTCTGCAGAAACTTGGGAATCAGGGGCATAGGTGGAAAGGCAGAGAGTAATCCATGAGGTCATTACTCGACTAGCGCATCCCTTGGTGTCTGTCCCTGTCAGAAAATCATGGCAAAATGCTCAATGTACTTGGTGTGGTCTGAGGAAACAAAGAGATTGGAGCAAGGATGGCCCCAGTGATGGAAGATCTGTTGTTCCTCTGCTGGATAGATGGATCACCATTAGGCATTAGGAGCAACCTGCTCCACCTGTCATCAAGGTAACTGAGATCTCCCAAAATGTTCTTTGTTATTAGAAAATGATAGGAGGTCATGACCCACTGATAAACCCTCAGTGATTACTGACAGAGGGGATATGATGTGATTATATCGGATTTGTTGACATATCATCCACCATCATGTTATCCATTTGGATAGAAATCACCTCTAAAAGAAGACAATTTTGGAACATCTGTAACTCAAGAACTGTCCAAATATCTAGGACATTGATTAGGCCTCCTTTAGGTCCATAAACCTTCGACCATCTTCCCCTTGTAATGCCCCTCCTCACCCCAGGGAGGAAGCATCCATTGCCACTACTGCTTCCTGAAGCTGAAAGAATGTAAGGGGAGTCTAGCCACAACTGTAAATGCTGCCTGAAAGTATTGGTTATAATGATCCAAGGTGATAAAGGTTATAAGAGTTGAGACCACTCCACTCTGAGGAGCCAATGCAAGATTCTCATACATTACCGAGTGAACTGGGCAATCATTATGGACAATCCCATCAGACTCTCTCCTAGCTGCTGCTTCTTGACAAGATGGAACATCTGGAAGTGGTGTTTTTATTTTTGGACAGTATAGGAAAAGGGGTATAGAACAGCCTCTTACCTATTTGTCCTGAATAAATGCCATCCACGTAGGAAAGTAAAGGGACAAACTACCCAGACTGCCTCCAAAGCTGAGCAGTCAGGCAGTCCCTCAAGGACTGTGAGACTGCCTGTTAGAAAATCCTGACTATCTCTGGTCAAGATATCTCTGGTTGTGTGGACCCCCCTCAGCTTCTGAGTCTGCATGCATTAAACTGTCCACCTCTGGTTTGGCCCCTGTCAAAGGTTGACTGAAATGGTTGACTTTTGACTTTTCTAATCAGAGCGATTTTTAACTCTCTTGGTTCCTGCTGCAAGATCTCTGAGGGCTTTCAAACTTCACTGTGACAGCAGAAAGTATCCTGCCATCCTGTTAAAGCCTCTGCTTCCTCTCTTTCACAGAAGGATCAAATAAGGATGGTCCATTGTAGGGAACATTTGTAAAGCATGCTTTAAATTTGTCTGCAAAATCGCAAAGGGGCAGCCATGCTTGACTCATTGCCACCCTGCTCCAGCTTCCCTACCATCTCCATTAGTTGCATTGTGAGTGAGGCACATGAAGAGGACAAATACTGATCATGTTCAGGGACATTTCCAGTTGATACCTTGTGTCTGATGTTGGAGGGGCCTACTAAAAGCAGCTAGAGCTTGGTGCACCAGATCTTTCTGAAAATAATTCATGTGAGTGACGTAGTTCAGAGCCCCCAGAGTGAATGTGACTAATATGACTGAAGCATATGCCTGCTTCCCTAGTCTGTTCATATCCATACACTCCTTACTAGGGATCAACAACAGCTGCATTCAGTGGTCAGCTCCTTTTTCATCTCTACAGTTGCAATAATAGAATCCACCAGCGGAGACTTGGACCACTGCTGTCTGTCGCTGGGAGGCCTGAAACTTTTGCTGGGCTTCCAAAGCACAAATTTGCATGTATCAGGTTAGTGCCACAACCTCCTTTTGGGTAACTCTATTAACTTATCTGCTGAAGGGACCACTCAGGAAGTACACGGTGCCAAATTGTAAGCCTCAAAAAAAAAAAAATCGTACTGGCGGGGGGGGGGGGGGGGGATTATGATTTTCCTAGATCTTTGTAATACATGGTTTAGATATACAAATTCACATAAAAAACAGAAGATACTTGTCTAGCTGATGCGATACAGAGATGCATCCAGATGTTTCACTATCAAGCCTGAACTTCTGATAGACATACTTTGGATTGTTCAAAGTGTCTGGTCCTCAGTCTAATGTGGAATCTCCTGTCCTCTGGGAAACTACGCAAGATGGGCTACCTCATCTTCAAGTTATTAATTTTATTAACTCAGCACAACAAACACTATAAATAATTATATACTCCAGCTTTGGGAGGATGACCAAAACAAAAACAGGTATACACCTGGGAAGTATATTCTTGACATCTGCATTTGTCTAAAGTAATAATCACGACTCACATATTTTATGGACAGGTCACAGTTACTTTCAAGTCTTGTATGAAAGGTTTGCATAATTATGCAACCATATAGTTTCTAAAGTAAGGGAGATGTCACATATAGTAGTAAACAGAAGAGGCTACTATTCCTTTAAGGGAGTAACTGACAAGGAGCCACTGTGTCATGTGATTTGAGGAATGACTGTAGTCTTTGCTAATGCATTTTTCAGTAAGCAGCTCAATATGCATGTTGCTTCATGACACCATCTTGACAGTGCTATATTCTCAATAGAGATACATAACAAGATCATGGATACAAGTTGCAGAAATAAGATTACTTCTCAGGATACCAAATGTCATTTTCTGTGACAAAGACAGAAGCTCAGAAATCCAGGAGGATCTCAGGAATGCAACCACTACTCCTCTGTTTAGAGAGAAGCTAGTTAAGGTGTTTAAAGGCACCTTGTGAAAACGTTCCTCTGCATGTCACATGTAAGTGCACCAGGTATGGCCCACTGGGAGAAGGCCCCAAAGCAGGCCCAAGATATTATGCACCTATGACACTATGTGGGAATGCCTGGGGATCCCAGAAATTAGATGGAGATTATTGCTCACGATAGGGTAATTTGATTTATCTTGCTCATATGGCTACCAGGATGGCAAAAGGGCTTTAAAAAGGAATGACAAGTATAAGCCTTTAAAATTAAGTAACAAGTATTTTGTTCCATAATTCCCTCGGTTATAACACGGTCTTTTATTCTCTCATACATTCCACTCTTCTAAAACTTCCTCTTATTCAGTCTGTCACTGGTGTTTTTCTTTTTATCCTTTTGCTGTTTTGGTACTTTTTTATTTTAACATTTTATTTTAGTAGTACAGATAGCTAAGCTGGACCAGTTAGGCCCTTCTTTGGTCATGGCTTTGTTACCTAGTAAAAGTAAGCATGAATTAAATGACAAAAACAAAAGTGTATAGTTATAGAATAAGATTTAATATCACTAACTGAAATATGTTAATATAATAAAAAAGAACAAAAGAATATACAAGAAATGAAAGAGACTAACAAACTTAAGCACCAAACATATCAAACAGAACGTTACACCTGCTTTGTATGCCAAGAACCAGCAGTGACATATAATGACCCATTTGCTTCCCTCATCTTATCTAGTACCTCATATATCACCATGTGGTGCTAGTGAGGGGTTCCTACTTTTCAATGGTAATACATTTCTCAATTATCACCCTTATTGCCAGTACAGTGGATGAAATGAGAAGCAGGCACTAATATTCATAACCTTCAGATGGTGAGGATTTTTTGTTTTTGGGTTTAGCATCCATCTCTAGCAGGTTTGGGCCAGTGTATAATGTGTGCAATACTAGTTTTATTAAATGAAAACATGTGCTTCAACCTGCATGTCCACAATGCCTGTGGGAGGCGGGACACTGGGCAATCTAAGCACTCCATGTTTTTTGAGAGCTCAATCTCTGAGCCTTGCCAGGGAGCATTCCAATTTCAGAGACACCCCCAGTCTCTTTTTCAGCTACTGGTAAGCCAAAGAAGACCTCTCAATCTTACCTTTCTCTAATCAATTTCTTCACCTCTGAGCTGGCTATTTAAATTATATATATTTTTTTTAATACTTGAAGACCACGATTCAAAATTTGAGTTCTAACATATGTTCTGTATATGCAGTCTGTACTCCTAGCCTATTCATCATAACTCACAGTAAGTCACTGGTTATGGCTGTTTCTACATGAGGGTCACCTCTAGTGATTAAAACAATGCATCACTAAGGTCAAATTTCCTTACTGTAGCTGCACTTTTTACTAATTTATTCATGCTTGGATTTGCACAGCTTTTACTTTTATCTTTGAAACACTCTGAAAAGTAATTAAACTTGATAAGGCATAGAATCAACAAGAGACTACTGTAAAGTCGATATACTTACCATCATCTTACCACTGATAAAGGTTCCCTGGTAGCACAATCCAGACTGAGTAACCACAATGCCTTGTCCATGTCTGAAGTCATCTTGCCACATCCCAATATATCTCTGCCCTCTGGAGAAAGAAAACAACTATTAAGGCATGTTATATGGAAGAGAAGTGCAGTTGATTGATTCTCTGCATATGTTGATCCTGTTTGCTAAAATGTAAGAAATGGAACTACAAAAAATCCATACAATCCTGACTCCTCAAAGCTGCTAATTCTGCTAGAGATAACTGACTAAGTCATATTTGAAAACATTTGCACTTTTTCTTGGACTGAATGTACTGTCATGTTTCAAATACTACTACTTTCTCATTGTCACATCTTCCAAGTTATTGTAGACATTCAGTTACCTTAGGATGATTCATCTACAGCATCCTTGATCTTGGGGATGAAACATGACAGGAAGTTACATGAGATCTCCATGAAAATATCACCATTAAAGAGCCCAGTGACACCTCCGTTAACACAATAACAGGTGTTTATCTTAAAGACACAAGGTGCAGGTTTTTAGTTCACCTTTACTGAATTATCACTTGTGACACAGGCAAATTTATATTCATATAAAAGTAATGAAACTATATTAACATAACAAACATTATACTTCACATACATTGCTATATATCTATAACCTAAGCAATATTACATAAATTATTCAATTCCTGCTTTTTTTAAACAAGAAAAATCTTCATTAAACCACCACTTACAACATATTTACAAGCTGCAGGGATTGATACTAAAATGAGGTAATTGGCTAGGCTTAAAATGGCCCACAATGGCAGTTAGTCTAGTACCAGCCTATGAACCTATCAGATCAGTTGTCTTGTTGCTTCTCCAAAAGAGTCTCTTTATTAACTGTTTATGCACGCTACAAAATGTACCTCTTCTACTGTTATTTTTTTAAGTAACTGCTAAATATAATTTTATTTATTTATTTTACATCTGTTAACCAGGTTAGTCACATTTCTACACTGTTCTTAATTTTGTTGTACATCTATTTTCCTCAGCATTAGTTGAAATGGGTCCCTTTGGGATTAGTCTCCTACTGCAGTTATCAAGCAGTAAATCTCAGCTGCTTTCCAGGTATCCATGAGTTTGCTACCAGCATTTCAAATAGTCTATAAAATAATTCTGTTAAGTAAGCTAAGCTCCCCTTTATTTACCACAGAAAGCCATGGCTCAGTTTTAGAGCAGTTGTGCTATGTAAATACATCTGATTACATTACTCTATTACTTCTTAGTATTACATCAGTGCTTTCTACTGTCAATTGGTTTTAGTGTTCATACTAGGCTTATCAACATGAGGTAAACATCAGCCCAGTAAGACTGTATTGTACTGTTTCCACTGCCACCAGTTTGAAGTCAGAAATAATACTGTTTTGGTGGAAATATCATTCCCTTATTCAAGTAAAAGACAATGTCTAATAAGACAACGCCTAATCTTGTCTTCTCTTACTGAGCTTTCCTGTTTTAAATAGCAGCATCTAATTAAGTGCTTGACTTTTTTTCATTGTGCTTATCTGTTGTGCCAGATTGACAAATGTCTTAGGATTCAAAGAAACGCTCATCACTAGAGCTAACTAGGGTTGGTTAATTTGCACTACAGTGAGAAAATGTAATTTGAGACAGGTATGGTTAAAATGAGAAAGACCTCATTATGAGCTCATTACCCTGCCTCGGAATCAAACACTAGCTTTTTCAGACCTGACTATGCTAGTTTTCTTCCTAGTGGCCAATGCATTATGTTAGCAAAGGCACTACTGTACACATACACAAGCACAGAAAAACACAATTTTATGAAAAATGGACCAAAAATAAGGCAAAAATCTGGATATTCCTGTGAAAATCTGTACAGTTGAGCGGTATGGAATAATCAGCAAAATAAAGGAAACAGGACATGAAAAATAATGTAGAACTAATGTACCAAAAATGCAGTGAATAAGATATCAAAATACAATACTACACAGCATTACATTTAAATATTCAACAGCTAGGTAACTGCTAAAATAGTGGGACATTTCAATACTTCCTAATTAACCAATGTTAAAACTGGAACCTGCTGAACAACAGAAGCATTCAGTTACTATAAGAAACTATGAAGACAATTCCTGAATCTGTCTATAAATGTGCATAATCCATTGTAGGTACTGTGCAATATGACTTTGACTTGTTTTCCTCAGGAATTCACTGAGAAACCTGCACCTGTCTAGTGTTACAGTAACATGAAACTGTAACAAGTCAGTATGTTTTTTTCTTTTACTATTTGGGGGGAGGAATAATTTTGTCCTATGTTGCACAAAAAGTTTACACCCATTACTCTCCTTCTTAAGGAACCTCATTGGAGAATGTTTTTAATACATAATGTCAGACACTTAGTTTTCAGGCTCAGCTTATTTAAAACATTTGAAGTTACAATGCATTCTCCAATCATCTCTCTTTTCTTCAAGAAGGTAATAACCAAACTCTGAAAATGCAGGAGGGAAATGTAAATTGTAACCACTTATCACATGAGTAAGGTGATCACTATTACACTTCTGATGGCTCTTAAGCTCTAAACACCTTTAACACTGACTTGATTCATCAAAGACTTGTGATGTGAAAGCAGAATCGAAGACATCCTTCACCTCGGATCCCAGATCATGTCCTTCTTATTCACAGTAAACAATCTTTAGGTTATCCTTGTATCTGGCCAAAAATTATCAATCACTTCTCACAAGGGATGTAATATTACTACAAACTCCTTGTATGGAGTCTCCACATCACCAGACTCTTATTGGTAGGACTTAATTATTTCATCATATTTTAAAAATGTAAGGGAAACAAAATCCAAATGCTATACATCTAAAAAATAATTAATCTTCTGTTCATTTTTGGAAACTCCCCAAGCAAAGTCTGAGGTGTCTGTTGTGTTGGGTTGCTTTGGAGAGGGAGGGAAGAATGGGAGACCTGGTTTCTGAGAAATTTGATGTCTCCATCAAGTAATTTCCCTTTTCATACATCCCAGAACTGAAAAGACAATCCCCGGGATTCAGTAAACTTCCATGCAGGAATAGCTTATTCCTGCATGGAAATGACCATTTAAAAGCAGCATGGCAGCATGCCATGCATAGTTATGACAGTGCGCTGCCTCTGCTCCTAAACGGACACGGAGCATGGACGAGGGCAAGGGGTGTGTCTGAGAGCAGAGCTCTTACAATATACACACCCCTGCACTTAAGAATTGCCATTCGGCAATCAAAATGAGCGAGAACGCTCATAGTACAACTCAGACCTCTCAACTGTCCCTGATTTTCAGGGACATCCCTGAAGTTGACTTAAAGGTCAGCTTTGTTCCTCTGAATCCCTGTTAACACTGCTGCCTGTTGAACAAAAGGTGGGGGAATTATATTTAATAAATAAATATGACAATAATGAAGAGTTGAGTAGTTATTTCACATCAGCAAAAGTATATTAATTCACATTTTGATTATCTAATTCTGGTAATGTCTCAAGTTAATAGAACTAATATTTGAAAAATGTCCCTGATTTATTCTGGATTTGTCCAAGATTCTGTTGAGATCTGTCCCTGATTGGTAGGCAGCTATGACAACAATCACAACAAACACACTAGGATTTCTATCAAATGTGCAGATGCATGCAGAAATCCACAGCAATAAGAAACATGTCTCTTCTCAGAGAAAATAATACTAGAAATATTTGTTTATCAAACTGATTAAATCTAACAGCAGCTGCGCGGGTTTGCCCATTGCTTAGCTATGCATACTCTAGCTTAAATGGTACAAGAAGGTAAATAGCAATAGTGTAGAGGTTAGAGTGTTCGCTTTGCGAGCAGTCATTCCTGGTTCGATCCTCACTGCAGTAAATTCCATTTTCCATATGAAAGCAATTTATGAACATTTTTTTTGCTGTATAACCTACTAAATAACATATATTTGTGAACTGGAGTACTGCATTAAGTGCAGATGTGAGGTGTCATTGTAATAATGTGGTAAAATCCACAGATAAACACAAGTGCCCCATAGAGTATACGGACACATAAATCATGGATACTAAACAAAGTTATAATGTGTAATGAATGATAAATCAATGCCATACAGCAAATAATGTAAAAATGTATAAAGTGTCCAAATCAACCACTTTCCCATGACCCATGTTTCTTTTCTTTCCAAATTAGTGCGGGGGTAAGCGGCACTAAGCACTTTTAAGCAGTAGTAAGCGGGTTTAATCTTGTTTGTGCATGGGTAAGCAATACCTACAAAGGATAAGCAATTCAGAGGCTGAGTGTAAGAATTTTTAACCGAAAGTTAGCATTGCGTACCTTTGTGCAAACCTGCACAAACCCTCTTAAAAGTGCCTTAATCACTCTGTATCCAACAGCTCTTGTTCTGCCCAGCAACAAAATAATCAGCCTTTGCAAGTCCTGAACCCAGGACCCTGCACAGCATAGCCACAGTGATTTACTACTACACCATACCAGCTGTACATAAACTTGAGGTATACCCAAACAGATCTTCACTATAGCAAAATCACAATTTACATGTGAAAGGAATTTATAAACATTTTTTTGCTGTATAGCCTACTAAATAACATATATTTGTGAACCGGAATACTGCATTAAGTGCAGTTGTGAGTTATCATTGTAATAAAGTGGTGAAATCCCCCGATAAACACAAGTACCCCATACAGTGTACGTACACATGAATCATGGCTACTAAAAAAATATATAACATGTAATGAATGATAAATCAATGCCAAACAGCAACTAGTGTGCAAATTTTTAAAAAAGCCACGCTAAGCATTGCACACTTCTGCTTACCAGGTGTAAGAAATGCGTAGCCCAGCTGAATAGATTTGCCCATTGGTATGCCCCTTTAAGCAATACCAACATTAAATAAGCAGGTTTGCCCATAGCTTAGCATTTTCAAAATCATCCAATCACGGCAAAGTGTATTAAATTGGCCCTATTTAAACCCCACAGGCTGGAATACATCTCATAACTGGCTGCAGCTTCCTCCTGTAGGCACAACGGCCAGTGTTGGGGAAGGATCGCGTTTCTGAGCGCAGCACTGGGGCATCCAGGAGTCTAAGGTCATGGCAGGACTCCTGGTAAAAGACCATGAAGAGAGACTGCTGCAGGGCCAGTACCAGGGTTCCCAATATAAAGCGGAAGCCTGGGACCGTTTCGCCCATGACCTCACCAGTATCACTGGCATCCCTCGAACTGGTGAGCATGTCAGGCATCACTATGCCAACCTGAAAAGGAGGAAGAGGGAGCTCTTGGATCAGTGGATCCAAGAAGTTAGGCAGGTTGATGTCCCAGCACTGTGTAAGTACTCATTCTACTAACTGTTGAATAACTGCCTAGCTCATGTATATTATGAATAGGTATAGCTAAATATTCCTCTTATGTCTCTGACAGCTGCAGTGGAATGGGCTGTGAATCAGGAAGTCCAAGCATGTAGGCTGCAAAGGCTGCATCGCGAGGCAGGTTAGTAATAATCTTGCATGTACTGTCATAAGAAATAAATCTAAAAGTAGTATAAAGTTAATTGCCAGTATAAATCCAGTACTGTGTATGGGATGTACTGAATAAACCAGACAATATGGCAGAAAGAGTCTCATATAGGTTGTATGCAAGTAAAAGGGTAACAGCCTAGCAATAACTGCTGGACTGCTTGAGTTTACTCTGGTATCATATGGTAATGTAGCATCGCATTCTCCTAATAGTACTGATGTATTAAGCACTGTTATCCACACTGTGCTACATAAATAAAATGTGTAGGAATGTCAGTATATGACTGTTGTAATCACAAGGTCATATTGTACAACTGAGGGAGACTTAGAAACCAGTGAAAAGATGCACAACAAAATCCAAATAGCACACTCAACTGTGACGTAAACTGTTGTAGTTTTAGCACACACACAGCCATGGTTTGAATCCTCAGAGTGGTAGTAAGCTGTATGCATAATTATACCCCTCAACTGCACAGATTTTGTCAGAAAGTTCAGATAATTGGCTTAATTTTTCTGTCTGTCACCCTGTCCTCCTGGCAAATCAGTGGGATGATCCCAGAAGTTTAGGCAGTAAATGATGACACAACTGATTGTCAGACATAACCATCAGAAATATATCTATAAGAACAAACCTGTCACTCTAGCAACTCACCAAAATGTTATGAGTAATATGCAAATTATGCCCCATCTCCACCCCCATGTTGTGAAGCTAAGACCACAGTGTGTGCAGTAACAGAGTGAGACGTAAGCGCATAATAATAATGTGGAATCTAGTAATACATGTGTGGCAACATTCAGGTAGCTTTAACTAACATTCCCTCCACAGGTCTGTCAGATAAGAAAACTGTGCCTGGAAATAAAAGATTGAAATCCTGGACTGGTACTGCTTAATCTGGCATTGTTCGTGGTGCAGTTTCTCTGAATAATAATGTATTACTCATCACTGTCACCCACACTGTGCTACATAATAAAACTGTCAAGGAATCCCTGTATAAGACTGTTGTAATTACAAGGTCAGACTGTAAAACCACAGGAGACCTATAGACAGAAAACAGTGAAGAGATACACAGCAATATCTAAATAGTACACTCAACTGTGATGTACACTGTTTTATTTTTAGCAGACATAGCATGGTTGGAATCCTGGGAGTAGTAGTAAGCTGTATGCATAATCATACCCCTCAATTATACAGATTTGTTCAGAATGTCCTGATAATTGGCCCATATCCTGTTATCCTGTCCCCCTGGCAAATCAGCGTGATGATCTCTGAAATTTCAGCAGCTTTTAATGACATACAACTGATTGTCAGACCTGTAAATATTCACAAAATGTATATGAAAACAAACCTATCATTGTAGCAACACACCAAAAATTTATGAGGGCAGTTGTCAAAATATGTCCCAGTTCCACCTGCATGTTGTCAAGCCTTGACCAGAGTGTGTGCAATAACAGATTGAGAGGTATGTGCATAACATCAACCTGGAATCTGGGAATATGCTTAGAAATAGTCAGGTAGTGTTAACAAACAATACCTCCACAGGTATAACCAGGGTAAGAAGTGCATAGTGTAGGGAAAAACACAGTTCACGTATATAGTTGTCTACAAATATACCACTGTCCAAACTAAGGCCATAGGGTAGTGTAATAATACATGTAAGTTACAGATTACAGCAGTGACTAAGTAAGTAGGGAGAACTACAGGGATATACAAGTTAATTAATTTATTTATTTAAATTTGTTGACCAGGAGTGTCCGACTGGATGTAGGTCCATTTTCAGCAGAGGCCCGGGGAGAAAAGCTCCACAGTTAAAATAAACAGACAGTAGTTACATTGGATTACATAGCGATTAACAATTTAACATGGCAATTACTTACAACATATTTACAGATGAAGAACATAGTACATCAGTAGACAACTAGAATCTTTATCTGTGAAGTACATAATTAGAAGTTATGTACTCACCATAACGTTCCATCTGAGTAGGTGACTTCATTTGGATGCAACCTGTAGGGTATCGGATCTGACTTCGGATCCGAGCCGGCATTTCAAAAGCTTAGGATCCGAGCTCCTAGCTCCTCCCTCTACCCATATTCCCCTGCCAAGCCCTAACTGACCTCAGATTGAGTTTGCCTAGTGAATACTAGTATGAAAAATACCTGAACACAGGAATAAACTCTTACTCTATATAGGTCAGGGGGATGGAGGGGGGGATGGTTGCATCCAAATGAAGTCACCTACTCAGATGGAACGTTATGGTGAGTACATAACTTCTAAATCTGAAGTAGGCAGACTTCATTTGTCTGCAACCTGTGGGACAGAGTCCCCAGCTACCTAAATCTTGGGAGGCCGTCATGGAAGGATGTTCTGGAGCACCGCTGAGCCAAAGGATGCTCTCCCCCTGGAAACAACATCCACCGTATAATGAGAAATGAAAGTATGAGACGAGGCCCAAGTGGCTGCTGCACAGATATCATCCAATGGCACTCGGGACTTAAAAGCGGCTGAAGTGGAAACTGCCCTAGTAGAGTGAGCTGTAACCCTCTGAGGAGCAGGCCTACCTGAAGTGTCATAAGCCTGCAAAATACAATTAGCAATCCATCTCGACAGTGTGACTTTGGAGACTGCTTTACCCATAGCAAATTTAGCAAAGGAGACGAACAGTTGAACTGATTGTCTATGACCAGCCGTTCTGTGAATGTAGAAGCGCAATTGTCTGTGAACATCTAAAGAATGCAGCTTATATTCTCCTTTGTTTTTATAGTTGGGGAAAAAAACAGGTAAATTGATTGATTGGTTAATATTAGATTCCGAAGAAACTTTTGGAAGAAAAGAAGGATTGGTCCTGAGGAACACCCTATCGGGAAAAAAGGAGAGGTAAGACGGTTTGACGCATAGAGCCTGGAGTTCCGACACTCTTCTGGCTGAGGTGATGGCTACCAAGAAGGCAGTCTTCCAGGAAAGGTACTTTAGATCTACAGAAGCTGCAGGCTCAAAGGGAGGAGCAGTAAGGGCCTGTAGGACTAAAGATAGGTCCCAAGGTGGCACAGCTTCTTTGATCGGGGGCCTCAACAGAAAAACTCCTTTAAGAAAGGTCTTGCAAAGTTTTGCAGTCATGAGGGGAGCTGACTCATGACCCACATGATAATGGGAAATCGCTGCCATTTGTACCTTTACCGTGGAAGAACTGGCCCCCTGAAGAAAGAGGTCTGTTAAGAAGTCCAGTACCGCAGACATTGGTGCAGAAAAAGGGATCAACATTGTTCTGAGTCGCCCAAATAGAAAACCTTTTCCATTTGCTCCGGTAAACCTTCCTAGTGGAAGATTTATGAGCCGCCACTAAAATGGCCTTGACAGGTGACGAGATACCGGGAGTCCTAATCAAGGATGGAACTGGAACAGCCAGGCTGCCAATCTCAAGGTGTGTAGATTCGGAATTGGGAGCCCTTGAGGATGGGAAATGAGATCCGGGATCGGATCTAGAATCCAGGGCGGATTCACTTTGTGAGACCATACATAAGGGAACCAAGGCTGACGAGGCCAGAACGGGGCAATGAGAATCATTCTGCTCCCCAAACTGTTGGCTTTCTGCAAGAGCCTCTGCATTAGAGGTAGTGGAGGATAAGCATAAAGAAGACCGGGAGGCCAAGCATGCACCAGTGCGTCTCGGGATTCCCAGGTGGGAGAAGCAGAGCGAAGAAACTGTCGCATTTGGCGTTTGAGTGAGAAGCAAAAAGATCGCAACAGGGTTGCCCCCAGACGGCAAAAATCTTCTTCGCTACCAGAGGATTAAGACACCATTCGTGCGGAGACAGAATGGTGCGACTGAGCTTGTCCGCCAGGATGTTGGACCTTCCCGGAATGTGCGTTGCTACAAGAAAGCGTTTGGTGGAGATTGCCCATTCCCAGACTCTCATGGCCTCTCGACAAAGGGGATAGGACCTAGTTCCCCCCTGCTTGTTGATGTACCAGACTACCGACATGTTGTCCGTCTGGATCGCAATAGTCCCTGCAGGGAGAAGGCTGTGAAGTGCTTGCAACGCTAAGAGCACCGCCCTCATCTCCAGGACATTTATATGCAACGAGGTCTCTGAACTGTTCCACGTGCCTTGGACAATCTTGCCCACAGAATGCCCCCCACCCGGGGCGAGAAGCGTCCGTGGTCACCGTGGCTAGGGGGAATGTTGCACAAAAGGGTCTCCCTGCTAGAAGCTCCGGTGACTGGAGCCACCAAAACAGGGAGTCCCTGCATGCCTTGCTGATAGCTATCGGGCTGTTGAGAGAAGAGTACAGCGGAGACCACTGGACCTGTAGGGTCCATTGAAGAACCCGCATGTGTAAGCGAGCATGGAGAAGAAGTGGAATAGCTGCTGCCATTGAACCCAGGGCCCTCAGGACCGAAGTTGCAGTCGGAAACGGTTGCAGGACTGCTGTGATATGATACCTCAGGCTGGACAGTCGATCTGGAGTGAGGAAGGCCCGCATTGATCTTGTGTCCAACCTTCCTCCTATGAAATCTATAAGTTGTGTGGGATGCAGTAAAGATTTTTCCAAGTTTATGGTGATGCCCAGCCTCGGGGCTATAAGGAGGAAATAGTCCCTGGCTGAGCACAGTAGATGCCTTGATGATGCCGTGAGGAGACAGTTGTCCAGGTAAGGAAAGACCTGTAATCCCTGGAGTCTCAGGTGGGCCGCTACCACTGCTAGTACCTTGGTGAACACCCTGGGGGCAGAGGTGAGACCAAAGGGAAGGACCCTGAACTGGTAGTGGCTGGCTACCAGCCGGAAGCGAAGGAACCTCCTGGACCGTCTGTCCATCCGAATGTGGTAGTACGCGTCCTTGAGGTCGATAGAGCACATCCAATCATTCTCCCGCAAAAGGGGGAGTATAGATTGTAGAGTGACCATCCGGAACTTTTGCTTGGTTACAGACAGGTTCAGCAGGGAAAGGTCTAAGATCGGTCTTAAGTCCCCCGTTTTCTTTGGCACTAAGAAGAACCTGGAGTAAAACCCTGATCCGGTCTGATCTCGGGGGACGCGCTGGATGGCTCTTTTTTCTAACAGCTGCTCGATTTCGACAGCTGCTGCCTCCATTTGGTCGGGTGGTACATCGGGGAGGCTTCGGGATCTGGGCATTTTGCTCAGGGGAATGGCATAACCTCTGGATATCACACGAAGCACCCAACAGTCTGACGTGATTGACTCACAAGATGTCAGGTGCCTCGAAAAATGCCCCCCGACTGCCTCCAGAGATGGACAGCCGGGCAACCCTTCAGGGCTGTTGTGTGGGTCTGTCAGAGAAGGGTTCTCTGGACCCAAAGTTCCTAGGAGCCCCTCTGCCTCTAGGACGGTGACCTCCCTGTCCTCCTCTGCCACGGAAGGACTGGTTGTCCGGAGCAGGCTGGGATTGCTGCGACTTCCGGAACCACATCTTCTTCTGTCCCTTTTGGTTCTTCGAGAAGGCCCTCTGGGGAGCTGAGAAGCGGACTCCGACGGCAGACAGCGTCTTCCTGTCCTTCTCGCTCTGGACTAACGTTTCGCGAACAGTTTTGCCAAACAGGGCAGAACCATCAAAGGGGGCATTCGCGAAGGTCGCTTTGAAGGGCTCTGCAAAGTCACAGTGGCGGAGCCAGGCCTGACGCCTCATGACGAGGCCCGCTCCACTAGCTCTAGCGGCTCCCTCAGTTGCGTGAGAAAGTAGCCGCACAGAAGTATTAGAAACTGATCTGAGAGTGGCCATACGGGTGGAGTACACGTGCTTGTCCTCCGCCGACATGGACTCTGGGGGAGATGCCGCGTACTCTTTAATCAGGTCCCGTTGCATCCTGAGGACATGTGCCATGTAGTTCAGCGCTCTCAAAGAGAAGGTTGCTGAACTAAAAGTTCGCTTCCCAATGCGATCCATCGAGCGGGACTCTTTGCTCGGAGGATGCATAGAGGGACTTTCCTGGGCTAATTCCCTCTTTGTGGCTGCGGCCATCATCATAGCATCTACCGGGGGGCCCTTGCTCCAATGAGTGCGGTCCGCCGGTGGGCTCAGGATTCGATCTGGACGCTTGGGGACAGGCTCAACGGTGTCTGGTTCCTTCCATGCTCTGGTGGAAATAAGGTCCACCAGAGGATCGGCAGGAGGGGACACCCAAGAGGTAGATGGGCCCGTCTCGAATGCCTCCAAGAACACAGACTTGTCTGAGGAGGCCTTGGGGGCAGACCACCCTCCCCGATTCTAAGCATCTCCATAATGTCTCCAAAGGAGATGTCCTCCGGGGGTGACCTTGGGGAGCCCTCCCCTTCATCCAAGTCTGTGTCTTCGGTAATGGACTCAGGGGAGTCCACGTGTCTCCTTTTACACTTACGCTTCTGAGGCACTTCCTCGGGGGGAGTGTCCGAGGAGTTTTCTTCAGCAGCCAGATGTTCCAAAGGAACTACTTGGGACATCGAGGTGGGCTGTCCCTGGGACCGGGTGATGGGAGCCTGGCATTGAGAAAGTGGATCTAGATGAGGCCACCGAAGCGGACCTAGAGAGCCGCCTCGGGGACCTCACCGAAGGGCTAGTCTCCTCCTCCTTAGGTCCGGAAGAGAACCGAGGGGAATGGAGCCGAGGAGGAGGAGATCTAGAAGACACAGGAGAGGCCCGCTTAGACGGAGGGGCCGAGCTTGAGGTCTCGGCCCGCCGTTTGTGGTGCCTCTCCTTATGTCTCTCCTTCTGTTTCTCCTTCTCTCTAATGGTCTCCCTATCCTCCGGCTTCTTGGTGGGAGGTTGAGTCCCTGCCGGGGAAAGGGAGACCGAAGCACCCGTGGTAGGTTGCTAGCTAACAGGGGCAGAGGCCGAAGCCGTATCTGGAGGGAGAAGTCCTGCCAGTACTAACTTCGACCTCCGCTCCCTTAAAGCTCGGGGGTTGAACCCAGCGCATATGGAACAACCAGATGACAGGTGTTCAACCCCCAAGCATTTAATGCACCGAGTGTGGCCATCAGCTGGGGACAGCTTGTGGCCACACTCGGTACATTTTGAGAAAACTGCCTTAGGGGCTTCTGCCATGGTGCACCCTATAGGCCTAACACTCAAGAGAAACTGAAAACTCACACAAAACTACGCAAAACCCGAAGAAAAGTTTTAAGGTAAAGAGAGGAAAGCCTAAAACACACACACAACTAAAGAGAGTGTAAAATTTTAAAGTTTTTTTTTTTTTTTTGTCAAAACTTATCTGAACAGTAATAGCTGCCAGGAGCTCGAGGAATCCATTGCTACTTGAAACGCGGCAAATGAAATCTGAAGTCAGTTAGGGCTTGGCAGGGGATTATGGGTAGAGGGAGGAGCTAGGAGCTCGGATCCTAAGCTTTTGAAATGCCGGCTCGGATCCGAAGTCGGATCCGATACCCTACAGGTTGCAGACAAATGAAGTCTGCCTACTTCAGATCAGACATTAATAAATGTTACAATGGGAAGTTCCTGCTGTATAATAAGTACTAGGCTTATGAACATCTGAGCTTGCTATAATCGAGGTAGTTAGTGGAGTGGAAAGAAAGGTAGTGGATGGATGGGGTGGATGATATTAGAGTGGGAGTTGCAAGGGCATAGCCAGCATGTTTTTAGGTGAGCTTTTAGTAAAGTTTTGAAGTGGGTGCATGATGGTATGGAGGTAATTGTGGGTGGCAGTGAGTTCCATAATTTGGCTATGGCGGAAGAGAATAGTGCTTCACCAGCAGAGTTATTGGCTTTAGTGATCTGCAAGTGATTTTTGTTGCTGGATCTTAGTGATCTGGTGGTGCGATAGGGTTGGAGTAGATTCTGGAGGGATGGGACATTTAGTGGATGGTTTACTAGCTTGTGAGTGAGTGAGAGTTGATACCACTGAAGGAGTTGAGGGAGTTCAAGCCAGCCCAGTTCAGCAAGTGAGAGACAGTGGTGACTATGGTAGGATGCCCCTGTGGCGAATTTGGCGATTTTGTTGTAGCAGGTCTCTAGCTTGTTTAGATCGCATTGCCTTAGGTTGGTATACATTGGAGAGGCATAAAGTAGGGTGGAGATAAGGTGGGAATTTGCTATTGAAATCTTTGCTGCTTTGGTGAGAAATTGCTTATTTCTGTATAACGCTCCTAGTTTTTTGTGGACTTTTTTTATGGTCATGGATATGTGAATGCCAAATTTTAGTTTATTGTCGATTTCCACTCCTAGCAATTTGGTGTGTTCAATTAGGTATATAATGGTGTTGTCTTTTGCTGTGATGTTAAAGTGAGAGTTGTTTTGAGTATGTTTGGTGGGTTGGAAGATGAGTAGTTTAGTTTTGTTTGGGTTGAGTATTAATTGGGCATCCGATAACCATGTTTCAAGAGAGGAAAAGGCTTCCTGTGTGACTTTTTGCAGTTTTGGTAGGGACTAGGCTGAGCAGATGATGGTTGAGCCATCTGCATATTGTATGAGTGTGCCATGTTTGGTGGCAGAGGCTAGATTACTAGTGTAAACAGAGAAGAGTAGGGGTCCAAGGATGGATCCTTGGGGAACCCCTATGGAGACAGGTAGTTGGGGAGATATGTCATTATGCCAAACAACGGATTGTTGGCAGTCAGACAGGTAACCCTGAAACCAGTTGGTGAATTATTGTGAAAAGGATAGGTTATTGAGGACAGAGATAAGTTGTTTGTGTGGGACCATGTCAAGTGCTTTAGATAGGTCTAGGAAAGTAGCAGAGGAGAGAGAGCCATTGTTTTTATGCTGAAAGATAGTGTTAGTAAAGGAGAGTAAGGCAGTGGTGGTGCTATGGTTTGGTCGGAACCATGCTGAGTACTGGAAAGGAGGTTGTTAGTAAGGAGGTAGTCTGAGACCTGAGAGTGTATGCATCTTTCTAGTATTTTGGAGAGTGGACATAGAATAGCTATGGGGCAGTAATTGGTTAGTCCTGTGGAGGGTCCGCCTTTGTGGAGGGGAATTATATGTGATACTGTCCACAGTGTGGGAACGTAACTTTCTGACAGAGATCGGTTAATCAAGATGGATACTGGGTAGGCCAGAGCATCAGCTGCGATTTGTAGGTATTCACTTGGGAGGTTGTCTGCTGCTAATTTGGTGGGCTTAAGTTTAGTTAAGAGTTTTTTTATGTTGGAGGTAGGTACAGGAGAAAAAGAGAAGGCAGTGGGGAGATTACTAGTTGAAGTTGTGGGTTGGAGGGGAGGGGGGTTGTGTTGTTTAGCTAGTGATAGTATGGTTTGTGTGAAGTGTGTGTTGAATGAGGTAGCAATATTTTCTGAGGAGTGAGGGATGTTAGGAGGAGGGGTACTGACTTTACCTGGGTGGAGGATGGAGTTTATGGAGGACCAGAATTGTTTGGGGCTGTGCTTTGAGGAGTCTAGGGCAGACTAGTAGTATTGGAATTTGTCCTGTTTTATTAGCTTTTTGACTCTATTGCGTAGATCTAGGAATTTCTGTCTAGTTGAGGGGTTTTTGGTTTTGCGCCAGTGCTCCCAGGCTTTATCTCTGTTTTTCATTTCTGACCTAGTGGTTTTCTGTAGCCATGGGAAGGGTTGTGCTTTGGTTCTGGAAAATCGTATGGGGGCATGGTAATTAAGGATGTTCAGGAAGGTAGTATTAAAAAAATTCAACTGCGTCATCTAGACTGAGGTACTTTAGAGGATGCCAGTTACATTCTTTGAGGGATGAGATGAATGTGAGTGGGTTAAAGTTTAGTTTTTTACGTATTTGACAGTGGATGACAGGTGTAGCTTGGTATAGGTATTTTTTGAGTAGGAATGTTGGGGAGTGATCACTGAGGCTATCTGATAAGCAGCCTGTTATATATGACTGGGGGCTCTTACTGACTAGTATCCAATCCAGGTAGTGTGCTTGCTGGAGTTTTTATTTATCCTGGCTGGCGACTGGACTAGTTGGGTGAAGCCATGAAGGTGTACATGATGGGTTGGATTGTTGCCAGAACAGGATTGCCGGTCAATATTGAAATCACCTAAAATGATAGTTTCTTGGGGGAGATGGTGGGTAGACCAGCTGAGGAGTTTTTCTAGTGGAGGGATGGTTTGGCCAGGTGGGAAGTAGAATCCAATTATGTTGGTATATGTTATTTCTCCATTGCCTACTTGTGGAGCTGATGATTTTAAGATCTGGATGTTTAGATGCTGTTTAAATATTATAGCTACACCACCTCCTTTTTTGTTTAGCCGGTCTACTCTTAGTATGCCGTAACCTGTAGGGAGTATTTGCTCACTGGTAATGTGAGGTTTTAGCCAGGTTTCTGTCAGAATGACTATGTCTGGGAAGTACAAGTCTATGGGGGCATAGAGTTCATGGACTTTGTTGGATATACTTCTAATATTTAGGCTTAGTAGTGGGAAGTCACTTGGCTTTCTATTGGCTGTAATATGGGAGACGTTGTGGTTTCTAATATGATTATGAGGATTGGGGTTGGAGATGGTAGGACCAGGGTTGGGGTGGATGTCTCCACTTAGGGCTAGTTTTGATACGCATGAGATTATTAGTTTTCTCAGTTTTTGAATGTGTTTGTTTATAAGGGAAACTTTATGATTGTGCTCTGTGGATAATAGGTATGGTGGGAGGGTTACTATGTTAAGTTGTAGGGATGCTTTATGTTTGAGTAATATAGTTGGTAGAATATGTGGGGGGTGCATACGGATGGTTCTTGAGCTGGTGGGAGGGGAGCTGAGTGTGGGTGAGACATGAGTGGTGGTGTGAGTAGTAGTACAGTGGTAGTGGTTGAGTGGGGGAATGATGGAGCTTTGGTAGGATGTAAGATATGCAAGGAGAGTGTATGCAGTGAGCATAGGTAAGGTATGCTTGTACATGTTAGTTGAGGAGATGTGATAGTAGTGGGAAGATGGAGGAGGTAGTGTTGGGTTAGCGCTGTGGTTGGCCATTGGAAAGATGGGAGGGGTTTGAGTGCAATAAAGGTGGGAAGGAATTGGGGGCAGGGTGGGGAGTGAAGCGGGTACAGACCCTGTTAGTTGCTCGTTTGAGGGGGCTGGAAACAATCAGTTAACAGAGTTAACTGATAAATGAACATATGATAGTGACAAGGGTGGTTGTAGTTTTAAAAATGGTGCCTGTCACAGGTAATATTTATTAACTTTGGGATTGTCTTAAGGTAATAAACAGGGAAGGGGGAGGGGAGAACAAGGGTGCGAGCAGGCAGTTCTTTGTACTGCTGCTAATGAGCCAAAGCAAAGACAAGTATGTGTTAAGAAACAATCACAATTGACCAAGGACTACTCTGAAACTGTAAGTCATTTCTTAATTTCCCAGGTGGAAAAACAGGATAATTCAAGGAACATGAAGCTAGCAAGTACGACTGGTGCCCGGCTACCAAGCCTGTATGACCAATATAAAGAAAATAAGCCAGCACCACGAGTGGATCAAGAAGTAGTTTAATGCACTGAAACTAGACCGGTTTCAGCTATTTAGCTTTCCTCAGTAGTTACAATCATGGAATGAAAATGCTCCATATATACCTTTCAAGGAAGGAATGACATCACTTCCTGTCAAAAGAAAAATTTTTGTTAAAATGAAAAATCAGCAGTTGCAAAACAAGCAATAACCAAAAAGACTTGTCCACCATAATATGTGCCAAAAACCTGAAATATTCATAATACATTATGAGTAATAAACAAAATACATCCTTAGTATTGGGATGAAATTGCTGTATAAAATATAAAAAATAGAAATAATGGATTAACACAATTAATCATTAGATCACATTACATCATGAGATTCTGGTGAGAAAATCACATGATTAGACTATCCATGATTGAGCTGTAATATAAATAATAAAATATTAGAACAGTAAATCACACTTTGTCATTGAGTCCTGGCGAGAAAAGCCCACCAAGTTTGACTATCCATCCAAAGCCAAGTATGTGTTAAGAAACAATCACAATTGACCAAGGACTGCTCTGAAACTGTAAGTAATTTCTTAATTTCTCAGGTGGAAAAACTGGATAACCTTGTATCAGTAGGCTACTGTGGTCACAGTTTAAAGTAACAAACACACAGTATTGATCAGTTATGGATACTATTTGCTAACAGACGGGAATAAGAGAAAGTGGAAGATGTGTGTGTGTGTGTGTGTGTGTGTGTGTGTGTGTGTGTGTGTGTGTGTGTGTGTGTGTGTGTGTGTGGTGGTGGTGGTGGTGGTGGGGCTGCTTACAAGCCAAAGCAGAGTGCTCCCAGGGGAAAATGAGTATTGGCTCAAACAGGTAGACACATGCTCAAAGTTAACTGTAGCTGTTTGCAGACAGTTCAGACCTGGACTGCGCTTTTCTTACAAGAATGATAAAGGTGGTACCACAGTTGAATACTTAAGAGTGGTGTTAGGTTCAAAGTTAACTGTAGCTGTTTGCAGACAGTTCAGACCTGGACTGCGCTTTTCTTACAAGAATGATAAAGGTAATAATTGAATAACTGAAATCTCTCCCCCCACCCCACACCGTATCTGCAACAATAATCTAAATACACAACTCAATCGGTATGTGTACAATTAAATCTACTGTTGGGCAATATGGCCTATTGTTTGATAAATATTGAAATGTGTTTCTATGCATGTGCCATGTTGAAATACTCCCACATTGGTGGCATGTAGCCATCCATGTAACATGCATGCTGTTGTAATGGCCACTGTGGTTCCATATATGCATGTGGTCTGTTTGCTATGCAACTGTTCCATATCTGGTGATTTGGGTTAATGGGAATACCTATGCATGCTGTTATACCTAATCCTGGAATGTGTTGACTATTACTAACCCACATATGCTTTAAAACTGCAACACCATAGCATGTTTGGGAAGGCCAGTCACAGCGGACCCACCTCTCCCACCTCATCTGGCAGTGGCACCGGGCACCAAAAAGTCTGGGGCCCACCCCGGGACCTCCTAGTCCGCTGGTCCTGCACCACCTTCGGGTGGAACCACCTCAGGGGATGGGGCTCACTCCCCCCCAGGAGCTAGCACGGACAGGAAGCTGTCAGTCGTCATTAGGTCCGGGGTCTGGTGCGTTGAGAGCTCCGCAGGGAGTTTGGAGATCAGCTACACCAGCTTGAGGGCCATGTGGCACATTTAGAGGGTCAATCTGCCCCTCTCTACCCAGCACAGCCACATTTGGGGCCGTAAAGGTGCAATGGTGAATACCCATGGGTTGGGACCTCAGTCCCACTTCTGACTTACAAACACCCCTCCCCATCCAAGGTGTTTACCCCCCACTTGTCATAAACCGCCCCCGAATGCTGTCTTGTCTGTCATCCTACCTAACCTACCTCCCCAAATATACCTACCTTTCACCAATGTGCCACTGTCCGAGTGTAAGAATATGTAACCGGAAGTTAGCATTGCTTACCGTCAAGCAAACCTGCTTACAAATAAGTGCCTTAATCACTCTGTATCCAACGGCCCTTGTTCTGCCCAGCAACAAAATAATCCAGCCTTTGCAAGTCAAGTCTCAAACCCCAGGACCCTGCACACCATAGCCAAGTGATTTGCCACTAAGCCATGTCAGATATAAATAAACCTGATGTTTTCTCCAACATATCATCCAGCACAGTCATTCAACAGTAGAGGAAATGTATTTATATAAGTAGATGTATAATGTATGTGTACAGACACACACACACACACACGTCTAAATATATAGGTCTATTATATATATATATATATATATATATATATATATATATATATGGATCTACGTTTTTAAATTGAAAGTACGGTTCATGGAACTGTACTTTCTCAAACTTACTTCCGTGGAAGTGCAATCCATCAAAAATGGACTTTTGCGGAATAAAAAAACAAAAACTAACTAAAAAAGTAAAATAACACACTAAACAGTGTTATGCACGGGGGGCAAGCCCCCCTGCACCCCCCACATACCCCCTGCTTTAATATTCCCACCCAGAGATCGTACTTCAGTGGGGAAAACGGAATATTCCCTTATCCCCACTGTACTACGATCTCAACAAAACTTTACTTAATTGTACATCAACAGTATACATTGATGTACAACTAAGGCAACATGCAAACTACATGTTTTCCTTTTTATTTGTTTACTTTAGCGAACGTTCATGTTCGACAAAATGCATTTTTGCTAAATTAATTTCGACAAAGTACAGTTCGATGAACCGTACTGTCAACAGAATAAATAGGACCCATATATATATATATATATATATATATATATATATATATATATATATATATATAAAACACTAAACGTCAGCACCTGAAAATAACAAAATATCAGCTTTTGGAACAAAAGGCTTTTATTCAAGCCAGAACAGTCTGCCCCAGACTGTTCTGGCTTGAATAAAAGCCTTTTTTTCCAAAACGGCTGATATTTTGTTATTTTTTCAGGTGCTGGACGTGTTTGGAGTTTTGTATTGGTCTCGGGCACTTTGAAGATACGCGCACGGACTGTTTGGAACTTTTTATATATATATATATATATATATATGCAAACAGATACACGTATATATGTATATGTGTGTGTGTATATACATACATATATATATATATATATATATATGTGTGTGTGTGTAGATAGATATATAAAAGAACACAGCAAATACATATATGACCAAAAGACACCATTAATGGGCGTGAGGGGGCCCAGTTTAAGTACCTCTTGTAATTACTGAAATCATCCCGTCCTCCACAGCCAAACAGATCTGCCTTGCAACACAATACCAACACTTGCAAGTCTCATACCAAGGACCCTACACAACATAGTCACAAGAAGTTAACAGTAATCCATCTCACCTGTAGGATGTCATCAATAAGATATGCACAACAGTCTGTCTACCATACGGAATGCACAATGTGGAAGCAGTAAACATTCCAATGATACATATACACACATATATGCATAGTAAACATTCCAATGATACATATACACACATATATGCATTTATATATATATATATATATATATATAAAAACCCGTGGTGGTGGTGTTGTGGTAGCATTGTCGCCTCACAGTAAGACGCTGTCCGGTTAGATTCCCAGCTAGAGCGTCTTCTGCGTGGAGACATGCGTGAATGGGCGTACCTTCGTTGAAGGTTGTGCATCAGGCCTGGCAAGCCGGTACTTAAAAATCAACTGTCAATCATTAGCGGACCGGAGTTCCACTGTGGTGACCCCTAACCGGGAAAAGCCAAAAGACACAAACATATATATATATATATATGTATATATATATATGTATACACACATATATATATATATATATATATATATACACACACACACACACACATATATATATATATATAGATATAGATATATATATATATATATATATATATATATATACATATACATACATACATATACATATATATGCATATATATGCATATAAACAAACACACATATACATATATTACTATGTATAGATATGCATAGGTAGATACATATTTAGAGGGTGCACAGCATATTGAACAGGCAGTATTCCTACAAATGCCACCTTTTAAAATGGACAGTGTTTGATTCACTCATGCAAAAGACAATTATTGCATGAAACATATATCCATGGAGAAGTCAAAGGATATGACACCATACACAGGTTTGCATACTCAAGAAATGTTTATTTGTGTGCTATTTCATTTGTATATGCCATTTCATATAGCTGTTAGGTTTTGAAATGCATACTAACTGAGTAATGCAACTCGCAAGCAAATCATTTTATGCAGTAATCCAAAAGCATAAAGTACAGTTTTGTACCTACCATAAATGTAGATGTCCGAACTGGATAGCATCTGCAGTCATAACAAATGGGTTGTCCTGTCCTCAGGCAGCCCTTCGGTCGGCCGGATTCCAAAGTCCGGGTCTGGCTTCGGCTGATGTCGCGCTTCACCCGACGTCATCTCTGCTGGTCTTCGGGTATAAAGGCATCAGCCGACGCCATTTTCCTCAGTGTTTCTTGCCCCAGATGCCAATTGCCCTCTTGGAAAGCTAAATTTTGGATAAATGCCAATGTTTCCAAAACAGTAGAAGGCAAACACAAAAAATAAACATGTATGTACATATATACAAACAAATACACCATAAGAGACTCCCCCCCCAGCTAGCTATTAGGAGGGTAAGTACCCTAGGAGTACCGCAGAGGGGAAGGAGGGAGGGTAATCCTGACTGCAGATGCTATCCAGTTCGGACATCTACATTTATGGTAGGTACAAAACTGTACTATGTCCTTCATGGATGCATCTGCAGTCACAACAAATGGGTAGAATACCATAGCCAAACTAGGGGAGGAGGAATAATAATTATGGTGTAGTCAGGATCCCTTGCAGTACAGCAGTGGCAAACCCTGCTCGGGATCTAGAATATAGAGGTAAATTATAATGCTTGGCAAATGTATGCATGGAGGTCCAAGTAGCCGCCTCAATAATGTCCTTGGTTGCCACTCCTCTTAAGAAAGCTGTGGTAGTGGCTGTAGCCCTTGTAGAATGAGGTCTTATGTTCTGTGGAATTGGTTTTCCATGGTAGGAGTAACAGAATCTTATGCAATTTCCTATCCATTTGGAGATTGTCTGATTGGAAATTGCTTTTCCTTCCCTTCCTGTTGCATAGGCTACAAAGAGCTGGTCAGTTTTTCTGTTACCTTTGGTTCTGTCCAGGTAGTAGCGTAACTGTCTATGTACATCCAAGGTATGCATTATTCTTTTGCCTCTGTTTTGTGGATTGGGAAAGAAGGTAGGTAGGTGGATTGCCTGGTTTAAAGACACTCTGGATACCACCTTAGGCATAAATGTAGGATTAGTTCTCATGGATACCCTATCTTGATGGAAGATTAGGAAGGGTTGCACTGCCATTAAGGCCTGTAGTTCAAACCCTCCTTGCTGAAGTAATAGCCAGCAGGAAAGCAGTTTTCCATGACAGGTGTTGTAGATCTGCTGTTGCTGCTGGTTCAAACGGAGGTAGTGTCAACTTTTCTAGTACAAAATTCAAGTCCCATGCTGGTAATGGTGGTTTCCTAGGAGGTTTTACATTCTTGATCCCTCTGAGAAACTGCCTGAGTAGAGGATGTGAAAAGACAGGAGGATCAAAGCTGTATTCTGCTGAAATAGCTGATGCATGTATCTTGATGGAGGAATAGGACAGGCCTGTATGTAGAAGCTCTGCCAAGTACTCCAGAATGTTAGCAATATCTATGTTCGACACATCTTTTCCTCTTTCAGTACTCCAAATGACGAACCTTTTCCATTTTCCTGCATAGTTCCTTCTTGTTGAAGGTCTGCGGGCTTCAAGGATAATGTCTTTAACCCTTTGTGAAAGGTCTGGGTTAGTTACTGCTATGTGATGTTCCAGGCAGTCAGTTGCAAGGTTTTTAGGTTTGGATGTATGATGTTGTAGTTGTTCTGAGTTAACATCAGAGGCATCAGGGTATTGACCACATTTTCTCCCGAGACATGCTCCTCAGCAATGGGTACCAGTGTTGTCTTGGCCAGTTCGAGCTATCAGGATTATCCTTGGACGTTCCTCTTTGATTTTCAGTAGTACCTTGTGCATCAAGGGAAGAGGTGGGAATGCATATGCTGTCAGGCCTTTCCAGCTGAAGGATAGAGAGTCCACCTTCCATGCAAGTGGGTGGAATGTCCTTGTGCAGAATTTTTTGAGCTGGTGATTTTGTGGGGAAGCGAATAGATCTATCTGTGGCATTCCCCATTTCTTTGTGATGGCCTTGAAGATGTCCGGGTGTAGCATCCATTCGTGAGCATCCGAGGTTGTTCTGCTTAAAATGTCTGCTAGGGTGTTCTCTTTTCCCGGTACAAATATTGCCTGTAACTGGATGTTGTAGCTGAGAGCCAGATTCCAAAGGTCCAAAGTCATTCTGCATAGGGGGTAAGAATGAGTGCCTCCCTGTTTGTTGATGTACCACATGACTGTGGTGTTGTCTGTCCTTATCATCAAATGGCCTTCTTTGAGGAATGGTCTGAATTTTAGGATTGCCAGTTTTACTGCCAGCATTTCTTTTTGGTTTATGTGCAGGTGTAGCTGGTCCTGAGTCCACAGTCCTTGTACGCATTTGTCCAGCATGTGTGCCCCCCATCCTAGGTCTGAGGCATCCGTAGTGATGGTTTGGTTTGCTCCAAAGTTGTGGAAGGGTAAGCCTGGGTTTGACTGGCATGCCCGAGCCCACCAGAGGAACTCCTGTTTTAAGCATGGGATTAGTGGTATTTCTGTTTCTAAGCTGTGCCTGTGTTGAGACCATAAATTCTTTAGGTACCACTGTAACTTTCTCATATGCAGTCTGGCATGTGGGACCAAGATTATGCATGATGCCATGAAGCCCAAGGCCTGCAGAACTTTTCTTGCTGTTAGTTTGTTCTGCTTTGTTAATGCTAAGAAGTAAAGAGGGAGTTCTTTTTGTTTTTCTGCAGTTAGGAATGCCATCTGTTTTACTGTGTCCAATTCCGCGCCCAAGAATGTTCTTGTCTGGGATGGGATCAGCCTTGACTTTTGAAAATTGACTGTGTATCCCAGGGCTTGTAGCAAGTAAATGACCCTTTGTAAATCTGTTGTCAGCTTGCTTTTGTTGTCCACTTGTAACAGGCAGTCGTCCAGGTATGGATAAATTTGAATTCCCTGTACTCTGCAGTGAGCGATTACTGATGCCAGGCATTTTGTGAATACTCTGGGCGCAGTAGATAAGCCAAAGGGCAATGCTGAGAATTGATAATGCTCTGATCCTGCAAGAAATCTGAGGTATCTTCTGCAAGTTGGTCGAATGGGGACGTGCAGGTATGCCTCCTTGAGATCTAGAGTTACCAGCCAACACTCCTTGCCCAGCATGGGAAGAAGTTGCTGTAGGGTCAGCATTTTGAATTTTGGGACAATGATGTATGTGTTTAAGATGGACAGGTCGAGAATAGGTCTCCAGTTTTTTTCTTTTCTTGGTACGAGGAATAGTCTGGAGTAGAATCCTTTGCCCTGTTCTGTTATTGGCACCCTTTCCACAGCTCTCATCTTTATTAATTCCGCTATCTGGTGCAGGGCTTCTATTTTTGATTTGGGGCAGGTTTGGCATTCCTCTTTTACTGGTAAAGTGTGGAAGTGGAACCGGTAGCCTTGGTCTATGGTTTGCAAAATCCACTTGTCTTTTGTAATATAGTGCCAATTTTTCGAGAATAAGGCTAACTTTCTGCCTAATGGTGCTGCTATTTGCTCCCTGGTAGGCGGAGATAGAGCCAAGTCACTGAGATTGTCCTGTTGTAGTGGCAGTGGTTGTGTCTGTGCCTCGGTTATTGCCTTGCCACTGTCGTCCTCTGTAGGCACCTCCTCTGGATTGATTTCTGCCCCTAGAGCGTCTGTTCCTGCCCCTTTGGGATCTAGTGGAGTCAGGAAAGGACCAATTTTTGGCAGGCCAGTTCCTGCTAAACCTTGGGGGCTGAACCTGTAGGAAATCTTTAACTGTTTGTACAGATTTTGCCTTCTCTTCCATTTTCTTCATTACCTGCTGGGCAGGTTCCCCAAATAGACTGGCCTTATCCATAGGAGCATCCAATAGCTTAGCTTTAACATGATCCGCAAGACCTGTTCTTTCAACCATGCATGCCTTCTTATCACTGTGCCAGTCATGGCTGATCTAAATGAAGCCTCCAGTGCATCATAGCCACATTTTAAAGAATGGTTACTAACCTGTTGGATGTTATTCACCATTTCTAATACATATTTCTTATCTAAAGATTCATCAGAGGACAGCTTTTAATTAACTGATCAAGCATAAACTCTTGGTATTGGATCATGTGAAACTGACAGTTTAAAGCTCTAGCTGAGAGAGTAGCAGAGGTGTAGACTTTTTTCCCCCATCTCTAAGGATCTGGATTCCCTTTCAGAGGGAATAGGGTTTTTTGCTGTGGTCGAGGCTACTGCCTTAGGCCCCTGGGATATAGTTTCGGGTCTGCAAGTGGGGCCTTGTATAGGTGGTGATGAGTGTCTGGCACCCTGTAAAATCTATCTGGTTTGGCAGGGGCTGGAGGTAAAGAATCAGGTGCAGTGCAGACATCATTAAATGCATCGTCCACAACAGGTAGAACAGGAGGTATAGCTAAGGGCCTATGTTGTGGTAAGTGCAGAAAAGTCCTAAGCCTTTTTCTTGAATCTGAGAAATCTTGTCCCTGCCATTGGAATTGTTCTCTCATGGCATGTAAGGTTTCCCCAAAGGAGAATTCCTCTGGTGGAGAGGCAGCTGGAATGGATTCTTCAGCATCTGAATCTTCATAATTGGAAAAAGGAGCCTCTGGCTGGTCTGTAATGTCTGAGTCATCCGCAGAATCATCAGAAGACACAGGCTCGGGGGGCTCTGCTCTAGGTCTCTTTTCTGGTGGCTGAGAGGCCCTGTCTGGGTGAGATTGGGATTAATTAAGGATATTAAATCTTCTGCCAGAGTAAGCATTTGTGAACTAGAAGTGGGCCTGAGTGAGGGTGGTTTAACAGGCACTGATTTAGCTGATTTGGCTGCTTTAGCCCTGGCAAAGGCCTTAATAGACATGGCTGCAGGAGGCCTAGCAGCACCACGTGCTGGGGTAGAGATATCCAAGGGGATGGTGTCTGATAGATCAGTAGGAACCACAGTTGTAGGCAAAATTTCTGAGGCTGAGTCAGGTAAGGTAGCAGGAGCCTCAGTAGTAGTCATGGATTCGCTGAAGATTGACCAGTTTTCTCGGTTTCGCCGAAACCGAGACACTCGCGCTTGCTTAACCGTGGTTTCGGCCGAAACCGCGGACCGCGAGTGTCGGTCTTTTCTTTGCGCTTTTAACAATTTGGGTAGTCGGAGGATCCGACGGCATAATGTACGCAAAATCTGAGCCGAAAAATTGTTCAGCAAACTCCGACCAATGCCTAAGCGTTCGTCGGTTGAAGGAAGCACAGGCCGAGCAGGCTGCTACGTCGTGGTCTGGGCCTAAGCAAGGCAAACAGTAAGAGTGGAAATCTTTATGAGGTATTTGTTTCCCACAAGTTAAACAGTTATTGACTTTTTCTGACATCGGCTGAGGCAAGAAAGAGTTCCCAACGGGGTACTTAGCTTTTTAGAAGTCTTCGAAGTAGTATTCGGTAGTAGTAATCTCTGGATCTGACCGACCGGCACTTGCGAACAGCTTCTGCTTCGGCCACGCCGCAAGAAAGACTGAGGAAAATGGCGTCGGCTGATGCCTTTATACCCGAAGACCAGCAGAGATGACGTCGGGTGAAGCGCGACATCAGCCGAAGCCGGGCCCGGACTTTGGAATCCGGCCGACCGAAGGGCTGCCTGACGACAGGACAACCCATTTGTTATGACTGCAGATGCATCCATGAAGGACATCATATGTTGCTGTCCAGGCCAAGGCCTTCAAGTAGTACAACAGTAAAGGAACTGGGCCAGAAGATAAGAATCAATCAACAGTAAGTAATGCAGATGTAGTTCAACAGCCTCAAATTACACTCTGCACTCAGCCCCTAGGGGGAAAAGAATTAAGATGTCACAATGAAGATGTATCTGTTACATAACAATGCTTAACTTAAAACATCACTATCACACTGACAAACAGAGCTGTCTGTAAGACAGTAAGCACTAGCCCACCAATGTTCCCAATGTGAAATGTATGAAAATGTACAGCCATACACTTTAAGATGGATTACTACTGATATCCCTCACATGTTGTAACAGCCTACATTATATATGGTGCATACCTCTCCCTCATAGAATGACTTACAAGGGCATATAACAATGTTACATACACTGACCTCTGGACTGTACAAGGACACACACGTTTTGTCCAGCTGTAGCCTATATATATATATATATATATATATATATATATATATGTATATATATATATATATATATATATATATATATATATATATATAGACCCTACCCCACAATATGTGAGGGGTCCACAACATCACTGGAATGATGGCAGGAATGCCAGCACGACATAATCATAGGCTACTACTTAACAACCCATTACTGAATGACAGGTGGGGGACAGAGGTTGGAACACAGGGCCATATTTGCAATACTGTTGTAATACACTGAGAAAGTTGCTGGTGTTACAGGATTGGTTGAAACATACCCTTATTCAGGAATATGAAGTCAGAAACACAAATGGATGCAGCCATGTACTGATAGCACTCAACAGACAGAATGCAAGTGATATATCTGAGACAAGACCTGTGTGGTGAACAGACGAATCATAACAGACAGTCCTCTGGCCATCATGTGGATAGGCCCACAGTTGAGAGCTATGCAGACAAACTGCATTCCATGCTAAACTAGTGGTATACAATGAATATAACAACACTACTCACACTGTCCATAGGTCTGGAACCTTATACAAATATGCAGTTGACCTGTGTCTGCAAGTCCAGTTGTAACAGATATTGCTACCTGCTGTCTGTAACACTGCTGCCCATATACACGAAGGAGGTTCTCCATACAGGAAAGGTAAAGGGACAATGCCCACATGATTTAGTAATTTATAGTAGTGGGTTGCCATGACAGTGGTAACTGGAAGTACTACAAGGCTGGCTGCATGCAGGTAGCAAGTGGTGAACACTGACTGGTGCAGAGACCATTATATGATCATGTGCATCACCTACAAAATCCATGCTGCAATCTATTCAAAGCAGGTCAATCCCTGTAGTGGAGAGACACAGAGTGAGAGAGAGAGAAAACAAAATAAAAACAAACAACCAGTAAAGCAAAAGTATCTACACCAACTGAACCTACAAACATCCCTACATAACTAAGGGGACACATAAAACTGTATTCAGAAGAGATGATAATCCTACAACAATTATGTGAAAATTACAGTTTTGTACCTACCATAAATGTAGATGTTCGAGAGTCTTCACTGCTGCAGTCATTACACTTGGGTTATCCTGCTGTCAGGCGGGCCTGCAGTCGGCCTGCGTTCCAAAGTCTTGGTCCGGCGTCGGTTGATGTCACCTCTTCCCTGACGTCAGTGCGCCAGGGGTATATACGGAATATAAGGAGCAGCTGACGCCATTTTCTTCAGTTTTTCTTGCCCCAGATGTCAGGTGCCCCCAAAAATGGTAGGCAATACATATTGCTAATAAAACATACAAAAAAGGTAAAAATAAAACCTTCATTAACCAGCAAATACACCACAAAGGTAGTATAGGTTAGTCCCAGATAAGAAAGAGGGGCTGGAGGGTGGGTAACCTGGACTGCAGCAGTGAAGACACTCGAACATCTACATTTATGGTAGGTACAAAACTGTACTATGTTCATCGTGTTTCACTGCTGCAGTCATTACACTTGGGTAGAATCCCAAAGCTGAGTTTGGGTGGCTGGCTCTATAGAGGATTTGGTGTGGCTATGAGGCCCTGCAGTACTGCAGTGGCAAAGCCAGCTCTAGATTTAGAATAGAGGCAAATGGTAATGCTTGGTAAAGGTGTGCACTGAACTCCAAGTTGCAGCTTCCAAGATATCTTTGGTAGGTACTCCTCTAAGGTAGGCAGTAGAAGTAGCAGTTGCCCTGGTGGAATGTGGTCTAATGTTAGATGGTACAGGTTTCCCATGCTGTGTGTAGCATAAATGGATACAGTGTCCTATCCACTTTGAAATGGTCTGCTTTGAAATAGCCTTTCCCTGTGATCCTGCAGCATATGATACAAACAATTGTTCAGTTTTTCTGAAAGCTTTTGTTTTGTCCAAGTAGAAGCGTAATTGCCTGTGTATGTCCAAGGAATGTAGAAGTCTCTCCCCTTTATTCTGGGGATTTGGATAAAAGGTTGGCAAGTGAATAGCCACACTGGATACCACCTTAGGCATAAAGGAAGGGTTTGTTCTTAAAGAAACCCTGTCATGGTGGAAAATGATAAAAGGCTCCACTGCCATTAGTGCCTGCAGTTCTGAGACTCTTCGTGCTGAGGTTATTGCCAGAAGCAGAGCAGTTTTTCATGATATATATTTTAACTCTGGTGAATTGGCTGGTTCAAAAGGAGGCAAAGTGAGCTTTTCCAAAATGAAATTGAGGTCTCAAGATGGTGTTGGTGCTCTCTGGGGCGGTCTTATGTTTTTAGCCCCTCTGAGGTACTGCTTTAGCAAAGGGTGAGAAAAAATAGGAGGATCTGTGTTGTAATGAGCAGAGATGGCAGAATCGTGACTCTTAATGGATAAGAAGGATAGCCCTTTGTCCAATATCTCAGTCAAGTATTGTAGTATCTGAGGAATGTTAGGGACCAGAGGATCAAGGTTTTGAGACTGGTTCCAGGAACAGAATCTCTTCCACTTTTCTGAATAAGATTTCCTGGTGCTAGGCCTCCTGGCCTCCAAAATGACATCCATAACAGCTTTAGAGAGAGTGGCTGCCTGTATGGCTATTGAATCTTCCATGCAGCCAGGTTTAAAGTTTTGAGCTGGCTGTGCAGTATCCGATTGTTTTGCTGAGTCAGAAGGTGTGGAATTTGAGGCAAAATCCAAGGTGGACCTTGAGCTAAGTTCTTTTAGACTGGGTACCAGTGCTGGCGTGGCCAGTCTGGAGCAATCAGAATCATCTGTGGTTTGTCTTGTCTGGCTTTTAGGAGTACCTTTGAAAGGAGAGGCAGTGGTGGGAAGGCATAAACACTTAGGTTTTTCCAGCTGAACGAAAGAGCATCCACTTTCCATGCTTGTGTGTGATAAGTTTTTGTGCAGAATTTTTGTAGTTGGCAATTCAGTGGGGAGGCAAAGAGATCTATGTCCGGGCACCCCCATTTTTTGCATTTATCATTCTCTTTCGGCTTTTCCCGTTAGGGGTCGCCACAGCGGATCATCTCTTTCCATTTCTTCCTATCCTCTGCATCTTGCTCTGTCACACCAACCGCCTGCATGTCCTCTCTCACCACGTCCATAAACTTTATCTTAGGCCTTCCTCTATTCCTCTTACCTGGCAGCTCCATCCTTAGCATCTTTTTCCCAACATACCCATCATCCCTCCTCAGCTCATGTCCAAACCAACGCAATCTCGTCTCTCTTGCTTTGTCTCCAAACTGTCCAACATGAGCTGACCCTCTAATATACTGATTCCTAATCCTATCCATCCTAGTCACACAGATTGCAAATCTTAACATCTTTAATTCTGCCACATCCAGCTCTGACTCCTGCCTTTTTGTCAATGCCACTGTCTCCAACCCATATAACATAGCTGGTCTCACTACACTCTTGTAGACCTTCCCTTTCACTCTTACTGATATCCGTCTGTCACAAATCACTCCTGACACTCTTCTCCACCCATTCCACCCTGCCTGTACTCTCTTCTTCACCTCTCTTCCACATTCACCATTACTCTGAACTGTTGATCCCAAGTACTTAAAATCGTCCACCTTTACCAACTCTTCTCCCTGCATCCTCACCATTCCTCTACCTCCCTCTCATTTACACACATATATTCTGTCTTAACCCTGCTGACTCTCATTCCTCTGCTCTCTAGAGCATATCTCCACCTCTCCAGAGTCTCCTCAACCTGATTCCTACTCTCACTACAGATCACAATGTCATCTGCAAACATCATAGTCCAAGGGGCCTCCTGTCTGATATCATCTGTCAACCTGTCCATCACCACTGCAAATAAGAAAGGACTCAGAGCTGATCCTTGATGTAATCCCACCTCCACCTTAAACGGATCTGTCACTCCCACTGCAGTCCTCACCACTGTCACACTACCCTCGTACATATCCTGTACCACTCTTAAGTACTTCTCTGCCACTCCCAACTTCCTCATACAATACCACAACTCTTCTCTAGGCACCCTGTCATATGCTTTCTCCAAGTCTACAAAGACACAATGCAACTCCTTCTGACCTTCTCTGTATTTCTCCAACAACACTCTCAGAGCAAACATTGCATCTGTAGTGCTCTTTCCTGGCATGAAACCATACTGCTGATCACTAATCATCACCTCCCTTCTTAACCTTGCTTCCACTACTCTTTCCCATAACTTCAAGCTGTGACTAATCAGTTTTATCCCTCTGTAGTTACTGCAGCTCTGCACATCACCCTTATTCTTAAAGATAGGTACCAAAACACTTTTTCTCCACTCCTCAGGCATCCTCTGACTTTCCAAAATTTCATTAAACAATCTAGTTAGAAATTCCACTGCCATTTCTCCTAAGCACCTCCATGCTTCCATTGGTATGTCATCTGGGACAACAGCCTTTCCATTCTTCATCTTCTTCATAGCTGCCCTTACTTCCTCCTTGCTAATCTGTTTCACTTCCTGATTCACTATCCCCACAACATCCAACCTTCTCTCTCTCTCATTCTTTTCATTCATCAGCCTCTCAAAATACTCTTTCCATCTACTCAACACACTCTCCTCTCTTGTGAGTACCTTTCCCTCACTATCCTTTATCACCCTTACATGCTGCACATCTTTCCCAGCTCTGTCCCTCTGTCTAGCTAATCAGTACAGGTCCTTTTCTCCCTCTTTAGTGTCCAATCTCTCGTACAACTCTCCATATGCCCTATCCTTAGCTTTCGCCACCTCTCTCTTTGCCATGCGCCTCATCTCCTTATACTCATGTCTACTTTCTTCATCTCTTTGACAATCCCACTTCTTCTTCGCCAGCCTCTTCCTCTGTATACTCTCCTGTACTTCCTCATTCCACCACCAGGTCTCCTTGTCCTCCTTCCTCTGTCCAGATGTCACACCAAGCACCTTTCTAGCATTCACCCTTACTAGTTCTGCTGTAGTTACCCAGCTATTCGGTAACTCTCCACTGTCTCCCAGTGTCTGTCTTAACTCTTCCCTAAACTCCACTTCACAATCACCCTTTTTTAACTTCCACCACTTAATCCTTGGCACAGCTTTCACACTCCTCCTCCTCTTCATGATCACCAACGTCATTCTACATACCACCATTCTATGCTGCTTAACTACACTTTCCCCTGCCACCACTTTACAGTCTCCAATCTCCTCAAGACTGGCCCTCCTACATAGTATATAATCAACCTGTGAGCATCTTCCTCCACTCTTGTACGTCACCCTATGCTCCACCCTCTTCTTAAAATACGTATTCACCACAGCCATGTTCATCCTTTTCGCAAAATCCACAATCATCTGACCTTCTGCATTCCTCTCCTTAACACCATACCTACCCATCACTTCCCCATCCCCTCTGTTCACTTCACCAACATGCCCATTAAAGTCCGCTCCAATCACTAGTCTCTCACCCTTGGGTACACTCACCACAACTTCATCCAACTCACTCCAAAATTTCTCTGTCTCATCCATCGCACACCCAACTTGTGGAGCATATGCACTAACAACATTCATCATTACACCATCAATTTCGAGCTTCATAAACATCACTCGGTCAGACACTCTCTTCACGTCTAAAACACTCTTGGCATATTGTTCCTTTAGTATAACCCCTACCCCATTTATCCTGCCATCCACACCATGATAAAACAATTTGAACCCGTTTCCTAAACACCTGGCCTTACTTCCCTTCCATCTGGTCTCTTGCACACACAATATATCAACCTTCCTTCTCTCCATCATATCAGCTAGCTCTCTTCCTATACCAGTCATACTGCCAACATTCAAAGTTCCTACCCTCACTGCTACACTCCTAACCTTCCTCCTATCTTCCTGCCTTCGGGCATGCCTTCGCCCTCCTCTTCTCCTTCGGCCAAACTTGTGGATTTAATTTCCACTCGTGAGGATCCATGATGTTTCTGCTTAGGTCGTCTGCCAGAGTATTTATCTTTCCTGGCAGGAATTGTGCTTGCAGATGAACTTGATAAGTTATAGCCGTGTTCCACAAGGCCATGGCTTGCCTGCATAGGGGGTAAGAATGAGTGCCCCCTTGCTTGTTTATGTACCACATCACTGTGGTGTTGTCTGTCCTTATTAATAATTGTCCTGGATGGAGAAGGTCATTGAAAGCTGTTAGGGCATTTTGTACAGCCAACATCTCTTTTTGAGTGATGTGAAGAGGCATTTGTTCTGTGGTCCATTTGCCCTGAATACATTTCCCTGCCATGTGTAATCCCCAGGCGTAATCCGAGGCATCTGTTGTTATAGACTGCCTGGCTGTGGGAAAAGTGAAAGGCTGACCCTTGTTGAGGTGACATGCCTGTGCCCACCATCGAAACTCCTGTTGTAGGCAGGGAATTAGAGGTATTATTGTCTCCAAGCTGTGAGAAAGTTGAGACCAAGCACTTTTTAGGTACCATTGTAATTTCCTCATATGCAGTCTTGCATATGGAATTAGTAGAATGCAGGATGCCATGAATCCCAAGGCCTGCAGAATTTTTCTTGCAGGGAGTTGGGACGTTGTTGCCATCAATTGAAAAGACTGAGTCAGTTGTCCTCGTTTGCCTGGCATGAGATAAGCCATCTGGGCCGTTGTATTTAAGCTGGCACCCAGGAATATTATCTCTTGTGAGGGCACTAGTTTTGATTTCTCTTCATTTACTGTGTACCCTAGGCAACTTAACAATCTTTTTACTAACGCCAGATGCTGTAGAAGAATGTCCTTGCTCTCTGCTTGAATCAGGCAGTCGTCCAGATATGGATATATTTGGATTCCTTTTTGTCTGCAAAATGCAATTACTGGTGCTAGGCACTTGGTAAAGACTCTGGGCGCATTAGATAAGCCAAAGAGCAGTGCAGAGAATTGGTAGTGCATTGAACCAGCTATGAATCTGAGGTATCTTCTGCAATTTTGTCTGATAGGGACATGCAGGTATGACTCTTTGAGGTCCAAAGTAACAAGTCAAGCTTTCTTGCACAACATGGGCAGGAGCTGTTGTAGTGTCAGCATTTTGAATTTTGGAACATCCAGGTAAGTATTTAGAGTGGAAAGGTCCAGAATGGGTCTCCAGGCTTTGTCCTTTCTGGGTACCAGGTAGAGTCTTGAGTAAAATCCTTGTCCTTTTTCCTGCTGTGGTACTTTTTGAATAGCTCTCATGTCCATGAGAGCTGTAATTTGTTTTTGTGCCTCTGCCCATTGATTTTGTGGCAGGTCTGGCATTCCTTTTAGCCTTGGAAAAGTGTGAAAGTGGAACCTGTAACCTTGAGACATAATATTCAGCACCCATTTGTCTTGGGTGATTGCTTGCCAGTTTTGAGAAAAAAGTGCTAGTTTCCCCCCTAAGGGAGCTGCCAAAAGGTAAGAATTTGGCATTGGAAGGGGGAAGTCATTGGGACTGTTTCCTGTAAGGTTGTGACTTATCCTCACCTTGTTTTCGGTTTGAAGCACCCCACTGTTGTGGTCTGTAAGAACCTTGTGGCTGAGATCTGCCTCTTGGGCGTCTGTATCTGCCTCTTTGTGGCCTGTCTGACACTGGAAAGGACCAATTCTTAGTAGGCCAATTTCTGCTAAATCGTGGTGGCTGTACTTGTAAGAAATCCTTTACTGTTTGCATACATTTTGCCTTATCCTCCATTTTCTTTAATACATCTTCTGCCTTAATACCAAATAAATTATCTTGCTGCAAAGGAGCATCCAGTAATTTTGCCATAACATGATCTGGTAAACTTTGTTCTTTTATCCAAGCATGCCTTTAAATCACAGATCCTGTAACTGATGCTCTACAAGAAGCTTCTAATGAATCAAAACAACATTGCAAAGTATGCTTTCCCACTTGTTCAGCTGCATGCAATAAATCCTGCATTTCCTTATAGTCAGGTTGTTCTGCATTTATACTCATTTTCTGTTTTAATTGAGACAGTAAATACTGTTGATACTTAAGCATGTGAAACTGGCAATTCAGAGGTCTCACTGCTAAAGTTGCAGAGGTGTAAACTTTCTTTCCCCATCTGTCTAATGCTCTAGAGTCCCTATCCGAGGGAACTGGATTCTTAGCTGTGGAAGCCTTAACCCCTTTGGGACCCTGGGAAACAGTTTCTGGGTCTGCAACAGGGTTTTTATAAAGAAATTTGTGAGAGCCAGGGACTCTGTAGTATCTGTCTGGCTTGACTGGAGCTGGGGGTAAAGAATCAGGGTTTAAACTAGATTCAGAGAACACATCATCCACAATGTCCAACACTGGCAGAATAGCAAGGGGGCTGTGCTGAGGCAGCAAAAGAAAGTCTCTGAGTCTTTTCTTGGATTCTGAGTAATCCTGGCCATCCCACTGGAAATGCTCTCTCATGGTATGTAAAGTTTCCCCAAAAGAGTAATCCTCAGGAGGAGAGGCTGAAGGAATGGATTCTTCAGTATCAGAATCCTCATAGAGGGGTAAAGAATATCCCTCGTCTGAAGAGGAATCAGAATATACTGAAACCTGGTCAGAGGAATCATAGTCTGTATCCTGCCTAGGCCTTTTATCAGGAGGGGGATGGGAACCCCTGATCAAAGTTATCAAGTCTTCGGCCATCTTGAGCATCTGTTTTTTAGGCAGGGAGGCCTGTCCAGGTGAATGCTGCACTTGCTTCTTTGTCTTTAGTATAGGCTTAGTCTTGGCTGTAGTTGTAATGGTAAGTTGAGTAGGCCTGAAAACACCCTCTGAAGCCGATGCCTGCTCAGCAGCTCCGGACCCATCTGAAGGGTTAATCTCCATTGGCCCAACACCTTGAGGCTCCAGAGGCCTAGGCACCTCCACGTGGGAGTCGGATGCGGCCTATGGTTCTGAGGTAGCGGGTGTCAGGGGCTGCGAAAGAGCTTCACTGAAAACCGGCGAACCAGTAACTGGCCTAGAAGAGGCTTCGCCGTCAGTTTTGGACCTCGGAAGCTTTTCCTTATCTTTATCTTTGCGCTTTTTATGCATTCCGGTCGTCGGTTGTTCCGACGGCATTGTGTAATTAAACCTTCGCCCAAAATAATGGCGAGCAAAATCAAACCGACGTTTAATAGTGCGTTTGTTAAATCTAGCACAAAACTGACAACTAGTGACATCGTGGTCTGGGCCTAGTCATGGAATACAGTGAGAATGAAAATCCTTATGAGGTATTTGCTTCCCACAAGAAATACAATTATTAACTTTTTCTGACATCGGTCTGAGGCAAGAAAAAATTTTCCCCAATGGGGTACTTAGCTTTATTGAAGACTTCGGTTCTGAAATCGAATTTGAAATCTCAGGAGTCGGCCGACTGGCACTTGCGAACTGCTTTTGCTTCGGGCACCGCGCGGCAAGAAAGACTGAAGAAAATGACGTTGGCTGCTTCTTATATACCCCTGGCGCACTGACGTCAGGGAAGAGGCGACAGCAACCGACGCCGGACCAAGACTTTGGAACTCAGACCGACTGCGGGCCCGCCTGACGGCAGGATAACCCAAGTGTAATGACTGCAGCAGTGAAACACGATGAACATCATATATGCATGTAATTGAATGTAGTACTTGGTCTATAATAATGGGAGAGATGATGTGGAAAGATTTATATGTGCCATCAATAGCTGTTGTAATGATGTCCTGCTGAAATACTGCTATGGACAATAGTGTCTATCCCTGTCTGCAGTGGGCCATACCTGTCAACCGTGCAGATCAGCACTGAATGACATGATGTAAGCCACCATAGTGTGTGTTCTGTACCACAAGACATGTATATTAGTGTGGCAAATAGCTGGTGGTGGAAGTAATGCTGTTATGATAGACACAGGAGTTTCAGAGTCCACCACTTGCAGGACAGTCATGCTAACGTGTAATGTAGCATGCACAAATGCCATAGGTGTTTAATAGGCTTACCTGCAATCTGTCCCTATATACATCCCCTAGTGTTAGGCTGTGTCCCCATGCAACACCTGTCTGTGTTGTAGCAAAGCAGAACAGTGCAGCTGTAAAGGAAGGAGAGTTAGAGACTGTGGACCTAATATTTGAATGCACCCCATATATATATATATATATATATATATATATATATGTGTGTGTGTGTGTGTGTGTGTGTGTGTGTGTGTGTATATATACACACACACACACACACACACACACATGTATGTCTACAGATATACAAACACACACACATTATATATATATATATATATATATATATATATATATATATATATATATATAAAAATGTCCCCTACTGTTGAATGTGTGTGAGAGAATATCACACATATCTACACACAATATATATATATATATATATATATATATATATATATATATATACACACACCATAGTCAGTAGGTGCAAAATGGGCAGTTATGTCTGGTGTGAAATCCATGTTTGGAACACATTGCCCTTGTTTGTGAAGGTGGGACTGGTATTTTGGGGAAGGATAGTAGGTATATTTGTGGAGGTAGGTTGGGTTGGAAGACAGACAAGAAAGCATACAGGGGCAGTATATGACACATGTGGTGGGTAAACACCTTGGATGGGGAGTGGTGTTTGGAATGTGGAAGCCCATGAGCCCCCATATGGCAACAATGGGACCAAGGTCTCCATCCATGGGCAGTCATAACTGCATCTTCACGGCCCTGAACGTGCCTGGGCTGGGGGCTGAGCAGGAGGAGCATGCGGACCCTGTGATGATGTACTGAGGGCCTGAAGGTGGTGTAGCACATCCCCCAAGTCTCTGTGAAGCTTCCTATGCACCAGACCCTGGACCTGACTTCGGGTGACAAACTCCTGTCTGTCTGTGCTCCTGGGGGGGGGGGGGGTGAACACCATCCCCTGAGGTGGTTCCACCTGAAGGTAGTGCAGGACCAGTAGATGATGAGGTCCCAAGGTGGGTCCCAGATGTGATGTGATGTGGCCTGGTAATATGGCCAGATGAGGTAGGAGAGGTGGTTCTGCTGGCAACTGTTTCCCAAACATGCTACTGTGTCACAGTTATAGAACATATATGGGTAATAATATTCCACACATTCCAGGATTATGTCTAACAGCATGCATAGATATCCCCATTAGCACAAAACACCAGATTTGCTGCAGTCACATAGCAAACGGAACATATGCATATATGGAACCATAGTGGCCCTTACAATGGCATGCAGGCGACACTGTTTATAACAGGCCACCAATGATGGTGTTTCAACATGAAACATGACTACTAACACATTGCACAAATTGTTGTACGATACGATATATGTCCCAACAGTAGGTCTGCTGTAAACATACCCCTTGAGTTGTGTGATCAGATTGTTGTTGCAGATATGGTGGGAGGGGAGACAGAGACGTGTATTAACAACTATTATACCCTTGCAGTATGAGGTCCTCAGACCTGTTTTCCTCTATGTCTTTCAGGCACCATGTCCTGGAACATGTTACCTATTGTACACACCCCAGGAGAGTGACGTCATCATTCAATACCTGGTGCAGCACTACCACACCCTGTCTGGACGTACAACCCATGATCTGCAGGAGAGGACTGCCCTGTGGAACGATCTTGTCCACAGGGTAAATGATGTCCACCTGCATAACCACAGTTATGAGCAGTTCTGACATTGGTGCACTGATCTACTCCGCCATGCTCGTTGGCATGCTGCTGCGGTTAGGAGGGACCAGCTTGCCACGGCGGGGGGGGGGGCATGCCATCCAGCCTCCCCGACACATGCTGAGGAGCTCCTCGGCAGCCTCGGGGCACCTGCCCACCCGCAAACATAAGATCCGGCAGACAGCATTGTGGAGGTGGGTGCTACCCACACAATGGAAGAGGAGCATGTAGGTAAGGCCACAGGGCACATCAGTAAACCACTGTTGCGTATCCATCTGCATCTGTAGAGTTTAATCATGCATATGTGAGATGAAATATATATATAGTCTGTTGCTGTGCTGTATTAACAAACAGACGTGCACAATCTGTAGTATTGTGGGTTTGTACTGTTGGATGTACTGTAATGCTGCTTCCACCCTGTACCAATGCCACAGGTGTGGCTACTGACATCATATCTCTCACACAACTATGTAGGTCCCTCTGGTACACCTCCAGGGCAGCAGCCTGTAGCTGTTGAGTATGGTGTTTGTTCAGGTTTGCCAATACACCGGCCATGTTATGGCCATGGTATATTCCATGCACACATTTATCACCACCTACCCATAATGCATGCTGTACATGTTCACTTACTGTTGCTGTTAACTGCAGTGCATCACAGTAGTCACCATGGTGGTGTATCTGAAGAGTATGTAAGAGTCCTGCAATATAACTAACAACTTGTCATTGCAAGATGTGTGCACAGAGATAAACATAATGGTGGGACAAATGGCCTACATTAGGGACATGCCTGAAACATCACCCTTATACAGTGCTACAATAGTGCATATACCACTATTACAATGGCAACTGTTACAGATCTACACAATGGCATATCACAATACTGCATTCCACAACTCTTACAACCTGTAATGTGGTCCTAACATGAGCAATGAATGTGGAATATGGAACCCAATGCAAGGACAGCAAACATGGGGAATACATACCTTCACAAACACTGGAAGCATATGTGTGCATACACTCCAAATAACATATTGTGGAAGCAGCTTTTGAGGTACTGACATCATGCACTCTTCATGAGTATAAACCTTCCAGCAAGTACAGGTCTTCAATGTCACACCAAGAAATGGTCTGCTGTTCAAGACGTTTGGCCATCAAATGTGCTCACTTACCTGTTACAGAGGCAGCCATGGCTTGCACACATCTTACAAGCCATGGACTGGATCCCATACCCAACAGGTAGCACCATGTAGCCTTACCTCACAATTGCATATACCATGGCAAACAGTGCAGACAGTCATGTATGTGGCAAGGATGTATGGGACAGGATTAATGTAGAAAATAAACAGATGACCATCCAAGACAGATGACGACATGTTGCAAATTGGTCATGCAGGCTCTGCCTAGTACATGCCACAACACTGAGGGAGTTGCACGAATGTCTAGCAGGTATTGGCTGTGCAGTACTTGTGTCGGCAATTGCCTGAACTCTGCATAAGTGTGGCCTATGGGTTAGGGTAATCAGATGGGACAGTTGTTCCACAGGGAACATCATCTAGGGCTCTCTACAGGTAGCGTATGCATAACATCAAAAGTCCCCCAAAGACATGCATTGCAATGTATACTGGTGTACCAAGACCTAGTTGAAAACCTACAGACAGTATCCATTAAGATACATGTGCTGCACAATGAACACCTCACCCCCACCTCAGGCCCACCCATCCCCATCTGTACCTTGCTGGTGCCAGTGTACACCTGTATGTTTGCCATTCTTTAGCAGGAACTAGGCTGGTACACATGGTGTTCAGAGTTTGGGACACTGCAAAATGACATACGTGTAGGCCATAGTTGTCAAGCATCTATAAAAAGGCTGAGGATGGGGAAGGGTTGTCATCCTGAAACACAAAAGTATACTGAAGCAGAAATCCAAAATTCTCTAAGAATGGCTGTACCTGCACACAGTCAAGGTCATGATTTGTGGCAGACATAACCCTGACTCCACAGCAATAGTGACGGCACTGTGTGACCTCTAAGGGCTGTGCACATGAGTTGACCTTGCAATCATGCCAAGTTGGGGGACATTTGTGGGGCAAATGCAGATGGCCCATGCTAGTATACCCCTTCCAGGTGACTGTTGTAGTACACAACAGTTGGTGCAACAAACCATCATGATACAGGTGTGCACACATATGCACCCACAAATTGTATGCATCTCAATCAGCATCTGCACAACTAACACATTTGTTTGATACTGTATTTGATTGCACAGGTCATGTCACATATCAGGTTCGTGTAATGTTAACATATGCAGTAATGTGGCCCCATAGCATATCAGAGAAGAGGGTGCCATATCAGTAAGGGTGTGTACACTCCCCATAGCCACAGTAAGGTTTGAAGGTTGCCAGTGTAATTGTATTTTATTAGCCATACATGCACCGCTGGTGATGAGATTTGTAAATCAGACATCAGGCATTCACAAATGACATCTGTCCACATATCATCCCAGGTATGTGTCGGACAAACACATAGGGGCTGTGAGCAGCACAGCAAATATTACTGACAGACATATATGCATTCAGCAATGGTGTGTACATCTGCGAGGTATTGGTGCACAGTACATGCCAGGGTGCCAAACAGGTGCACAGCAATACTGTGCACATGGGTGCAGTGTGTTCCAGGGGAAGGGGCATCACCTACTAACACAACCCATGCATCACAGAGATGTATAATGTTGGTAACAGGGATTGACTATAGCTGCATTGCATGCTGTTGAGTGCCATATGTCATACATATTGACAGATGGGTAATGAGAGGTCTGTGTGTAATATCTTTGTGCAACCTCACCTGTAAGTGTGTGTGTGTGTGGGGGGGTGGAGGGTTAATTTGTCTGTAAGTGCTAACTGGTGGAGTGGAGGGGGGTTGATGTATGTAGAATGTGTGTGTGTATGTTTGTGTGCCTGTTTGTGTGTGTGTCTATGTATGCTCATGTGTGAGTATGGGGTTGTACATACCTTTCAACTTCCCTTAGAAATCATGCAGTAGATGGAAATGGACAGACACATTAGACACCAGGAATACTTTTCTTAAATGTAATCACAGGACAGCTGATAGAATAATAAAGCCAGCAGCATGAAAGATGCATTGGGAAGGAAAACTAGACACCAGGGATACTTTTCCAATTGCAATCAGCAGAAAGGTGAAAGAATACCCAAGTATGCAGCACTAAAGATGCATTGGGGAATTACTACGCAACACCAGAGAGTGTTTCCAAATATTACTGTAGTCCACATAAAAAGTTAATACAGCAACAGATCTTGCATTTACTGAATAGTTAAGTATGAAGCTCCAGTGCGTGACATTATTGACTGACGGTAGTAGCCCATAACATATGTGGGTCATGCTCAAGACTTCTGGACAAAATCAGGGTGAACACTTGATGACATCAGGGAGTTTTTGAAAAAATGACTCCAAGTTAGAGTTAATGGAGTAGCAGGTCATGTTTTCTGATCATTTTCTGAGCAATTAGAAGAATGATACATTAATGATTGGTATTATTGACTGTAATTATTCAAGACTGATGCAGGATGGGGAAAATAAGAGAAAAAACTAAGGACATTCTGTAAACTCAGGGACAGTTGAGTAGTATGGTGGAATGTCAGTGTGTGTGCGCATGTGTGCGTGCATGTGCATGTGTGTGTGTATATACTGTTAAGCAATGACGTACAGGTCTTAAAGTGCATTTCTTGTTTTCACCTCACAGGTGGCGAAGTGGGTCAGGGTCCCTACTGCAGGCAATCTGATGTTGGTGTCCATACCATACCATATCAGTGCTAACTACCTTGTCAGTGTGTCCGTTCTGTTACAGATAAGTTGCACACAGCACATGCATAACTGGGATGAATAGTGTCATCAGTTACCTTTATGTTTGATGGTGACAGTGGTACCCATACAGTGGAACATGGGACATGTACTGGGGGTACCATGGTGTAACAACAGTATACCCAGCACCCACACCCCACAGTGGATACTGTACGCACTGAAACCCATGATAATACTCTGACATACCCACCATCACACACTGACCACGACTGCAATACAACCTCTTGTCTATCGCAAGAGTGCTACTACAGGGATATGCATCTAATGCACATGCCACAGGGATAGCAGGGTGATGCATTGTCATGGCTCTCCTATGGGCATCAACATCACTATCCCTAACACTGTATGGCAAGGCATATTGTATTAGGAGAATGTGGCTTCAGAATGCTGTATCCTAGAAATATACACATTTGCACACAAACACACTTGCCAGAACGCAGAGGGTATTCCATGCCTATCAACCCATTTGTACAACAGTGTTGTGCTGGTACTGCAAGCCCCAGGTAGCCCTTAGGGTGAAGAGTGTAACAAGGTACATGTAATGTCCAGTACAGCAGCAGCCACATTTAACTATGGCAATGGGGGGTGCGGTGGGTGTGAAGGGCCTCAGGGTATTATCAACTACAGGTCTACAAACACACAGACACTGCTATTCTCAGAAATGTACACATTTTTCAGTACTGGGGTCTATTGGTGCAGGTGTTCATACAAGGCTATTGTCCATGGAGAGATGGGACATGTAGGGGATGTATGTACAGTGTATCATGCCAGCAGGCCATCTATCAACAGACACCACAGGGGTGATCCTCACGGTGAGAGTTACATGCAACATCCAATCATCTGGTTGCCTCTTGCAGAGGGCCAGTGCGGTGCTCCAGCTGACATGTATGTAACATGTATTGCATAACATGGTCAGTGTCTGTCTTGGAAACCTGTACCCAAGCATGTTCTGTTGACTGTGCTAGTGTAGTTGAGGTTTCCATGGCATGTGGTGCGTACAGGGTGTGGATTCCTAGCTGTGGCATTTATAACACAGCTGGACAGACATGTCAGTGTCACTCAAGCATAGATTGCCTGTAAGGAGCCAAGATGGAGTCCCGACATCTACACATCTGTATAGAGGACAGACAGACATCAGTTAACCAACTGGTTATGCAGTAGGATGACTGTGTTGACAGACATCTGACACTGACAGGTATGCCATTACTACATGACAGCAGCCTTCAATGACATGTCCTATACATACAGCAGTCTACAGTTAATATCCACATGTCAGATCAATATCCAGTAGCAAATACTTAATGACACACAGTTCACACACCAAGAACACAATAGTGAGGACTCAGAGTCCATCTTTGCATGTAGGGGTGTTTGGTTCCCATAGTACAATCTGCAAGCTACTCCTTTTTTTTTAAATTTCTTTTTATTTTATTGTTTTCCAAAAATACAAAGTAAAAGTACATATTAAAACAAACAATTACAACATGTAAACATAGATGAGTAAAGGTAAACAATCTTTACAGAGAAAAAAAACATTTAAACATTTGTAAGAAACTTTAAGACTTATAACTGATGTGATTACATCATCAAGGGTTACAACAGAGCAATGTTATGGCAGAAAGTTGAATGCAGGGTTTGTAGATGAAGGGTACCTTTACTAGGGTCTATATTAAAAACCCAAAAACCCTTTGAGCGAATATTCCAACAGCAACACATATAGCCCAAACCGCAAATACGTCGAACCACCTAAACCGTGAAATTTAAAATCTCGAATCGTTATAGACGGCCAATCCCACCGCCCACTACATACTACCTATCCAAACATAATAAATAAACCACATACATACAACTAACCAAACCCTACTTCTAACCCTACACCAAACCTTACATACATTACTATCTATGCACTTACCTTAAACCGCACCCTAACCCTAAGGTCCATAACTATCTCACACTTACCCTACAGAGATATGCCCAAACAAAACAAATAATTCACACACATGATATACCCAAACAAAACAAATAATTCACACACATATGCTTTACAAAACCCTACTTCTAACCCTACACTAAACCTTACATACATTACCTATCTATGCACTTACCTTAACCCGCACCCTAACCCTAAGGTCTGTAACTATCACACACTTACCTTACACAGCTATACCGCAGACAGGCCAACCATGACAAATCAACATTTCAAATTTCGCGGTTTTGGACATTTGCCATTTCCGTAGTTCACGCAATATGTGTCGCTCTTTTCAGATTTGCTCAAATGGATCTTCGGGCTTCTAATATAGACCCCCTTTACTACCCAGAATGGAAGAAAAAAAAATGAAAATAAACTTAAAAAGCTTAAAAACTAAAATAAATATTTACAGTATTGGAAGCCATCCATTTGTTGTTATCCTAGAAGTGTGCTTTATGTTTTAGTGATACAACAATTTGTATTTAGCAACATAGAGGTTTTTATTATTATTACTGCCACCTGATTGTCATTTAGTTTTATGTATTCTGTATGCTTGTCAAAATTGTCTCTAGGAGAGAGTTCCAGTTGTTTGAAAGTAAATTCTTTTTTTTATACTTTTAGTAGCTAGTTTGTAGGAGGTGATATATTTAACTGCCATGTCTTTAAAATTGTTCCATGAGATATTTTTATTATTAACCCAATTCTTAGAAATATAGAATTTAAGTAGTGCACATACTGTAACTAAAATATGCTTGCACATACCATTAATTAAACTAGGGATTATGTGCAGAATCACTGTTTCCCAAGAGAGGGTGGTTTTTGCGTATCCAACTTTCTCAAGTTGCACTCTTAGAGAACACCAGAGCTCGGAGATTTTCTTACAGCTCCAGAAGATGTGAAGAATATCTACATCCACCCTAGAGCAGAAAGGGCACAGTGATCTTTTTTGTAATCAGTTTTTTTGAGGACAGCTGGGGTATAGTATGTGTTGTCGTTAATCATCATTTGTGTGTATATAAGATTTCTGAAAGGTGTAAGTTTTAAGGGATTGTTTATGACTTCTTGTTTATGTTATTTAATTTTTCCTAGTATCTTGAGTAAAGTAGCGCAGATTTGTGTTTTAACTCATTTATTAATTTATAGGATTTTGAAATCATTTTTTCTTTAGCGGTTAGTACTTTGATTATGTTTTGGGTATTTTCTATACTTTGTATTTCTATTGTGTGACTTGAGTATTTTAAGTTTACTACTGATATCATTTGTCGAAGAATGTAGTTATAGCTAGCTGGCATCTTGAATTTTTCTCTTAGTTTATCAAGTGTTTCTTCCTTGTGTTGTAAGATATGCCATACTGTTAATTCTTTAATTAATGGGAATGATTTGAGATCAATCATTTTGTTATTTAACTTAATATTCAGGTTCATATTTCTAGGTTGTAACAGTATTAATGAATTCTGCAAATTGACGGATAGAAACAGAGATTGGAATGCATTAATTTCATTTTTGATTATTGGGTGTAGTTTGCAAAAAAATCTTAGTTTTGGTTGGAGGAAAGGAACAGCTTTGGGATTTATGTTTAGGGAACTTAGTAAATTTGCCCATATTTTAACCCATATTGGGTACTAGGTCACTTTTGAGCTATCATATTCTGAAATTTGGATCAACCGATTTGCTTTTATGATAAGGTAGTACAGACTAAAATCTGGTAGCCCCGGCCCACCTTTCATTTTTGGTATTGTAAGATTTTGGTAGCTTATTCTTGTTGTTTTAGGGTGCCATAGGATTTGGAGAGGGCCTTTTCCATTGTTGTAAATACTTTTTTTGGTATTTTGAGATTAATAAAGTTTAGATGAAATAGTATTTTGGGAAGAATATTAATTTTAATAATGGAAGATTTAGACAGAAGAGATAGCTTTAAGTTTTCCCATCTTAAGATGTCTTGCCTAATTTTATCCCATGTTTTTAAGAGATTTGAACTATGCATTTCTTTGTAAGTATGAGAAAAGTTTATGCCTAGGTATTTTAGCTGGTATGTTAAAGGTATGTTAAAGGTATATCAACTAAAGGGAAGTATGATGCATTATGATTTAAGGGGTTGAGAGGGAATATGGAGGATTTTTTTGGGGGGTTCATGTTGTAATTTGCTATTGTAGAGAAATGCTTAATTGAGGAAAGTTTTGATAAGTCTGAGTTTGGGAGTTCGAAGTATAAGTTTAGGTCATCAGCAAAAGCTGAGTATTTTACTATTGTGTTATAAACCTTTGGGAAATGGTGATAGGTATTTTGGGAGATGTGGAGTAATAACGGTTCTAAATATATATTGAAAAGAAACGGAGACAATGGGCAACCTTGGCGAGTTCCGTTTGTGATTTTGATGGGTTGAGAGTACCTCTTGTTAATGCTTAGCGTGGTTGTAGAGTTGTTGTAAATCATCTTGATGGCAGTTATAAATGTGCGGGAAAGTTAAACTGTGACATTGTTAAGAAAAGGAAATCTTGGTCAACATTATCAAATGCTTTTGAGGCGTCTATTGTAAGTGCATATCTTGGATATTTGTCTTTGGCTAAGAGAGAAATGAAGGTGTCTAATGTGCAGGTATTATCGCTTAATTGTCTTTTTTTCATAAATCCCAGTTGTTCTGAGGAAATAATTTTGTCCAAGGTTTTTTGTAATCTGTTAGCTAACAGTGAAGTCAAAATCTTTATGTCAAGATTTATAAGGGCAATGGGCCTGTAATTCATAGGGTTTAGTTTGGCTGAATTAGGTTTTGGTATTAAAATTGACTTTGAGTTATTTAAGTATTTGTCTGTAAAGCCATATTCTATAATACAGTTATAAAGTCTTGCAATACTGGAGCTAGTATGTGGCTAAACCTTTTGTAGAACATAGCTGTAAATCTGTCAGGACCTGGGGATTTGTTGACCTTTAGTTGTTTTAATCACAATTTTTATTTCACTGATTGATAAGGGACTGTTCAACAGGTTATAGTGTTCTTCAAGTTTTGGGAATTTTAAATGATTTAAGAAACTCTCTTGTAGATAAGACAAATATTAATGCTTTTCAGGGTTATAAATCTTGTTATATATGTCCCAGAACAAGTTAATTATATCTTCGTTGTTGTGTAGATTTCTATCTTTATAGTATATTTCTGAGATATTGTGAAGAGTTTTTTCGATGTTTATCATATTTGCTAGTATCTTAGAAGGGGTCTGTGACCATTCAGACTAATTATATACGAGTTTCAGCTCATTTAGTGTGTGTTTATGTAGTTGTATAGAGTAAAGTTCTTTTTGAATATGTTGTAGTTTCCTTTCTAGTTCTTGTGAGTGCTGGGTTTGTAATTGTAATTTAATGTTTGTGTATTGCGTTTCGAGCAGACTAATCTGTTCTTGCGCTTGTTTTTTATACAATGAAGCTTTCTGTATTAAAATTCCCCTTAAAACAGTTTTGGTGGCTGCCCACTGAATGTCTAGTGGAATTTGGCTTTGTGATGAATCTTGGTCTAATTGTTTTATAGTTTTACCTAACTCCTCAATTAACTCTTTATGGTTTAAAAGGTTATTGTTTAAGTACCAGTTATAGGGACCTCGCTGTTTAGAAGTTTGGAAATTTTCATTGAGTGTAATTGTGATTCTGGAGTTATCTGAGATTATTCTATTATTAATTATGTAGTTTTGACAAATCCTAGAGAGGTTTGAGGAGATCAGGAAATAATCTATTCTTGACCATACTTTATGTGGAGGGGAGGAAAAAGTATATTTGTTTATTGATCTGTCATGATTCATATTTAGGTAAGGGTCGACAAGGTTGTGGTTTGGTACAACATTATTTAGAGCTGATGTGACTTGGGCTGGTTGCTTTTTGTTTTTGTTAGAGCTATCAGTAGTAAGTGGGTCAATTATGCAATTCCAGTCCTCTCCCTACAATGATAAAGTGATGGGGAAAGTTTAAGAGCAAGTTATATATTTCATATAGAAAGAAATGCTGGTTTGAACATGGGCCATATATATTCAAGAAGAGAGTATTGTTTTTTGTTTGTGGATGTGTGCTAGTGAAAAAAACACCATCTTTCTTTCTTATCATAATTGCTATTAGTTATATTCTCTTGAAAGGATTCTTTGATAACAATAAGAACTGTCCCCTGATGAGATGATTTGCCTGATCCATTTTCTTGAGCTTATTTTTAATCATTGTTCTTTATTTAGGTGTGATTCTAGCAAGGATCTGATATTGGAGTTAACTTGGTAGATTAAGTGTAGGATTAGATTTAACCTTTTACTATCACCTAACCCATTAACATTCCATGTGTCTACTATATACATGCCTAGCTATATAGCCTTTGTATACAAATTAAATTTGTGGCCTTAGGTTGTATTTATATTTGTAATGATTTAAGTATTTGTTGAGAAGAAGAAAGTTGTTTCTGGGTAACATGCATTTAAACAGGATGGCTTCCAACCTTTTTTCACCTACCTCAGTTCCTGTCCACCTATCTCCCTTTCCGTTTGTGATATTATATTTTATATTTGGTGTGTTGTTTGTACACCTTCTGGGAAAGCTGTTGTAGTACTGGTATAGGGAGATATTAACTAGGAACTTTACTTCATTCCAAGTAACGCTAATCATACCCGACACACATTGCTTGCTCTTTAATGAGGTGTGTGCTCTAAAAACATGTTCGAACTATTACAGGTTGTTGCACAATAGTGAGTATGTTCTGGTTTTGAAGTATTTCTGGTGTTGTTGAGAGGTTTAAATACTGCTCTCAGTTATGGTTATATAGTAGTTTGACCATTTACATAGGTATCTAAACTCTAACTACAGTTAAGGTGAAAAAAAAGTTTTTCTACCCACGTGTTTGAGCCTATTTGCAGTAGGACCAGAAGTGCAAGAGCTAGCTTCACACCATAATATTTTGTGGCGATCAATTCTCAAACAGACTTGTAGTCTATATACATGCCCAGTAGTATTAGAATTTTAATCTTTGTATTTAAACAACTTTATAGGTGAAGAGGACAATTTGTAAAACCTGCATTGTGTTTTCATTAATTTCAGTTTTTAAGACTAGCTTCCACTGAGGATTGTTTGTAGAAATGTCGTTAAGTTTAAAACCCCCTTTATGGTTAACAAAATAGAATAGCTTTTGCACAATTAACAAAACTTATCTAATCAGACAGAAATGGTGTTAAAGTATTTTTACACTGAATACAATTTTCAGTATATCTGACCTTCAGAAACAGCTGAAGGGGAAAGATCGCTGCATTTGCTAGTGTTTATCTACTTTTAAATATGGTACTTAAAGTGCATATTTCATCTAGTGCAATTCTATCAAACCTCCTAACCACACTATAACTGCAATGCAATGCTGCATGGAAACAATTAGTTATAGGCTGTAATGATTATGCTAGATCTGTTAGTCCTTCCTTACTAAAACAGCCACATTTTCTAGATGACAACATAAAAACATAGCATGAAGACCATTCAGTTAACATTAATCTGCAATCTACTCTGACTTGGGAAGGCACTGTGAACAGCAGTAACTCAATGATACACTACATGCCAGTGTGATTGCATTACATGCCAGTGTGATTGCATATAACCTAGGATACTACCCATGCATGAAACACATTCAAATGGAAAAGAGAGTGTAGTACAAGCCATATATACCCAGGTATCCCAGACAGTAGACTCACACCCCTTGCTACTGTAATGACAACACATGGAAGCATGTTATGTACATGGAATTAAATACACTTATTAAAGATGTCATTACCCTATTTTATCAGACCGGAATGTGAGAACTGGTTACCAGGGCTGAGCCACGCTTAACAGGTTTCAACATTGCTGCAATATAAATGATAAGCAGATTTGCGCACTGGTAAGTGAAGCCTACACGGCGAAAGCGCCTTTTTGTTTAACCATACATTAGCAGCGCTTACCATCACGCAAACCCACTTAAAGCTGCTCAAAACTGCCTTAACCACTCTGTATCCAGCAGCCCTTGTTCTGCCCAGCAACAAAATAAACAGCACTTGCAGGTCTTGAACCCAGGACTATGTATACTATAATCACAGTGGTTAACCACTAAGCCATCACAGCTGTAAAGACAGTTGTTTTTTCCAATATATCTGTCAGTACACATACTGAACAGTATTGAACAACTGCTATGACTTCTACAATTGTGTAGTACTTGTTAGTGATATTAGTGTTGAAAAATCTTTGTTGTTATACCTAAATATACACATATCAGATAAATACGGTGTGATACATTTGGGAAGGTATAAACAGTCATGTTTACACATAACAAGGATATGGATATATATATATATATATATATATATATATATATATATATATATATATATATATATATACACACATATGTAGATATATGTGTACATGTAGATACACATATATATTTATATATATGTTTTTATATACATCTGTATATTGCATTATATATATGTGGTCATATATAGACCTATCTGTGTGTGTGTGTGTGTATATATATATATATATATATATATATATATATATATATATACACACACACACATATGTATGTATGTTTATTATATACGTATATGTATATATCTATAAATATTTATATATGTGTGTATATATATATATATATATATATATATATATATATATATACACACACACACATATATATATATATATATATATATATATATACACACGTACATATCCACATATGTATGTATATATATCTATGGCATCTACTTCTCTGAAGTACAGGATAACACTAAGGGACTCTGGCTAACAAAGTTTGCAGATGACTGCAAACTGGGAGCCATTATTGAATCCCCAAATGAGGTGGATATTCTACAAAAGGGCCTTACAGAAACAGATGCCTGGTGCCAGAGCCATTGGCTCAAGCTTAATGCCAAGAAATGTACAGTCATCCCCTTTGGAAAAAAACATGTACCCATGAACTACCACATAGGTGGCAGGACACTAAACATCGAAAGTGTGATGAGAGACTTTGGGACACAAGTGGACAGTGGTCTCACTTTCGATAACCACATCACCACAACAGTCAGGAAATCCTTCTACGTGGCACACCTCATCACTAAGGGCTTTTCATCCAGAAAAAAGGAGGTCATTGTCCCACTGTACGCATCCCTCATTAGACCCATTATAGAGTATAATGCCCCATTTGGTATGTACCTCACAAGACATCTGCAACAGCTGGAAAGGCCACAGAAATACCTCACTAAAAGAATCACAGGCCTAAAGCAAATGCCATATGCTGACCGTCTAAATAAACTCCAGCTATACTCTGTGGCATATTGTCTACTCAGAGGTGATCTCTGCTTAACATACAAGGCCATGTCAAACCCTGAGCTGTTGGACATGCTCCACTTAAAGAAATCCCAATCCCTCAGAGCCACATGCTCCAGGGATCTAAACCTTATCATCACAATGACCAAAACATACTGGAGGGATAGGTTCCTGACCCAGAGACTCCCCATACTCTGGAATAGACTGCCCATACATGTCAAGCAGAGCACCTCATTGGCCCTCTTCAAAAGGAACCTTGATAATTGGATGGGAAGATAGGAAATTCACCACGGGGATCATGTCAGTCGCCCTGCTAGACAGGGGCCCAGAGACGTAAATACTGTGGGAAAAAATTTCCAGGGAATTGTTATGGCTAAGCTTGCATAGGCCTTAGGGCCGATAGCCTAGTACCAACCTATGAACCTATATATATAGATATATAGATATATAGATATATAGATATATAGATATATATATATATATATATATATATATACATACATACATATATATAATATATATATATATATATATATATATATATATATATATATATATACACATATACACACACACACACACACACACACACATATATATATATAAATTAAATATGTATGCATAACATATGTCCATAACATGTAATGGAGTGATACCTCATACCTCAGCACCAACAGTCACAACCTCTTAGTGCAAGGGGATGTCATTATTTAAGTATTGCGGGTATAAATGTAGATTGTTGCTACTTTAACAGGTGTTGTCTTAACAGAAATGTTGTGTGTGAAGTCGCATCTAATATTGACATGTATGCCAGTTACTGACAGACATCATAAGATCATCATAGTGCAGTACCACGGAAATCACAACAATGATCCTGTGGAATATAGCAGAGCTATGACCAATAAAAGTGGACAGTCTGACTCACTCTGGTCAGTCCAGAGGTATACACAGAACCCTTAAGTGCAAGACTTGTGGACCAAGCCTGACAAAGTGGATGTTTACAGTCATGCAAATGGGGATATCAAGGAAATACTGAAATAGAAAAGCTCACACAGTTTATGCATTCACACACTCCTGTCTGTCCTGACACACAATAATAGGAGGAGCAGAGGTCAGAAGCCCACATGCTACCCACTAGTTAGTAACACACATCTGTACAGCATCCCACTGCTTTGTCAGAAATGCACAATAGTTATGTTGGCCCAGCAACAGTACATCTGACAAATATCTGGACATAACATCACACTGGGTAAGTACACTGAGCTGCTAGGCATGTCACAAAGCACTGTTCAAACTACAGGCAGACTGCCACAAAACTGGCCTACATTTCTTATGGGGGAATACACACGTGCCTGCAAATATAGTAGGCTCTACAGGCATGTAACAGCAAGGAGTAACAGACTCCTGTTTGAAAGCGGATACCCACAACCAATCTGAGCACAGTCACAGTCACATATGGTAAGTGTGCTTAATATTACAGCATATGGACTGTGTGATACTGCGGTTGTGGTACTGCGGTAGCGTTGTCGCCTCATAGCAAGACGTTGTCCCGTTCGATTCTCAGCTAGAACGTCTTCTGAGTGGAGGCATATGTGAATGGCGCGTGCCTTTGTTGAAGGTTGTGCTTAAGGACTGGTAACCCAGTACGTAAAAATCCACTACCAATCATTAGCAGACCAGAGTTCTGCTGTGGCGACCCCTAACCGGGAAAAGCCGAAAGACACAAACAATGGACTGTGTGATCAACACCATTCTTATATTTGCTACTCACACACTAAACCTACATATAATGGGCCAATACACAGTGTATTCCAATGCCTGACTGTGGTATTGGACATGTGTCGGTTTGGTCCTACAAACATGTATGCCGATAGGGTACCATACACTGGAGCAACATGCAACATCAGACAGAAAGTACAGTTTTGTACCTACCATAAATGTAGATGTCCGATAGGAATGCATCTGCAGTCCTTACAAATGGGTTGTCCTGTCGTCAGGCAGCCCTTCGGTCGGCTGGATTCCAAAGTCTGGGTCTGGCTTCGGCTGGTGTCGCACTTCACCCGACGTCACAGCTGCAGTTTTTCGGGTATAAAGGCATCAGCCGACGCCATTTTCCTCAGTGTTTCTTGCCCTGGATGCCAGGTGCCCTTTTGGATGGCTAAATTTGGATAAATGCCAAAGTTTCCAAATAGTAGAGAGCAACACATAAAATAAGCATGTATGTACATATATACAAACAAATACACCATAATAGATCCCCCCCAAGCTAGCTGAAGGATGGCAAATACCCTAGGAGTACCTCAGAGGGGAAGGTGGGTGGGTAATCCTGACTGCAGATGCATTCCTATCGGACATCTACATTTATGGTAGGTACAAAACTGTACTATGTCCTTCAAGGATGCATCTGCAGTCCTTACAAATGGGTAGAATACCATAGCTAAACTAGGGGAGGAGGAAAAGAGAAGAGATTATGGTGTAGTTAGGATCCCTTGCAAAACAGCAGTGGCAAAGCCTGCTCGGGATCTAGAGTATAAAGGTAGATTGTAATGCTTGGCAAATGTATGCACGGAGGTCCAAGTAGCAGCCTCAATAATGTCCTTGGTAGCCACTCCTCGTAAGAAAGCTGTGGTAGTGGCTGTTGCCCTTGTGAAGTGAGGCCTGATGTTCTCTGGAGTTTTCTTTCCATGGAAGGAGTAACAAAATCTAATGCAATTTCCTATCCATTTGGGGATTGTCTGTTTTGAAATTGGTTTTCCTTCCTTTCCTGTTGCATATGCTACCAGAAGCTGGTCAGTTTTTCTATTGGATTTGGTCCTGTCCAGGTAGTAGCGTAATTGTCTATGTACATCCAAGGTATGCAAGAGTCTTTCTCCCCTGTTCTGTGGGTTGGGGAAGAATGTAGGTAGGTGGATAGCCTGATTTAAAGAGACTCTGGATACCACCTTAGGCATAAATGTAAGATTTGTTCTCATGGACACTATCTTGATGGAAGATCAGGAAGGGTTGCACTGCCATTAATGCCTGTAGTTCAGAGACCCTTCTTGCTGAAGTTATTGCCAGCAGGAAAGCAGTCCTCCAGGATAAGTATTGTAATTCTGTTGTTGCTGCTGGTTCGAAAGGGGGAAGTGTCAACTTTTCTAGCACAAAGTTCAAGTCCCATGCTGGCAATGGAGGTTTCCTGGGAGGTTTTACATTTTTAATTCCTCTCAGAAACTGCCTGAGCAGAGGATGAGAGAAGACAGGAGGATCCACGCTGTATTCTGCTGAAATAGCTGATGCATGTATCTTGATGGAAGAATAGGACAGGCCTGTATGGAATAGCTCTGCCAAGTACTCCAGGATGTTGGCTATGTTCACCAGTGTCACATCTTTCCCCTTTGCAGTACTCCAAATGATATATCTTTTCCATTTTGCTGCATAATTCTTTCTTGTTGAAGGTCTACGAGCCTCCAGGATTATGTCTTTAACCCTTTGGGATAGATTTGGGTTAATTGCTCTTATGTAATGTTCCAGGCAGTTAGCTGCAGAGTTTTCAGGTTTGGATGCAGGATGCTGTAGTTGTTCTGTGTTAACAGTAATGGGATCAGGGGTAGTGCCCATATTTGTTCCAGAGACATGCTCCTCAGCAATGGGTACCAATGTTGTCTTGGCCAGTCTGGAGCTATCAGAATGATCCTCGGACGTTCCTCTTTGATCTTCAGAAGCACCTTGTGCATCAAAGGAAGTGGTGGGAATGCGTATGCTGTCAGGTTTTTCCAACTGAAAGATAGGGAGTCCACCTTCCAAGCAAGTGGGTGGTACGTCCTTGTGCAGAATTTCTTTAGCTGGTGATTGAGTGGGGATGCAAACAAGTCTATTTGTGGTAATCCCCATTCTCTTGTGATGGCTTTGAAGATGTCCGGATGCAGCATCCATTCGTGGGCATCTGTGGTAGTTCTGCTTAATATGTCTGCTAGAATGTTTTCCTTCCCGGTACAAAAATTGCTTGTAACTGAATGTTGTAGCTCAGAGCCACATCCCATAGGTCCAGTGCCAGCCGGCATAGAGGATATGAATGTGTGCCTCCCTGTTTGTTGATGTACCACATAACTGTGGTGTTGTCTGTCCTTATCATCAACTGACCTTCTTGGAGAAAAGGTTTGAATGACTGGATTGCCAATTTTACTGCCAGCATTTCCTTTAGATTTATGTGCAGGTGCAGCTGGTCTTGAGTCCATAGGCCTTGTATGCACTTGCCCAGCATGTGTGTCCCCCAACCGAGGTCTGAGGCATCTGTCGTGATGGTTTGGCTTGGTTGACTGTTGCAGAAGGGCAATCCTGTGTTTGATTGACAGGCCTGAGCCCACCATAGGAACTCTTGCTTCAGGCATGGGATTATTGGAATTTTGTTTCTAGGCTGTGCTTGTGTTGGGACCACAAATTCCTTAGGTACCACTGTAGCTTTCTCATATGCAGTCTGGCATGAGGGACCAGAATTATGCAGGATGCCATGAAGCCTATGGCTTGTAGTACTTTTCTTGCAGTTAGATGGTTCTGCTTTGTTAATGCCAAGAAGTAGAGAGGAAGTTGTTCTTTCTTTTCTGCAGTTAGGAATGCCATTTGTTTTGATGTGTCCAGCTCTGCACCCAGAAAGGTTATTCTTTGGGATGGAATCAGCCTTGACTTTTTTATATTGACTGTATATCCCAGGGCTTGCAGCAGGTAAATGACTCTTTGTAAGTCTTCTGTTAGCTTGCTTCTGTTGTCCGCTTGTATCAGGCAGTCGTCCAGGTAGGGATAAATTTGGATCCCCTGAAGTCTGCAATGAGCAATTACTGATGCCAGGCATTTCGTGAACACTCTGGGTGCAGTAGATAAGCCAAAGGGCAATGCTGAGAATTGATAATGCTCTGATCCTGCAAGAAATCTGAGGTATCTTCTGCAAATTGGTCGTATGGGGACGTGCAGGTATGCCTCCTTGAGATCTAGAGTTACCAGCCAAGACTTCTTGCCCAGCATGGGAAGAAGCTGCTGTAGGGTCAGCATTTTGAATTTTGGAACAATGAGGAATGTGTTTAAAGCGGACAGGTCTAGAATAGGCCTCCACTTGTTTTCTTTTCTTGGTACCAGGAAGAGTCTGGAGTAAAATCCTTTTCCTTGCTCCATAGGTGGTACCTTTTCCACAGCTCTCATTTTTAATAGTTGAGATATTTGCTTTAGAGCTTCTGCCCTTTGAGTAGGTGGTAGGTTTGGCATTCCTCTCTTTCCTGGTAGAGTATGGAAATGGAACCTGTAACCTTGGTCTATAGTTTGCAAAATCCATTTTTCCCTTGTGATGCAATGCCAGTTCTTTGAAAATAAGGTTAGCTTCCCGCCTAAGGGGGCTTGTAGTTGTTCCCTGGTAGGCGGTGCCACCACCAAGTCACTGTGATTGAGATGTTGTAGTGGTGGTGGCTGCATCCGTGCCTCGCTGGTTGTTACCTTGCCACTGGCGTCCCCTGTAGGCACCCCTGGATTGGTTTCTGCCTCTAGAACGCCGATTCCTCCCTCTTTGTGTCTTAGAGGAGTCCGGAAAGGACCAATTCTTGGAGGGCCAGTTCCTGCTAAACCTTGGAGGTTGAACCCGTAAGAAATCTTTCACTGTTTGTACAGATTTTGCCTTCTCTTCCATCTTTTTTAGTACCTGCTGTGCAGGGGAACCACATAAATTGACCTTGTCCATGGGTGCATCCAAAAGCTTTGATTTGACATGGTCTGGTAATGCCTGTTCTTTCAACCATGCATGTCTCCTGATAACTGTGCCAGTCATGGCTGATCTAAAGGAAGCCTCCAGTGCATCATGGCCACATTTTAAAGAATGGTTACTAACCTGTTGTATGTTATGCACCATTTCTTGAACATATTTTTTTTTTCTAAAGATTCTTCAGAGGACAGCTTTTTAGTTAACTGGTCAAGCATAAACTCTTGATATTGAATCATATGAAATTGGCAGTTCAAAGCCCTAGCTGACAAAGTAGCAGAGGTGTAGACTTTTTTACCCCATCTCTCTAAGGACCTGGATTCCCTTTCAGAGGGGAGGGGGTTTTTAGTAGAAGTAGCTGCTACAGCTTTAGGACCCTGGGAGATAGTCTCTGGATCTGCAAAAGGAGCCTTGTATAAATGGTGGTGAGTGTCCGGGACCCTGTAAAACCTATCGGGCTTAGCAGGAGCCGGAGGTAATGAATCAGGAGCAGTGCAAGCATCATTAAATGCATCATCTACAACAGAAAGGACTGGAGGTATAGCTAAAGGCCTATGTTGTGGCAAATGTAGAAAGGTTCTAAGCCTTTTTCTGGAGTCTGAGAAATCTTGGCCCTGCCACTGAAATTGTTCCCTCATAGCATGCAAGGTTTCCCCAAAGGAAAACTCCTCAGGTGGAGAGGCTGAAGGGATGGACTCTTCAGCATCCGAGTCCTCGTAAGGAGAATAAGGAGCCTCTGGAGGGTCTGTATGTTCTGAATCATCAGAGGAATCATCTGTGGATACTGGCTCAGGGGGCTCTGCTCTAGGCCTCTTTTCTGGAGGAGGGAGAGAGGCCCTGTCTGGATGAGGCTGGGATCCACGAATTAAGGAAATGAGATCCTCAGCCAAAGAAAGCATATGGGAGCTGGTGCTGGGCCTATGAGAGGGGGGTTTAGCAGGCACCGTTTTTGAAGCTTTGGCTGCTTTAGCCCTGGCAAAGGCCTTAATAGACATGGCTGCAGGAGGCCTAGCAGCTCCACGTGTAGGGGTCGAAATATCCAGGGGAATAGTGTCAGATAATTCCTGAGAAACCGCAACAGAAGGTTGTGTTTCAGAAGCCGATTCTACCAGGTTAGAGGAGGCCTCGGTAGAAGGCATGGTTTTGGCTGAAGAAAGAACCGCTTGCTCGGTTTCGGCCGAAACCGAGACACTCGCGGTTTGCTTAATCGCGGTTTCAGCTGAAACCGCGGACCGCGAGTGTCGGTCCTTTTCTTTGCGTTTTTTGGTAATCTGCGTTGTCGGAGGATCCGACGGCATAATATAGGCAAAATCAGAGCCGAAAATCTGTTCAGCAAACTCCGACCGACGTCTAAGCGTCCGTCGGTTAAAAGAAGCACAGGCTAGACAAGCTGCTACGTCGTGGTCTGGGCCTAAACAATGTATACAGTAGGAGTGGAAATCTTTATGAGGTATTTGTTTCCCACAAGATAAACAGTTATTCACTTTCTCTGACATCGGCTGAGGCAAGAAAGAGTCCCCAACGGGTACTTAGCTTTTAGAAGTCTTCAAGTAATATTCGGTAGTAGTAATCTCTGGATCTGACCGACCGGCACTTGCGAACAGCTTCTGCTTCGGCGCCACGGCAAGAAAGACTGAGGAAAATGGCGTCGGCTGATGCCTTTATACCCGAAAAACTGCAGCTATGACGTCGGGTGAAGTGCGACACCAGCCGAAGCCAGACCCAGACTTTGGAATCCGGCCGACCGAAGGGCTGCCTGACGACAGGACAACCCATTTGTAAGGACTGCAGATGCATCCTTGAAGGACATCAGGACCAAGAACAATGACATCTACCACAGTCTGTACACAGGCCAAGGTAAATATTCACTATACACACTCTGTCGACTATCACCATAAGTACACAGACCTCACTACTGTACACATTACAACAGAATGTCCAGGTTTTGTCCTCTAATATAAGCCCTACTATATATAACATGTCTAGTAATTTGATATCTCACTGGCTTATCATCAGGTATGATGTCAGTAAATAATGATGTACTGAACATATGCACCTCTTACTGCATGACATATGTACAAAGGTTGACAGAGTTGTGGCTAGAGGCACACACACAGGGCCAATATTGATATGTTGCTGTGATAAACTCATACATTTACTGGTGTAACAGGGTTTGTTATGACATATGTCTTCTGAGGGATATGAAGTCAATAACTCACATGGCTGTCACCATGTACTGCAATCCTCAGAGTATGCTACTGCATTTCTAAAGAAAAGACATGTGTGAGTAACACAACACATGTAAGACACCAAACACTGGCCAGTCTGCAGATAGCCCTACAGGTGAGAGTTTACTCAACCACATAACACTTTCATGACAGATATTAAATCATGTAGACCAGCCATACCCACACAAACCCTGTCAAACAACATTACTTCAAATGTAGAAGAGCAAGACTTACATTCTGTCCTCTTGTCTGGAACATCCCTCTCCTGTTTGTTGGCCTGTCCCCACAGTGTATGCTATAAGAGGTATATCCCACTACCCTCTGTGATGCTTTTTGCTAAACACTGACATGACCTCCTGCTCACAGTGAATGAAAAGAGCCAACACCCACATGATGTTCCTAGTTATAGGAGTGTGTTTCAATGCAATTGGCTATGGGAATTTTACCACAGCTGTTCCACATGCAATCAGCTAGTGGAGGACTGCAATTCATGCACAGGCCATCAGCTGATCATGAGCATCACTTACAAAACACAAGCCGCTGCCTAAGCAAAGCAGGTGTACTTTTCCACATCCAGCAGAAAGACAGTGAGAGAGACAGAGACCAAGTAAGAAAAGAAGGGGGTAGGAGAGTAAGAGCTAAGAATGCTTGTGCCACACACTTACCAGTACGGGGTTTCAAACCCCTGCCTGACTATGTATTGCTATTACATTTTTATGCAGTTATTGTATGCGCCACAGAGCTTACATGTTGGAGAGCTGTCCAAAGGTATCTTTGAAGGTGAGTGACATCAGCAACAGTGATAAAGCAGGGCTAAGGTAAGTGTAGTACATGTGCCTGTCCACAAAAGCAGATGTCAAGGAAGACACAACCACACTCTCTCAGGGACTCGCACACATTATCACAGTTGGCAGGGTCAAGATTAGAATTCCTAACCAACTAGTTTGCTACACTACAGTATTACGCAGGTATCACATGCACTGCAAAGGGTATGTCAAGGTGACTGACATCAGAAGGCATGCTACAGTAGGGCAATGGGAGGTGCAGTGAGTGTGAATGGCTTCCAAATCATTAATCTCCACACACACATACACAGATTTGCCAGTACTGACATGCATGGGGTCATTGCTTCACAGGTGACTGTGCCAGAAGACTGTACAAGGCTAGGCAAAGGGTATACTTTGACATCAGGCCACATGACAATGGTCTGCAGTGAGGCTCCAGGGTGTAGTCCCCAGATTGGTCCACACAGGTGGGTATTGTATTCACCATCCACTCATCTGGGTTACTATTGTGGGTGGCCAGTGCTGTGCAATGCTTGCCATGTATGTGTTCTACATTCCATAACATGGACGGTATCTGGGTTGTGCACATGTCTCAGATGCATGTTCTGTATCATGTGGAAATTTACCTGGGGTGTCTGGGGCATGTTGTGTGGACAGATTACCATCTGATGTGACATTCCTGACCTCATGTGATGAGAACTGGCTATGGAACTGAAGTTGATCCTGCACCAACATTGACAGCATGATACAGGTATTCACTAGTGTTAGCGGCATCTGTCCATACAGGGCATGTATAAAATGCATGGTATTTCCTTTGCGGGTTACATTTGCTGACTCTACAGTTGTTGCAGGCGTCCAGTGGGGAACATAGCTAAGGACCACTGTAAGCAATGAATTGCCTATTGTAGGGACTCAACAGGGTGCCATGTCCTCTGTAGACCACTGCAATCACACCGTGGTTACTATCTGTGGGCAATATGCAGGGAACTATCAACACAGTGGTTGTTGCCTAGCCAAGTGTGTTTGTGTATGAGACATGGGTGGAGAGTATTCTCTGGCTAATATAAGGGTTGCCTATATTATTCCCCAATCCATAATGTCACATGTAGGGGTATGGATTGTTTACACAAGCCTCTCTGCTGTCTGACATCTGTTGCCCTTGCAAGGTGGACATTGTGACATATAACTGGAATCTGGATAAGCTGACCCTGAGAATCACTGCTCGTACAACAAGGATGTAGAACTGTTTTTATTAAAAATCCACACGACACAGAATGTAGAGGTTAAGCGCTTTCAACTGTATGTTACAGTCTTCCTCAGAACAAATCATTTAAAAAGTTCATCACTTATATACTCAACTATATTGCATAATTGAATGATTTCTTATAAAACCGCCAAAAACTTTAAAGGCACACTGATAGTCAGCACAAATTGTATTGCAAGCATCAGCTTCTTACCAAATAATGTAAACAGATGAACAAATACATACATGTATAACCTATTGAGATATTTCAAAACGTATAATATATACGTAACAATAATAATATATTGTGTTAACATAAAAAACTATACAGAACAATATGTGTTTATACTAAAAACTTCACTAAATAAAAATGCTGTAGCTAAAGTGCATTTGTGCACACATATTATGTGTATAGGATATTAAAACCAAAAAAACTGATGTCCGTGACTTATTTACAGTTATTCCACATGAGGAGGGTATCAGTATGTTTTATGATTTTCTTTGCAAGCATTCTGGCTTTACACATTCCAGAATACTGATGTTCCAAACAATTATGGATACAATACTTAACAATAATAACTTCATTCTCTTTGAGGGGCAATATTTTAAACAAAAGATAAGGGTGGCCATGGGGGCATCATGTGCACCCCTATTTGCTAATATTGTCCTAGCTGAATGGGAAATTTCCAAGGTTTTCACATCCAAACTATTTAAATACTGTACATTCTATGGATGTTATTTGGATGACATCCTTATTTTATGGGGAGGGACTCAGGAGTTACTGCAAGTACACAGTTTCTACAGTTCACAATGGACATTAATGATGACAGTATACACTTCTTGGACATCACTATCAGGAAGGATAAAGTCAAACACAGGTTGACCTCCACGTTAAACTGGAACCCAACCTACTCCAATACATTGTTGCACTTTTCCAGTACTCACCCAATGCACCAAAAGAGATCTTTGGTGAAGGGGCAGGGAGTTAGGTTGGCAAGGATGGCCAGCGAAGAGGAATTCTTTCTAAATGAAATAGGAATTTTAGAGAATATGCTACTAAGAAGAGGGTATCCCATACATTTTCTAGAACCCATATTTCAGGAAGTCATCACAAAGAGAAAGCAAGGCCATTTTTAACCATATTGGGGGGGGGGGTAAATAACAACAATAGCAGTGGTAAGGTAAACATACCACATATTACCAAGAATTCTTTACAACACTCTATGGTTCTTACTTTTAGTCCACTTTTTGGTAAAATCAAAGAAATTGTAAATCACAACTGGGTACTTTTTGACATGGAACAACAATTTAAAAATAAATTAGGTGACTATCCGGTAATAGTATATAAGATAGACAAGTCAATAAAAAACTTGCTTGAAACTAATGCAAGCAATGTAGTCAAGATGGTGAAATGTGGACATTGTAATCAATGCCTATATATTTTGGAGAATGAGTCTCTGTACATTAGGGATTTTGGCAGGGTAGTCCTGAAGCAAAGGCTTAATTGTCAAAGTAGATGTCTGATATATATAGCAGTTTGCCAACAGTGCTATAGTTTCTAAATAGGGAAGACTATTAAGAGCCTCAATAAGCGAGTTTAGCAACATTTATATGATATTAAAAAGAACAATCTCAAGAATGCGTTCTACAAACACATAAAAGAACACCCTGGTCATCAGTTTAAATTCAGTGCCCTTGAACAGATAGGAAACAATGACGGGAGGGGGGTCCTTCTGACATTTTTTTAGAGTATCGAGAATTAATGTGGCAGCTTAAGTGCAATGCAACATACCCCCCGGGCTTAATGAAACTGTTTCCATTTCTAGCTATCTCAAGTTAAAAGCTGAATTTCATATGTAAATAAAAATGTAATTTTATTAAGGACATTTTAAGCTAATAGACTGTGAAAGAATTAAGAGGTTATTTACTGTTATTTATTTCTGAGAATTTGATTATTAGCTTTGTACTAGTTTTTATATGTTTTATTATCCCAGTTTGCACAACACAGCTCTGTCTCTTCCAAAAGCTGCTTTCAATGTTATGTATAGAAAATGATGTTTTCCTGCTGCTAGTATTATAGGGAATTTATCATTAATTTCAGTTTTTTAAATAATTTGAAATACACCTTTTATAATTAATTTGTTTAATTAGTGTAAGTCATGTGACAAAAGTGCTTATTTAACTAGTGGTTCAGTGTGCTTTTTTGTATTCTGAAGAAGTCAATGCTGACAGCTGACGAAAGTGATAAATAAAGGTTTCTGTCTGTGAGCCGTATTGCTCTTTCTTATTTTATTTATTCAGTTTATTATTGTTTTGTTTGTGTTCACATCAGCAAGCTTGCCAAAGTAGGGTAATGGAAAGTGCAGTGACTGTGACTGGCCTCCAAAGCATTGATCTGTACACCCATACACCCACACAGAGTCTCACAGTTGCCATGTCTGGGATTAGTACCCCTACCTAACTAGTACATCACACTATAGCATTACGCAGTTATAGCATGCGCCATGGAGCTTATAGGGCTACTCCTTCCCCAAAGGTGTATTTCAAGGTGAATGACATCAGCAGGCTTGCCAAAGTAGGCCAAGGGACAGTGCAGTGACTGTCCTCCAAAGCACTGATTCCTACACACACACACACACACACACACACACACACACACACACACACACACACACACACACACAGCCACCATGTCTTGGATTAAAACTCCTACCTAACTAGTATATCACACTATAGGATTACACAGTTATAGCATGCGCCATGGAGCTTATAGGGCTAGTCCTTCCCCAAAGGTGTATTTCAAGATGAATGACATCAGCAGGCTTGCCAAAGTAGGGCAATGGACTGTGCAGTGACTGTGACTAGCCTCAAAAGCATTAATCCCTAGACACACCCACACACACACACCCACACACACACACACACACACACACACACACACACACACACACACAGTTGCCATGTCTGGGATTAGAACTCCTCCCCATCTAGTACATCACACTATAGCATTACACAGTTACAGCACGTGCCACGGAGCTTATAGGGCTAGTCCTTCCCCAAAGGTGTATTTCAAGGTGAATGACATCAGCAGGCTTGCCAAAGTAGGGCAATGGGGAGTGCAGTGTGTGTGAATGGGCCATAAACCATTCGTCTGGAAGCAAGCACACAAATCTCAGTCACACACAGGTTTACATTTCACAGGAATGTGTATACAACTGCTAGATGAATAATGACTTGTACAGTCAAGTTACACAGTTATCACAAGCACCACAGACACTATAGTGCTGAGGGCTACCACAAGCAAATGTCTACAGTGATAGACATTTGCTCATCATGTGGTATTGGCCAACTGGATGTGTGCTGGGTGAGACAGGCCTCATGATGGGAAGCTGTTTGTCACTGTTACTCTCTTTCACTCATATATGTATGTGTATGTTTGGCCTATTACAGTGTCTCATCCTGGGATATATGTGTGTATTTCTATCCGATGTGAGTGCAAAGCATGACTGGTGTGTAATGTGGTGTGTGTGCACAAACATCTGCGACTGACAGATATGTATAGTCCACTGTTGTTGCCAGACATGGGCTTCATTTCTTAAGTGTGGGAGCATGCCCAGTATGACCTTTCAGTATTTTGTTGTTAGACATGGGCTTCATTTCTCAAAGTGTGGGAGTATGCCCAGTATGACCTTATGTACTGAATGTGTGAATCAATTCCAGGTAAGTAGTACTCCAATGCAGAAATTTCTGTTCTACGGCCATACCCTGCTGTGGCCATACCTCATATCTGTACAGATTCACACAGGTTACCCAGAGGCAGGGCTCATATCTCTGGTCATTACCTCTTCACATTTTGGTTTACGAGCAGGTCTGTAGCCACCCATTCCTGTGTTTGCAGGCAGGGATAGTATGTGCACACATTTGAGTTTCAGACTTCATACACTCCATGGCGTCCATGCTTCTAACCCCACTTCTGTTATTCTATCCTCTTCCGAACATTCTGCAAATGATATCTGACAAGTATCCATATATTTATCACTTCATCCCAGCAGTATTTAGGGGATGGTCCACAGTTCATGCAGTAGAACATGATGGACATGCTACTGGGATTTGTCGACATGGCCTTGCATTTGCGTTCTGTGAACTGTTTTATGTTGTCATTTGGGAGTTCATGAGATAATGTACATTGGCTGTACGGGTGAGACACAGGCCTTTGACAGAGGACTATAGGGCATTTTGTAGTGATGCAGGCCATCTGTAGCAGACCAGTAGATTGTGTCACTCCCACAGTCCCTGGCTGCAAGCCACTGTATTCCCCTGGGGTGACAGGGTAGGTGTGCAAGGTGTAATGGCTATAGTTTCTGTCCTTACTGATCAATTGGTGTGGATGCTGACAGGGTGCTGCTTACAGCTAGGGACACACCTGCATGGGACACCTCTTCAGCATGCTGCATTCTGTGGCTATTCTTATACAGAGGTGGGGGTCATATTGTACTCATTCCCAACAGCAGGGATATGACCTGTGAGGTACCTGTGGCTGATGGTGGGGTGAGCTGTGTGCATGTGTGCTATGGAAGCTACTTACAGCTGACTCAGATATACGTGGGGCATTCCACTTATGCTGGCTTGTGCAGGGACATCAGCGGTTTCCCAGTACTTCATACTTGTGCCTTTTGTGATCTGCCAGTTTTTGGCCAAACTACATCAGTATTCCATACTACACAGCCAATTAATGTGCTGCTAACCTGTATGTACAATTCCAACGTTGTGTCCATTTGATAGCAACATTTTATACTCACTCTGTCTAGGGTACTTCCACCTGTGTACTGTTTGTATGTCTGGGCCCACATTCATGCCATGCCCATCTTTCAGATGGTGACAGATACATCTGAACAATTAGTATGGATTACTGCTGGATTGTGTCTTGCTGGGATGCACTGTGTTTGGCACTGCAGTTGTGAGAACTTGGCCCTGTCATCAACAGTACTGGCCACTGGGACCCAATCATCCATGCCTACATGCTGACCACTTTCATACAATATACAACACACAACAACCTAACACACAGAGCCCTGCATATTGCACATGTGCAACAATCTATTACAACTTTGGCAAGCTCAGGTAATCTGTGCTCCACTGTTATTATACCTACACGTACATGTTACTACATTTCTACATAAGATTGGGGGGGGCACACCTGACAACTGTAAACATTTGCTATGACTGTACTCATATTTCAGGTGCTCTGTTGGCTTCCATTTCATTCTGTATTCTGACCTATCATGCAGACTAGAGGCATATCACTGTACTACAGTTCTTAGGTTTTATTGACCTACATTTCAGTTTCAGACCTCTTACCCATTAGAACCAAGATCCTACTGGCTGACCTGTTGTAGTCTGTGTAGGTCTGGAGGAGGGCTGTTCTCCATAGCCATCAATCAGAGGCCTTAGCACAGCCTTTCTTTGTATTTGTCTACACCTGTCCTGCTGGCTGAGACTGTTGTTGGGTATGTGAGCCTCACTGACATGCATGTGTGTGTCCTATGGACACACATTTGGATCACCATATGTCCTGCAGTGGGTTTTGTCACCTTGTCTAGTACTGCCTGCTATGTTGACACCAGTATTTGTTAAGGATTTCATGCTGCAGATATAGGTGTCTACTATCTGCTGCCATTCCCTTACATTCTCATATGCATACAATTGATACAGGTAGCTGAACATACTGCTACATTCAGCAACTGATAGTGAGAGTGACTTACCTTGCAGCTGTGCTGGAACTGAGGATGATGCTTGAGGGCTGACTATGTCGGATGCACATAGTACACTCCCTATACATGGTTAAGCACAGGTAATGTCATGTTTGGCATCCCTTACTGTATGTGTTAGTCAGAGAGAGGAGTCATTCCCTGGGTTCCTACCATGTCAGTGTATGTGCTATGCGTTGCCTCTTTGCCAATGCCTGGGCATGCTAGGCACGCCTCCTTCTGCCTACTGGGGCAGGCTCAGGTTGTTCCTCCTCTGAGTCACTCTGTACCTGTGCTGGCCTTGGCAGTCATGGGGGGCTGTGTGGCCCTGCCCCATGCTGTTTCTGCTGCAGCTGTTTCCGCAGGATCATACTGTGTAGCATGGCACATACAATGACAATTTGGTTACATGTAGCTGGTGAGTACAAGGCTCCACCAGATATGTCCAGGCACCGGAACAGTGACTTGAGCATTCCAAACACACTCTCTATTATATTTTTGGTCTATGTGTGTGCCTTATTACGAAGTTCTTGTTCGGGTATGTGTGCATTTCTGATGGGTGTTAGCCACGGCTCCAGTGCATAACCAGCATCCCCCACTAGGTAGCCATATGGGATGTCCCCATTGGCAAATCTCTGGTACAGCTGCGTCATATGCCAGATGTGGGAGCTGTGATAGCTTCCACGGCTGCCAGCACACACATTCATTATAATGCCCTGGGCATCGCACACGACCTGGCAGTTGATGGAGGAGAAGCCCCTAGCAGTTTATGTAGACTATCCCGCTCGCCAGGTGATGCTTTGATGTGTATGTGCATGCAGTCTATAGGACCCACTACCTCTGAGAATTCTACTTGGTGGAAGAGATGCATATTGCTGGTCAATGCCTCACAGGTGTTGAGGAAATATATGTGTTGACATGGCATCCAGGAACTGGTGGAGTACCCTGGATGCTGATGCCTGTGAGATCCCCATGATATCCCCAGATGGCCTTTGGAAGGTACCTGTGGCTAGTATTCTTAAGCCTACACATACCGTGGTATCCACTGGGATGGGTTCCCCTCTGTCGGTTCTGTGTGTGAGGTGTGGCCAGCACAGCTCAACAATTTGCTGTAGGAGGTCCCTGTCCACCCTATAGCGCTCCACTATCTCCAGCTCATGTAGCCCCTGGTAGGTTACCCTGGGTCTGTACACTCTTCTCCTTCTCCTCACTGTGGGTTGGTCGTCAGCATTGTCATCCTCACCACCCTCAGCCTCTTCCACATGTTGATTTATGAGAGAAAAAGCAGCCCCTATCATTTTGTTGCTTTTTTTTAGGTAAAATTTCCCCATTTGTGTACACTGGTGGTGTAGAGTTTGAAGGGACAAAACAGAGGAAAGGTGTTTGCATAGTTTATAGTAGTGTGCTGTGCTGGGCTGCTGCCTGTGTAATTGGCTGATTCTGATACATTTCACCTGCCAGCTATGAAAGTTCTCCTTGATTACCTTCCTACTGCTTTTCCCTTTCCACTGCCTTCCTGTTTAAGCCCAGAGGTGCGCTGCTCAAACACAGTGCTCAGATGTGAACGGAGCTGCTATTTCCTGGTCTACTTTTTTTTTGTTGTTGTTTAAAACCCGGTGCACGGCGCTCACACCCGTTTAGGCAATGAAACACTGCTAGGCAGTTTCAGACGCACCTCCTTCCTTAGCTCTGCTAAGCTAAGGGCAAACCTGAGCCACAGAGCTGCAATAAGCTTACTGTATGCCTGACACACCCCTCTATGATGTAAGCTAACTCTTAGGCTTGCACCATGGCTCTCCTACACCTACATGGTTGGGTGCTGGCTAGCAATGAGGGGAAATCTGTGATTCAGTATCATTCCCCTCATTTGCATAGAACTGACTGCTAATGCATAGTTACAAGTCTACACTGAGCCTTCCCCCTAAGCAACCACTATTCAGTGGCCTTGTCTTCTACCTGCCATTGACTATAATGGCAAATTTGTGATTTTGCCTAGAAAACTTTGTTCAAGGTTTTATTTTTGGGCCGATCCTGTTTGTGCACCACTGCCCTACGCTTAAACTTCTGAAATCAGCCAAAAAAAAAAATTAGTTATTTTGAAACTATTTTCCATGCCAATGACCATATATTTGGCCATTGGCATGCCTTCCACATTATATAGGTTCATAGGTAGGTACTAGACTACTGGCCCTAAGGCCTATATAAGCTTAGCCAAAAAGGTACCCTGGCTTTCGCCACACAAGAAAATTATTTTCCTGTGCCCATGTCGAGCAGAGCCACAGAAGTGATTCCCGGGGTGAATTTCCTACCTCCCATCCAATCATCAAGATTTTTCTTGAAGAGTGCTAATGAGGAGCTTTGTTTGATATAGATAGTTTGTTCCAGAGTATGGGAAGTCTCTGGGACAGGAATCGATCCCTCAAGCATGTTCTGTTTATTGATATATATTTATATTTATTACATATATTTATTATATACACCTTTTATTTGGGGCTGTCATGGCTCCATTTTGTAGTTTGCAGAAATCTACTCGGTTACTAGCCTAATACATTTCTACAGGTTACACTACTCCTGCACGGACGGCAGACTTCTTCCTGGATCACTAATTCACCTCATTTGCATGGTTTTCACCTGCAGATGGGGTAATTAGCATACAGGAGCTGTGTCCATGCAAGAATAGTGCAGGAGCACACATCCCAGAAGTATGTTCCTGAATCTCTCAGCAGGCATATTGCCTCCAGCAGCTCTTGCACTATTCCTGCATGCCATGCACAGCTTACTGAATCCCGGGGACTGTGTCTTCATGCTGGAATCAAAGGGATTTCAGATACCACTGTATCTTTCTCATGTGGAGTTTCAGAAGAGGTATCAGTGGAATCATGGAAGCCATTAGACCTAGAATCCTCAGGTATTATTTATTTATTGACATTTGCTTACAGGGGAAGTCTAACTTGGTAATAAATACCCATTTTAGCAGAAGCCTGGGGAGAAAAGTTCATGACAGTTAAATAATATAAAATAAAACAATAGTATAGATATAATTAAAAAGCATATATGCATACAATTTGAAAGTGGAATAGATAGGATACAATACAGCATGAGAAGACACCAGTGATATAATAAAAAAAAATACAATTAAATATGATAATCAGTGCATGCAAAAGTATCAGAAGTATAGCGTACTATGCTAGGAAACAATCAAAAAAGATGTTCCCCCTAAGAATGAGGAGAGGGCAAGTGTTGAACGGCTACAGACAGTATGATGAAAGCCTAAACAGAATATAAAGTATTTCTTTCTGTAGCTCACACAGGAGAGGTACATGGGCATAGCAATGAGTTAGTGAGAAATTCTGAGAGTAGACTTAAATAAGTGAAGGCTCACTATAGTTCTGATTGAATTTGGGACAAAGTTTCATAATTTGGCTACGCAGTATGATTACAGACTTTGTCCTATACTTTTTTTTTTCTTGGTTTACAAATTTCAAGCAGGTGTTTGTCTCTCAACTCACCCTCTGCACTCTCAAGACAGTGATGAAGCACTGAGAGGATAGAAGAGTAGAGAGGTTCCATAAATATTTTATTGGTTAGAAGAAGTTGCGTTCGGGCTTTTGATGTGAGAGTTCGCACAAGCTGAGTTCACATAATGCAGAGCAATGATGAGCTCTTTGTGGCAGGTTAGCTGCAAATCTAGCTATCTTATTATAGTATTGGTCGATTTTTTATTTAAGAGAGATCTGGATGTTAGGCCAAACAGGTGAACTATAGAGAAGACAGGGTAAAAGATAACTTGACTAGGGTGATTCTACTGGGAGTAAGAAACCTTTTAGTCTGTATAGCAGGCCTAGCTTTTGATGAGTATTTTTATACAGTTTTGTATGTGAAGATCAAACTTTTAATTTGTCATCTATGGTGACTCCAAGCAATCTGGTATGGGTAACTACTTTAATAGCTGTATGGTTTAGATAGGTAATGTGGAAGTTACTTTAAGCACTGCCACGGGATGTTTGAAACAATTGTAGCAGTTTATTCTTTTCGGGATTAAGTAAAATTTGGTTTTGATGTAGCTACAGTTCAACTGAGTAGAAGGCCAAAAAAAAATTGCCTGAACCTCCTTGTTTTCTGACTGTGCTTCTCAAACATTTTGGAATTATATAGTATATTTTAGTTAATTTATTAAAACTGTATTTGCCTTAATATTGCTACAACTCAAGTGCTCTAGGTTGCACTGCATCTGAATTGTTTTTAGTGTGTTTTAGCTGCTTTTCTGTATATATAGACTTTTCTGTACATGTAGACTAGCTACTTATTCTACTGTATTACTGCCTCTTAAATCATCAGTTGTGCACTTGCTTGCTTCATTCAAAAAGTTTAAAATTGCTAATTTTGCAGAGTTTTAATTGCATTTACCGTTTAGGGCTATACACTCAAGTGTGTTAATCTTTTCTGTGTTTATTTAATGTATTATTGCATTGTTTAGCCTGTTTTAACCAACTCCCCCAAAAAAATACTATTTTGTTTGCTTGTTTCCCGCCTTTTCTTGCTAGTATAGTCCAGATCCCAGGCTTTGCTGGTTTCAGGACTTTATTTTCTGTGTTCAGAGCTATCCAGACCTTGCTGTGGTAGAGGGACGTCCTACTGCTTACCAGTGGGAGTGGTGAGCATTGTACTGCCTTGTCTGACACTAGAGGAGTGGTTTCCAGCTCTGAAATTGTAATTTGATTAGCCATTTTGGACTGATTTCTATCCCTTTCAACTTTCTTTCTTAAAAACGGGAGTGTTTGTGCATTTTTCACATTGTGCAGCACTGCGGGGCTATGGTTAAACTATTCCAGTGCTCTTCAAATTTTCCCTTAGAACTAGCTGGTTTCTCAGTAGTAGCACTAAAATCTGAACCCCTGTGACTAGCAGCCTTAAACTGATACAAGTACTCAACTCTCCTTGTTAATAAGGAAAAATTAATCATAGGCACTAAACAGCCTATAATTGCAAAGTACCTTGCAAAGGTAAGGGAAAACAGCTCTTGTACTTTACAAAAAAAGCACCTTAACAGGCATGTTTCAAGGGTCAGCTTCCGGTGATTTCTCCTGTCCACCTGGTGAATCTGTGCATACTGGGGCAATGCAGCAACTGCCTCATGTACACAGACAACCCTCTCCTCCTACCACCCAACACTACAACCTGTGAGAGATGCACTTACATAGCCAAACTGGAAGCAAAGCTCTCTCCACCCAAGATTGTGCTAGACGGTCAAGAGGAGAAGGTTAACACCTGCACTACACCTCAAACAACACATAGCCTTTCAAAACTCACACCATCAACACCCACACATAACAACACTAAACCCACATATGCGGAGGCCCATAACATTAACCTGCCCAAGCAACAAGGAACTCTGAAGCTGAAACGCAAAAAAACACCAGTCACAACCAAAGTGACACACAGCTCACAACACCAGTGTGCCACCCAACAACAGCCCCTAAGGCAAGACAATGTACCCAACACTTTAGTCATAGGTGACTCTATAGTCAGGCACGCTGATGTCCCACTCACCAGGCTGAGCAAGGAGAAAATTATAGTCAGATGTCTGTCGGGTGCCAGGATCCACCACACAACCCGTGCACTCAAGTCACTCCACAACAAGTACAAATACGACTCTGTCATTGGCCATGTTGGAGTGAATGACTTGAGCTGTATCTCCCTGGACTACATGAAAAGAAACTTGGAAGAGCTCTCAGATCATGTGGCCCAGGAAGGTATGACCCTAGCCCTGAGTAGCATCCTGCCTTCGCCTAGAATGATACCACAGTATAAGGACAAAATTATTGACTTCAACAATTTGCTAAGTTTCTGGTGTCATTCAAAGGGATCCAGTATCAGTCTGCCTGGGATGACATAATCAACAAACCACGATGCTTTGCCAGAGATGGTCTGCACCTGTCAACCCTGGGATTCAGGTTACTGGCTAAAGCTCTTGCCATCCCTATATTGCCTTTTTTAGGCAAGGTTCAAAGGACAACACCACCACCGTAACAGATACAAGCACGCAAAATCTGAAGGTAATGCTAGAAGTCTAACCCTCAAAATGCACTCTCTCGAGGCACTCCTAAAAATGGAGAACATGGATATTTGTGCAGTAACTGAGACCTGGTTCAAGACTCCAGAGAGCACCCCTGCAATACCAGACTATGACTTTTAACACACTTTTCAGCCACCAAACCAAGACCGAAACACTAAAGGTGGAGGAGTGTCCATATTCACCATGGATATTCACACCTCCAGGCTAATTGCCCAACACAATGCATTTGAAATTCTCAAGGTGCAACTAACACTAGGTAAGATTGTAATCCAAATTGTAGCTTTCTACAGATCCCCCACCATGCCCCAAGATTCTCACTACACCTTTCTAAACATACTGGAAAATATTAAGATACAACCAAACACCCTAATACTGGGTGATTTCAACTACCCTGCCATTAACTGGGAAAACTACTCGGGTACCAACACCTTTTCCCAACGGTTCTTGGAATTCATAAATTCCAACACCCTGGATCAACTAATCCATTGTCCCACCAAGGGCTCCATTATCCTTGAGCTGGTCATTACCAACATGGGAGATAGATGCTCCATACCAGTGGTCACCCCCTCATTGGTCAGGTCTGACCATAAGCAAATCACCCTTAACATCCACATACCACCCCACCCCCCAGTAAGGAAACTTCCATAAAAAACTTCTCCAAAGCCAACTTCATGCTACTTAAGTTAGAAGTGACAAACTTCATGGCACCCATGCAGATGGGAGCTGAAAGTTTGACTGCTGAATCCTACACTAAAGCACTGTATGAGCACATCCACTCTTGCATGAATCATGTCATCCCAAACAGAACCAAGATGCTCTCCTCCAAAAAAAGGAAGCTAATCTGGTAGCCCCCTGCCATAAACAAACTATATAACAGAAGGAAGAAACTGTTGCAGAAAAGAGGAAAATCCCAGGATGCAAAAAACTCCCTTACCAGCCTCAGTAAGAAGCTGAGATCCCTCATAAAATCCTCCAAAGCTAGTTATGAAAATAAAATTGCCAAGGATTCCAAAGACAACCATAAGGCATTCTGTAGTTATGTCAAGAATCTAAATGGCAATGCTTAGATCTGCTCTGAGCTACAACAGAATAGCATTAAATATACTGATCCCAAGGATATTGCCAATATCCTGGGAGATCGATTTAGTGCCAACTTCACCCCCCCCCTCTCACCCCCTAAAGGGCACATCTCAATGGTAAAAGACTGCCAAATTCCGGTAATCATGGCCACACAGGTAGAAAACGCACTTTCCAAAGCTAAGAATACAGCATCCATGGGACTAGATGACATCCCGGGCTGTGAACAACATGAACTACAAAATGACCTGGCACCTCACCTAAGTGTCATGTTTAATCACAGCCTCACCTCAGGCTTCATGCCCACTGAGTGGCGCACAGCTACAGTTATCCCACGCCACAAGGGGGGATCCACCTTGGATTCCGGGAACTACCGTCCCATCAGTCTGACGAGCCTGATTTGCAAGGGCATGGAATGCATTATCATGGAACTTATAAACAAAGACATTGGCAACCTTCAAACACTGGACCCCACTCAGTTTGGATTCGTGAAGGGCCGATCCTGTCTCCTGAACCTAAATGACTTCTTCAAATCAGTCTCCAGAGCTGTGGACGGGGGTAAGGCAGTCCCACACAGCCTATCTGGACCTCTACAAGGCCTTCAATACCATCCCCTGTTAAAGCTGGGCATAAACACTATGCCACTCGATGGGTTGCCAACTGGCTTACTGACAGCACCCAAACTGTAAAAGTAGCCGACTCCAAATCCAGCTCCAGACAAGTGGAGTATCTCGGGGTTCAGTCCTGGGACCGCTCTTGCTCAGCATCTACTTCTCTGAAGTACAGGCCAACACTAATGGACTCTGGCTAATAAAGTTTGCAGATGACTGCAAACTGGGAGCCATTATTGAATCCCCAAATTATGTGGCTATTCTACAAAAGGGCCTTACAGAAACAGCTGCTTGGTGCCAGAGCCATGGGCTCAAACTTAATGCCAAGAAATGTATAGTTATCCCCTTTGGGAAAAACCATGTACCCATGAATTACCACATAGGTGGCAGTACACTAAACACCAAACGTGTGATGAGAGACTTAGGGACACAGGTGGACAGTGATCTCGCCTTCGATAACCACATCACCACAACAGTCATGAAATCCTTCTATGTGGTACACCTCATCACTAAGGGCTTTTCATCCAGAAAAAAGGAGGTCATTGCCCCACTGTACTCATCCCTCATTAGACACATTATAGAGTACAACGCCCCGTTTGGTATGTACCTCACAAGACAGCTGCAACAGCTGAAAAGGCTGCAGAAATACCTCACTAAATGAATCACAGGCCTAAAGCAGATGCCCTATGCTGACCATCTAAAAAAACTCTAGCTATACTCTGTGGCATATCGTCTACTCAGAGGCGATCTCTGCTTAACATACAAGGCCATGTCAAACCCTGAGCTGTTGGACATACTCCACTTAAATGAATCCCAATTACTCAGAGCCACATGCTCCAGGAATCTAAACCTTGTCATCACAATGAACAAAACATTCTGGAGGGATAGGTTCCTGACCCAGAGACTCCCGATACTCTGGCATAGACTGCCCATACATGTCAAGCAGAGCGCCTCCTTGTCCCTCTTCAAAAGGAACCGTGATGATTGGATGGGAGATAGGAAATTCACCCCGGGGATCATGTCAGTCGCCCTGCTAGACAGGGGTCCAGGGAAGTAAATATTGTGGGAAGAAATATCCGAGGAATTGTTTGGCTAGGCTTGTATAGGCCCTAGGGCCGATAGCCTAGTACCAACCTATGGACTGCAGTTTTAGTGGGCTGTCACATGAGTAGATGAGAGTTGACTCATTTGCATACTAAATAAGGCAAGCTTGCAAAGAGGAGGTATACTGGTCATAGGTTCATAGGAAGTTAATAGGTTATTGGCCCTGAGGCCCTTACAAGCCTAGCCAAGAATTTAGCCCATGTTCCAACAGGTCAGCACCTTATGCCGCTGTCCAGCAGGGACAAAGGTGGAATCCCAGGGGTGTATTTTCTGTTCCCCATCCAGTTATGGATGGAAATGTTAAAGAGCAGTGAACTGAGAATACAGACTTGAGAAACACCTGCTTTAACTAGGAGTGAAGGAGAGAGAGCACAGCCATCTTTCATATTAGGAAGTTAGAGCATCATAGAAGAGTTGGTTTGAAAAGGCTTAGAGAGGACATTTAAGTCAGAAGTTTCTCATGTCAAACTGTGTCAAAGGCTTCTGAAAGATGCAGAAAAAGAGAAGAGATAAACTTTCCTTGGTCTCTTGTGTTATTAATGGTGTTAGAAAAGTTGAGAAGAGCTACAGTGGTGGAGTTGCTAATGAATACACTTTTCCAAGATCTTAGAAAACTGGAAACAAGATGGCAATCTGCCAAAAGTTAGAGATTTCAGAACAGTTAACTTCTTTATGGAGGGGAATAATAAATATTTTTCCCCACATGGCAGGGACATGGAAGTCTAGAATAGATCTGTTAATGAAACTTGAGACTAGGCATGCAATAAAGTTTGCAGTGAGTTTAAGGTACTCAGCAGTGACATTGTCAGTAGAAGAACAGGGTTTCATTTTCTTTAGTAGCTGTCTAGCATGATGCAGAAACAAGGTTGGTGATTAAAGGCAGTGATGTTAGGGCCACTAGAGATCTGAGGTTGATTAAATGGTTGAGGAGAGCTGGAGGTAAGAGAGGCTATGATGTCAATAAAGAAAGTGTTAAATTTGATAGCTGTTTCTGAGGGAGGCAAGTCCACACAGGCTAAGAATTTATTTGGATTTATTTTATTTTATTTTTTTTGTGATTACCTTCTGGATCTGTACAATATATTTTTTGTCCAGGTGAATTTGCTTCTTGGCGAGGTTATACAACTCTTTGTACAGATGTAATGGATTAAGGGTTTTTATCTGTGCCATTGTTTCCATTTTTTGTCAATTTTTTTGCATGATAATTCTAGTTAAACGAGTCAGTTATGTGGTTTGAGTACTTTCTACTCTTTTATTTCTGGTAGGGGAAAGGGTATTTAAAGAATTCATGAATATCTTGTTGAAGTTGTTCATGGCTGTGTCTAGGGGTAAGGTCTTGAGTAGAAACCAATTAAAGAATTTGAGTAAATTATTGTCTGCATCAGGATGAAAGTTAGAAATTTAAAATTCACTAAGGGAATCCGGTAGTACCCCAGAGTTAGTATACTTGCTGGGGCTGAAGATAAGGATCTAGTGACGGATAGAATTTTTTATGATTTGATGAACTGAGAAGGAGAAAAGATTAGCTGTTTGAACTCATAAAAGTTGAGACAAGTAGTTGGTGTGTTAGATGCATGGATAACCATTCAATGTTAATGTCTTCTAAGATAATAGTTTTAACAGTAATATTTTTATAGGTACATAGGTTGGTACTAGGCTATCGGCCCTAGGGCCTATACAAGCCTAGCCATGACAATTACCTAGATATTTCTTCCTACAATATTTACTTCCCAGCAAAGAAGTTCTTCTAATAAGCTAATACTATTATCAGGCGGCATGCATATGGCAACTATACATAGCTTTGTATGCTTATTAACATTGAGAAGACAGATAAGTTCTGCATTTTGGAAGGCTGACATGCTAGCTGTGAGGGATGAGAAAGTTGGACAGTTAATATAAACAATTGCACCACCTCCCCATTTTTTGTGTAGCCTGTCACATGAAATTATTGTAACCAGGAGATAGAACTTCAGAATCTTTTATATGGGGTTTTAGCCATGTTTTGGTAATTACAATAATATCTAGAGAGTACTGAAGAAACTACTCTTGAAGGTCTGTAACTTTGTTTAGAGCACTAGGAATATTAATGGAAGAGAAGTTTTGTAGGTGTGCAGGGGTTAGGAGTAGTGGAGGGTGAAATGTATGATACTGAGGGGCTGGGGTTTGAATGAATGTTAACCCAAATAGTGACTTTAGAAAAGAGTGGATTGATATTAGTGTTTTTTTTTTGTTAATAAAATATATGACTTTATTCCAGGTTATATCAAAATGAACTAAATGGTTAGAAGTTTTGTACTTCAAAAGGTGAATAGGTTGGACATTAAATACACCCGAGGAAATAGGCATGAAGGAGGGTTTAGCCTGAATATAGGTAGCGTGGCAGGTAGTGTGAGTACGAATAGAGAGAGATAGTACCGTGGTAGGTAGTAAGGTGACAGAAAATGAACAGCAGAGGTGTGAAGATGCACAAGGATAACTTGGTAGATACAAAAGACTATGGAGTAGTTAAGGAGAGATTGTAACTGAATGCAAAGGAAAAGATATTAAAGGAGAAGGGATCAAAGTAAGGGGGAAAAAGATGAGAGATTGGAATTGGTTTGCTGGAGATTCCAGACAAGGTGATCCCTTATAAAGGGGATGGAGAAAGGTAAATTTTAATAGAGAATAGTCAGTTAAAGGAATGAAGACTATATCTGGGTGTGCCGGGGTGAAACTGTGAATTAGGGGAAGTATTAGGAAGAGAATAATTAAGTGGGTGATGCATATAACAGAAGATTTGTGGGTATTATGTTTTCGGTCAATATTATGAAAGGAAGGGAAATAGTAAAGGAGGACTTGCCAAGGAGGAAGAAGTGAATATTATACAAGGGAGAAAAGGAGAATAAAAAGAATATATTGTATTATTGTAATGTTAGAACAATAGAAAAGAGTGCATTAAATGAGCAGTAGAGAATAAGTGTGCAAGTAAGGGATATAAGATTGTGAAGGGTTTGGGTGAATGCTATTGGATAATGAGGTAGTAGCAGGGACTGCTGTAGGAACAGTAGGGAATAGGAATGAAGAAAGGGAGAGGATATGTGCAGTATAAATTCAGATAAGGAGGGGGTATGGAATTAGAGGGAGGGTAGGGGAGCACAGTGAGCCCTGGCATAGCAAGGGTGAATGGAGTGGGATGGAACCCCTCACAGATGGAGGTACTGGACCAAGAAAAATAATCAATGATAATGGAGATAAGGGAAGGTTTAAACAGCAATATGAGCACTTTTTTCTAATATAATGTGAGAAACTCAACAGGACAGTGGACCAGAGAAAGTTTTAAAAAGTTCCTCATGGGTAAGAAAGCCATATGTTAAAGTCAAGACAAGCTCTCATAGGTAAGAAAGACACACATATCAAGATATAACACCACTACTAAAGGTAAAGGACAATTCAAGTGTCAATGTACTTCAAGCTGGTTAGCGGTGTTGTAGCTTAAGCTCAGTGGTACAGATGGTTTTAGCAGCTTTCTTAGTGGCACCCAAAGTTGACAGTCTGTATACTGTCTGCACAGCAGGCTGCGAATACACCTAGCAGAAAATAGAAAATTATATGCAGAATGACATAGAAAGGCAGTGAAACCGATGACTTTCAATACTGAGTTGAAAGAGCAATCTTCCAAGTCTAGTACACCCAAACACGGCAGTCTATATACTGTCTGCATTGAAAAATATTTTTTGCAGGCTGCAAATCCACCTAGAGGAATATAGATCATTGTATGCAGAATGAGAGGGATGACTTTCAATAATGAGTGGAAGGAGCAATCTTGGAAACCCTGAGCAGCTATGACTCTGCGTGTGTGTGTGTGTGTGTGTGTGTGTGTGTGTGTGTGTGTGTGTCTGTATGGGCAGCTGCAACAGAAGTATGAGAGGAAACCTTCTGGAATAGATCTAAATATATATCTGTTTTTCATGTGGAAGAAAAGCTCTTTGTACTGAGGTGTCTATCAAGCATCCCAGAAACACAATCTTGTGAGACAGTGTCAAAAAAGGCATTTGAGTGTTCGCTTGGAATCCCGCCCTGTGTAGGAGATCTATTACCCAGGAGATAGATTCCTGACACTATGAAAAAGGCTATGCAAAGATAAGAAGAAAGTAATCTAAATATGGAAAAAATGTGGATACCCTGTAGCTTGCAGTGGGCTACCACAAAAGTTAGATACTTTGTGAACACCCTTGGAGCAAAGGACAGTCCAAAGGGTAAGGCAGAGAACTGATATGACCAAAACACACAAAACCCTAAGAAACACCTAAAATCTGGATGAATAGGAATGTATGATAAATCTTTTAAATCTAGGGTTACTAGGAGACTCAGTGAGGGAGAAGGCATGGCAAGTTGTGGAGTGAAAGCATTTTCAACGTGGGCATTACCAAAAAATGATTCAGGAAAGAGATCCATAACTGGTCTCCAAGAGTTTTCTTTCTTTGGTACTAAAATATTCCTAAGAAAACTCCTTCCCCTAACTGAGGAGGAGGAACCACTTGTATTAACCCTGAGACAACACTGTGATGTAAGACAAGAAGAAAAAGAAATGTTTAGAATGTCAGGTGAGGATGAATTCCCTGACAAGGAGGAATTTCCTCCCAATGCCATCTGTAACCTAGATGGATCAGATTCAGGACCCATTTGTCTGAAAATCTGTTGCCAAAGACAGAAATGGAGATTCAGACTTTCTGGAAGGGATAATGGACTGCCAATGTAGGAGACAGGGATAAAATCCCTCTTAAAGTCATTCTGATTTATTTGACTGTCCTTCATTCTGTGGATTTCCTGCTTTCATTTTGGAACCTCCCTACCAATGCATTTTAAATGTCTGCTTACCAGCATTCTGGTAAGGTTTGCCTAATGGTTAAGGTGTTTGCCTTACAAACACAAGGTGCAGGGTTCAAGTCTCACAAGGGATAATTGGCTAGGCTTAAAATGGCTCACAAGGGCAGTTAGCTTAGTACTAACCTATGAACCTATTCTGCTGAGATGGTTTATTTTCATTTTTACCAAAGTTAGACAAGGGATCAGAGAATCCCTTGGAGAACTTAGAAAAGGGCTGAAAAATCTGAGACATTCACTGAATCAGCTTTTCTGTCTCATCACACCTTTTAGTAACTTCTGTATTACAGGGTTCAAAAGCTAAATTTCTATCCAATGTAGAATTCAAAATTTCATTCTTGATATGTTCTAGTAGGTTCTGATAATGTAGCCAGGCAAACCTCCGTAAAACCAGTGGCAGCAGCCCTGGAAGTAGTATCGACAGAGTCATAAACACATTTTAAACAATGAGTAGTGATTTGAGAAATAAAAGAAACTAAATCACACAATGAAGATTTTTTCCTGCCAAGAGGAAGTATGTACATCCTTCATAGTTTCACAATTAGTCAGGATAAACTTCAACATACAAGTCTAACAGGTTAGAATTATAAAAATCAGAGTTTGAGATGCATAGACTTTTACTCAAACTTATCAAAAGCTTTACCATCCTTATCAGAAAGAGAATGGTTAGAATTAACATCATGTTTGACAGTGACTGGATTTACTAAAGCTATAGCTGCTGGGTCAGGTCTGGGATTAGTGTACAAAAACCTGAAAGACGGAGGAACTTAATACAATCTATCTGCTTTCTTAGGGGCAGCAGGCTGACTGTCAGGGAAACGACAAGCTGCGGCAAACACATCCTCCAGTGCTGAAAACGATTGGGGATGGGTGACAGTTCTGGAAATTCTAGTTGTAGCAAATTATAACATTTTTTTTAAATGACAGAGAAACCTCAGTCTTCTCCCACTGAATATTTTGGTTTGCTCTAGAAAGAGTCTCAAAAAAAAAAAAAAAAGAAAATCCCTCACAGGGAGAATCAGATACCACACTCTCCTCAGAATATGAATCAGAAACTAGAGGAGAAAAAAATGATTCTGTCCCTTCTCAGTTCTTTGCAGATTCCAATTCTTGAACCTTTTCACAGAAAAGGAATCCCTCCTACCCGAATGGTTAAAATCCCACACAAGACTCTGAGCCAAGCCCAATAAATTACTCCTGTTCGGAGTAACTGACACAGGAGTAAACAGGTAGTTATGTACTCACCATAACGATCGATGTATGTGGTCCATCTCGCCTCACATTCTTTACTCACGGGTTTGGAGCCGAGAATCGGCTCCGACTCGGCCAACTTATTTTCTAGCACAAAGTCTCTAATTGGCTGGGTTAACCCGGTATCCCAAGATGCACCTCGCCCTAGCCCCAGATCTAGTTTGCAGCCATCCTAATCACACCCCACACACACACACTGCCACTGGAGGGAGCTCCAGTCTGAAAGGAAAGAAAAAACAACTGACATTGAAGGGTTCTCAGAACCAATTTTCCTCCAAATCCTATAGGAAGGGGGCAGGTGGGAGGGTACGTAAGAATGTGAGGCGAGATGGACCACATACATCGATCGCTATGGTGAGTACATAACGCCTACATTCTTTACTCACGGGACAGCGTCCCCAGCACCTCTATCCTGGGCGGCTCATAGGAAAATACTTCTGAGAACCGTGGAACCAAAGGAAGCCTGGCCCCTAGAAGCCACGTCCAACTTGTAATGAGTAATAAAGGTGTACGGAGAAGCCCAAGTGGCCACAGCACAAATGTCATCCAATGAAAGCCTTGCATGGTATGCTATTGATGTAGGCACTGCCCTGGTTGAATGAGCTTTAACAGGAAAAGGTAAATTTCTGCCTGCTGATGAATAGATAAAGGAAATACAATCTTTGATCCATTTAGAAATTTTGCTCTTGGAAACAGGACAACCTGTTCTGTTTTCTGAGAAGGACACAAAACAGTTGATCAGACTTCCTAATATGCTTAGTCCTGTGTAAGTAGAATCTTAGATGTCTGTGCACATCCAACTGGTGAAACCTAAACTCTGCTTTATTGGAAAAGTTTGGAAAGAACACTGGTAACTCGATAGACTGATGCAGATTAACAGTGGATGACACCTTCGGAAGGAAGGACGGGTTAAGTCTCAGGGAAACTCTGTCCTTATGGAAGGTCAAATACGGAGGCTTAATGGACAAGGCTTGAATCTCTGATACTCTTCTGGCCAATGTAATGGCCATCAGGAAAGCCGTCTTCCAAGACAGAAATTTTAATTTACAGGTGGCAGCCAGTTCAAAGGGCAGTGAAGTGATGGCTTGTAACACAAAGTTTAGATCCCATGGCATGACAGGTTCTGAAACCGGAGGGTGAAGTAACTAGGCGCCTTTCAAGAAGGCCTTACAAAGTTTATGGCCCATAAGAGAAGGCTCGTAAGATATATGAAAGTTGGAAATTGCAGCCAGCTGCACCTTAATGGTAGCAGGTGCAGAACCCTGTCGGAAAAGCATGGCTAAAAAGTCTAAGACCGACGGAATTGGGGCTGTGAAGGGGTCCAAACCTTGGGCCTGAGCCCAAATGGAGAATCTCTTCCACTTGCTGGAATAAATCCTTCTGGTGGAAGACTTATGAGACGAAGACAAGATGTGTACCACCTCAGGTAAAAAGGAATGTCGTCTAACTAGTGATGGAAGTGGAGCAGCCAGGCTGTCAACCTGAGGGTTCGCAGGGAGGGGAGGAGCTGTCCTGACATATGAATCAGTAGGTCTGGCACTGGGTCTAGAGTCCAAGGGCCGTCCACTGAGTACTGCTGAAGAAAGGGGAACCATACTTGTCGAGGCCAGTGTGGAGCAATTAGAATCATCCTGCTTCCCAAGGATATGGCTTTCTGAATCACTCTTGGTAACAGTGAAAACGGAGGGAAAGCATAGATCAGACCGGGGGGCCAATTGTGGACTAGAGCATCCCTGGGTGACTCCCCCTGTGGGGGAATCAGTGTGAAGTACTTGCTGCATTTGGCATTGAGAGGGCTGGCGAAGAGATCGCAGCAAGGCTGACCCCAGCTGTTGAAAATTTGAACCGCCACTCGGTCGTTCAGGGACCACTCGTAAGGCATCAGATTAGCTCTGCTCAGCCTGTCCGCTATCACGTTGGTCTTTCCCGGAATGTGCGTTGCCACTAAAAAACATTGGGGAGACACTGCCCAATGCTACACTTGCATGGCCTCTTTGCAGAGAGGATAAGACTTGGTTCTGCCCTGCTTGTTCAGGTACCACACCACGGACATGTTGTCCGAGTGAATTGCAATCGTTCCCCGAGGAAGAGAGCTTTGGACTGCCCGCAATGCTAGTAACACCGCTCTCATCTCTAGAACATTGATGTGCAGGTGTACCTCGTGATCTTGCCACGTGCCTTGGACCGTCCTGCCAAGATAATGCCCCCCCACCCCATCTGGGAGGCATCTGTGGTCGCCGTGGCCACTGGAGACATAGGAATCAAGCTCTTCCCTTTGGCCAGATTGGTGGAGCATAGCCACCAGCGGAGGTCCTGTTTGCACCGTTCCATGAGAAGTATCAAGTGGGAAAGAGGAAGTTTCTGAAAGGACCATTGGGCCGAAAGGAGCCATTGTAGGATCCGCATGTGTAACCTGGCTAGAGGCACCAGCATGATGGTGGCAGCCATGGATCCCAGGAGCTGGAGAACTAACCTGGCCTGAACTCTCTTGAGGGGCAACAATGCGTGAATCTGAGACTGCAGCACTCTTATTCTCTCTTGTGGCAGAAAGGTCTGCATTTGAATAGAGTCTAGCTCGGCGCCTATAAAAACAACACGCTGTGAGGGCAGCAAGGCAGACTTTTCCCAGTTCAAGGTAATTCCTAGTTGGTGACAAAGTGTAATGGTAGCCTCCCTGGCTTGAATAAGGAGATGCCTGGTGGGGGCGGTGAGAAGCCAGTCGTCCAGATATGGAAACACCTGGAATCCCTGACGTCTCAGGTGAGCCGTCACCACTGCCAGACACTTGGTAAACACCCTGGGGGCTGTGGTGAGACCAAAGGGCAGGGCACGAAATTGGAAGAACTGGCTCCCAGCCAGAAGCGTAAATGAGTCCTGGATGCCTTGTTCATCTTGATGTGGTAGTAGGCATCCTTGAGATCGATGGAGCACATCCATACTCTTTTTTCCAGCAAGGGAAAAATGGACTGAAGAGTGACATTTGGAACTTGGACTTTAGAACGTAGTGATTCAATCGGCTGAGATCCAGAATGGGCCTCAGGTCCCCTGTTCTTTTCGGCACTAAAAAGAGTCTTGAGTAAGTTCCTGATCCGATATGGTCTGAGGGGACTGGTTGGATGACTCCTTTTTCTAGCAGTTTTGAAACTTCTAGTGCTGCTTGATCCCGTTGACTGGGTGGAACATCCGGGATTCTTTTGACTGGAAGGGGTGTTGATAAAAAGGGGATGATGTAACCTCTGGTAACTATTCGAAGCACCCAACGATCCTGGGTGATGCTTTCCCAGGCTTCCGGATGCAAAGAAATTCAGCCCCCGACTGGCTCCGGAACAGCACAGTCGGGCAATGCCTCAGGAACACTGAAAGGAAGACCCGCAAAAGGAATTGCGGTCTCCCGAGTTGCGGGGGCCTCCTCTGCCTCTAGGACAGCGTCTTCCAGAATAATTTCCCCCTCCTCTGCCTCTGGAGGGGGACTCACCTTGAGCAGCAGGGAAAGACCTCTGTGACTTCTTGAACCACATTTTCCCTCCTCTCTGAGCCTTGGGGTAAGGCCTAGAAGGAAGAGAGAAACGGGCCCCTACGGCAGATAGGGTCTTCCCCTCCTGTTCACATCTGGTGAGGGTGTCTTTCACTTTGGTCCCGAAGAGTGAGGACTCATCAAAGGGGGCGTCAGTGAAGGAAGACTTAAAGGCCTCCGCAAAATGACACAGGCACATCCAGGCTTGCCTTCTGAGAGCTACACCTGAGCTAGCTGCCCTACTCGCCCCTTCGGCTGCATAGGATATGAGCCTCATGGACGAGTTGACAATGGAACCAAGGGTAGACAACTGGGCGTTAACAGTCTGCGCTACCGCCTCAGGCATGATACCCATCAGAGTGTCTCCTAGCTCCTTAAGGAGATCTCTCTGGAGCTGAGTAAAATGACAAAGATAATTCAGCGACCGCAATGTAAAGGTCGCTGAAGACAAGGTACGCTTCCCGTACCGGTCCATACTCCTGGACTCCTTGTTAGGAGGATGGATGGAAGAAGAAGCCTCTGCAACTTCCTGCTGAGTGGCTGCCGCCACCAGCAAGGCATCTACGGAAACCCCTTTGGTCAGGAACTCTTTCCCCGGAGGAGCAGAAAGAAACTTATTTGGATGTCTAGGCACCGGTTCCAAGGAATCAGGGGTCTCCCACACCCTTCGACAAATCAAATCCAGCAGTTCATCGAAGGGTGGAGACACCCAGGAGGCAGACGGCTGAGCTCCGAAGGCCTTGAGGAAAATCGACTCTCCTCAGAGGGGGTCTTGGAAGACCGGTCGCCTCTCTGCCTCAAAATCTCCAGGATGTCGGAGAAAGAGACATCACCGGAGGATGACTTAGGGGACCCCTCAGACTCCTTGAGGTCGGTATCTGAAGTGAGGGACTCGTCCTGGGAGTCTATGTGCTTCCTTTTGCACAACTTCTTTCTAGGGGGCTCCTCAGGCACCGAACCTGAGGGGCCCTCAGAAAGTTGGGGACCGCTCATGGGGGTATCCTCAGACCTTCGGGCTCTGCCATCTACGGACAGGGGTGTGTCAGAGGCTCTAGCTGGGGTGTAGGGGGAAGGAGTGACCGATCTGGGTGATGTAACTGATGATCTGGCCAGTGCACTCCTCATGGCCTCGAAGGCAAGTCCCCCGAATCAGAGGACCGACCCTTCTCCGAGACCACAACCGGAGTCGGGGTTCCCCGAGCTGAAGCAACAAGAGTCCCAAGGTATCGCCCTCGGGTCCGACTGAGGAAACCAGAGTACTGAAACCAGAGGACAGAACCGACATGGTTGGAGCCGTCAGCTCCAATAAACTTGCAAGGGGTATCGGAGCCGACATGAGAACATCATTCGGCGTGGAGCACTCTGGCTCAGATGACACAGGGGTGCTCGGAGGAGGAATCATCGGTACAAGAATAAGGACTGGCTCTGGAGCCAACTGGGCTGGGGCCAAGAACAATTTTGCTAACACCGGCAACTGCAGGAGCCTCTGGACCACCCTATCCACATCCAAATCAGGCAGCCTAGAGGATTTGGAGAAAATAGAGGGAGATTGGGATCTCCTACCCGGAGACTCAGGCCTAACACTGGGTGACTGGCTCCGAATAGGTTCCAATAATATCGGGGCCGAGGTCGACTCCAGTACAATGGATACCTCCTGTGGCCCCGAGGACAATGGAGCCGAGGAGGCAGTATCCACTTTCGAAACTTTCTCCGAGGGCTCCAAAGAGACAGATGGAGCCGGAGATCTTTACTTGGCCTTGGAAGTCTTAGACTTAGTACTAGAAGAAGAGTCTAAGGACTCCTCAAAAGAAGGTTTAACCAGGCCCTTCAAAATCAACTTATTTTTTCTTTCCTGCAATACCCTCGGGCTAAAAGCGTGGCAAAAACTGCAGGACTCTTGCAGGTGAATAGCACCAAGATAATAAACACAGATAGAATGCCCATCTGTGATGGACATCTTGTAGCCACATTTAGAGCATTTCTTAAACCCAGAGGGTTTATGCTCTTTCTGCTCTTTAGACATAATAGTACACAGCACCCACTCAACTGACAACGACAGACACGAGAGTAAGGCGGGAAAACCAAACCAAGAACAACCAAAGAAACTCTAATTTAAACGTTTCTTTAGTGTAGCAAGGAATCTAACTACCGACCAACAAAAATAGAAGTTATGTTCTTACCATAACGTTCCATGTTAGTTGTCTTCTTCTCGCCTTCTTTCTTGCTGGATGGGTTCGGAGCCAATCCTCGGCTCCAACTCGGCCACTCTAAAAGCTCGAGAGTTGGTTCCACCGGCTCGAGGCTCCCCTTATATCCCACAATGCTAGGCGGTAATACCTCAGATCTCGTTTGTAAGCTAGGCCCAGCCAAGAAGAAATCCAGAAACACTGGAAAGGGGAAACCCACCTCTATAAAATGACAGAAGGAAGGTGACCTAAAACCTGATGAAGGAATATATACATAGTACAGTATATACATATATACAAATAGAGGTGGTAGGAAGAAAAGGTCACAATCAAGCTCCTCTAGGTCTGTCCAGGCTAGGGGGAAGGAGGGTGGGACGCAAGAAAGAAGGCGAGAAGAAGACAACTAACATGGAACGTTATGGTAAGAACATAACTTCTATAGGTTAAGTTGTCCATCTCGCCTTCATTCTTGCTGGATGGGACCGTGTCCCTAGCACCTTGTCCCGGGTGGCCTATCGGAACAGACTCTTGAGTACAGTGGAACCAAAGTTAGCTCTGTGTCTAGAAGCTAAGTCCAACTTATAATGAGAAATGAAAGTGTGAGGAGTAGCCCATGTAGCTGCTGCACAAATCGTATCAATAGGCAGCCTGTCTTGGAAAGCTATAGAAGTAGCCAATGCTCTAGTTGAATGAGCCTTAGGTTTGTTAGGTAACTTTTGATGCCTAATCTCATACACAAAGGAAATCAAGGATGTAAGCCATCTGGAGAGTGATACTTTCGAAACTGGAAGGCCCTTTCTGCCTTCTGCATAAGAAACAAACAATTGGTCAGCTTTTCTGGTCTGTTTGGTCCTATCCAAATAATACCTTAATTGTCGATGAACATCCAGCCAATGTAATTTTTGTTCAGACCTGTTAGAATAGTTAGGAAAAAACACAGGAAGGTCAATGTTTTGATTTAGGTGTGTCGCAGAGGCTACTTTGGGTAAAAAGGATGGGTTGGTCCGTAAGGATACCCTATCCTTATGAAACAAAAGATATGGTGATCGACTGCAGAGTGCATGAAGCTCCGAGACCCTTCTAGCCGAAGTAATGGCTACCAAAAAGAGTGTTTTCCAGGATAGCAATTTCATAGAACAGGAAGCTGCAGGTTCAAAAGGGGGAAGAATCAAAGATGTAAGAACTAAGTTAAGGTCCCAAGAAGGAGGAGGATTTCTTATAGGTGGCTTGAGAAGAAAAACTCCCTTCAAGCAGGCTTTGCAAAGCTTGTGAGACATGATGGCAGAATCCGAGATGCCCACATGAAAGTTAGATATAGCTGCCAATTGAACCTTAAGAGTAGAAGGAGACGAACCTGCGTGGAATAGTTCGGCTAAAATATCAAGGACCGATTGAATGGGAGCAGTGAAAGGATCTATGTCCCTTCCTTGTGCCCAATAAGAGAAACGTTTCCACTTACTAAGATAAATCTTCCGAGTGGAGGACTTATGGGAAGCTATTAAAATATCTCGAACTGAGTGAGATATTAGAGGAAGCCTGGCTAGGGCTGGAATTGGAGGAACCAAGCAGTGAGGTTCAGAGAGGGAAGGGAGCGATGTAACTGACCCGACTGATGGGTCAAAAGATCTGGAACTAGGTCCAGATGCCAGGGTTGCTCCAACAGAAAATGGTGTAGAAAAGGGAACCAAACCTGTCGAGGCCAGTAAGGGGCAATGAGGATCAAGGAAGCTTTCTGAGCGATGGCTTTCTGTATCACTTGAGAAATTAGTGGGAAGGGAGGAAATGCATACAGAAGTCCCCGGGGCCAAACTTGGACTAGAGCGTCTCTGCTGGGATGGCCTGGTAGAGGAAAGAGGGTGAAATAATCTCTGCACTTGCTGTTTTGGGGAGTAGCAAAAAGGTCGCAGCAAGGCTGGCCCCACTTCAGAAAAATTTTTTTCAATCCTGAATTTTTCAGAGACCACTTGTGAGGCATGAGAATAGCTCTGCTCAATTTGTCTGCAATGACATTGGACTTCCCGGGGATGTGCGTTGCTATCAGAAACCGCTGAGAAGAAATTGCCCATTGCCACAGTCTGAGTGCCTCTCGATATAGGGGGTAGGATCTGGTTCCGCCTTGTTTGTTGATATACCACACTACAGACATGTTGTCCGTCTGTATTGCTATCGTTCCCATCGGAAGAGAGTCTTGAAGGGCTTGCAACGCTAAAAGCACTGCTCTCATCTCTAGAACATTTATATGCAAGTGGCGTTCGTAAGGTTGCCATATGCCCTGGACTGTCCTTCCCTGATAATGCCCCCCCACCCGATCAGGGAGGCGTCCGTTGTCAGAGTAGCAACCGGAGGGGGAGGGACAAAGAGTCTTCCTAGGAAGAGCTGGGGGGAAGAAATCCACCAAAGAAGATGATTCCTGCATGCTTGCGTTATCACAATGGTGTGGGACATCGGAAGTTGTTGGTATGACCATTGTGTGAAGAGCATCCATTGTAAGATTCTCATGTGAAATCTGGCTAATAGAAGTAGAGGGATAGCAGCTGCCATTATCCCCAGTACTTTCAGGACCAGTCTGACTTTGATTCTGTTGCTGTGGAAAGGAAGAGAGACTAGTTTGTGTATGTCTGCTATCCTTTGGTCTGTGAGTCTCGCTGACATGCTGACTGTGTCTAGATTTGCGCCTATGAAGGTAATAGCATGACAAGGTGACAAAATTAGAAGTTATGTACTCACCATAACGTTCCATCTGAGTAGGTGTATTCATTTGTCTGCAACCTGTGGGTTATGGATCCGATATCGGATCCGAACCGGCATGGTTTACCAGCTATGGATCCAAGCTCTCAGCTCCTCCCCTCACCCATAATGCCCTGCTCTACCCTCATGACCTCAGATCGAGTTTGCCAACAGCAAGAACACCCTGAAAAGGGTAACACATAATATGCAGGAAACTGAAAGGCCAGGGGGATAGGAGGGCGGGATGGTTGCAGAAAAATGAATACACCTACTCAGATGGAACGTTATGGTGAGTACATAACTTCTAAATCTGAAGTAGGAGATTCATTTGTCTGCAACCTGTGGGACAGAGTCCCCAGCTACCTGAATGTTGGGCGGCCATCATGGAAGGATATTCCGGAGCACCGCGGAGCCAAAGGATGCTCTACCCCTAGATGCAAGATCCAACTTGTAGTGGGAAATAAAAGTATGAGATGAAGCCCACGTGGCTGCTGCACAAATATCATCTAGAGGAATCCTAGCCTTAAAGGCTGCCGAGGTAGATACTGACCGGGTTGAATGGGCGTGTACACCTCCGGTGCGGGCCTTCCTGAAGCTTGATAAGCCAATAAGATACACTGTGAAATCCAGCGAGACAGAGAGACTTTAGAAATTGGCTTGCCCAAATTAAATTTAGCAAAGGAAATGAACAACTGGTCGGATTGCCTATGACCAGCCGCTCTGTTTAGATAAAATCTAAGTTGCCTGTGAACATCTAAGGAGTGAAGCTTGTATTCACCTTTGTTTTCATATTTAGGAAAGAAAACAGGGAGGTTAATGGATTGATTAATGTTTGCTTCAGAAGCTACTTTAGGAAGAAAGGACGGGTTGGTCCTGAGGTAAACACGGTCCGGATGAAAGACCAAGTAAGGAGGTTTAGCTGATAATGCTTGGAGCTCTGAAACTCTCTTGGCGATGTAATGGCTACTAAAAAGCCGCCTTGAAAGACAAGAATTTGAGATCCACCGTAGCCGCTGGTTCAAGGGGGCGGTCAAGGCCTGGAGAACTAAGGAAAGGTCCCAGGAGGAACCGCTTGTTTTACAGGGGGCCTGAGAAGGAAAGTACCTTTAAGGAAAATTTTACACAACTTGGCTGACATGAGTGGACTAGAGTCATGACCAATGTGATAATGTGAAATTGCCACCAGTTGTACTTTGACTGTGGAACTGCTGGCACCATCGTTAAAAAGAGTGGTTAAGAAATCAAGCACTAAAGGGAGAGGAGCTGTGAAGGGATTCAGGCCTTGCCGCTCCGCCCACAAAGAAAACCGTTTCCACTTGCTGCGGTAGACTTTCCTAGTGGACGGTTTATGAGCTGCCACCAGGATCGCCTTAACAGGGGACGAAAGACCGGGAGTCCTGATCAAGAGTGGAACTGGAGCAGCCAAGCGGTCAGCTTCAGGTTGTCCAGGTTCGGAGGAGATATGCAGGATGGATGAGATATCAGATCTCGAATCGGATGTCGAATCTCAGGCGGATTCACCGAGTCAGCCCTTAGGAAAGGGAACGAGCTCTGTCGAGGCCAAACGGAGCAATGAGAATCATTCTGCAACCCACCCGAGAGGCTTTCTGAAGAACTTGGAGCATCAGAGGCAAGGGTGGATAAGCATACAGAAGACCGGGTGGCTAAGCATGCACCAGAGCGTCTCTTGGAGAACCTCCTGGAGGAGGTATCAGAGCGAAAAAACTGTCGCACTTGGTGTTTGAGGGAGAGGCAAAAAGATTGCATGAAGGAGTTCCCCACCGTGCGAATATGCGTTCCGCTACTTGAAAATTGAGAGACCACTCGTAAGGGGTCAGAATGGTGCGACTGAGCTTGTCCGCCAGGATGTTGGACCGACCCGGAATGTGCGTTGCTATTAGAAAGCGGTTGGTGGAGATTGCCCATTCCCAAACTCTCATGGCTTCTCGACAAAGAGGGTAAGACCTCGTTCCCCCTTGCTTGTTGATGTACCAGACAACTGACATGTTGTCCGATTGAATCGCAATTGTTCCCAAGGGAAGAAAGTCCTGAAGTGCTAGCAATGCTAAAAGCACTGCTCTCATCTCTAGAACGTTGATATGCAGTAAGGTCTCTGAATCGTTCCACGTGCCTTGGACGGTCCGCCAAAATGCCCCCACCCGAGGCCGGAGGCGTCCGTGGTCACCGTGGCGAGAGGGGGAGAAGCACAAAATGGGCGGCCTCCGTGGAGATCTGGGGAGTGAAGCCACCACAGGAGGGACCGCTTGCAAGCCTTGCTGATCGCAATGGGATGATGCATAAGGAGAGCAAGGTAAGACCACTGTACTAAGAGAGTCCACTGGAGGATGCGCATATTGAGCCTGGCAAGAGGAAGAAGTGCTATAGCAGACGCCATGGACCCTAGAGCCCTCAGGACCAACTCCGCCGGAACAGAACTTGAGTGGAGAATGGCCCGCACCTGGAGCTTCAGATTTTGAACTCTGTCCGCAGTGAGGAAGGCTTTTAAACTCCTTGTGTCTAACCTGGCCCCTATAAAATCTAAGAGCTGTGTGGGCGCCAGGTTGGATTTCTTTGTATTTATTGTAATGCCCAGATTGGGAGCAAGATGGAGAAAGGAGTCTCGCACCAATAGTAGTAGATGCCTTGTTGGGGCGGTAAGGAGCCAGTCGTCCAGGTAGGGAAGACCTGCACCCCCTGAAGCCTCAGGTGGGCCGCTACCACTGCTAATACTTTGGTGAACACCCTGGGGGCTGTGGTGAGACCAAAGGGAAGGACCCGGAACTGGTAGTGACTGGCTCCCAGCCGGAAGCGGAGGAACCTCCTGGAGCGCCTGTCCATTAGGATGTGGTAGTACGCATCTTTGAGGTCTATAGAACACATCCAGTGATTTTCTCCCAGAAGGGGGAGAATAGATTGCAGAGTGACCATTCGGAATTTTTCCTTGGGAACTGCCAGGTTCAAGAGAGAAAGGTCTAAAATTGGTCTTAGATCCCCGTCTTTTGGCACTAAAAGAACCTGGAGTAGAACCCTGATCCGATCTGGTCTGGGGGGACAGGCTGGATGGCTCTTTTCTTTAGCAGATGGCCAATTTCTGCCAAAGCTGCCTCCCGTTGACCGGGTGGAACGTCTGGGAGGGACTTCAACTTTGGTAAGTGACGAAAAGGGATGCGGTATCCTCTGGATATGATCTGGAGAACCCAGCGGTCTGATGTTATGGACTCCCATGCCGCTAGGTGCCCCGGAACGCCCCGACTGCCTCCAGAGTGGAGCAGCCGGGCAACCCCTCAGGGTTGCTGCGCGGGCCGTTCAGAGAAGGGTTCTCTGGACCCGAAGTTCCTGGGAGCCCCTCTGCCTCTAGGGCGGCGTCCTCCCTGTCCTCCTCTGCCACGGAAGGACTGGTTGTCCGGAGCAGGCTGGGATTGCTGCGACTTCTGGAACCACATCTTCTTCTGACCCTTTTGGTTCCTAGAATAGGGCCTCTGGGGTGCAGAGAAGCGGATTCCGACGGCAGACAGTGTCTTCCCGTCCTTCTCGCTCTGGGTCAAAGTGTCGCGAACGGTTTTGCCAAAGAGGGCAGAACCATCAAAGGGGGCGTTCGCAAATGACGCTTTGAAGGGCTCAGAGAAATCGCAATGACAGAGCCAGGCCTGACGTCTAGTGACTAGACCTGCCCCTGCAGCTCTAGCGGCGCCTTCCGTAGCATGGGAGAGTAGCCGCATAGAGGTATTGGTAACTGATCTAAGAGTGGCCATGCGGGTGGAGTGCAGCACCTTGTCCTCCTCCGACATGGACTCTGGGGGAGATGCAGCGTATTCTTTAATGAGATCTCGCTGCATCCTAATGACGTGTGCCAGGTAGTTCAGCGCCCTTACCGAGAAGGTCGCTGAACTAAACATCCGCTTCCCCAAGCGGTCCATCATCCGAGACTCCTTGCTCGGGGGATGGACTGAGGGACTCTCCTGAGCAAGTTCCCTCTTGGTGGCCGCTGCCGTCAACATGGCATCTACCGGAGGCCCCTTACTCCAATGGGCACGGTCAGACGGTGGGCTGAGGATCCTGTCGGGCCTCTTAGGGATTGGCTCCACGGTGTCCGGTTCCTTCCACGCCCTGGTGGTAATGAGGTCCACCAGGGGTCGGCAGGAGGGGACACCCAAGAGGTAGACGGGCCCGCTTCAAATGCCTCCAAGAACACGGACTCGTCCGAGGAAGACTTGGGGCAGACCACCCCTTATACGGAGCATTTCCATGTCGCTCCAAATGAGACATCCTCGGGGTGACCGTGGGGAGCCTTCCTTCCTCCAAATCTGTGTCTACCGTGAGAGACTCGGGAGTCAATGTGCCTCCTTTTGCACGTATGCTTGCGAGGAACATCCTCTGGGGCTGTCAGAGGACTCCTCGCAGCAGCAACCTGTTCCAGGGGAACAGCTTGGGGCACAGAAGCGGGCTGTCCCAAGGGCCGGATGGTGGAAGCCTGACCCAGTGCAGAGGGAGCGCGGGACGGAGCCGAAACAAGTGCCGTGGTCCGGAGACCCTCAACAGGGCCCTCTCCACTACATCAAAGGCCGAAGGGAGCCGACCTCGACCAAAGGATCCGACAATCGGCTCCCTCGGATCCGAAGAGTGGATCGGAGCCGGCGCAGCTCGGATCCGGGGACAGTGCGCCCGACACAGACGGCGCCGGCGAGCACTGATCCCCGGATCCGAGGCTCAGATCCAGGCTCCGAGGTCGGATCCGATGCACTCGAGGGCAGGGCGGATCCGGGTACCAAGTACTATCAGCGCCGACCCACCCCGGCTCGAAGCTGCTCGGATCAACTGCTCCAACCCGGTAGCGGGTCGGAGAAGGAGCAATCGGCTTGAAAAAGGGGTCGAGCTCCCCAGGGGAGGCAAGAGCACTCCCATCTGCATCTGGGCCTGGATGAACCTTCTCATCATCCGGTCCAGATCAGCATCCGATAGGCTGTACGTTGATCTCGAAGAGGCTACCGAGGTAGGCCTTGAGTGCCTCCTCGATAGCCTCGACGGAGATCGGGTCTCCTCCTCCTCAGGTCCCGGTGAGAAACACACTGGAGACCGGAGCCGAGGAGGAGGAGGAGATCCAGCCGACAATGGAGCCGGGGGAGAAGCCCGCTTGGCTGGCGGTGCCGAAACAGAGGTCTCGGCCCACCGCTTATGGTGCTTCTCCCTCCGGTCCCTTTTTCTAGCATCCCTCTCCTCCGAACCAGAAGCGGGAGGTTGAGTCCCAGGAGGAGGAGGGGGAGCCGGAGAGGGAATAACCGTGAAGACGGTTACCCCCGAAGGAGCGGAGGTCGGAGCCGAGTCCGGCGGCAAAAGGCCCGCCAAAACAAGCTTGGACCTCCGCTCCTTCAATGCCCTGGGGTTGAACCCTGCACAAATGGAACATCCAGATGTGAGGTGTTCAACCCCCAGGCATCTAACACACAGAGTGTGGCCATCAGCTGGGGAAAGCTTATGGCCACACTCGGAGCATTTAGAAAAAATAGCCTTGGGCTGCTCAGACATCCCAAGCTAACAAATAACAGTTACAATAACTAAGGTAAGTAACTAAAACAAAAATCACTCACAGGCCCAACACACACACTACGCTACCAGCGAGGGGAGGGATATAAATTTTAGATTAAACTCTAAAAAAAGTAATGATACAAAAAGGGGAACCTACACTTTCACACAAATCAACCAAAAAATTATTTAAATTTTACAATTTAAACACTGAAACTATCACTTAGCTGGAGAGCTGGAAAAACAATCTGGTCACCATGCGCGGCAAACGAGATCTGAGGTCATGAGGGTAGAGCAGGGCATTATGGGTGAGGGGAGGAGCTGAGAGCTTGGATCCATAGCTGGTAAACCATGCCGGTTCAGATCCGATATCGGATCCATAACCCACAGGTTGCAGACAAATGAATCTCCTACTTCAGATCAGACTTTTCGCAATTTATTGAGATACCTAGCTTTCGAAATATGCGAAAAGTGTAGTCTCTGGCAAGTAGTAGAAGATGCTTGGTGGGAGCTGTAAGGAGCCAGTCGTCTAAGTATGGAAACACCTGGAATCCTTGACGTCTCAGGTGAGAGGCAACCACTGCCATGCATTTGGTAAACACCCGGGGGGCTGTGGTGAGTCCAAAGGGCAGCGCCCTGAATTGAAAGTGACTGGTTCCCAGCCTGAAGCGGAGGAATCTCCTGGAGCGTCTGTTCATTTTTATATGATAGTACGCATCCTGGAGGTCTATAGAGCACATCCAGTCTTCCTTCCCCAATAGGGGTAGAATGGATTGCAACGTGACCATCCGAAATCTTGTTTTCTTGACAGACGTGTTCAAGATGCTGAGATCCAAGATGGGCCTCCAGTCCCCTGTTTTCTTTGGAACCAAAAAGAATTCGGAGTAGATTCCGGATCCTTGCTGGTCTGCTGGAACTGGCTGAATGGCTCTTTTTGCAAGCAACTTTGATATTTCTAATGCTGCTTGTTCCCTTTGAGCGGGTGGAACATCTGGAAGGGACTTTTTTGATTGATTTGGAATGCGAAAGAAAGGAATGGAATAGCCTTCGGAAATGATGGACTGTACCCACTTGTCTTGAGTTAGAGATCGCCAGGCTTCTGGGTACAGTGATAGTCTTCCCCCCGACTGCCTCCGAAGGTGGACAGTCGGGCAACACCTCAGGGATGCTGAAAGGGCTTATCAGAAAAGGTTTCTCGATTGCCCTGGTTCTGCGGACCCCCCCCTGCCTCTAGGGCGGCGTCTACCATTATTGTTCCCCCCTCTGCCTCTAGAGGGGAACCGACTCTGTGCATCAGGCAAAGCCCCTTGAGATTGCTTGCGGAACCACATCTTTCCACTTTTCTAGCCCTTGGGGTAAGGCCTAGAAGGAGTAGAAAAACGAACTCCGACGGCAGAAAGAGTTTTGCCATCAGTCTCGCACCTTGTCAGGGTTTCTTTCAATTGAGGACCAAAAAGGGACGATCCATCAAACAGGGAATTAGTGAAAGACGTCTTAAAGGGGTCCGCAAAATTGCATAGCCGCATCCAGGCATGCCGGCGTAAGGCCACACCTGTACCTGCGGCTCTGCTCGCTCCATCAGCCGCATATGAAAGAAGGCGCATGGAGGAGTTAGCTATCGAATTGAAGGGTAGCCAGCTGAGCGTTCATCTTGTCCTGAAAATCCGCAGCTGTTGGATCCTTTAACATCTCACTCGCTTCCTTGATCAAGTCTCTTTGAAGACGAGTGAAATGACAGAGGTAGTTCAGCGAACGCATTGAAAAGGTCGCTGACGAAAACATCCGCTTCCCGTACCTGTCCATAGACCTAGATTCCTTGTTAGGGGGATGGACAGGCACTGAAGGATCAGCTAGTTCCTTCTTAGTGGCAGCAGCTACCACCATAGCATCCACAGAAACTCCCTTAGTCAGAAATTGCTTGTCTGCTGGTGCTGTGATAAACTTTGAAGGTCTCCTGGGGGTGGGGTCCACAGAGTCAGGAGCCGTCCAAGCCTTTTTTGCTACCACCTGCATAAGGGGGTCAAAGGGGGGGGACACCCAGGAGGTGGAAGGGCGAGAGCCGAACGCCTCAAGATACACAGATTCATCCTCCAAAGGGTTAAGGGCTGGCCAATTCCCCCTCTGTTTTAAGATCTCCAGGATGTCTGCAAAGGAGACATCTTCAGAGGGGAAACGGGGGGAACCATCGGAATCCTCTAAATCCGTGTCAGAGGCGACAGACTCAGGTGAGTCTATGTGCTTCCTCTTGCACTTTCTCTTCCTAGGGGGCTCCCCTGCCAATTCAGGAGAGGCCTCGGAAGAGGATGAGATCCCCACAGGGGATTCTTGAGGAGCTGGCTCTCTGCGGTCTGGGATGAGGGAGTGAGTAGAAATTACCTGAGGCACAGAAGAGGGAGAGGCGGACGGAGCCGACTGTGGAGCTGAACCAGGTTCCAACACACTCCGCATGACCTCGAAAGCACCCCTGTCAGGCAGAGCCAGAGGTCCCCGCTCCGAAAAGCTGAAAACCTCCCTCGGCACCAACAGTGATGGCTCTGAGGCCGATGTCGGAGCCGAACTCACCAGCGCCGAAGCGCCGAGAGGGAGAGCGGGGTCGGACAAGGGTCTGATGCCACTCACCCCCTCGGAGCCGACGAGGGAAGTCCGGCGCCGAGATTCTTCCAAGGAAGAAATCGGAGCCGACGACGGCGCCAAAGACAATTGTATCGGCTCCGACGCTACCACAGTCTCGGGTCGGAAACGCCCCGGCTCCGAACTCAAAGGAGTCGGAGGAGGAACATTTTGAGAAATAGGGTTAAGCATCGACTGATGAGTCGGGCTCTGAAGCATTTGGGCCAGTGCCTCGGACTTAAGAAGTCGACTCACTACCCTCTGAAGGTCATGGTCAGAAAGTCTCGACGACCTAGAAGAGTGAGATCTATGGCTCCGTTCAGACAGCAAGGGAGATGCTGGAGCCGAATGAACGGAGCCAAGAGACGGTGACCTAGACCTCCTCCTAGTTGTCGGTTCCGATAGTCTTATCGGAGCCAACTCAGAGATTTCCAATACCTCGGCTCCAGCCGGAGCCGATGTTGTAGCAGACTTCGACGTCTTAGGTGTCGACTCAGATGCTGGAGCCGACGACCTAGAAGCCTTAGAGGGTTTACCCAAAGAAACCGTCGGGGGACCCTCAGGTTTTAATAAGCCTCGTAAAATGAGCTTATTTTTTCTTTCCTGCAGGACTCTAGGGCTGAAGCCATGGCATACAGCACAAGAGTCCTGCAGGTGTAAAGGTCCCAGGCAGTACACACAAGAAGTGTGACCGTCTGTCAGAGACATCTTCTGACAGCACGAGTCACACTTCTTGAAGCCTGAGACCTTCAAATCCTTAGACATTTTAAGGAATAAGTGCAATCACACACACAAGCACAAACACACCGATTACACTACTCACTAAAAATAAACTAATAACTTTAAATTAATAAAATTAGTTAGTTTTAAAAATCCCTACAAGAACACATACACTCCACTACAAAGAGGGGATGGAAGGGCCCGAAGGCCTAAGGGAAGAACATATAAGTTCTTGTGGTAAAGTGGGTGAAGAACAAGAAGGAAGGGATAAAAATCCACTAAAACTAAGGGAATTCTGAACAAAAAACTAATTTAAAAGGGGTTTAATAAAGTTTTAAACTGTTTTTCTAGACTAACCTGAAGCCGGTTGAAGCAACACACCTCGATCGCTGTAGCGGCAAACGAGATCTGTGGTATTACCGCCTAGCATTGTGGGATATAAGGGGAGCCTCGAGCCGGTGGAACCAACTCTCGAGCTTTTAGAGTGGCCGAGTCGGAGCCGAGGATCGGCTCCGAACCCATCCAGCAAGAATGAAGGCGAGATGGACAACTTAACATCACAATTTTACACAAAAAACACACTGGAGAGGACTAGGTCCCTCTAATTTAAATGGGCCTAGCCCGCCAAAAGAGGGATAACACAAAAAAAAAAAAAAAAAAAACACAACTCGCTCACATAGTACACTCACAATGAAAACTAGCTATTAAAATAGCTTTTTACTAGAAACAGACTGCTAAATACTTATGAAAAGTATAGAAAGGGTACTTAGCCACAGCCAAGCGAGACCACGTCCTAACTGGGCGAGGTGCACCTTGGGATACCGGGTTAGCCCAGCCAATTAGAGACTTCGTGCTAGAAAATAAGTTGGCTGTGTCGGAGCCGAACCCGTGAGTAAAGAATGTAGGCGAGATAGGACCACATAACATCAAATGTTTAGTTTTCTGCTTCCTTTTGGCATGAAATGAGGGAAACCACACCCATTATTGCCAGAAATATTTTCTCCAGAAGTGGGCACAACATTCTGGCTAAGCAGGGGCACAATCACCCCCTTCTCCCATGACTGATAAGAGTGTCTTTCCTTTGCCCACTGAAGGGACCCCAACATATACAGGGGACATTGCTAATCCCCAGTCCATGAAGGCTGTATGAACTAAGTCAGAGGGATCTTAAAAAAAAGATGAGTGCTCTGAAGAGTCAGTTTTGGCTACAGCAGAGTCACCTACCTGTGGCTGAGACAAATTGCCAGCCTCCTGTAGTGGCAACAAATGCTTAAGAATCTTTTTCTTTTTCTGACTGGAAGAAGGTTTGACTGAGGGATCAGTAGTTTGTTCCATGGTCAGGCTGAAAATTGTGTTTGCTTCCCAAGGAAGCTTAGCAGCAATTGTTAGTAAAACAGGACAGCAACAGAAAGTAACTTTTCCAGAAGAAAAACATTAACACAGTAAAAATCATGTTAAATATTTCCCCAGCCCCCCAAAAGTAAAATAAATGCAGTTTATCAACAGAAAAAGAAGTTTTAAATGACTTTTAACATCTTTTTATCACAAAAGTAAGAATGTACACTACCATTTAAAAGTCAGGAGACAGACAAGGAAAATACTTTTTCCTTGCTTAAAAATACTTTTATCTCACACAAACTTAGTTAAAACAAGCAAAAAAAAAAGTAACGTGGAAGTTTTTTCTCTGAAGAGAACTTACCTACCTTGCAATTAAAGTGTTAGCCAACCTTCGAGCCTTGAAAGCCCACAAAGGAGTGCTTTCTTTGGTGGCAGGAAAGCTCTGAAAGGCTTGTGTCCAAACCTGACTTTTGGGTGTGTAAAAGGTGCCTGAACCTTTGGAAGCTGGCCAGCTGTTATATCCCATGAAAGATATAACTCATAAAGCTAAGGTTACTGCAGCAGTGATTAATATGCAAAACAGATACCTGGTCCCTCCCACCACCGTAACTCTCATTTTTCTAAACCCATCTGAAAAACTAGGGGGGATGCTGGAGCTGAGACTAGACTGAATTGAAGAACCACTGTATTTGCCTCATCTGAAGTCTGGCCAAATGAATCATGAAAATCATAGATGCCATGAAACCTAGAACCCTACAAAATTCCTTGGCTGAACTCATGGACTGTTTGTAGAAGATCAACAGTTCTATGCAGAGGTCTACTGACTTTCCAAGGGAGAAAAGGCTTCTCAAGGGATGCATCCAGAAAGAATCCCAGAAACACTATCCAATGAGAAGGAATGACAACAATGTAAAGGATTGCCAGGGTGGGAGGGGGATTCTAAAAGGAGCAAATAATCATTCTGACGTTTTGGCTCTGAGTGGCTCCATCCCTCTTTTTAGAGCCTCCCTGCCATTACTTTTGGAAAGTCTGCTTGGTTGTAACTTGCTGAAACTATTTGTCCTGTATGGTGTAAAAAAGGTCTTGGGCTGGAAGAAACACTTAATAAACTTGGAAAAGGAGAGATGAAAAATCTGAGCAACCTGATGGATTAACTACTCCATTTCATCAGGTCTTCTCAGGACCTTAGCAGCAGATGGTCAAATAATACCTCTTCGTCAAAAAGAGAATAAATCTCTGTTTTGACTTTCTCGTGTAGATTTTGAGAACTTAACCATGCAAATCATCTCATAACTGAACCAGTAGCAGCTGCTCTAAAAAACATTAGCAGAATATTAGGAACACTTTTATAGAATGTCTAAATACCAGAAAAACAGAAGCAATTAAACGATTCAGAGAAGCCTTGTTTTCTGAAGAAGGGAGGTTAGCAGTTAACCTCCTCATACTGTTAAAAGAAACCAGCAAAAACTTTAACATGTGAGCCTGAAAGTTAAAGCAGCAGAATAAGAAACTTTCTTCCTCGGTCCATCACAGGTTTTCCCATCCTTATTACAAGTAATTGGATGAGTATTCACAAAATGTTTTGCAGTAGATGATTTTGTCAAAGAAATCACAGCACAAATTAGAAAATATATATTTGTAAGTCTGAGGAACCTTGTATAATCTGTCACATTTTTATGTGCTGGAGGCTGACTGACAGGTATAGTGGATGCTGTTAAGAAAAACTTCTAATTACATCAGAAGGGACAGTTGCAGGATGAGGAAAGTCCAATTGTGATAAACCATGATGCTTTTATTGAAAAACTGGAATTTTACTCTCCTCCCACTATTACACTTTCTTCATTTTGGAAATAGTCTTCTGGAGGAATCAGAAATGTAATTTTCTTTAGAATCAGTTGTTATGCCTGAAGAGAATTAATAGATGAAACCCGCTCCCAGTTCAGTCCATGTTCTCCTGCTTCTGACTAAGAATCATTGTCAGGAAGAGGGGGAATTATTTTTCTTTTAGCATTCAGTGAGGAATCAAGAGTTGAACAAATTAAAGGCTCAGATCAAGCAAATATGTTTTACTTGTCCACATATACGGGAACAAGGGGAGACAAACATTCGACTATTTCTTTTTTCTTTTTTGGAACTCCTTAGAAAAAGAACTCAAGGCAGGGGCATTTACCAGAGAATCAGACACCTCGACCTGGCTACTCAATAAGGCATCAAATGCCCCTTCCTCTGAAACCAACAAGGGTCATGATCCCATGTCCACAGAGGACACACCAACAGCTGCAGAGCATGTGTTTAACTCCCAGAGTCCAGAATGACTCAAGGAAAAAGATATGTGGTCTGAGGAGCCACATATGGCCACAGCAGCATCACCCAACAGTGGTTGAAGCAGAGAAGAACCATAATTAACCGACAAAAGCTTTCTGGATTTTCCTTTTTCCTATGGAGAGTGTAGAATAACAGCTTGTTTTGCTCCAGAGTTAGCCAAGAAGAAAACCTGAATCTGGGTTAGCTGAGCTTGAGAGAGACTGTAAACATCATGTCAGAGAAGAAACACTGCTTACATAAAAAATATACCTTGACACTCTATAAAAACACCTGTCCAAGACCCCAATAAAAATAATTTACATCAGTTAGTGAAAACTGAGATGAAGGTATTTTTTAACGAGTTTTCCTGGAAAAAAAAAAAAAGGAAGAAGAAAAGTTACCTTTTTGACAGAAGTGTCTTATGTCACTCTTTTAAAATGCAAGACCTAGCTAAAATAGTTTTGTCAAGAATGCTGTTTTTCATGATAAATAAAGATTTGTGGAAGGTCTTCTGCAGAAGAGTGCTTATCTGCCCATTAATGAAGAAGTGCTAGTTGATCATCGATCCTCCGAAGCCCATAAGTGGTTAGGGAGAGTAGAAGTTGCCCCAAAAGCTCTGGTATACTGTCTGGCTGTCATAACCTTGGCAGAATATAAGCCATACAGCTTATGCTACTGCAACATCCATCCATCCACAACCCATTTTTCCCATTTCTGCACATGGGGTCGGAGTGTCACTTCAGCTGTGACAATTATCTAGAGTCAGTGCTTACAATGGCGGGTATCTAGCACTGCCGCAGTAATTCTTCCATACTGCACACTCACACCTAGGCCAATTTACTGCAACAGTAATCTAATATTCATTATTTATTGCATTTGTTTACCAGGAAATTTACTTTTATAAATTTTTATTCTACAGCTATGTCAAGAACGCAATAGCAGCACTCAGATCTTCTCTGAGCTACAGAACAACAGCACTAGATATACAGAACCAAATGATATTGCCAATATCCTGGCAGATAGGTTCAGTGCAAACTTTACCCAACCCTCATCCCCCCCAAATGGCCCATCCCTATACCAGAAGAATACACAGCCCCTGTAATCACGGATGCACAAGTTAAGACCGCACTCTCCAAAGCCCAAAACACAGCATCCATGGGACCAGACAACATCTCAGGCTGCGGTCTGCATGAACTACAGGATGAACTGGCACCCCACCTAAGTACCATGTTCAGGCATAGCCTCACTTCAGGCTTTGTGCCTACTGAATGGCACACAGCAACAGTTATCCCACTCCACAAAGGGGGCGCCACCACGGACCCCAGGAACTACTGCCCCATTAGCCTAATGAGCCTGGTCTGCAAGGCCATGGAACATATCATCGAGGAGCTTATAAACAAAGACATAGGTAACCTGCAAACGCTGGACCCCACTCAATTCGGGTTTGTAAAAGGTAGATCATGTCTTCTGAACCTGACTGACTTCTTTGAATCAGTCACCAGTGCCATGGACGAGGGTAAGGCGGTGCACACAGCCTATCTTGATCTCGCCAAGGCTTTCTACACCATCCCCCACTCTGGAATTATAGATAAACTTACTAGACTGGGCATAGATCCCTATGTCACAAGATGGGGGCAAACTGGCTCACAGACAGAACCCACACAGTAAAAATAGCCAACTCCAAATCCAACTTCAAACCAGTGAAAACTGGAGTACCACAGGGTTCAGTCCTGGGTCCTCTCCTGTTTGGTACCTATTTCTCAGAAGTCCAGGCTAATACAGCAGGTCTTTGGCTAACAAAGTTCGCAGATGACTGCAAACTGGGAGCCATAACAGAATCGCCAAATGATGTGGACATTCTACAAAGGGGCCTCACTGAGACTGATGCTTGGTGTCAAAGTCATGGCCTCAAGCTCAATGCCAAAAAGTGTATTGTCATCCCCTTTGGGAAAAACACTCTACCCATGAACTACCACATAGACAATAGCCTACTTAACACAGAAAGTGTAATAAGGGACCTTGGGACACAGATGGACACTAGTCTCTCCTTTGACAAGCACATCACCACAGTAGTCAGGAAATCCTTCTACATGGGACACCTCATCTCTAAAGGGTTCTCCTCCAGAAAAAAAGAGGTCATTATTCCTCTCTACTCATCCCTCATCAGACCCATCATTGAGTACAATGCCCCATTTGGCATGTACCTTGCAAGACATCTGCAACAATTGGAAATCCACAGAAATACCTCACTAAGAGGATTACTGGCCTCAAACAGATGCCATATGCATACCACCTCAAAAAACGCCATCTCTACTCCGTCGCTTATCGCCTACCCGGAGGCGACCTCTGCCTAACTTACAAAGCCATGTCAAACCCAGTTCTGTTGGACATGCTACACTTAAAGAAAGAAACCCCGATCTCTCCGTATCACACGCTCCACGGACCTGAACCTTGCCACCACAATAAACAGAACATGCTGGAGGGATAGATTCCTGTCCCAGAGACTTCCCATACTCTGGAATAGACTACCCATTCACATCAAGCAAAGCCTCTCATTAGCCCTCTTTAAGAGGAATCTAGACAATTGGATGGGAAATAGAAAATTCACACCGGGGATCACCTCTGTGGCTCTGCTTGACAGGGCTGCAAGAAAATAACTTTCTTGGGTGGCGAAAGCCAGGGAACTTTTTGGCTAGGCTTATATAGGCTCTAGGGCCGATAGCCTAGTACCTACCTATGTACTATGCTCATCATATTGATCACTGCTGCAGTAGCCTTAGTTATATGGATAGATTACCATAGCTTACATTTGGGAAGTGGAAGGAGAAGAGTCCAGAAGCCCCTGAAAAATGGTCCTAGCAAAGCTTGATTTTGACCTACAAAAGGAATCAAATCTTATAGTGCCTTGTAAGAGTATGTTCAGTGGACCAACAAGCAGCTTCTAGAATATTTCTAGAATTCAAGCCTTTTCCAAAAATCGATGCCAAGACCCTGGTAAAGCGGACCTTGACTCTGCCTGGAATAGTTTTGTTATGGTGAGTAAAACAAAGGTAATAGCTTTAGACAAACATTTGGAAATAGTTTGTTTAGACACAGGCTGTCCCATCTTCATACGTTCACAAGAAATGAAAAATTGATTTGAAGATCTGAAAGATTTAATTGTGTCAACACAGTACCTAAGCTGACTGTGGACATCCAAGGGAAGGGAAGTATCCTTTCACCCTCATTTTTAGGTTAAGGAAAGAAAACGGTAAGATGGATAGTTTGGCTTAAAATAAACTTGGATACAACTTTAGGCATAAAAGAATTAGTTGTCAAAGAAACCTTGTCTCTATGGAAAATAAGATAGGGTTGACTCACCATAACAGCTTACAACTCAGATACCCTTCTTGCAGAGGTCAGAGCAATCAGTAAAACTGTCTTTCATGTTAAGAGTCTCAAGTCAGTCAGATTAACAGGTTCAAATGCAGCAAGTGTTAGCTACTGTAATGCATAATTTTGATCCCAAGGAGAAGCCACCAGTTTTCTTACAGGCCTCCTATGCAAAATCCCATTCTAGACCATTTTGACATGAAACTGCATTGAAAGAGGAGGATCCATGGGTAGACATGCTGAAATAGCCTATAAATGAACAGAGACAGAGGAATAAGTAAGGCAACAGGATAGCGACTCACACAAATATCATAAACTCAGAGAACACCTAGACCTGAATGTGTGCTGGTTATGTTGCTGGCACCAACTAGAAAATATTTTCCATTTGCTAATATATGATTTTCTAGTAGCAGGCTTTCTTGCCTCCATTAGTACTTGCTGCATGTCCTCAGTAAACAGGTGCCTAAAAGGAATTAACATGCAGTTAAGTGAAAATGACTGATGTCAGGGTGTGTCAAACACCCCTGTACTTATGTGAGTAGATCCAGTCTGTGAGGAAGCTTGTTGTAACGGACTCTGACCATTTCAAAAAAAGGCTAGAAGGGAGTCACCACAATGATCGTGGGGCATTCCTTCTGAATCTTTAGAAGTATCCTGGATACTAGCGGAAAGGGAAGAAAAGCATACAGGAACATTCCTGTCCAAGGAAAAGGAAAAGAAAAAGCATCCGTTTTCCAGGCCTACTTGCATGGAGTCCAGGAACAGAATCTTGTCAGTTGACTGTTCAGAGAGGAGGCAAAGAGGTCTACATGTGGAACTCCCCACAGATTTGGTAGATCAATGATCTAATTTCCATTTGCGAGGGTCTACCCTAGTTCTGCTCAGCTTGTCCGCCACACAAATTTGCACTGATGGAATGCAGGATGTCTGTAGAATGAGAATGTGTTGTGAAACTATATCCCAAGCTAACATGACTAGTCTGCAAAGGGGTCTGACTTGGTTTCCACTTGCTTGTTGATGTACCATGTAACTGTGGTACTGTCTGTATCCACTTGAATAGGTCTTGGGGACTAAAGATGGTTTAAAGAGCTGATTCCCTTGATCAGGGCATGCATCTCCTTGATATTTATGTGCTTGCGTCTGCTCTTGGTATCCAATAACTCCCAGCCCGCACTTTTATCCCTTCTGAAACTGCTCTCCAAGCTAAGTCCAAAGCAGCTTTCTGGTTTGGAGGGGGGAGGGAAAAGGGTAGACCTGGATTTAAAGACATCAGTTGTCTCCTCTATAACATTTCTCTTTTGACAAAACCTAGCATTGGGATTTGACAAGATAAAGGGTGTTGATGCTAGGACCACAAGGATTTCAGATACCACTGTATCTTTCTGATATGATGTCTTGCCAGGAAGATCATGAGAATCAGAGATGCCATGAGACGCAAAATCCTGAGGTATTCCCTCGCAGTAACTGAAGTGAAAGTAGGAAACCTTAGAAATAGATCTAAATAAAGAACTGTTTTTTTATTCTGTGGAAGAAAATCATTTTGAACTGAGGCGTCTGTATGAGGGTGTCAAGAATGATTTTTGAATGTTCTCTTGGAATCCCAGTTTGTGTAAGAGATCTCTCACCCAAGAGAGACATTCCTGACACTTTGAAAAAGACATTGCAACGATAAACAAGTCTAAATATAGAAAAATGTGGATACCCTGTAGCCTGTGATGAACTATAACTGGAACTAGACACTTTGTGAACACTCTTCTTGCAGTGCATAGGGCAACGGGTAAGGCAGAGAACTGATAATGTGATCCAGACTCACAAAACCTTAAGAAACATCTGAAGTTGGATGAATACGAATGTAATGATAAGCATCTTTTAAGTCTGGTGTTATGAGAAAACTTGCAAGAGGAAGAAGAAACAGGTTGTGAAGTGACAACATTTTGAATCTGAACATTTTGAATCTGAACATTATTACAAACAGGTTTAGGAAAGCAAGATCCAGAACTAGACTACCAAGAATTTTCTTTCTTTGGCACTAAGAACATCCTTGAATAAAAACCCTTCCCCACACGGGAAGGAGGAGCTGCTTCTATCACTCCTTGGGACAGCATGTGATGAAGAAAAGGTAGAAACAAGAGAGTCTGATCTAGAGGATGAGTGATGTCGCCCAAGAAAAGAGGAATTTCCTCTCACTGCCATCTGTAACCCTGATGAATGATTTTCAGAATCCATTTGTCTGAAACAATCTGTTGCCCAAGGGAAAAAATGGAGATTCACACTTTCTGGAAGACAAAGGGGCCAAAGTGTGTGTGTGTGTGTGGGGGGGGGGGGTCAGAAGGCCTCTTGAATAACCATTCAGACTTATTGGCCTTTCCCTGGTTTTCACAGATTTGAGACTTCCTTTTGGAGCCCCCTTGCTATTTCTTCTTAAACATCTGTTTGCTTTAATTTTGATGAGACTGTTTATACTGTTTTTGCCAAAACTGGATGAGGATATAAAAATCCCTTGGACAATTTAGGAAAGGAAGGCTGATCAATAAAAAGATTCCTGGATCAGCTTGCCCCTTTTATCACACTTTTTGATAAACTTGCTTGGGTTTATACTTCTTTTTGACAGGAAGAAAATGGGCCAACTGCATTACTAATTGCAGTATCTGCTTTCCCAGGTATGGACACAGCAAGGAAACCTTCCCTGTTCCTTCTCCCAAGAGTGGCTCTCCCTTGTTCACTAAGGGGACCCCAACAGCTACTGAGGACATGGCTAACCCCCAGTCCATATGGGCTGTGGTGTTACACCGGAGTGATCCAGGGAAAAAGACAAGTGGTCTAAGGTACAACAAATGGCCAGAGCAGAGCCACCCAACTGCAGCTGAAGCAAATTGCTACCCTGCTGTGTTGGCAAAGGCTGTTTAATACTTTCTTTTCATGGCTGGAAGAAGGACCAGCTGTCTGTTCCATGAAAATGGTACCTCTTTCCCAGGAAAGACAAGCAGCAATTGCCGGTAAACAAAGTAAACCTACAAAAGTTACTTTTTGACAGAAAAAAACACATTAAAAAGGACATTAAAATACTATGCCAGCCCCACAAAAGAAAACCAAACACAACTTACTTTTAAAATGACAGGAAAAAATGAGTAGTCCATTTAAAAGTACATTACAGTTTCGTGACAGTCTGTTAAAACAAATAACGTTCCTGAAGAGGAAAGTAATAAAATTAACAGAATTAAGAAAACTGAAGGATTTCCCCCCAAAAGGAACATATTTAACGAGTAAAGGAAAGCACAGCTAACAACTGAACTTCGAAAGCCTCAGAGGAGAACACTCTTAAAGCAGCAGTAAAGCGCTGACATGAAGGTGCCCTGAAGCTGTGGAAGATGGCCGTGTGCTATATCCCTGACAGCATATAACACATATAGCCAAGTGTGCAGCAGTGATCAATATGACTAATATTAGTCATTCTACCATTTTACAGCCTGAGACCTGCTAGTTAGGTAGCTATGAAATCAGTGTTTTGATGAGTCTGTTAGATTCAGTTAAGGTAAACTTATGTAAGAGTTTTTGGTGGCTGACTGTTTCAGATGCTTTAGATAAATTGGGGAAAAGCACAGATATCAAGTTATCAAGTTTCTCTTTTTGTTAATTACATTAATGAAATTTAAAAGTGCTGGTAGTGCCATGAGAGGTTCTAAAGCCATGCTGTGTAGGGGAGAGGAGGCTGCAATCTAGGATACAGTTGAGAAGCTGTGAGTGGATATACTTCACAAAATTTTTAGATAGAGGTGCCATCATTTCTATTGGTCTATAATTGGAGAGTCCTGTGTAGATGGATGACTAAGGACTTTTTCCAGATTTCAGGAACATCATTTTCTTTAATGGAGCAGTTTATTACGATGAAAATGGTGTATGCTAGTACATTGGCTGGAATTTTGATATATACAAGGGAGAATCTATCAGGGGCTATAGTAGTGGGTTGTAATTTTAGTAAGAGTTTCTTGATAAAGGAAGTTGAGACTGGTTTGAATGAGAATTGGTTGAGGTGGTTGGACAACTGGATAAGAAGTGGTAGGTTAGCAGTGGCAGCATGACTGAATAGGGAGGGATGAAATAAGAGCTGAATAGAGAAGATATGGTTTCATTCTGATGTTGTTGGAATGGGCTGGGCTGTTTTGCTAGGGTATAGGAGTTTGTTTATTGAGAAATAGAATAATTTAGGGTTTGTTTTGTGTTTGTCCTGGTGCAGAGTACAGTGCTTTATTTTTAATTCCTTAATTGCTGTTTGATTCGATTTTTTAGATGTCAATTTTTGGAAATGAGAGGAGTTTTTGTGCTGCAGACATATTTTCCAGACTCTGTTCCTTTCTTTTATAAGTTGTTTGGTTAACTTGGTTAGCCATATAGTGGGTTTTGCATTAAATCTTTTTGTCCTGATACGAGCAAATTTATTTAGAATATTTAGGAAAGTGCTAAATTCTAAGACGGCATCATCTAGTGATAAATTTTTAGTATGTTCCAGTTATGATACTTTTAGTAATAAAAGTTTTAGCTTGGAATTTAGATAGGTTACATGCTTCATTAAACTGGTGTTTACAAAGTATATGGATTCCTTGTCTAATCAGGTTAATGGCAAATTGGTCACTAAAAGAGTTTAGCATTGCACCATAGGAAGTATATATTTTGGGTGAGACACTGGGACCCAGTCTAAGATAGCATAATTTTCAGTGTGTGTGCTGTACCTTGTTGGGGAGTTGATAAGTTGAGTGAAATCATACAACTGGATGTTGTTTGTAGGATTAACTGGTAAGATGTTATGATGCTCAATATTTACATCTCTTACCTGAGATTATATAGATGCCTACGATGGATATTGTTTTATGGGTACTAAGTTTCAACATTATGAAACTGCAGTTTGGAGGTATGATGGGAAGAGATTTCACATTTGCTGTTGTATATCATTGTTTTGCCCCTGGACATTTTACCTTTTCTATGCCTGTGAATGATGAAACCTGGTGGCAGGACGTCTTCATTTTTTGTATGCTGTTTTAGCCAAATTTCATTGGCTATAAATATGTCAGGAGATTGCCAGGTTATCCAGTTGTGGATGTCTGGCATTTTGTTACACATACTTCTTAATTTGGAGACCACTGTAATTACGGGAGACCACTGTAATTCCGGAGGATGACAGTGGAGTTGGATGAGTTTTGAGGAGATGATGTTGTGAGTTGAGTGGGTCCTGGGTTTGGACTGATGTCACCACTCAGTACTAGTGTTACTAAGGTATGGTGACAAGGGTACAGACATTTGATTTTGTTCTGATTTTAGTATTAGATTTATGATTAGAAGGCATGCATTTGTATGATTTTGTGCTTAATATAATGGATATGGGTGACTTGGGATAAGGGTGATAAAATGACAATACTGGTGGTTGTTGTATTATATTGTGGGTTTAAAACAGCAGAAGACTACAAGCAGAGACTTGGAAATTTGCAATGGTAGCTAGTTGCATAACATAAAGTAGTTGGAAAAAGAAGTATTGAGAAAGTAAGTATTGACCATTGTGACTTGTTTCATTAGCATTTGACAGGAAATTAGGTGTTTTACTGATTGCTACAGCTGGTACTATGGGAACTTTTGAGGAACCTTATTAGTGATACTTGTGGGAGGAGTTAGGGTGGGTATATGTGCAGAGGAGGTGTGGGTGGAAGGGAATTGGGGGTGGGGTAGAGGAGTGGAGTGACCCAGAGCATAGTAAGGGAGACTGAGGTGGGGCTTCACCCCAAAACAGAGAGAAACAAGCAGGCCTAAGAAAATAATAAATATGTTCCAACAGTTATAGCAGTGGACTGCAGTTGGAAAGCTGGTTGGGGCTTTCTTTTCCTAGATAATTTAGAAAAGTAAAAAGCTATGTTTTGACATAAAAGTATTAAAATATGTTCCATATCAGGTATGACTTTTTACTATGACAGAAAGTTATAAACTTTTTTTCTAAAAGAGATGAAAAATTAGGAGTACTAGTTCTTTACAGATGGTACTACGGGTTAAAAACAAACAGAGGAGGAATGGTCCATGTAACTCACCAGCTTTAAAGATGCTCCATTACAGTCAGAAATTAGACATTAACAATACTGACCATCTGTTAGTTAAGCCTGCAGAACTGGGAGTATGAAGGTTGAGCGAATGAGCTAACTTCAGGCAAAAAGTCTATGCACTCATGAATGTAGGTGATTATTTCCTGAATTATGTAATATGAACATCAGTTGTTTATCCCTAGACCTGTAAAGTTTTACCAGGCTTCCATTACAAAGACAATTTTTTCACTGGTCCACAGGTTGCTCAATGGCTCCCCTTTCTGCACCTGGGTGACTTATTCCTCCATTTGGTAAATGGTTTTTAACCAACTCATGCACCAGTATAAGTGAGAGTCAGAAGTTAAGAACAGGCCAATCTGCAGAGCCCAAGGACTGTCTTATTTCCATCTCCTCAACAGCTTGATAGTTCTGCTAGACGCGCTCCTGGAGGTGTGTGCTCACATGCCGGCTTTGGCAAACTCCCTACCTAGCAGTACATCACTTGCAGTGTGGGCATACTAGGCTCTTCATGCTGCAGTATGCTGCTACCTAACCCAGGATGGGAATGCCGGCATTGGCCACTTACTCCAGTCTTTCTCTTCCTACTCCTTTCTACTGCCTGTGCCGCTAGTCAAGGACAGGTCATCAGAGATGCAGATTGGGCTTTATTCTTCCTTGCTACGGGCCTGGATAACAGAGACAAAATTTGATCCTCAGTTTTATCTGTCTCAAAATAAACCAAGGCATGGAATGGTTATCAAGCAGCAGCCACTGTACCTGGCACAAATAAAATAAATAAATAAATCTAATCAGCTTATTCACTTTTAATTTGACTCAAGTATAGTCCAGTCCAATCTGCTAACTTCTCCTCTACGTATGCCACATAACTGGCTCCTCCTTTTTTTCAAGTATTCTTACAGCACAACATATATTTTTTCACCTTAATATTAAATTTGCCTCTTCTTCATGAATTTCAATCCAGTCAAGAAGTGTGGGTAGGTTCTTTAAGTTTCTTATTCTCCTGCTGTAATTCTTTAGTGGCATCAGCATGTAAATTCAATGAGTCAACCATTCCAACATCTCCCTCCTTCACTGTTGCATTAAAGCTGTTCATTTTAGTACTGATGTTTTCAACTGCCAGCCTAAATTCTTCCATGGTACCTTTTGGACACTATAGTCTTGTCATTTTCCACTAAACCATCTTGCAAAGTCAGTGCTTTACAATTGCTGTCTATGTGATCAAGAACACTCACAAAAATCTTTGGAATTTCAAATAAATATAAATAGACAATTTTTTTTACCAGTCTATACCACTAATGCCAGTATTATACTGCTATACTAACTACTGCACTTAACCTCTGCATGCTTGCATTTTATTTTTGTAAAAATATTAACTTTTTATGTGGCAGCTACCAGGAGACACTTCTACTTCTTACAAAACCATTACCAGTAGTCATTAAGTTAATTTCTTAAAGATTATGATTACATGATAAAGTTAATGATGGATAAGAATGGCATTTTAAGAATAAATTTAAATAAAAAAATATGAAGAGATGTGGTTTAAAAACTGATTTAAGAATGATGAAGCAACAGGGTAGAGGACTGGTGCCGCGCTTTCTAAAGGAAGACATATAATTGGAAGGAAGCATAGAAATAAAGAGTTACTAGACTGGAAAACTGCTATCAAAAGACAATCAAGCAATATTACAAAGTTTTAGCATGCAAACCTTTACCAGAAGATTGCAAATGGAGAATTTTAAAAAGAATGGAGAGAGCCGTGATAACGTCTTGATGGCCATCACATGGAGGCTGTCTCACGAAAAGCTGAATGTTAAGCTACATATGTGTAAACAGAAAAAAAAATGTTTTCAGTTAAAAACTGTGAAGAGGGTTGAACCATATATTTACTTATTTATTTATTAGGGCAGATCTACAGAAAGCAAGAGTTTTAAGAATTAGTATTAAGAAAGAGTTAAGTTTGAAGAATGTGATGTATGGAATTTAAAACAATTTAGAATGTAGTGAATAAAAAAGAATCAGTAAGGCTGCACCAAGATTTACATGGTCTGTTTAGATGTGAGAAGGTTCTCTAGAATAAGGATGAGGACAAAAAGAAGGCTATGTAAATGTTGCAGACGGGCATGCTCTGATTTAAAAAAGAAACTGAATTTTTTTATTTAATACTGTGTGGTAATATGCACTTTTTTATATGTGGTAGTGTCTACGTTTGCATTCTGATGTTGTAGAAAAATATGCATATGAAAGATTGCATTTGAGATGAAAAATTGTCTGATATGTTTAGTTTAAAAAATGTATAAACTCTATGAGTGATGGTTAGAAAGGTATTGGGAAGTGTGGATCCAGAAATTCGACAGATCTGATCATAAATTATGACTGGTGAAGAAATATGTATGTAGCAAATGAAGGGAGTGGGGGTGGACAGTCAATGAAAAAAAGTCAAAATTTTAAAATACTGGAGGATTACTGGCTTCTGGGATAATTTAATGGAAGTTATAGGATTTAAGGAATTAAAAATAACTGATTTTCAAATGATAGTTTATGGGAATTGTAGAAAAGCAGACAGATGTAAAGCATTTACTGAGTACTTAAGGGACACCAGTTAAATTATTAAACATTGTGGAAAAGCACTCTTAAATACTGCTTTTTTAGAAGTAAAAGGAGCTAGACTAAAGCTTTGGCTCCCCCCTTCAACTTGCACTGGATATTAGCAGATGAATGAATGAGCAAACTTTAAAGTACTGATATGCAACAGCAAGCAACATAATGATTAGTTAACAAAATAAAGATCAAGTGGAAAGGGCTGAAATCTTCCATTTCACCCATGTTGCAGGGTCACCTACATTCTAATTATTGTAAATTCATTCTCATTGAAGATAAATTGTGCACAAACAGCATTCCGACTCAAGAAGTGGCTTCCAGTGATAACATACTTTGAAATGGATTCCCAGCAGTTCAAATTATTTGCAGTCAAATCATCAACCTTTAAATACTGCTTATTTCTTTATTCCATTTCTGCACATGTTATGACTGCATTCCTAAATAATTATTTTTAAAATATCTTTATTAATTTTTCATTTAAGGCATAAGCGCTCTTACATTAATAGAAAACAAACATTATTTACATACATTCTACATTGCTTACATGCTTTCCTTCTTTATAACAACCATCATTCAGTCCAACATTACACAAACTGTTAATTTCCTGCCTGCCCTTAAACCTCATTCCTCATATGTACTGTTTCCACAAATGTACTGTTTCCACAAATTCCATTTATTTCTATGTAATTTGCTCCTTCCCCTGCATTAAGATCCCACTTCCAGTTCTTTTATCTCTTTTACAATATTCAATACTTCAAATACAGCTGCTTTAAGTTCTGAGTTGCATTTTCTAGTAATTGCTTTTTTGGCAGTCAATCACATTAAACAAAATAAATAAAATGTCTAGGCAATTCAGATTACTTCCTTAGTTACAGCCATTTGCTTTCCCAATATTTCTAGCAAAGTAATCTGTAGGGAATTTTTAAAATCAGATAACTCATTACTGAATTCCTAACTAATTTTCAATTAAGATAATCGTTGCCCACAACATTCAACATATAAACCTCAGAAGTATTGCACATAATTTTTAAGGCACTGTAGCTGGGACCTACAAGTTGGCCACTATGGACAGACTACATCAAACTTCATATTCAGATAGTTAACTAATTTTCATCCCAGATGTTCTGGGAGAGAAATACATTTTTTCTGGTGCATATAAACAGGAGTACACTGGAACTCTAAAAAATGACATTATCTGCTTATTCTCATTAAGATGGTCGGCACGATGATATGCACTAGGAATTGTATGTGAAGCATTAATTGAACAATCATAACGAATTCAAAATTTTTCATAAAAAATCAGAAATTTTATTTCAAATGTACTGTAAATGCAAATGCATTGTATACTGAGCTGGAATACTTGAGCAAAAACCACCAAATAAAGCAAACCTTACATGATTTGTAAGCTATAGGATTTACTACATTCAGAAAATATGCTCATCTTTTTTATTATGCTTTTTAGTTCAGAATAAAATACCTGTTAGGGTCATCCCAGATTCCATAACCACTTTTGATATTATTCTCCCAATGCCCAGTGTACTTGAAAGGATGGTTTCTCATTTCTGTACCTCTGAGAGTGCCAAATCCATTTCGCAAATTATTTTTAAAATATCCATTGTATGTTGTGTCATCTTCATACCTAAACAGATATAGCTAATGTTAATTATTTAGGCAGATCTTACATAACATAAAAACAATCTGTCTGACTAAGTTATGTACATGCACTTACCAGTTATGAGTTGCTATAATTAGAAGAAATGAATGATGCCTGAAAATACAGAATTGCAGCATTGTAAAGCAGCAAACCATCTGTTCAGATGGAAAGCAACATCCTGTGTTTAGCATAAGGTACAGCCATATAGATGAAAAAGTTGCAATGAAACAAACAATTACACAACTAGTAATCTCTCACAAATGCACATTCACACAGCAGACTACCAGAGAACCATATAAACTGTTGTGCACCATCAGAAGGATAGAGAGTCCTGGCAGCGTGAATTTTATAATTTTGCCAAAAACAGTACTACATGAAGGATAAGAAATAATGAATTTACACTCTCAAAATCAACTAACAGCAACTCTGAGAGAAACTCGGCAAAAGACAGGACATGCAAAATGTGATATTAGAGACTGAAATTATGAGCTCTACTTGCCCCCCCCAAAAAAAAACAAAGATAAATGTTTAGATGTACATTCTAAATGTTTTATTGCACAAGCGTGGCCTTGTTTTGACTGCACAATGTGATTAAATGCTATGACAGTACTTATGTGCTGTAACAAAGACAAATGCACAACTTAACACTTGGATTATGAAAAAAAACAGGTATTAACAAAATTAAATATGTACTGTTGAAGATCACTTTGAATGTTATTGGAACTCATAAGCCAAGGTACTGCAAAGTGAAAACAGACTCAAATATCATAGCTTTGGTGACTATAGCATCTTCACATAAAGATGGAATCTGTTTAACTCTGCAAAAACCACCCTTGCACGGTTAACCTCAAAAATAACATTTCACTGCACTTAGGTTCATAGGTTATTATTAGGTTCATGACCCTAAAGGTCTTTTTTAAGTTAACCATGATTCCCAACTGCATTTGACAGGTTTATATCATTAAATACAAGGAATGCTTGGTGCAAGAACTATAGGAACAAACAAGGTTTGTTTAAAAACAAAGCCTGACGACTTAAATTAATAACATTTTAATAAAAAAATAAAATGAATTGAGCGCTTTTGTCCCTATCATAGGGACTTTATCAGAGTAAATCCATAACCTTTTGTCTTTAATTAATACAAAGACTCATAAAAATTTACCACTCTAATAAGTTCACCAATTAATCTACTGATATAAATTAAAACAATGTTATAAATTTAAAGGAGCAACAAAAATAAAATACACAAGTTAAATAAGAATAAAACATGCAAATTAATAATATCTGGTGAATGGTTTAATTTATATCATTACATTAATTGGTGAATGATTTATGAAGGTAAGAACCAAAGAGAAGACGAAAGGAAATGATATAATAAAGGAAGAATTAGATATTGAAGAAGGGTATAAGAAGGGAAGTTGCAGTTCAGGAAATGAATTGTAATGCCAAGAGTGAAGAAAAAGAGAACAGCAAAAATACGGAGAAGACTGAAACAAGCAAAAGATTTAATATTTGGATGGTCATAAGTTATGGAAATAAAACATAATGCGGACATACAAGGGTATATATATATATATATATATATATATATATATATATATATATATATATGACAAGATAAAAAGAGAAGAAAATGATAGAAATATTGATATGAATATATGAATATTGGAGATGACATATCTATGCAATTATTGAAAGACACATTAGATAGAATAGAAGTACAAGAAAATGTAGGATGGTACCAATATCTAACAGATAATTAGGATTTATGTTTTGGAACAAATTTGGAAATTAATTCCTATTTGCAATTAAGTGGAGGGAAGGATGGCATAAATGCTTAAGGTGTTACAGACACAAGGTGCAGGGTTTGATTTTCACATGGGGTAACAGGCTAGGCTTAAAATGTCCCACAAGGGAAGTTAGCCTAGTGCTAACCTATGAACCTATGATGAGGAAGTAAAAAATGTTGACAAAGAAATAAAAATGCATTTAGTTTGTGAAAGCAGTTTAAGTGAGATGATCAATATCTGATCAGATGTTAATAAATTTGAAAAATAATGAACAAGCTAAAATGATTTAAGAACAACTTTTAATTATTGACTAATAGAAGCTACAAAATGTGAAGTAGGTAGAATAAGACAAAAATATGAAAGCAAAACAATATGAAATAGTGAAGTTAAATTATAATACAAATAAGGAAGAAAATAAAGAAAACAGCAAAGGAAAAGAAACAAAAATGAAAGGAAATGTAGATATATTGGAAAGTCAGGTGCCTCATAATATAGTATATGATCAAGAAAATATGTGAAGGAGAGGATAAAGCAAAAGGATGATGTATCCTCAAAGAATAAATGTGTGAGAGAACACATGAATAAGAGAGAAACAATAATAAATAGACTATTTAGCAGGATGAACGAGATGGACAGCTGAGGAAGAAAGAAAGTATTGTGTTTTAGGAGACTTATGTACTGATAAGGACAGAAAACAGTAAAAAAAGAACGAAAAGAAATAATACTAAAAAATAAATAATACTAAGAGAAGTATTAAACTGTGAGACACAAAGGAACATGGGTAAGGAAATAAGAGTACCAAAACTGTTATTTGTAAAAATACATACAGAGATAGTACTTTAGAAAGATGATGACAATTAACATTTTTTAATTTAATAACTTTAGTACTGAGGAAGTTGTGTCAGCTTTAGATTTTTGAAAAATTCAAAGAGAAAGTAATATTTTATAATGGGGTATAATATATTTAGGAGGATTGGTAAATATATTTCTGATTACAGTTAATCTTTTAAATTATGTCTGGGAAATAATTTTTAAAAATAAGACAGAATTTAAATTAAATAAGAATAGAATAAAACAGCAAATAAGACAAGTTAATGAATAAAAGGGGCAATATAAAATCAAATGGCTGGATGAGGAGGGAAATCTAAGAATAAATAAAGGGCAGGACAAAATTAACAGTTTGAGAAATTTTCTCAAAAGGTAGTGGAAGAAAGAAAAATAAAGATGTGAGAAACAAGTTTCCTTACTATTTACAACTTACCTAGACAGAAAATGAAACACCATGCAAAAATGAAGAATACATAAAACTTTTTAAAATGTATTGCAGAAACACAGAAATGTATGGGACATTAAAGATGTTAAGTTTTACATAAACCCAAATTGACATGTAGTATAAAAAAATTGCAAATGGAAATGCAGGAAAAGTTAAAAACATTTGATGATATTGGAATGTATGCGATAAACTGATAGGAAGACGAAATGGAATTTTAACTGATAAAGTAAGTGGTTTGATGGTAAAATTGAGGCATGCTGTAGGAATTACAAGGAATTTACAAAATGAATGTATTAAAACAACTGAAATCATTACTTTTCTGAAAACTTGGAATATATGTGTGGACAATGTAATCTTTAAAGGATGTGAAATTTAGGAAAATGTGTCTAAAAGGGAAAAAAATAGGGAGAACCTGTAGAAGTTTAATGACACTGATTAAAATAATGGGATGATTAAAACCAAATTTCTATACAAATCAGATATACATCTAATGACTGAAGTAGGTTATGGTAAGAGGCAATTTGTAGTTAAGAAGGGGGTGCATATTTGGGGGAAAAAAAAGTAACACTCACAGAATGGCAAAATAATGAGATGATTATCTGTCATGATTTCAATGCATGTGTTTAAAGATATGATAAGAAAAAAGTAGACAACTGAGGGATACATATCTTAATAAATAAGGGAAAAAAGAAGTTATGTACTCAATACAATGGTTCCATCTATGTTGTCCATTGTCATTCTTCCTCAGCTGTTGGGTTTGGAACCGATCCTTGGATCTGACTCAGCCATTACTAAAGCTTATGGTAACCATGAAGCTTTCAAGCTTGTCCCTTACCCACAATGCACCAGCCCTAAGCCACCTAAAATCTTGTTTGCTGAATTTACCAGAAAGGAAATATTTAACATGAATAAAAACAAACAGGAACTGCAAAAAGTACTAACAACTCCAAAAACGCCCAGCAGATAACGAAAAGAACCACTCGCCACCACGAAAACTGGTCCAACCAACTTTAATCCAATCCACTTATCCAAATAAAAGCAAATATGAACGTCTTGTTACTAAAAGACACCCTGCGTTTTCGTCAACTTCATTGACTTCATCAGAAACAGCCAGCTCATCAATTAACCATCTTTTATATGTTCCCATTCTTTGATTAATTATGCAATTAATTAAAAATTTAAAGAAATAGAAATGCATACTACATAATGTCACAAAACAGATGTCACTGTGTAATATTTCACTAAACCACATGGTAACTCTAAATAATTAATTACCATCGCTTTAGTTATTCCTTAAAAAAGAAGAACTTATCACCATCCTTTGTATAAATAAATAAAAAATATTTTAAAAACTACTTTAAAAACTACTTTAAAAATTGTACATGAGGAAATGCATTTTTTGAAAAAAGACCTGCTTAAATGAATGTTTAAAATTTAAAAATTCTACTACATACTACATTAAATAAAAGTACCTAAATGTCAATTAATAAACATATAAAGTCACGTACATTTAAAATGTGCATCAATGTGAAGTAGGATCTTGAAGCACAATACAATGAGCTTTCATAGTTTTGAATTACATTCTATATAAATATTTGTGAACCTATTTCTATTGATCATGGGGACCTCTAGTGGCCATAAAATGTGTGGCAAGTATCTTCCTACAGCTTGGCTGCTCTTAATTTTAACAAAGGCAATATGGATATATGATCATTAAGCCCCGGATATTTATCCGCACTTAAAGCTACTTGCCACCATAATTCCCTATACTCAATTCTGGTCTCCCATGGTCCTCCTCGAATGTCTTGTTGAATATGTTCTATTACCATAAACTTGAATTTATATTCCTTACATATTTTACTATGTTTATACAATGCATTACTTCTTAGTGGTTATATCATGTGTGCTCGTAGATCCTTTTTCTTAAAGCTCTTTCTGATTTGCCAACGTAGAAGGCACCACATTTTACACAATAAGCAAGGTATACTATCCCTTTAGTGTTGCAATTAAAATAATCCTGACTAGTTATCATTTTATTCCTACTTGCAATATTGTAACCTTCCCCATTTATTACATAACAACATTGGCTACAGTGTCCACATTTGTAAGTACCCTTCTTATTTGTCCTTCTATCACTTTGGACCTTCTTACTCTCCAGGATATTACCCATATTCCTGGAATTCCTGTAAATCACTTTCCTAGGGATGTTGGATATACCTTCTATATCAGTGAAGGCTAAAAACTTGTCCCATTCCTTAAAAAATATTTTACTAATTCCACTATTTATTCCATTATACTCTAAAATTAGTGCCTGGGAAAAATCCTCAGGACCATTATTGTTCATATTCACCAAACCGGTCACACTATTATGTTCTATAGATTCACTGCAGTTTTGACCCCTATAAATAGGTCCAAACCTGTCCTTCCTTCCTTCTAGCACTTCATTCCTTATATGTTTGACAAAATCACTAGGGTAGCCCCTCTCCATAAACATCATCTCTAAAAGTTCACACTCAATGTGAAAATCCTGGTCTAAACTCGTCATTCGGCTACCCCTGACAAATTGGCCCTTAACAATGTTCTTTTTACAATGTTTGGGGTGTGCACTTTGGAAATGTAGGAAGGAATTACAATACGTGGGCTTTCTATAAACTCTAGTTTCATATCTTCCTTCCCATTTATATAATTACATATCCAAATAAATCAAATTGTACTCAGAAACGCTGTGTGTGAATTTCAAAAAGCTAGTAGTACCATTAATATAGGAAAATAACTCATTTAGCCTTTCTCTTCCAGCCGTCCAAAGAATCACTATATCATCCAGGTACCTCCTATACAAAATCCAGCAGTTCTTATATTGGGATTCCACAACGTATTTCTCTTCCCAATATGCCAAAACAAGGTTGGCATAAGTGGGGGCACAAGCGGCCCCCATAGCAACTCCCTTAATCTGCTGGAAGAACTCCCCTTTAAAATGTACGTAATTATTTTTCAGAACCAAATCCATAAGCCATAAACTGGCCAACTTGTCATTCCTAGTCATTCCCTCATATGCAAAAACTATCTCTTCCAGAATAGCCTTGCCCTCTTCATAGGGAATGGAGGAAAACAAATCAATGACATCAATAGTTACAAATAACATGTCATTCTGCCAGTTACAATGGTTGAGATCCTTCAATAAATCCCATGAATCTTTCAAAACATTCAGTCTTCCTATCCATAAAGGCTTTAGTTTAAGATCTACATACTTAGCAAGAGTCTGGGTTTTAGACCCCTCGGCAGAAACTATAGGTCGAAGTGGAGGATCATCTTTGTCCTTATGGATTTTCGGTATACCGAAAATCGTAGGGATCTTAGGTTGATCCACTTTTAAAAATCTATAACTACTAGGACTTATTAGACCTTCCTGTAACATGTCATATAAAGCTGTATCAATTTTATGATAGGCTATATTAATCTCGTTTTTTTGAGACAATGCCATATCTCTCTTCATCCCATAGTAATGTATATATCTTACTGTCATAAAGAATATAGTCCATAAAGATAATTCCTCCACCTTTATCAGGTTTCATGACTCTCACATCTTGTTTATTCTTAATGTCATATAACAATTCTTTTTCTTTTGTAGTCATGTTCCCATGCCATGAAATCGCACTACTATACTTCCTAATTTCACTCTCTAACACTCTTTCAAAATTCTTTATCTGGGGGTGTAAAGGAGGATTGTATGTACTTTTCCTCCTTAATGCTTCACCATCACCCCCCTTACTATTAGGCCAAATAACCTTGAAATTCACTTTCCTTAGAAATAACTTGATATCCAACAAACTCTTAGCAGTGTCACCCTTGTGATTCGGTATAAATTTTAAACCTTTAGAGAAAAGGGCAAAGTGTTCTTTCTCCAACTTAATATTACTAAAATTGTATATACTAAAATTTTTCCAGGTATGACATTGTTTATCCACTATGATATTATCAAGCTCCTCAGGGAGGTCCGGGCAGGAAACTCTTAGAATCTCCCTCTCCCTCTTCTTCCTCCCCTCCACTGAAAATTTCCATTTTGCTGCCCTTGCTTATTAAGTAACCTTTCAGATCTACACAAGGGTGGGTATGCCTCATCATAGTCCCTTTCACTCCCTCTGAAAAGTTCATTACCTGTTTCATGCCCAACTATTTCAGGCTCCTCATTGTTTTCATCTAATCCAAGTTGGTTGGACCAGTTTTCGTGGTGGCGAGTGGTTCTTTTCATTATCTGCTGGGCGTTTTTGGAGTTATAAATATTTAACATGCATAACTATAGAAGACTTAAACTTGAATGTCTTCCATAAAGAAAGAAAGTATATCTGGAGCTCAATATAACAGAGACGTCCCTCCAAGAACTCATTCTTCAAGAAGTTTTGGAATAGAAGGGATGGGGGCTAGTGGACGGAAGTTGAGGAAGAATGAAAATGGACAAAACAGATGGAACATTATAGTGAGTACATAACCTCTTTATCTGATTTTGTCAATTTTCATTCTATCCTCAATTGTTGGGGACAGACTCTCCAGCTACCTACAATCCTGGGTGGACCCTAAGGAAGAATATTCCTGAGCACAGTTGAATCAAATGATGCTCTATCCCTGGATACCAGATCCAATTTGCAATAAGTAACAAAGGTATGGGTAGTAGCCTAAGTTGCTGCAGCACATAACACTGTCCAATGAAGCTCTGGATAGAAAAACTGAAGAAATTGCCATGGATCTACTTGAATGTGCACGTACTAGTTTTAGCAAGGTAATACCCAATTTGAGATATATAAATAGATATATATATATACAAATAAATGAAATACAATCAATTAGCTATCTGGCAAAAGTTACTTTTGCAAATGTTTTACCCAATTTCAATTCTGCAAAGGAAACAAACAGTTGCTCTGTTTTTCTGATCATGTAATTTTATTTATTTATTTTACATTTGTTAACCGGGCTAGTCTAACTGTATATAGTTCCATTTTCAGTAGAGGCCCGGGGAGAAAAGCTCCAGTAGTAAACAATTTGATTATAAATTTAAAATACAATACAAACGATGCAAATCATAGTTGATACATAGTAAATGAAAGTAGTTCGATAAAAAATACAAGAAGCAGTGAATAAAAAATGGAGATAAAAGATGGTATTTACACTAATATAAAAGTGACAAAAGTATGTATTAAATTATTTACACAAATAAAAGCGACAAAAGGGTATGATAAAATTATGAAAATAAGAATGTTTTGTGATAAGGATTCCACCAGTATGTTCTATTGTGTTCACCAATTCCTGTTCTGCTTCAAAAAGTATGCATTAGAGTTTGGAATATATAGTAGGAGGCGGAAATAATATTAGCAAAACCAGAAGGTTAGTCAGGGTTACTGCAGGGGCATAACCAGTGTGTTTTAAGGTGCCTTTTGAGGTTTTGTTTAAAGAGAGGCAAGGAAGAAAGTGACGTTAGTTCGTTGGGGAGTAGGTTCCAGTTTTTTCCCACTGTGTTAGAAAACAGGGAATCACCAGCCGTGTTGTTAGTCTTGGTTATGCTAGCTAGAAGTTTGCTAGAAGCGCGTAGGGAGTTTAGATTTTTATAGGGGATTATGAGATTAGATAGTATAGGAGTGCTGTTAGGTTGATAGAATATCTTGTGGGCAATGGTTAGCTGGGAGATATTCAGATGGTTTTGAAGTTCAAGCCAGCCTAGCTGCATTAGATTTAAACAATGGTGAGTTCTAAAGGGATTGCCAGTGGCAAATCTGGCGATGTTGTTGTAGGCATGAGCTAGTTTGACAAGGTTATTTTTTTTGAGGTTAGTGCATATGGGACAGGCATATAGAAGAGTTGAAATTAAATGTGAGTGTGCAATCTTGGTTCTGGCTATTGAAGTTAGGAAAGCTTTGATTCGATATAAGGAGCCTATTTTTCTGTTGACAGTTTTTATGGTATTATTTATGTGGATATCAAACGTAAGGTTATTGTCAATAGTAATTCCTAACAACTTGGTGGTAGAGTCGAGGTATATGGTTGTGCGATTACTGGAAATGACAGAGAAATCTATAGGGGAGGACTTACTGATGGGTGTAAAGAGAAGAAGCTTGTTTTTTTAGCATTGAGAAGGAGGCAATGTTTTGTGAACCATGTTTCAACTGTGTTGAATACATTCTGAGTCAGAGAATGTAGTTCAGATGGGGAGCTTGCCGAGCATATTAATGTTGAATCATCTGCATATTGAATGCAGGTGGCTTGTGGGATTGCTACATGGAGGTCGTTGATAAAAAGAGAAAAAGGAGTGGGCCTAGAATAGAGCCTTGAGGGACTCAGAGGGTGACTGGTAGAAGGGATGATATATTATTTTCCCAGAGAACTGCTTGTTGTCTATTGGTTAGGTAGGACATGAACCATTTAATAGCCAGAGAGTCAAGGGAAAAGGATTCAAGAATGTTGATAAGAAGGGTATGGTTTACCATGTCAAAAGCTTTTGAGAGGCCAATAAAGAGTGCAGATGAGAGGTTGTTATTGCAATTTCTATTTATAACATCTGTAAAGGATAACAGGTCGGTAGTGGTGCTATGTGATGGCCTAAAACCATGCTGGCACTTAGCTATTGTGTTATTTTGAGTTAAATGGTTTAAAAGTTGTTGGTGAATGCATTTTTCCACGATTTTTGCTAAGGGTGATAAAAGAGCTATTGGCCGGTAGTTAGAGTAATCATTTGAGTTACCACCTTTGTGAAGGGGGATAACATGGGAGATTTTCCAGATGTCTGGAATGATTCCTTCCTTATGGTTCTGTTTATGAGGATGGATATGGAATATGAAATTACTTTGGCTGCTTTTTGGAGGTATTCAGAAGGTAGCTGGTCGTCAGAAGGAGTAAGTTTTTGAATGAGTTTGTAGATGAGAGTGGTAGAGATTGGTTGCATATAGAATGCTGGTAGAGTGCTGGGTATGGAGGTGGGAAGGCTTGAGTTGTCTGCAGTAAGTTGACTAGCTGGTGCTTGTATGGTTTCAATAAAGAAGGAGTTGAAGGCATTGGCAGTTTGATGGGGGCTATCTGGGTCTGCCTGAAGTGGGGTAGGTGTACGAGAGTACCCTGGGGAAAGGAGTTTATTAATACTAGACCAGAACTTCTGGGGGTTGTTTTGGTGATTTTGCTGTAGTTTACAGTAGTAGTTCTTTTTATCCATGAGTATTGCCTTTCTTGTACTATTTCTTAGTTGCTTAAAAATTTGTTGATCAGAAATATGTTAGCTCTCCACTTAGCCCAGGATTTATTCCTAAGTAAGATTTTTTGTCTGGTTTCTTTGGAAAGCCAGGGGGCTGGTTTGGCCTTCATTCTGATGGACCTTTTGGGTGCATGCCTGTCAAGGATAGATAGGAATTTAGAGTTTAGATAATTGACAGCCTCTTCAAGTGGTAGAGTTTTTAAGGAGTTCCAGTCACAGGCACTTAGTTCATTTGGGAATGATACTGGGTTGAAGTGTTTGTTGATACGTACGATTCTGTATATGGGGGGAATTGAGATATAATTTTTAGGCCTAAGGATGTAGGTTAAAGTATGATCACTAACATCGTCAGGTAGAGTTCCTACATTGCAAGTTTGTTTTTGTCTATTTATAAGTATCCAGTCTAGGGTGCTCTCTTTTTTGTTTGGTTTATTGATTCTGGTTGTAGAGGTGATAGTTTGACTGAAGCCATGAAGGTTGATATGGGAGGTAGGATTATCAGCATTGACAGTTTTCCAATCAGTATTAAAATCACCAAGTATAATAGTTTCTTGGGGGTAAGTTAAGGACACCCAGCTTAGAATATACTCTATAGTACTGATTTTATTACCGGGTGGTAGGTAGATGCAGATGATATATAGAGATTTGTTTTGGTTGATTTGAAATCTGGTGATAAGTACTTCTGCCTTACTATCTTGAGGTGGGTAGAAAGGTAAAGTGGAGATCTGAAGTCCGTCTTTGAATAAGACTGCTACTCCCCAACATTTACTTTTTATACGGTCTTGTCTCAGTACATTATACCCTTGGGGAATGATTTCATTATCTTTGGTTTCAGGTTTTAACCACGTTTCTGTCAGACAGAGGATGTCAAAGCTATGGGTATCTAAAAGGGCATGGAGATGGGTTACTTTGTTATTAAGGCTGCAGATATTCAGATGTCCTATTAGGAAAGAGTTGGGGAGTATGGGCTGGGTTATTAGGGTCCCCTATGAACATCCAATAAATGCAGCATGTTTTCACCCTTGTTTACAAAATTAGGAGAAAATACTGGCAAATTAATAGAATGATTGATATTAGACTCTGACACCACCTTGGGAAGGAAGGATGCATTTGTTTGTAGCGTCATTCTATCCTTGTGAAAGATTAAGTATGGAGGTTTTGAAGACAAGGCTTGAATCTCTGTAATTCATCTAGCAGAGGTAATGGCTACTAGAAGAACAATTTTCCAAGTAAGATATTTAAGCTCACATTTAGCTGCTGGTTCAAAGGGGGAATGTATTAGCACCTGCAGGACCAGATTAAGATCCCATGGGGGAGTAGGGTCTTTAAATGGGGGGGGGGGTCTCAAAATAAGAGTGCATCACATGAAAGTTCAATTTATGACAGGCTACTGAAGAACCTTCAAACCCAATGTGGAAATGTGATACTGCTGCTAACTGAACCTTAATAGTTGAGGAACTAGCTCCTTCTTTAAAAAGTAAAACTAAAAACTCAAGGATGTTATTTATCGGAGCTGAAAATGGGGCAACACAATTTTGTTGTGCCCAGTAGACAAATCTTTTCCATTTACTTGCATAGAGTTTTCAAGTTACAGGTTTATAGGAAGATAAAAAGCACATGTCGGAGAGGGGATCTGAGCATCAGTTGTCTGGTTACTAATGAAATTGGAGAAACCAGGCTTGTCAGGCTACAGTTGAAATGTCTGGATGGATCATGCCCATTCGGTGAGATGGGAGGTCCGGAATTGGATCCAGAATCCAAGGTTGGTGAAGTACCTGAGGCCAAAGGAAGGGGAACCAAACTTGTTGAGGCCAGTAAGGTGCGATGAGGATGACTTTGTTCTTCAACCTGGCATCTTTCTGCTGAAATGTTGGAATCAATGGGACTTGGTGGGTAGGCATAAAGTAGACCACAGGGCCAATTGTGAAGTAGAGCATCCCTCGGTGAGTCCCCCTGTGAGGGGATTAGGACAAAATACCTGCTGCATTTGTTTTGGAGGGAAGCAAAAAAAAAACTGCAGCAAGGCTGGCCCCATCAACAAAAAAAATAATTCCTGCCACTTTCTTGTTGACAAACCACTCGTGAGGTAGAAGAATGCACCTGCTGAGTTTGCATGCTATCATACTGGACTTCCCTGGAATGTGCGTTGCTATGAGAAAGCAGTTGGATGACACAAGGGGTACGATCTGGACCCTCCTTGTTTGTTGACGTACCAAACTACTGACATATTGTCAGTTTGAACTGCAATTGTCCCTGGAGTGAGAACATCCTGGAAGGCCTGCAATGCTAAGAGCACTGCTCTCATCTCTAGGACACTGATATGCATGTTGGCCTCTTCAGGGGACCAAATGCCTTGGACTGTTTTTCCTAGAAAGTGCCCCCCCACCCCAAATGGGAAGCGTCTGTGGTAACTATGGCTGTGGACTGAGGGGGAATGAACTAATAGCCTTGAAGAACGTGGTCTGATTGAATTCAATACCCAAGACCTCTCTTGCATGTCTGAGTGATTCGTATCTGAGTTGATATGGATTGGTAAAATATCAATCACTGTGTTGCTAGCATCCATTGGAGAATCCTCATATGAAATCTGGCTGAGGTACTAAGGTTATTGCTGCTGACATAGAGCTTGAAGGACCAAGTGGGCTGAAATGTTGGTACTGCAGATTATTTTTCTGAACTGTGATCCAATAGTCTGCACTCTTGAGGGAGGTAGTGAAGCTATCATTGACCTTGTGTTGAAAACTTTTCCTATAAATTCCAAACTTTGAGTTGGTAATATTTGAGACTTATCATAGTTTACAGTTATTCCTAGATGAGAACAAGTCTGAAGAACTCAATATCTTGCCCTTATCAAATGATGTCTGGTCGGGGAGGTAATGAGTCAGTCATCTACATATGGAAGCACATGAAATCCTTTTAGGCTCAAGTAACCGCTACTACTGCCGTACGTTTGGTGAACATCCTGTGAACTGTGGTGAGACCAAAGTGCAGAGCTCTGAACTGGAAGTGGCTGGCTCCCAGCCAGAAGCATAGATACCCTTCTGGATCATCTGTTCATCTTTATGCAAATAGTACGCATCTTGAAGTCTATGCCCAGAAAGGGGAGAATGGACTGAATTGTGATCATCTGAAACTTGGTATATTGAACGGACTTGTTCAAGTTGCTGAGATCCAAGATTGGTCTCCAGTCCCCTGTTTTCTTTGGCATTAAAAAGAATCTTGAGTAAGTTCCCGATTTCCTGTGGTCTGGCGGGACCTCTCACATGACTTTTTCCAGCAGCTTTTGTATTTGAATTGCTGCTTCTTCCCCTCTGACTAGGTGGAACATCTGGGATTTTTCTTGAAATTGGATGCGGGAGGTAAAAGGGTATTATTTAGCCTCTGGATATAATCTTCTGCACCCAAGTATCTTTAGTTATATCTAGCCATGCCGTCTGGTGCAGGGATAATCAACCCTGACTGCCTCCAGAGGTGGAGAATAAGGCCTCTTTTCAGGAGCGCTGGAAGGGTCCGTCAGAGAAAGAATTTCTGGAACCCTGGTTTTGTGGGCCTCCTCTGCCACAGGGGTGGTGTCAAACCATTAGAGTTCCTCCCTCTGACCCTATGGGAACTTTCTGTGTGTGTGTCCTGGAAAGGACCCTGGGACGTTCTGAATTACATTTTCTGACTGCCTCATTGATTCCTAGAAAAGGATCTTTGAGGGGGGTCGAAAAATGTACACCAACTGCAGAGAGGGTCTTTCTATCCTTCTCACACCTGGATAATGTGTCCATCCCTTTCAGGCCAAACAAAGACATGCCATCAAAGGAAGCACTGATGAACAAAGACTTGAATGGCTCCGCAAACTCACATAAGAGCAATCAAGCATGTCTCTTAATGGAAATGCCTGAAACCACTGCCCGTGAGGCACCTTCGTCTGCATGGGAAATCAGCCTTATGGATGAATTTGAAATAGACTGTAGGGTGGCCAATTGAGATGCCACGAATGATTTGGCCTCTGTAGGAATAGATCCTGACAGGGTATATGACAGTTCTTTAATCAAATCCTTCTGAACCTTGTAAAATGTGCCAAATAATTAGTGTATGACAGTTCTTTAATCAAATCCTTCTAAACCTTGTAAAATGTGCCAAATAATTCAGCGAGTAGGGCGAAGGCTGCTAAAGCATAGCCATGCTTCCTAAACCTGTCCATCACCCTAGACTCCCTGTTAGGAGGATGAACAGTTAAAACTCTGTTCGGCAAGTTCCATTTTGGTGGTCGCTGCCATGACCATGTCATTAACGGGCACCCCTTTAGCCCAAAACACCTTCCCAGAAGGTGGTGCCAGAATCTTGACTGGTCTTCTGGGTATGGGTTCAACTGTAAACCAAGAAAATACTGAGCCATGCCAGAAGCAGTCCTTTTGTAGTTTAATTGTAAAACATTAATGGTCCACACAGAGTACGTTTCTGTAAACATAGTTCCTCAGATGCAAAACATAAATGTATAAAAACCAGGCCCTTTTATACTAAGGTAAACTAATCAAATGTAGTGTTCCTTTTACATCATCACCTTTAGGGTCCTTTTCTAAATCAGTAACCCAAATACAAAATGCAACTGCATGTAAATAAAAAATATGTGAGAAACACATTAAAAATATTCATATTCATTAAAAATTCAGACAATATTATTCTCTACTGACACTATTTTATCCACTTGTTTCTTAAAAAAAAAAAAAAAAAAAAAAAAAAAATGTGAATAAATCCACCCAGGCACAGAAAGAACATTTAAAGTTTTTTCCTGCATTCTTTCTGTGCCTGGGTAGATTTAGTCACATTTTAAAGACATTTTTTTTTAGAAACAAGTGAATAAAATGATGTCAGGAGAGGATAATATTGTCTGAATTTTTAATGAATATGAATATTTGTATCTGAAATTTTAATGAATAAAAATATTTTTAATGTGTTTCTTACAGATTTTATTTTTATTTACATGTAATTGCATTTTGTATTTGGTTTACTGATTCAGAAAAGGACCCTAAAGGTGATTATGTAAAAGGTACACTACATTTGATTGGTTTACCCAGGTATAAAGGGCCTGTTTTTTATACATTTGTGTTTTGTATCTGAGGAAGAATGTTTATGAAAATGTACTCTCTGTGGAGCATTACTGTTTTACAATTAAACTACAAAAGAACTGCTTCTGGTGTGGCTCAGTATTTTCTTGGTTTATTGTGGATATTACTGCTAAGTACTTATTTTTTTCTGGATTTATGGGTTCAACTGTGTCAGGTTCCTTCCACGCCCGATGAGAGACCAGATCTATAAGCTCATCAGTTGGTGGAGTAACCCAGAATGTAGACAGGCCAGTACTGAAGCCTTCAGGAATACCAGCTACTTGGATGAAGGGTTGCTGGACGTCCAGCTACCTCTCTGTTTTAGGATCTCAAGGATTTCACCAAAAGAGACCTCTTCAGGAGGAGATAATGGGGACTCTTCACCTTCATCAAAGTCTGCATGCTCCGTGACTGACTGTTGTGGAGAGTCCATGTGCTTCCTCTTACACTTCTTCCTAGGGGCTTCCTCAGTGGAATGCTCCAGGGTGGTACTGGAAGAAATTGTAATACCCTGTTGGGAAGGCTGGGGGGGGCTTGGACTGACTGTCCCTGTGGTAAGGAATGATAAGGCTTCTAAGCGCAGATACATCAAGGTAGAAGATCCAAAGGGGTTGGATCCATCTGTTCTGCTGCAGCAGAAAACACCATCTTCACAATCTCAAAGGCCAACTGCCCCAGAGAGATAGAGTAGACCCCATCACCAAGAAGACAAGCTACAGCCAAGCTATGCAGTGCCAAAACTCCAAGGCGCAGAGTAGACTCTGCCAACTTCGAATCAAACACCTCGGATCTGACAGGGAAGCTTTGGCTCAGACAGCCCTCAACATCTGACTGAACCGGAGCTCTCAGAGTAAACTTCTGATCCAAAGATAAGAGTATCTTCAGATCCAAGCCAGACAGATCCAGAATGCTCAGATCTAGGGTCTCTAAAGCAACAGTAGGAATCAGAGGAGGAACTTGAAGTGGGGGTGTAGTTGAAGAGATGGATCTCCTGATCCAAAGGGGTAGGAGACAATAGAACGCCCATCTGACTGTGCTGAGAGGATCTTCTGCACCATTCTTTCCACATCTTCCTCTGGAAAACCTCTGGAACAACAAATCAAAACAAGAGAGGGGGACCTGGACCGGTGATGTTCCAAAAAGAGTGAGGGCACCCTTGAAGGTAATGGATCAATGGATGGTGAATATCTTGTCCTGGAAAGAGGTATAGGACTGGAGGCAGTCGAATCCAATGGCTCATCAGATCTGAGGTAGTCGGATCCATCACTTTTTTTCTTCCTCTGATCCGAGGGTGAGGAACTTTTGGATCTAACTGGATCCAGCTTGGGCCTTTTCCTAGACAGTTCCAAAACTGGGGTGGATAGTTTTGGAGATGAAGGCTTCAATACTTTACTTTAGGGGGACTGAGCCACAGATGTTGTCTCTCCAAAAGCAGATGGAAGTAGACCTTTTAAAATAAGCTTATTTTTTCATTCCTCTAGAGCCCTAGGGTTTCAAACATGGCAGATGGAACAACCCTCTTGCAAATGTAATGGACCAAGGCAGTACACACACACACACACACACACACACACAGTGAGCATCTGACATGAAAAGCTTGTGCCTGCTCTTAGCACACTTTTTAAATTGTGTGGGGCCTTTATTTGCTATTAAACTAGCCACTATAAACAAGAAACATTAAGTAAGAAACTTTTTTTTTTTTTTTTGTTAAGAAAGGAAAACCAGAAAGAAAAAAAACTACCACCAATGGTAATAAAAAGCTACACTAAAGTGTAGAAAGGTAAAGGAGGAGAAAAAATTACTAGTCATAGTAATTGTAGAAGTACAAGTACTCTACAGTAAATATAGATAAGGAAAAATACCAACTATGGTAATAGAAGAATTACTATTTCGTAAAAGGGTAAGGGATGAGAAATATGTAAAAAAATCAGGAATTATTAGAATATATGACAGTTTAAATAAAATAAAAATCATTTAGCTATTAAAGCTTGAGAGTGAGGTCAACCACATCTTTCGTGGAAAGCAGCAAATGAGATATGAAGTGTCTTTGGGCTGGTACATTACGGGTAAGGGACAAGCTCGACAGCTTACTGGTTACCACCAGCTTTAGTAACAGAAGAGTCAGATCAGAGGATCGGATCCGAACCCAACAGTTGAGGACAGCATGAAAGTTGATATAATCAGATCTTCTTTTATGAAGGGTTCAGAAATCTCTATTAAGAATTTGAATTGAAGAAAATATGAAAAATGGAATTTATACATTTATGTTGAGACATTTTAAATCGATTACAGATTTTGTTCGGACTAAATTGAATGGGTTAAGAGAATTATGGGTTGAATTTAGGATGAAAAGAATAATTTATCTATCTATACTGAGACTGGTGGAAGAAAACTTGAGAATTCAGAAATTATAAAGAAAGATGGGGTAAGACAAAAAATACACAAGTATAAATAAAGGTAAGGAAAGGTTGCGAGGTGGATTTGATATAGAATACAAAAAAGAAAAAACATAATTAAGGAAAATAAGAAATTGGGTAAGGTTTAGAAATATAAAGATATTGAACATACTGAAATCATTAAACATGGAGTGTAGAGAGGTGAGAGAGAGACAGAGTTTAGTGAGTGGATTTGGGAACAAATCTTAAACGTGATCAGGAATGATGATAAAAGTATTGGAAGTTGGCGTCATGAAATTTAGGTAAATGACATTTACAGTGGCTTGATAAATAAATGTAAAATGGTACTGGTATGTAACAAATAAATTTAAAGTGAAGAATGAAGGAAGGAGAATAAAGGTCTCTGAAGAGATAAAAAGAAGTCTTTCAACTTTTCCTGGTTAGGGGTCACCACAGCAGATCGCCGGTCCGCTTATGATTGGCAGTAGATTTTTATGGTGCAGAAGTGCCAGCCCAATGCCAAACCTTCAAAGAAGGCACACCCATTCACGCATGCACCTAACTGCATGTCTTTAAAAGTCACTCAACTGCGGGAAGGACATGCAGACTCCACACAGAAGGTGCTCCAGCTGAGAATTGAACCGGAGAACCTCTTGCTGTGAGGTGACAACGCTAACCACTGCACCACCGCAGCTTTCCCTTTAAAGAGATAAGAAGCAATTTAAAAGATAAATTTAAAAGGGAGAATATTAAAGACATTATTCGAAAGTTGACCAGGAAAAAAGCCCCTGGCCCAGGATGGAGTTTAAATGAAAATTCTAAAAAGATAGAAGATTTTGGGGCTACAAAATGAGGTATGTATTTTAGTAGCTATACAGAGACATGGGAATTTCCAGAATCTTGGAAGGACAGCATAGCAGCTCCAATTCACAAAAAAAAAGATGAAAAAAGGAGCCAAATAATTATAATAAAACTTTTGGATTCCTTACTTAAATTTTTACTATTACAGTAATGAATCACTTAAAAGATGAAACTACTGATATGGGTCAAGAATTTACATAAGTAAACAAAAAGATCACCTGTTTATGGATGCAGTGTGCTTACTAATTTAATGGACAAATATGTGAAAGTAAGGGAAAAGATTTATATACAATTTTCATAGATTTGGAAGCTGTTTTTGACAGTTTACATAGGAATGTCTTATGGGAAATGAGAAGAAAATGCTTTGGCACAAAAGTAAGTTTACTAATTAGCAAATTATATAATACTTCAATACATGTGTGAGTATCAAAAATGGAATTGTACTAACTAAATAAAAACTAGGATGTCTGTTAGCCCACTGGTTATTTTTGATTTACAATTATGCTAGACTGGGTAGATGAAATGAAGAAAAGATAAATGTACCAATAATTAAAGGTACTCCATGACCTATAATATGCTATGGAGCTGATATTGTGGTATTTGCTATGACAAGAAGCAAGTTACAGAGGCAGACAGAAATTTTAGAAAAGGATTCAAATCAGATTTATGTATAAACATAATGAAGAGTAAAGTAAATATATGAATTTAATCAAAAAGATAATGGTAAGACATATTTCAGAGATAAACCAATAAAAAGTAGCAAGGATTAAATATTTGTGGATAACATTTGAAGAAGCAAGTAGATGGAAAGCTTGTGCTGAGAATTTGAGTCAAGAGATTGAGATGGAGATGCATAATTTATACCAACTGGATAAATGGTGGGGAGAGAAGAATATTAAACCTTAACTAACAGTGATAAGAAGCAAAATATAACTGTGAGTTGCATTTGGTACTGAAATATGGGGAATGGGTTCAAAGAATAAAATAACGGTTAAGATTTTGATAAGATACAATTCTAGGCAGTCATCATTATTCCTTGATATATACATCAAAGAGGAGTTTGGAGTTTTATCAGCCGTGGACATTTTGGAGATGGTAGTTTTGTCTACATGGATCAGAATAATGAAACTTGTAGATCTACATTTAAGGAAAATTTTTCATTTAAAATACAGAGTGGGGTTTAGAATTTGAATATAAATCAGATAATATTAAAATGATAAAACAAATACCTACAAAATACAAACTAGTATATTTGGAGAATTATCTTAAGATATACGAATAAGTGACTAATATTTCATATATAAGGAACTGAATAAGGGGAAGGGAGATTGAGAGATAAAACAAAGAAAATAATTTGACTTTCCTGTGAGGTCATTGATATAAGAAAATATTTAGATGCAACAGACAATAGGAATGTGTTAAAAATTTGTGTGAATTATAAAGTCTGAATTATTCCAGAGTAATGTGCTAAACAAAAGACATAAAAAGCAGGATGAACTTGAGACATTTATATGTGGTATACTTATAAAATAAAATCTGACATTTTATATTTCTGTGAAAAAACAAGGGTATAAGCTCTAACAATAATATAGAGTTGTAATTACAGGCTGTACCGTAAAGAAAATGTGGTTGAATTATGATAAAATTAATTTTATTCAGCTTATCCGAATACAATTTTTCAAATGGCAAAATGGCCAAATTCACAGTAAAAGAATGGCAAGAAATTAGGAAAAGACTTACTGTACATAAAAAGTAGTGAGAATGGATTTTAATTTAAATTAAACTAATATTTGTGTTTAATGAACTATAAAAATGAATTTCATTTTAATAAGAATGCTTTGGGAATTAATAATTCTGTATTTTATATTAAGAATTATGAATAATTTTGGACTTCCAAGATGACTGTACACTGATCACCAGCTTGACTTCAGCTCTCCCAGTGTAAAACAAACTGAGAACCTGCAGCCAGAGATATTTCCAATCTGAGTAAAATTCATTTACTTGCTAGTAAGTACACTGCCTGGATCCCTGCAAAGAAGAAACTAAGATAGTCTGAATGAAAATCAACTAAAAAAGGTAAAGAAAAAACAGTGGCAAGAATCTTGCAGCTGTTTAGCAAAAAAGCAGTTTAAACTCCAGCACTGATGCAGGATATTTTTCCCAGTAACCTTGAGGAACAAATAAAGTCAGATGTACTCAGAGCTGATTAAAATAAATGAAACTGAAGGAGTATATCAACTAAAATAACAAAAGGCTGGAAAATGGAAGAAGCTTTAAACACATTCAAATGAACTGATAAAACTGTAAAAATCAGATGTCAAAATAAAGAAAAGGCTAGCTGAGTATGACAGTGCTCAAGAGGGTATGTGTCTAAAAATGGTAGAATTAGAGGACAGAGCATGTAGGGAAAAATTAAGAGTTATGACTTACTATAACTTTGTATGTGTGTTGTCCTTCCTCATTCTTCCTCACTGATGGGTTACAGATCCGATCCTCGGATCCAGCTTGGTTAAATTTTCCAGACTTCAGATCCTAATCTCGAGCTTCTCCCACTTCCCATAATGCAACACACCACCTCTGACTCCTCAGACTGGGTTTGCTGCCTATGTCTACTGAATTACAGAGACAGAATTGATAAGAAAAGGGCTAAAACTAAAAACGTAGCATTCAAGGTTGTCATAAAGTTGAATCCTACTTGAAGATAAAAAGGCCAGGGGATGGTTGGGAGGGAAGGTAAAGAAGAATGAGAAAGGACAACACATATATCAAGTTATGGTAAGTACGTAACTCCTACACATGATGTTGTCCTTCTCATTCTTCCTCACTGATGGGTAGAGTCCCCAGCTATCTAATTCTTGGGAGACCTTCTAGGAAAGATGTGCGACAGCACCCTGAACCCAAAGGAAGGTTCATTGCTGAAAAAAAACACAGTTTTAAAAAGTGCCAGAAGAAAATGAGTAAAGGAAAAATTTAATATAGGAGAGATATCAAAATGAAGTGCAGTAGGATTGCTAGCAAGGAGAGAATGGCTTTAGGCAGCTAGGACAATACTAACTCACTGTAGAAGAATCAGCAAGTGCAGTCACGAAACTAAATGATGAAGAATACATATGGAACTGTATAACCCAAGCGGCTAGAAGAGAGGGGAAATAAACCATTGGTCAGCTTTTCTAAACAGTTGGTCCACTAAAAAATACATGTATGTAGGTAAAAATACCACTATGAAGGGGAGTTCTAGTGGAGAATACAGATGAAATAGCCATTGATCTAGAAGAGTGGGCTTTGGGAGAACGAGGCCATAGCACATACTTAATAAGTTATTAATAGAAATGTCATCTGTAATCGAATCAGGTAGTAAGGTTAGATCCCATATGGCCTAAGGAAAGGATGACAGGAGATACAGTTAAACCAATACTCTGAACTTCTTTGGAAGTGTTCACCATTGTAGTGATGACTGGAAAGCAGACCAATACCTGAATAAATTTCACTGCTGCTGCAGATAAAGGTAGAAAAGGAAATCTGAACAGGCAAGGTATTTGATTTATCTGTTTATTTATTTGACATTAGATTACCAGAAAAGCTGACTGGTGAACAGAACACATCTTACAGAAGGCTCAGGGAGGAAAAATAGCAAAGGCATGCAAAAATATTGCAAACAATGAAAGGTAAAGGTTGTGAACCTGCTGACAAACATAATAAAATGAGGGAAGCTAGTGTCTTATAATTATTAGAAAAAGGATGACACCATTCGGTTAATGCAGCACATGGAGATCAGGAAGCAAGTTCTTCTAAGAGAGATATAAGCGTTCCCGACTGGGGTCCACAATCCATGGAGGGTATCCAGGTAAGAACCGAGAGAAAAAAGAAAGAGAGAGAGAGAGAGAGAAAAGACCATGACAGGTGAGTCTAGTCATACAAAACAGGATAAGGCAGCTCTCCGATCTGTTGGCTATGGAGACACCCCGACACAAAATGGTCAATTGGTAGAGGCAACAGAGAGAAATGGAGGCCAAGAGTAAACTAGTATCCCTAGGGAACATCCCCAAAAGGAGGAAATGTGGCAAATGATTTACTGCATTGGTAGTTATGGGGAAAAGTAAGAAGATCGTGATAATATTGGCCCCAATGGCTAAAACAGATTGAGGGACCAAGAATGAGGAATCAGATTAGACCTATTGATGCTGTCTGGTAAGGTGCTCAATACCCATAGTATGTGTGCTGTAGCCAGAAAAATATTTACACTGTCGCGCCTATATGGTATCTCTAAATGAAGGACAGGATGGACAGTTGCACAGTTAACCTCATTGGTTATGGAGAGAAGTAACAGTGAGCACAAACTCATGATTTCTAAATAATGTAAAGGAGAAGAGATGTTACTTGGCTAAAAAAATAGGCCTGCAGGCCTCAAACTCAGATACCTGTACTTGGGAGCTTGGCGTACTATCACCAAGCCACACCAGTCAGTAGCATACAAATGAGAACTTAAAAGGTTCAATTTTGTATCAGCAAAGGATATGAATTGCTCAATTTACAGCCCTGCCCAAAAATCTGGAAACTTAAGGCAGGCAAACTCCAGAGGGTAATAGTTGATACCTGATTTGAGTAGAAAGGTGACAGTCCATGGGATACAGAGTACACCTGAGGTTCTCAGAACCGCAGGAAAAACATTGTGGGAATTTAGTTAAATTTACAGGGCAGAGCTCTCAACTGAAAATAACTGGTTCCCATCTGGAAGTGCTGATAGCTCCTGGAGCGCCTGTTCAAACTGATGCAATAATGTGTGTCCCATGAATGAACAGAGCACAGCCAACCATTCCTGCTCAGAACAGCAGAATGGACTGAGTCATGACCCCCTGGGACTTGGGCTACTGAGAAGGAAAAAGGGAAACAAAAATAATAATAATAAAACAACTGACCACAAACAGAAACAGAATAATATATTAACACTCTTAGCACTTTGGCCCAAAAAGCTTTCCAAGAGTAACAAACATAACACACTGATTCACTTAAATCGTAAAACATAATTAGATAATTAACAGACAATTATTTAATCATATACTTCCAATTATATTCTTTGTTTAAACCATATGGCTCTAAAGTGTTATACTTCAAAATAAATAACTTTTCTTTCTGCAATAATTTATCTTTAATATCAACACCTTCCCCAGTAGTTAAACTAATTTTATCCGAAATAGATCCCTTTAAATAATTTGGATAGGACTTTCCAAATTTTTGTTCTTAATATCTTTAATATGTTCCTGCAAGTGTGTAAGGAATCTATGTACAAGTAATATTAATAAGGGGAAAGAGACTCATTTTGTTACCACATATAATGTTTTGACTGAACAAATAGTTAAAGAAGTGAGGTATTATTGGCCTATGTTGTTAAGGGGTAAAAATTTGGTGAATTTATTACAAAATAATTTGCACATATCTTATAAAAGAGGAATTAACTTGGCAGATATGGTGGTACATAAAAATATTATTCAGAATTTTACTTTGTATAGTAATATATCTTTTAATATGGGTACATTTACTTGTAATACATGCTCTATTTGTAAATATATTGTAAGTAAGTCTTCTGTTATTAATAAAATCAAATATCCAAATGGAATTTATACTTGTAATATTGAAGGCACTATATATATGTTGAAATGCACTTGTAAATTTATATTGAAGAGACTTGTAGATCTTTTAAAATACATCTGTGGGAACATATTAGAGATATTAAGAACAAAAAGATGGAAAGTCCTTTAGGTGCACACTTTAAACAATGCCATACAGCTAATCCAGATTGTTTAAAAGGGATCTATTTTGGATAAAATTAGTTTAACTTCTGGGGACTGTGTTGATATTAAAGATAAATTATTGCAGAAAGAAAAATTTATTTTGAAGTATAACACTTTAGAGCCATATGGTTTAAACAAAGAATGTAATTGGAAATAAATGGTTAAATAATTGTCAGTTAATTATCTAATTATGTTTCAGTATTTAAGTGAATCAGTGTGATATGTTTGTTACTCTTGGAAGGCTTTTTGGGCCGAAGCACTAATTGTGTTAATATATTTCTCTTTCTGTTCATGGTCGGTTGTTTTATTTTTTAATGTTTTTGGGGTGTATTTTTAAAAGAATAATAATGTCTGGATATCAAGCTCATTAACCAGGTGTATTTGAAAAGATGGACTGCAAGCCACTATGAATCAGAGCAGGAATGAAATCCAAATCCAGAGGAGGTTGTTATGCAGCCATGACAGAGCACAAAGAGATAGGATAAAAGAAAAAGGTATGATGCTAAAATAGAAAAGGTTCCGACTGAATAGTGTCAGGAAGTCAGTGTTGACCCTTGCTCACAGAACAGAATATACATTTCTTTCCAACATGCCCTTGAATGGAAGAAAGGAGCCGTACTATAAAATCTCTTAGCTCAAGAAATTGAATGTCCAGGGAATTTGGTGAAGAAAGCCTTAAGATGATAAAAAGAAAACCCATACGGTTGTGAGGCAAGGGGGCAGGTCTCAACCACCAGCTAAAGAAACAACCAGAGAAAAACATAGCTCTAGCATGAACAGTTTTAGAAAGAATGAATGAAAGAAACGCTAAAGGAATGACAACAGGCCTATTCAGATCAATAATTTGAGGCACCATGCGTCTTCCACAAAGCAATGCAGCCTCATCCATCATGGAAAAGAAGACTGGCTGCTCCACAGCCTATATGTTAGAGATAAAAGGGGGCTTATAGTGGAGGCCCTGAGGGGAAGAAATGGATACAAAAAGAACTGAGCCTTAAGCACATGATCTTGTGTCTACAGGCTCCTCACAAATCCTGAATCAGAGAGATCAGGATGAAGGAAACACCAGCACAAAGTTATAACTGAGAGGAAGGGGAATAATAAACAAGGATGAGAAACATTCCCTAATGTAATAGACCAGGTAGGGTTGCAGGATTAATATTACTGTGTTTCCCTGAAGTATAAGAGGACTGGAAAGCCGAGGAGGGCTGGTTAAAACAAGAGTTGTTTCAGCAGGGATTTCTAAAATGTCAACTGACATAGATAGTGGCAGGCAATCAGCTTTGTTGCTCTAGCTACCTTCTACACTTTGGGTAGCAATGATTAAAATGACTGTTGACTCCAGTTCTTGGGTTGCCTCAAAAGTAATATACCGGTCTGTCCCCGACCTCAGGGGAATATCTGAATCAGAAATCTGGGTTGGAAGTCATTGGAGGTAATAATCCAATAGTCCAATGTCACCAGACCTGAATACAGTTCAGCTATTCTGAAATCCACGTAGGATCTGAAAACTCTGGATCCTAGGATGCATCCCATCTGTTGGATCTGGAATTTACAATCTGAGGATTAGCTGCAGATCCGAAGGTGCTGGACCCAAAGACAGTTCAGCTGTTGTGAAGCCCACATAGGGTCTGAGGATTCCAAATCTTAGGAGGCATCCAATCAATCGGAACCAGAGCTTAGGATCCGAAGACTAGCCAGCAGATATATACACTCACCATCTCCAGATCTGAATGAACTAGATCTTTAAACATTTCGGTGCTCCCGGATCCAGCAGTCAGATCCTAGCTCAGGATTCGTTGGGAGAGGAAGCTTAACTGATTAGATCCAGAGAAGGGAAGGGTCGGATAGGAATATATATGAGTCTGTGTGTGTGTGTGTAACTGCAAAACCAATCCACAGAAATTCTGGTCCACCTTAAAGAAAATTCTCAATCCCGGGTCCCCTTCAAATCCCTCCCCTTACCCAAACAACAGTCCTCTAGAAACTGCTACCCTTGTCAATAGACACTTCATCGACACTGTCCAGAAACTTACACCCTCAAACTGCAACACAAACTCCACCTGTATCCCTCTCCCAAGCCACAAAACAGTAACCTTTTCTCCTTCAAATCAGTTCCAACTTCATATATTAAATCACTCCTTCTGAAGATTAAACCTTGTTCTCCCTCCTCAGACAATCTCCCACTCACTTTCCTCAAATTAGCAGCAGAATCAATAGCCTATCCAGTATCCCTCTTAATTACTAGATATATCCAGGAAGCAACAGTACCAGACATTTGGAAATCCTTCTTCACTATCCCCTTGCATAAAAGGGAGAACTCAGCAGACTCATCAAACATTCGTCCAATTGCCATCCTCTCTCCAAAATTATGGAAAAATGTATACACTCAACTCCTAAACTATCTCCTCCAACACAACCTCCTCACTCCCACCCAACATGGCTTCCACCCTAACCACAGCACCTCTACAGCCCTCCTGTCATTTATACAAACAATAGCTGAGGCCCGTGACAAAAACCTCCTAGTATCCAGCCTTTTCCTTGACCTCTCAAAATCCTTTGACACTGTCTCTCACACTTTACTTTTAAGTAAACTTTCCAACCTCAATCTCTCTCCCTCCACCCTAGCCTTCTTCTCTAGTTATCTGTCTCATAGACAGCAATCTGTTCGACGGCTCTCCTCCTGCTCACCCTACCTCCCAGTTCCAACTGGAGTGCCTCAAGGCTCCATCTTGGGTCCCCTCCTGTTCAATATCTTTACTAATGAACTTCATACCTTCTGCAAACAATCTGCTCTGGGAAATTAGTGTAATAGCTAAGGTGCTTACCCTAGAAGCAAAAGGTGCAGGGTTTGATTCTCACATGGGGTAATTGTCTAGGCTTAAAATGGCCCATGAGGGCAGTTAGCATAGTATTAAGCTATGAATCTTATAATACGCTGACAATTCAACTCTCATCTGCACTTCCCACAATATCTTTGACCTTCACACTCTCACCCAGGACATCTTCCTATCTGTTGAAAAATGGGTAGCTGATAATCTACTCATCCTAAACCCTAAAAAAAAAAAAAAAAACCTCCTGCTATTCCCTCCCACTGACTCTCCTCACCTAAAATCTATCTTTCTCATCTCATCCTCCAATAACAACACCATACAACCTGACTCCCACACAAAGCTTCTAGGTGCCATCATTGATGACAAACTTAAATTTAACCTACACATCCTTCAAAGTATAAAAAAAATCACCAAAAGCTGGGTATGCTCTACCGAAACCATATATTCCTGACCTATGATGCTAGACTGTCCCTGGCTCAGGCTCTTCTTCTCCCCTCCCTTCTCTATGCCACCCCAATACTAATATTCAATCCACTACCCTGGCCAAACTCCAACAAACCTACCACAAAATAGCAAGATTCATCACAAACTCCCCACATAACTCGCACCACTGCCTCACACTTAACTCACTACAATGGCTAGAACTCCCTCAACAACTCTTTCTATCTCAGTTACAAATTATTCACTGTATACTTTATAAACCATCCTCCTGCCCTGTCCTTTCCTCCTTGGTATCCATCTACACACCAAGTCGCACACTTCGTACTTCTAACCAACAACTCCTTGACATCTACCAACCTAAAAAACTATCTGCAGACTACTATATAAATCCACCCTATCCCAGGCATGGAATATCCTCCCATCCCACTTACGCTCCATTACATACCCTACATAATTTAAGACAGAACTCAGGCTACACTTTATTAGAACCAAAACTTGCACTTGCCTAACTCCAATACTATTCTGTATTCCACAGTCCCATACAACTTCTCAGCATACTTCTTACCACTCCAATACTATTCCTTTCACCACAATCTCATACAATCCTCTAAGCATATAATCTCCCACATATTTTTCTCCAACATCACATTACAACTCTAGATATCCCTTACACCCCATTCATGCACACTCATCTCTCACACCTCATAGCTTGTACTATTCCTAAAATACTACGATTTGCTATACACCTTACCACATCAGTTATACATCAGCTGTGTGTAAACAAAAAAAAATTTTGAAGTACAGTACTTATTTGTACTTTTTGTGTTACTGATCTTATCCCTGTTATACCTCAACTTATCACTATGAATTGCTTTAAATTTTACTGCTAATAACAATTGTTTATTAATTATAAACTAAACTGTTATTCATAATTAAACTGTCTGTAACTGGAACTTTTCTCCTCGGGTCTCCACTGAAAAAGAGCTCCTGGCCCAGCTGGACTAACCCGGTTAACAAATGTCAGTAAATAAATAATAAATAAAATATATGTGTGTGTGTGTGTGTGTGTGTGTGTGTGTGTGTGTGTGTGTGTGTGTGTGTGTGTGCGCGCATGTGTTTGTAGAGATATATATATATATATATATATATATATATATATATATATATATATATATAGAGCTCAATGCATACATGTACACAAATACCACAAATACCAAATGCAAGATTTTATCGGATCCAATGCGGAAAACAGGATCCGAATGGGTCCACACACCTTACTAATGTAAGAAGGATGTTTGTTGTTTGTAGTAATTGACACACACTGTTGGATCCAAAGATCTAGGATCCAATGATAATCAGGCAAGTGAAAAACACCCCAGGGAGAACATCCCAGTGGGATATGAGAGACCTGGGATCTGACAGAGACCCTGGAAGCCCCAGAACCAAAGAATTAGATCCGAGATGCTTTTCACACTAGATATTTTCTTCTAATGAGAGTTTGAACACCAAAGGAAATCAGTACAGCATTCTAAGGTGCGGAAGCCAAAGCACCCAAAGCCTGCACCTCCAGCAGACGAAGCAGTCAACTATAGACCTCCAGGATCACACAAACTGCCAGCAGCCTACTACATGGTCAAGGTCACAGCTTAAATCCAAACACCAATACTTCTGTTTAGCCCTTTCAAAACTACTGTGTGGCTTTAAAAAACAACAACTGTGATCAACTATGCAGAAAGAAACTCACTCCGAAAAGGAAGCCTAAGCGCAGTACCCTGAAGCACATCACTCAACCTCTCAGAGCAAGAAACTGATACAAAAAGAAATGCACACAAATGATTTTGTGATGCCGGTGATCTGCCTGGGACCCAAAACCTCTATACATACAGAAAATGATCGTCTACGGAAGGACACCAAGGAACTTCAAGGAGGTGTGGGCATACAGACAAGTACTCACATCGTGCACACAAACAAAACTGCACATACTCTACTATAAGCTTACAAAACACAGATAACTCTTATGACCAGGGCTTAAATAAAAAATCTTCACACACGAGTAAAGCCGTCCTCGGTTAAGCCAAACATACACCCTTCAATACCATGCAAGCCCCAGTAAAAGACAGTCCAAGACAAGAGCCCATGAACGATAAGCATATAAACAGCCAGCAAACTAGGAAACCCTAAAAGAAAGGGCCCCAAAAGGAGCGCCAACCTGAAAAGCCTAAAGGGAAGGGCATCAGAAAAGTCCATCATCCAAAACCTGAAAAGAAAATATTATTATTTCTTGTTTTTTACTAATGCTAAGAAGGGTAGACACTAATGGATAAAAACAGGCTCTTCACTCTTTCAGCCAAGAACCAAAGGCGGGGGGGGGGGGGGGGATGCCATGAGGCATCAACCACCCAAAAGATGGAACGACAACAAGGGGAGAAAATAAGAAGTTATGTACCTACCATAACGTTCCATGTTAGTTGTCTTCTCTCGCCTTCTTTCTTGCTGGATGGGTTCGGAGCCGATCCTCGGCTCCGACTCGGCACTTGCTAAGCTCGAGAGCTAATTTTACCAGCTCGAGGCAACCCTATATCCCATGATGCAAGGCGTGACTACCCAGATCTCGTTTGGTAGCTATAGAAAAACCCTGCCAGTAACCTTCTTCCCAGAAAGGAAGAAGAGGAACTAAATGTGGAAAGAAACAAAGCAAGGTAACCACTAGATACTAGTGACACTTTCTACTGGGGCCCATAGACAGAATGGATCACACCCAGAGAAGAGTACAACTTCAAGGTCTGTCCAGGCTAGGGGGAAGGACGGAGGGACGCAAGAAAGAAGGCGAGAGAAGACAACTAACATGGAACGTTATGGTAGGTACATAACTTCTTAATGTTAAGTTGTCAAACTCGCCTTCATTCTTGCTGGATGGGACCGCGTCCCTAGCACCTCTATCCTGGGTGGCTCAATAGAACAGACTCTTGAGAACTGTGGAACCAAACCTAGCCCTGTCTCTGGAGGCCAAGTCCAATTTGTAATGAGAGACAAAGGTGTGAGGAGTGGCCCAAGTGGCTGCCGCACAAATGGTGTCAATAGGTAGCCTATCCTGAAAAGCTGTAGAAGTGGATAGGCGTCTGGTAGAATGTGCGTTTGTTTTCGAGGGCAGTTGCTTGCCCCTAAGGAGATAAACATGAGGAATGGTAGAAGACAGCCATCTGGATAAGGTCACCTTGGAGACCGGCAGACCCTTCCTGTTTTCTGCATAAGAAAGAAACAGTTGATCAGATTTTCTGAATTGTTTAGTTCTGTCCAAGTAATATCTGAGTTGGCGATGGACATCCAAACAGTGAAGTTTCTGTTCCGCTTTGTCAGAATAATTAGGGAAAAAAACTGGCAATTCAATAGATTGGTTAATATTCGTCTGGGAAGCAACCTTGGGCAAAAAAGATGGATTAGTTCTTAAAGATACTCTATCTTTGTGGAAAACCAAGTATGGGGGACGGACACAGAGAGCATGAAGTTCAGACACCCTCCTGGCTGAAGTAACAGCAACCAGAAAAATTGTCTTCTAGGAAAGAAATTTTAATGAGCATGTAGCAGCCGGTTCAAAGGGGGGCAGAATCAAGGATGCCAGCATTAAATTCAGGTCCCATTGCGGAGGGGGATCTTTGATTGGAGGTTTCAGCAGAAAAATCCCTCTAAGAAAGGCTTTGCAAAGCTTGTGAGACATTATGTTTTGATCCGCTAAGCCAACATGAAAATTTGAGATCGCTGCCAGCTGGACTTTAACTGTAGAGGAAGAAGAACCCGACTGAAAAATCTCAGCTAGGAAGTCTAAGACTGACTGCACTGGAGCAGTAAAAGGATCTATGTCCCTGGACTTTGCCCAGAAGGAAAAACGCTGCCACTTGCTAGCATAAATCCTTCTGGTAGAGGACTTTAGAGAAGCTACAATGATATCTCGCACGGGATTAGAAATCATAGGGAGCCTGGCTAAGGAAGGAAGTGGAGCAACCAAGCAGTGAGGCTGAGAGAATGAATGGCCTGGTGCAGATGACCCGAATGGTGGGTCAGAAGATCTGGAATTGGATCCAGATGCCAAGGCTGAACCAAGAGATGACGATATAGGGACGGAAACCAAATTTGTCGAGGCCAGTAAGGGCCAATGAGAATCAACTTGGCTCTCAAGACGGTAGCTTTCTGAATCACTTGAGGTATCAGCGGGAATGGAGGAAAGGCATAAAGAAGTCCCCGGGGCCAATCCTGGGTTATGGCCTGGTAGTGGAAAGAGGGAGAAGAAGTCTGGGCATTTGCTGTTTTGGGGTGTAGCAAAAAGGTTGCAGCAAGGGAAACCCCACTTCTGAAAAATCTCGTCCACTACTGATTGTTTGAGAGACCACTCATGTGGCATGAGAATAGCTCTGCTCAGTCTGTCCGCTAAGAGGTTGGATTTCCCGGGGATATGCGTTGCTATCAGAAACCGATGAGAGGAGATTGGCCATTGCCAAAGTCTGAGAGCTTCTCGACAGAGTGGATAGGACATGGTCCCGCCCTGTTTGTTGATATACCAGACTACGGACATGTTGTCCGTCTGAACTGCAATACTCCCTAAAGGAAGAAAGTCGCTGAGGGCTTGCAACGTTAAAAGCACTGCTCTCATCTCTAGGACATTTATGTGCAGATGGTATTCTATGGGTTGCCAAGTCCCATGGACCATCCTGCCCTGATAATGCCCCCCCCCCACACACCCGATCAGGGAGGCATCCGAAGTGACTGTGGCAACCGGGACTGGGGGAACAAACAGTCGGCCCTGATGGAGTTGCGGAGAAGACATCCACCAGGTTAGGTGACTCTTGCACGATTGCGCCACGAAGATCTCGTGGCGCATGGGAAGCTGCTGGAAGGACCACTGGGTGAACAACATCCACTGCAGAAGACGCATGTGGAAGCGAGCTAAAGGAAGCAGTACGATGGCCGCAGCCATGAGACCTAGCACCTTCAGGACAAATCTGGCCCTGATCTTTTTGCTGAGTAGTATGATCCGAACATACTTTTGGATGTCCAGAATTCTTTGGTTTGTGAGTCTTGCTGACATCCCAGCAGTGTCTAATTCTGTGCCTATAAAGGTAATAGATTGGCAAGGAGACAATGAAGATTTTTCGAAGTTTATAGAAATCCCCAACTGGTTGCAGGTGTGAAGAGTGTAGTCCCTGGCCTTGAGAAGTTGATGCCTGGTGGTGGCAGCAAGGAGCCAGTCGTCTAGATACGGAAACACCTGGAATCCTTGACGTCTCAGGTGAGCCGTGACCGCTGCCATACATTTGGTAAACACTCTGAGGGCTGTAGTGAGACCAAAGGCCAGGGCTCTGAATTGAAAATGACTGGTCCCCAGCCGAATGTGGAGAAACTTTCTGGAGCGCCTGTGAATTTTTATGTGATAGTACGCATCCTGAAGGTCTATCGAGCACATCCAGTTGTCCTTGCCCAAAAAGGGTAGAATGGACTGAAGCGTGACCATCCGGAACCTTGCCTTTTTGACAAACTTGTTTAGTTTGCTGAGGTCTAAAATTGGTCTCCAATCTCCCGTCTTTTTGGGAACCAAAAAGAATCTTGAGTAGATTCCGGATCCTACTTGGTCTGCTGGCACTAGTTGGATGGCTCTTTTTGCTAGGAGCTTTGATACCTTCAGCTTTGCCAACTCCCTTAGACCGGGTGAAACGTCCGGGAGGGATTGATGAGGAACAGGATATCTCACGAAAGGGATATTGTAACCCTCGGATATGATCGACTGTACCCATTTGTCTTGAGAAAGGGAACGCCAGGCTGTTGGGTACAGAGACAATCTTCCCCCGACTGCCTCCAAGGGTGGACAGTCGGGCAACACCTCAGGGGTGCTGGAAGGGTTTATCAGAGAGAGGCTCTCTGCTACCCTGATTCTGCGGACCCCCTCTGCCCCTGGGGCGGCGTCTATTGTTATTACCCCCTCTGCCTCTGGGGGTAAACTGACCACGTGCGTCCGGCGTGACTCCCTGAGATTTACGGAACCACATTTTCCCTCCCTTCTGACCTTTGGGATAGGGTCTTGAAGGGGTGGAGAAATGGACTCCTACGGCAGAAAGAGTCTTGCCGTCTTGCTCACACCTGGTCAATGTGTCCTTCACCTGTGGTCCGAACAAAGCTGAACCATCGAAGGGAGTATTAGTGAAGGACGCCTTAAAGGGGTCTGCGAAATTACAAAGCCGCATTCAGGACTGACGCCTAAGTGCCACTCCTGTGCCTGCGGCTCTACTCGCCCCATCGGCTGCATAAGAAATGAGCCGCATGGAGGAGTTAGTTATGGAATTTAGGATTCCGAGCTGTGAGGCAATCTTTTCTTGAGCCCCAGCAGCTGACGGATCCTGAACTACCTCACCTAGTTCCTTGAGAATATATCTCTGAAGCTGGGTAAAGTGACAGAGATAGTTCAGCGAGCGCATAGCAAAGGTCGCTGAAGAAAACATCCACTTACCGTACCTATCCATGGTCCTAGAGTCCTTGTTAGGAGGATGGACAGGTACAGAAGGATCGGCAAGTTCCTTCTTGGTGGCAGCCGCCACCACCTTGGCATTAACAGGGACACCCTTGGTAAGAAACTGTTTGTCTGAGGGGGCCATGATGAATTTAGAAGGCCTCCTGGGGACTGGTTCCACAGAATCCGGGGCCGCCCACGCCTTTCAAGCCACCACTTCCATGAGCGGGTCGAAAGGCGGAGACACCCAGGAGGTGGAGGGTCGAGATCCAAAAGCCTCCAGGTATACCGACTCATCCTCGGAGGGCTTAATGGAAGGCCAGTTCCCCCTCTGCTTAAGGAGTTCCAGGATGTCTGAAAAGGAGACATCCTCAGAGGGGGACCGTGGGGAACTCTCCGACTCATCTAAGTCGGTATCTGATGTCATAGACTCGGGGGAGTCTGTGTGCTTCCTCTTGCACGTCCTCTTACGCGGGAGTTCTCCCGAAGGATCAGGAGAAACCTCGGAAGAGGAAGTTATTCCCAATGGGGAAACCTGGGGCGATGGATCTCTGGGTCCGGGAGTAAGAGAATGGGAAGAGACATCGACAGGCACCGAAGAGGGAGGAGCTAATGGAATTGACCGTTGACTCAGCTCCGTGGGTTAGAACACTCCTCATCACCTCAAAGGCTCCCCTTCCACGGAGGCCAGAAGACTCCCGCTACGAAGAAACAGGAATCCCCGGTCCCGCCGAAAGAGAAGGCTCCGAGGCTGATGTCGGTGCTGAGCTCACCAATGCCGAAGCTCCAAGAGGGAGAGTGGGGTCGGACAAGGGTCCGATGTCACTCGCCCCCTCGGAGCCGACAAGGGAGACCCAACGACCGGATCCCTCCAAGGAAGGTCTCATGGAGGAGATCGGAGTCAAAGACGACGGAGCCGACAAGGGAGGTATCGGCTCCGGCGCACCCACGGTCAAAGTTCCGAGAAGCTCCGGCTCCGAACTCTGAAGGAGAGTCGGAGGAGGAATTTCAGGTGGATGAGGGATAGCAGTCGTCTGCTGAGACGGGCTATGGAGCATCTGGGCCAGTGCCTGTGATTTCAGCAGTCTACTTACCACCCTCTCCAAGTCATGGTCTGACAGCCTGGAAGACCTTGAAGATCGGCTCCGATGGCTCCACTCCGAAAGCAGAGGAGATCTCGGAGCCAAGTGAATCGACTCCAGGGAAGGGGACCGAGATCTCTTCTTGGAAGGAGCCATCGGAGCCGAAGACCCTTCGGTTCCAGTTGGAGCCGACAGCTTATCGGCACCAGTCCTGGGCAAAGATACGTTGGCTCCGGCTGGAGCCGACATCGACATCGGTGCAAGTGTATCGGAGCCAGCCGGCACCGATACCACCACCTCAGAGATAGAAAGATTGGCTCCAGCCGGAGCCGATCTTGACTCCGAAGGAGTCGGAGCCACCGCCGAAGGCTTAGGAACTACAGCCTGAGCTTTAGGTGGCTTAGAGTGCTTTCCCGACCCAGTCTTGGTCGGGGAGCCCTCTGGCTTCAACAAGCTACGTAGGATTAATTTGTTCCTACGTTCCTGCAGGACTCTCTGGCTGAAGGAGTAACAAACAGCACAGGAGTCCTGCAGGTATAGAGGCCCCAGGTAGTACACACAAGAAGTGTGACCGTCTGTCAGAGACATTTTCTGACAGCACGAGCCACACTTCTTGAAGCCTGAGACCTTTACTTCTTTGGACATGGTATGCCCAACACAAAACACACACACACCAGTCACACAGTTAGTTAATAAAAGGGGGAAAACTGATTAACACACCCACACTTCCTGACAATGGAAGGAAGGCTTAAGGCCTGAACGGAGGAAAAAAAACTATCCCTATACAAAGGGAAAGGGTATATAGGGCAAGATAGATAGGTATTAATAAACACTAACTATTAAGGAAAAGAAATAAGGAAAATGCAAAATTTTCTGACTGACTTTAGTATAAAAATACTAAAACTTTACCTGAGCTGGTAAAAGGAGACCTCTTCGCAAAGCGGCAAACAAGATCTGGGTAGTCACGCCTTGCATCATGGGATATAGGGTTGCCTCGAGCTGGTAAAATTAGCTCTCGAGCTTAGCAAGTGCCGAGTCGGAGCCGAGGATCGGCTCCGAACCCATCCAGCAAGAATGAAGGCGAGTTTGACAACTTAACATCCACATTCTATACATCTAGACAGTAGAATGGCATCCAGAGCCGACTAAGGTCAAAGGCAGCAAGATACAAAGGCGTAGAGAGCAGGAACTACAACAACCTAATTCAATAAAGGCAAAAAAAAAAGAAAAACAGAAAGTCTAGCCATTGGAGGTCACAGATGGAGGATAAAACGGTTAGAAGAGTCTATCTATATCACTCAATATAAGGCAAGAGAAAAGGAAAAATATAGATGTAGATATACCTACCAATTCCCTACAGCTTGAGACATAGGACCTAAACTTCTTACCACATTGTCGGCAAACAAGATCTGGGAAGTCAGAGGTGGTGTGTTGCATTATGGGAAGAGGGAGGAGCTCAGGATTAGGATCTGAAGTCTGGAAAATGTGGCCAGATCAGATCCGTAACCCATCAGTGAGGAAGAATGAGAAGGACAAGATCATATTCTGAGATTTTCCACTGTACCAGGGAAAGTAAAAGGAACAGACTGTAATAATTTTATGAAGACACAAATAAGCAACTGGACTGGTATTCCAGAGGAGGATTTGTTAATTGAAAGGGCATATTGTGTATGCTCCAAACCTGGCCATGAAAAAGCAGCCAAGACCAATGTTACTAAAGATGCAATCTGACCAGCAAGAAAGGCAAAGTATTAAAAGTTGGAGACAGTACAGTTTGTGAAAAATTATTTACAGTACAATAGGCAGAAGAGAAGCAAATTTATTCCAGCAATCAGGGACTGGTCGAGAGGCAAGTGTGAAAAGCAAGCTGCTGCATCCAGTTGTCTTCCAAATATTTTTCCTGAAGGATCAAAGTTATTTTTTGATGCAGAACAGGATAAAGAAGCAATACAACAGTTTGTTCAACAAAAAGTGAGCCATCAAGTAGAAGGGGACTCTGCTTCTCTTTCTTATGATAATAATTCTCATAGGCAGACTTTGAAAGTAAAGTTTTCCACTGTTCCACGGAAAATGCTTGCGAGACAGAAAAGCACTGGAGCTGACTAGAAAAATTGGAAGTACACTGAAAGTGAACTGGAGTCGAGTTAGGAGATGGAGATGAACAGGAAGACCAGCAACACCGAAATTAGTGAATAAATGTGAGATTATGTTTGTGAAATACGGCTTTACAAGAAAAAGTGAAAAGAATGGACTTTTATTAACTTTGTTAAACTTATGAGGGACTGAAAGGCACATGCCTCAATTCACATATATAATGTTTGGAAGGACACAGAAGGGAAGGGGAGAGAAAGAAAAAATCTAAATATAAATAAAACAGTTTTTGTTCTTAACAGTACAGCTATAAAAGTTTTCATGATATAAATTACATGTTGCATGGTGGGTTATTTGCAGTTACTCTATGTGATATAGATACTGGAGTTAACAGATTCCTTTTTTTTTTTCATTTTTTCCCCTTTTTTTTAGTATTAAGAAATGTAAGCATTACGATGTATATATTTATTAAGAAATATAGGGATTACAATTCAAAGAGAGAGAAAAAAAAGGCTGGACAAAAACATGATTAAGTTAATAGCTGTAATTGTGGGTTGTTCAAGTGGGAGATGGGATGTAAAAGTACAGAGATCATAATATGTGTAAAGCTGACATGTTTTCTCTTACTTTTGCATTGGTGAATGTCTGGATTAAGACCCTTGGCTTAATCTAATAAAAAGAAGTTATGTTTTACCATAACGTTCCATCTTTGTTATAGATCTTTATTCATTCATTACTGTTAGGACTTCGGTTCCGTCCTCGGAACCGACACGGCCGTTTCCAAGCTTGTGCCAGCCAAAAACTCTCAGCTAAGACCTACCTATAATGCCCCTTTCATAGTTACTCCAGATCAAGTTTGCCCATCCCTATATAATAGAGATAGTAAGAGAAAACAGTAGGAGGCTCTGTCTGACCAAATACCCTAACCAGGAGTTCCTAAAGTCCACCAGAAGTCCAGGCAGGGGGAAGGTGGGCGGGAAGTAATGAATGAATAAAGATCTACAACACAGATGGAACATTATGGTAAGACATAACTTCTTTATCTGATGTTGTAAATCTTTATTCAATCCTTACTGTTAGGACAGAGTCCCCAGCTACTTAAGTTCTTGGTGGCCCTAAGGAAGGATATTCCTCTGTTAGAATGTTGAGGGAAGAAAACCGGCAGGTCAATAGATTGGTTAATGGAAAATCCAGAAATGACCTTGGGCAAGAAAGAAGGGTCAGTATGAAGGGACACCCTATCCCTGTAGAAGCTCAAGTAAGGTCTCTTGACACTCGAGGCCTGCAGCTCAGATACTCTTCTCACTGAGGTAAGTGCTATTGGAAGTAGAGTCTTCCATGACAAAAACTTTATATCACATGAATCAAAAGGCTCGAAAGGAGGGCCTATGAGAGATTGAAGTACCAAGGTCAAGTCCCAGGGTTCTATGGGGGGGCTTGACTGGAGGTTTAACGTGTAATACTCCTTTCAAAAAGATCTTGCACAGGTGGTGCGACATAACTGAAGAATTATCAAATCCATTATGAAAATTGGCGATAGCTGCTAAATGTACAGTAATGGTCCACGCTGAGGCTCCTGCATGTAGAAGAGTCATCAGGTACTGTAGGATCTTTTGAATAGGTATAGAGAAAGGATCTAAGTTTGATCTTTGGCTCAAATAGAGAACCTAATCCACTTACTAGAATAAACTTTCCTGGTGAAAGGTTTGTGTGAAGCCAGAAGACTTTCACGAACAGGAGATGTGATGTCAGGCAGCCTGGCAATCTTTGGAAGTGGAGGAACAAAGCTGTAAGCTTGAGGCTGTGGAGATTGAGATGAATCAGTCCCTGAGGATGAGATAACAGACCTTGGGAATGATCCAGGATCCACAGACTGTGAATCACATGAGGCCATAGGAATGGGAACCAGACTTGACGGGGCCAATAAGAGACAATGAGGATCACTTTGCTTCTCAACCTTTGAGCTTTCTAAAAGAATTTCAGGATGATGGGAAATGGAGGAAAGGCATACAGTAGACCCGGGGGCCAATCGTGCATTAGAGCATCTCTCAGGGGTTCCCCCTGAGGGAGGATCAGTGCAAAGTAGCTTCTGCATTTGTTGTTTAAGGGGGAAGCAAACAGACTGCAGCAAGGCTTGCCCCAGTGGCAGAAAATCTGATCCACTATTACAGGATTGAGGGACCACTCGTGAGGCATCAGGATGTTCCTTCTCAGATTGTCCGCAATACGTTGGTACTCCCGGGAATGTGCATTGCTATAAGAAAGCGGTTGGAAGCTATCGCCCAGTGCCAAATCCTCATGGCTTCCCGACACAGGGGGTAAGACCTGGTTCCTCCTTACTTGTTGCTATACCAGACAACTGACATTGTTGCCCGGCTGAATTGCAGTAGTACCAGAAGTTAGGAATGTAAGGAATGCTTGCAACGCTAAGAGAACTGCCCTCAGTTCCAGGACATTTATGTGCAAATTGGCCTCCATGGGGGACCAGGTGCCTTGGATCGTCCTTCCCTGGAAATGTCCACCCACCCTAACAGGGAAGCTTCTGTGGTCACCACGGCCGTGGGCAGGGGGAGACAGAATGGTCGACACCAAAGATTTGATTGTGACTTCATCCACCATAGCATTTCTTCCTTGCAAAGGTTTGTAAGAAGTATCATGAGGTCGAGTGGGTGAGTTAAGACTGACCATTGTGCAGAAAGGAGCCACTGTAGTATTCTCATGTGCAACCTTGCCAGTGGTACTAGAGTACTGGCAGCCACCATGGAGCCTAAGAGTTGCAGTACAAGGCGTGCTGGTACATAGGTCTGTGGAAAGAGGGCTTGGATTTGGTGTCTTATTTTCAAAAGCCTATGAGGGGGGAAAGAAGCTTGACAGGATGTTGTGTCGAAGACTGCTCCAATTAATTCCAGTGTTTTTGCTGGGGACATTTGAGATTTGTCCTTGTTGATTGTAATCTCCAAGCAGAGAGCGATGCCTTGAGTGTAAAAGAGGCTGCAGATTAGAAGATTCCTGGTCGGGACGGTAAGGAGCCAATCGTCTAGATATGGAAACACCTGGAATCTTTGTAGTCGAAGATGAACTACTACAACTGCCATACATTTGGTGAACACATGGGGGGCTGTTGAGAGACCAAATGGCAGTGCCCTGAACTGGTAGTGATTTGCTCCCAGCTGGAAGTGGACATACCTCCACGAGATGTGGTCCATCTTTATGTGGTAATACTCGTCCTGGAGGTCTATAGAATACATCCAGTTGTCCCTCTCTAGGAAGGGGAGAATGGACTGTACCGTGACCATCCGGAATTTTTGAGGTTTGATAAATTTGATCAATAGGCTGAGATCCAGGATTGGTCTCCAGTCCACTGCTTTTATGGCACTAAAAAGAACCTCAAACAAAACCTGGATCCTCTCTGGTCTGGTGGGACTGGCTGGATGACTCTTTTTCTTAGCAGCTTTTCTATTTCTAAGGCTGCTACTTCCCTCTGATTGGGTGGCACATCGGGGATTCATTTGACAGGTCTGGGAGTTAAATCAAATGGTATTGAGTAGTCTCTGGATATTATTCTCTGCACCCAAACATTGGTAGTAATAAGTTGCCAGGCTGGTAGGTGCAGGGAAAAATGACCCCCGACTGCTTCCAGAGTAAAGCAATAGGGTCACTGCTCAGGAGCGCTGGTAGGGTCAGCCGGAGAAGGAATCTCTAGTGCGCTGGTTACGCAGACCCCCTCTACCCTGAAAGGGGCATCTTCCAGATGAGTTGCCCCCTCTGCCTCCAGGGGGGACTACTCACCAAGAGTGTCACGAAAAGATCCTTGGGATTTTCTGAACCACATTTTTCCTCCCTTATGGTACATGGAGTAGGACCTCTGCGGGGTGGAAAAGCGTATGCCCACAGCAGACAAGGTATTTCCATCTTTCTCACTTCGTGCTATTTTGTCTCGTACTTTGGGACCAAAAAGTGCAGATTCATCGACAGGCACGTTGATGAAGGAAGATTTAAAGGGGTCTGCAAAATCACACAACCGCATCCAAGCATTGTCTCATGACAATGCCTGATGAGGCAGCTCGAGCTGCCCCCTCGGTGGTGTGAGATATCAAATGCTTTGAGGAGTTCAAGATAGATTCAAGGGTAGCTAGCTGTGAGGCAACAGTGTCAGGCACCTCATCAGGCAGTACTCCCCACCAAAGAGGAAGAAATTTCAGAGATTAGGTCTCTTTGGAGGTGAGTGAAGTGTGCCAGATAGTTCAGTTACTGAATAGCAAAGGTCACTGAAGCATAGGTCCGCTTCTGTAGTCTGTCCATGGCCTGAGACTCCCTGTTCGGAGGATGGACAGTGGAACTATCTTCTGCCAGTTCCCTCTTGGTGGTCACCACCACGACCATGGACTCAACCGTCAACTGCTTGGACCAGTGGGGCTGGTCTTCAGGTGTGGATAGAATTTTGTCCGGCCACTGGGGGACAGGTACTACATTGTCAGAGGCCTTCCAGGCAAGCTGTACAATCAGCTTAACAAGCTCATCTCCAGGTGGGGTCACCCAGGAAGTAGATGGCAGGGCACGGAAGGCCTGCAAGAACATCGATTCTTCAGAAGAAGGGTTAGAGGACTTACAATCTCCCCGCTGCTTGAGGATTTCGAGAATGTCTCCAAATGAGACATCGTCTGGGGGAGACCGTGGGGACCATTCTCCCTCATCACAAATCGGTGTCTTCAGTGGTAGATTCCTCAGGGTGATCAAGGTGCTTCCTCTTGCACCGTTTCTTCCGGGGTGGCACCCCAGTGGGATCTTCTGTGGAGGACTCCAGAGAAAGGGTTCCCTTCAAATGGAGGTCTTGTGGATCCTATGCCCAGGATCCCAAAGTAGGAGGTTGGGACAGCTGCATGCTGGCAGGGTGGGGGTGGTGGTTCCTGATGTCGAAGTCATTGATGCTGACTGCAAGCCTGCGGGAGCAAGAATCTTCTCCATCACCTGGAAACAGGCTCACCCGAGGAGGGATGGGAGCCTGGAACAGAGGGCAACCTCGGAACGGGGGTCACAGCCCACCCTGAGGAGCCCACCTGCAGGTGAGGAGCTCCAGAAGGACTGGAAGCTGGAGCCATGGACATAGATGGCACCAGCGAAAAAATAGATGCAGAGCTAGGTACCAAGGCGCAGGCAGTCCAAACACTGCTCTGAGAGTGCACCGGCTCCAAAGGAGCCAATGCAGCAAGGGTGGTCAGTGCCGACAGTGAAACATCCGCAGTCGGAGCCGAGAAAGTATGCACCAGGATGGACATTGGTACCAAGATCTCTGGGGCCGAGGTAGAGGCCGGAGGAGGATAAACAAAAAAATATGTTGTGAAGGATTCAGAGCCAAAGGGGATAGAAGGTCTAGCTGGAGTGAGCAATCCCCTAGCTGTCAGAAGCTGGTCCACAACCCGCACTACATCTAGTTCAGAAAGGCTCCTGGATCTAAAGGAGGCTGCTGAAGGAGAATTAGGTCTTTCAAGAAAGGGGCTAAAGTAATGCCCTAAAAAAAGGGTCCTACATTGGAGAGTATCTGGTTCTTGGGAGATATTTGACTTTAGGAGCCGACGTCATAATCTGTGGAGCCGAAGAAGCTTTCAGCACCGTGGCCAGGGACGGTGTCAAAGCAGGTATAGTTGGGAAGCCAATGTTGGAACCAAGGACGGCACTGAAGCCAGTAGTGCCGAGGCTGGAACCAAAATAGGAGTCAACATTAGAGACGGCACCGAGGGAGAAGACACAGGGCCTGGTGCCGAAGAGGTCTGCGTCAAGGGCGCCGCAAAAGCACTGAGTTGACTCGGTTCCATAATTGACGGAGATGTAGGAACCAAGTGACTCCATTTTTCCTTGTGTTTTTTGGTCTTTGGAGGTGGCGAGACCTCTGCCCCAGATACAGCCTCCGAAAAAGGCGTTTTGATTAAACCTTTCAAAATAAGCTTATTTTTATGCTCTGCTAGTGTGCGATTGTTAAAAACAGCACAAATGTCACAATCAGCCTTAATATGGTCCATGCCCAAACAGTAAATGCATCGAGCATGGCCATCCGAGTTGGGCATCTTATGCCCACACTTGTCACACTGTTTAAACCCCAACTTAACTTTGTCTGACATAGTACAGGCAACAAAGGGGTATCCTAATGGAAATAACAATAAGAAGGAAAGAAAAGGGAAAGAATACCAACAATGGTATTTAAAAAATACCACGTGGTAAAGAAAGGCCTACCAAAGGTAGGAGAGAAGGACAGTACCATCAGTATGGTAGAGATTTAATTACCAAAGGTAAAGGGTGTGAAATAGAAACAGGTTATAGGCGATAGTAAGAAAAGGCTCAACTGACTAAAAAAAGTACAGTTGTGTACACTTACTAAAAATGTAGATGCTGGAATGTACTCACTGTTGCAGTCGTCACATTTGGGTCATCTGCTTGTAGTTGCCCTCAGTCGGCCTGATTAACAAAGTCTTGGGTCCTGCATTGGTTGCTGTCTCATCTTCCATGACGTCAGGTAGTCAGGGGTATAAAGCATGCAGCCGATGCCATTACATCAGTTTTTCTTGCCCCAGATGTCAGGTGGCCCCCTAATGGGAAGAAATAATTAATATATATATATATATATATATATATATATATATATATATATATAGAGAGAGAGAGAGAGACAGAGAGAGAGAGGACAAGGTTATACCTCCAACAAAAAAGCAAATACACCAGAAAGCTTTTAAGCATAGTAAATGACAGTAGAGGTATAGCCAAAAGAAGTCAGGGGGCTGGAGGGAGGGTAACCAGGACTGCAACAGTGAATACACTTGAACATCTACATTTATGGTAAGTGTACACAACTGTACTATGTTCTTCGTGTTTCACTGTTGCAGTCATCACATTTGGGTAGATTCCCAGGCTGGAGTGGGCCTCTCCTGGGTGGTCTTAAGTTTTTGGCCCCTCTGAGGAACTGCTTGAGTAGTGGATGAAAGAAGAGGAGTGGTTCTGTGTTATAATGAGCTGAAGTGGCTGAGGCATGAATTTTGATGGAGGAAAAAGAAAGACCCTTGTGATGCATCTCAGTTAAGTATTGAAGAATCTGAGGTAAGTTGGGTGCTGCTGTGCCCATCTCTTGAGATTGGTTCCAGGCATATAATCTTTTCCATTTTTCAGCATAAGATTTTCTAGTACTACGCCTCCTTGCCTCCAAAATGATATCCAACACTTGTTTACTGAGGGATAGTTAACGGAGAGGTTAGGTAATTAGCCAGGCTGCCAGGTTCAGGGTTTGTAGCTGAGGGTGCATAATCTGGTTCTCCTGCTGTGACAACAGGGTAGGGGTAGGGGTCTGAGGCAGGTGCCATGGAGCCAGCAGTGACACACTGTGCAAGAGGGGGTACCAGTGTTGGCGTGGCTAGTCTGGTGCAATCAATATCGTCCTTGGTTTGTCCTGTTTGATCTTTAGTAGTACTTTGGAGAGGAGAGGCAGAGGAGGAAAGGCATAAACTGACAGATTTTTCCAACTGAAGGACAGAGCATTCACTTTCCAAGCTTGTTTGTGGGGAGTCCTTGTGCAAAATTTGTCCATTTGGTAGGGAGGCAAACAGGTCTATATCTGGGCTCCCCCATTTGTTTGTCAACATGTTGAAAGTCTTTGGTTCCAGTTTCCACTCGTGTGGGTCCATGAGATTTCTGCTTAGTTCGTCTGCCAGTGTATTTAGTTTTCCTGGCAGGAATTCAGCCTGTAGATGCACTTGGTAGCTCAAGGCTGTGTTCCACAGCGCCGTGGCTAGTCTGCAAAGGGGGTAAGAATGGGTACCCCGCTGCTTGTTTATGTACCACATAACAGTGGTGTTGTCCGTCTTTACCATTAACTGTCCTGGAAGAATGTGGTCCTTGAAGGCTGTCAGAGCATTCTGTACAGCTAACATTTCTTTTTGATTGATATGCAGGTGCATTTGACTTAGGTTCCATTTGCCCTGAATGCACTTCCCTGCCAGGTGAGCCCCCCATGCATAGTCTGATGCGTCTGTTGTCAGGGTTTGAGCGGAAGTGGGTAGAGTGAATGGTAGTCCCTTGTTTTTGTGGCAGGCCTCTACCCACCAAAGGAACTCTAACCGTAGGCAAGGTATGACAGGAATCATTGCTTCTAGATCCTGAGAATGCTGATACCATAGGCTTTTTGAGAATGTTGATACCATAGGCTTTTTAGATACCATTGTAGTTTCCTCATATGCAGTCTTGCATATGGAATTAGTAGAATGCAGGAGGCCATGAACCCCCAAGGCTTGCAGTATTTGCCTTGCAGATAGCAGGGTTTTTGTGGCCATTAGTTTGAAGTAGGTAGTCAAATGAATTTGCTTCTCTGGTGTGAGGAAAGCCATCTGGGAAGTAGTAATCAAGCTTGCTCCCAGGAATATAATTTGTTGACAGGGTACCAGGTGTGATTTATTTTTGTTTACGGTGTACCCCAGACAAGTTAGCACCTTTTATACAAATGCCAGATGATTCAAAAGTATGCCCTGGCTTTCTGCCTGAATTAGACAATCATCCAGGTATGGGTATATTTGAATATTTCTTTGCCTGCAAAATGTAATGACTGGAGCTAGGCACTTTGTGAATACCCTGGGCATAGTAGTTAAGCCAAAGGGCAGTGCACAGAACTGATAGTGCATATCACCTGCTTTGAAGCATAGGTATCTTCTGCAAGATTCCCTGATTGGGATGGGCAGGTAGGCTTCCTTTAAATCGAGTGTTGCCAACCAAGCATCTTTGCCTAGCATAGAAAGCAACTGGTGAAGAGTTAGCATCTTGACGTTTGGAATCACCAAAAAGGTGTTTAAGGTAGACAGGTCCAGGATAGGACACCATGAGTTGTCTTTTCTGGGTACCAGGAAAAGTCTTGACTAGAAATCTTGTCCCTTTTCCTCTTCTGGTACAGTTTGAATAGCTTTTATGCTTAAGAGAGAGAGTACTTTCTTTTGAGCCTTTGCCCACTGATTTGGGGGTAGATATGGCCAACTCTTTGGGGTTGGTAACGTGTGGAAGTGAAATCTGCATCCTCGGGAAACTATATTTAAAACCCATTTGTCCTGGGTAATGAGTTCTCAGTTTTTTGCCTGCAGAGCAATCTTTCCCCCTAAAGGAGCAGTCAGTTGAGAAGTGCATGGAAGTTTTAAAGTTAAGTCACTGAGACAGTTGAGTCTTACTACTCCCTGATTTGGAAGTGGGAGCCCCCCACTGCTTAGTCTTGTGCGTACCCTGGGACTGAAGCCTGGGTGTTCTGCTGGATCTGGGTTTGGACTGAGAAGGCCTAGAAGAGGCAGGAAATGATCAATTCTTAGAGGGCCAATACCTACTAAATCTTGGAGGTTGTACTTGTAGGAAATCTTTAACAGTTTGCATAGATTTAGCTTTTTTCTCCATCTTTTTAAAAACTTCTGCTTTGTTGCCAAACAGGCGGTCCCGATTTAAGGGAACATCCAATAATTTAGCTTTAACATGATCTGGCAAGGATTTCTCCTTAAGCCAAGCATGCCTCCTAAGTACAGACCCAGTGGCAGCAGCTTTGCAAGATGCCTCTAGTGAATCAAAACCACATTGCAAAGTATGTTTTCCAACCTGTTCAGCAGAATGCATTAAATCCTGTAAAATCCTTATTTTCAGCACAATCAGTAATCAACATCATTTTCTGTTTAAACAATCCAGTAATATGCTGCTGATATGAAACTGTCAGTTTAAGGCCCTAATGACCAAAGCTGTTTTAGTGTATACCTTCTTACCCCATCTAGCCAGCACCTTGGAGTCTCTATCAGAGGGGGTAGGCTTTTTGGCAGTAGTAGCCTTAATGCCCTTGGGTCCCTGTGAAATGGTCTCAGGATCCACAGTAGGGTTTTTAAAAAAGAACTTTAGAGAGTCAGGAACAGTGCAATATTTATCAGGTTTTCTGGGAGCAGGAGGTAGAGAGTCAGGGGCCAAGCTAGATTCCGAAAAGGCATTATCAACAATGTCTAGTACAGGAGGGATAGCTAAAGGCCTGTGCTGGGACAGAAGTAAGAAATACCTAAGCCTCTTTTTAGAATCAGAGTAATCCTGGCTTTCCCAACAAAAATGCTCCCTAAGAGTATGCAAGGTTTAACCAAAAGAGAAATCCTCTGGGGGGAAGCAGAGGGAATAGAGTCCTCAGCATCAGAATCATTATAGGTAGATAAGGGTAAATCCTGGTCATCAGAAGAAACAGAAATTACTCAGTCCTAGGTCTCTTAGAGGGGGAAGGTTGGCTTCGCCTGATTAAAGTAATAAGGTCTTCAGCCATTCTTATTTGCTTTTTAGGCATAAAGGCCTGACCATGTGGTCTGGGTGTCGGTTTTCTAGGCATGGTTTGAGTTTTAGGCCTTGAAGAAGAAGAAGATGGCATCAGTTTAATATGCAAGTCAGTAGGCCTGAATACACCCTCAGAAGTCTGTGCCTGCAAAGCGGCTCCGGACCCATCCAAGGTAGAGACATCCGCAGGTTCCACAGCTGAAGCATCTTGCTGCGTACCGGACTCCAAATGGGTCTCAGTAGAGGCCTGTGAATCTGAAGTAGCGGGTATCAGGGGCTGTGAAAGCACATCACTGAGTACTGGCAAACTGGCGACTGGCTTAGGAGAAGCACCGTTGGCAGCTTTGGACCTAGGCGGCCTGTCTCTGTCTTTATCTTTGCGTTTTTTCGGAATGTCCATAGTCAGGTGGCTTACCGAAGACATATCTGGGTAAATGAACTGAGCACCAAAATACTTAGAAGTGAAAATATACTGACAACGAATAGTTCATTGTTTAAATAAGGCACAAAACCGACAGCGAGGTACGTCATTGTCATGGCTTTTACCAGAAAGGCTCATCCGGACTCTGCTACGCTTTGCTGTGAAGGAAAGGTTAGTTTGCTTTTATTTTTTTGTATTTTTTATTACTTTATTGCCTTTCTATATTTTCAGTACTGTGGTTTGTTTTCTTTACCTTGTGTTTTACTTGCATTCTGCTTTAACAGCATATTAAAACTTCAAAAGAGACCACAGCTCTCTCTCTACTGAGTCAGGCAGAAATTAGAACTGTGTCAGGCAGAAATTAGAACTGATGAATTAAGGACTCATTCATAAGATAGAAGAGGTCACTTAAGGTTAATCATTTGTTAACTGAGGGGGTGGAGCTAGGAACTAAACCTTCTATTTAAGGGGTAAAATAAAAAAAATCAGAGCTTTACCAGAAAGGCTCATCCAGACTCTGCTACACTTTACTGTGAAGGAAAGGTTAGCTTGATTTTATTTTTTGTATTTTTTATTACTTTATTGCCTTTCTATATTTTCAGTACTGTGGTTTGTTTTCTTTACCTTGTGTTTTACTTGCATTCTGCTTTAACAGCATCTTAAAACTTCAAAAGAGACCACAGCTCTCTCTCTTCTGAGTCAGGCAGAATTTTTTCCCCACCCTTTCACTCCGTTACAGTTGTCTTGTTAAATACCACTGTCTTTCTAGTTGTCTGCCTCTTATGTTAATCTGACCATATATCTCATTTCCTCTCTACTTTTACTGGCTTGTGTGAGTAATCACAAAATCATCATTTTTGAAGTCCCTCCCCTTCAACTATTGAAATTTATTGGCCATCCTATGTACTCCATAGTACCAGAATACAAAAGTGACCACCCCTTTCAATCCATCTTGCTGTTTCAAAAATAGTAACTCTCCACTAAACCTTAACTTTTTAAACAGGTAAAACTTAAGTTACCTACTTTCACATCTAACTTCTCTAGTGCACAATGCAGTGTGCATTTTTTTTCCATCTTAACTTTAAGCATCCCTGTGACTAGCACTTTCTCTAATACCTGTTGGAAAGCACTAGGAAGCCCTAAACTGATACAAGTACTCAACTCTCCTTGTTAATAAGGAGAAATTAATAGTAGGCACTAAACAGCCTATAATTGCAAAGTTCCTTGCTAAGGTAAGGGAAAACAGCTCCTGTACTTAAAAAAAAAAAAAAGCACCAAACCAGGCATGTCCAAAGGTCAGCTTCCGGTGATTTCTCCTGTCCACCTGGTGAATCTGGGCATACTGGGGCAATGCAGCAATTGCCTCATGTACACAGACAACCCTCTCCTCCTACCACCCAACACTACAACCTGTGAGAGATGCACTTACATAGCCAAAATGGAAGCAAAGCTCTCTCCACCCAAGATTGTGCTAGACAGTCAAGAGGAGAAGGTTAACACCCACACTACACCTCAAGCAACACATAGCCCTTCTAAACCCACACCACCAACACCCACATATAGCAACACTAAATCCACATATGCAGGGGCCCTTAACTGTAACCCGCCCAAGCAACAAGGACCTCTGAAGCCGAAAAGCAAACAAACACCAATCACAACCAAAGTGTCACATAGTTCACAGCACCAATGTGCTACCCAACAACAGCCCCTAAGGCAAGACAATGTACCTAACACTTTAGTCATAGGTGACTCTATAGTCCGGCACACTGATGTCCCTCTCACCAGGTTGAACAAGGAGAAAATTACAGTCAGCTGCCTGTCGGGTGCCAGGATCCGCCACATAACTCATGCACTCAAGTCACTCACAACAAGTACAAATATGACTCTGTCATTGTCCATGTTGGAGTGAATGACTCGAGACTTACCTCCCTGGACTACATGAAAAGAGACAAGGAAGAGCTCTCCGATCATGTCTCCCAGGCAGGTATGACCCTAGCCCTGAGTAGCATCCTGCCTTTGCCCAGAATGATTCCATAATATAAGGACAAAATTATTGACTTCAACAACTGGCTAAGCTTCTGGTGTCATTCAGAGGGGATCCAGTATCTGTTTGCCTGGGACGACATGATTGACAGACCACGATGCTTTGCCAGAGATGGTCTGCACCTGTCACCCCTGGGATTCAGGTTACTGGCTAAGGCTCTTGCAACCCCTATAGTACCTTTTTTAGGCAAAGTTCAAAGGACAAAACCACCACCTTAACAGGTACAAGTATGTAAAATCAGAAGGTAATGCTACTCAATGCTAGAAGTCTAAACCTCAAAATGCACTCTCTCGAGGCACTCCTAAAAATGGAGAACATCGATATCTGTGCAGTAACTGAGACCTAGTTCAAGGATCCAGAGAGCACCCCTGCAATATCAGGCTACAACTCTTACCACACTTTTCGGCCACCAAACCAGGACCGAAACACTAAAGGTGGAGGAGTGTCAATATTCCCCAAGGATATTCACACCACCAGGCTAGTTGCCCAACACAATGCATCTGAAATTCTCCAGGTGCAACTAACAATAGGTAAGACTGCAATCCAAATTGTAGCTTGCTACAGATCCCCCACCATACCCCAAGATTCTCACTACACCTTTCTAAACATATTGGAAATTATTAAGATACAACCAAACACCCTAATACCGAGTGATTTTAACTACCCTGCCATTAACTGGGAAAACTACTCATGTACCAAGACCTTTGCCCAACGGTTCTTGGAATTCATAAATTCCAATGCCCTGGATCAACTAATCCATAGTCCCACCAGGGGCTCCAATATCCTAGACCTGGTCATTACCAACATGGGAAATCGATGCTCCACGCCTATGGTCACCCCCTCGTTAGTCAGGTCTGACCATAAACTAATCACATCCACATCCCACCCCCCAGTAAGGAAACCTCCATAAAAAACTTCTCCAAAGCCAACTTCATGCTACTCAAGTCAGAAGTGACAAACTTCATGACAGCCATGCAGACGGGAACTGAAAGTTCAACTGCTGAATCCTACACTAATGCACTGTACGAGCACATCCACTCATGCATGAATTGTGCCACCCCAAATAGAACCAAGATGCTCTCATCCAAAAAAGGAAGCCAATCTGGTGGTCCCCTGCCATAAACAAACTTTACAACAAAAGGAAGAAACTGTTGCAGAAAAGAGGAAAATCCCAGGATGCAAAAAACTCCCTTACCAGCCTCAGTAAGAAACTGAGATCCCTCATAAAATCCACCAAAGCTAGTTACGAAAATAAAATTGCCAAAGATTCCAAAGACAACCATAAGGCATTCTATAACTATGTCAAGAATCTAAATGGCAATGCTAAGATCTGCTCTGAGCTAAAACAGAATGGCATTAAATATACTGATCCCAAGGATATTGCCAATATCCTGGCAGATCGATTCAGTGTCGACTTCACCCCCCTCTCATCCCCTAAATGGCCCATCTCAATACCGGAAGATTGCCAAATTCCAGTAATAATGGCCACACAGGTAAAAAATGGACTCTCCAAAGCTAAGAATACAGCATCCACGGGACCAGATGACATCCCGGGCTGTGTACTACACGAACTACAATATGAACTGGCACCTCACCTAAATGTCAAGTTTAATCATAGCCTCATCTCAGGTTTCGTGCCCACTGAGTGGCGCAGAGCTACAGTTATCCCACTCCACAAGGGGGGATCCACCTTGGATCCTGGAAACTACCATCCCATCAGTCTGACAAGCCTTATCTGCAAAGCCATGGAGCGTATTATCATGGAACTTATAAACAAAGACATTGGCAACCTTCAAATACTGGACCCCACCCAGTTTGGGTTTGAGAAGGGCCGATCTCGTCTCCTAAACATGATTGACTTCTTCGAATCAGTCTCCAGAGCCATGGACAAGGGTAAGGTGGTCCACACAGCCTATCTAGACCTCGTCAAGGCCTTTGACACCATCCCCCACTCTGGAATCATAGATAAACTTACTAACCTGGGCATTAATCCCTACGTCACCCAATGGGTTGCTAACTGGCTTACTGATAGAACCCACACTGTAAAAGTAGCCGAATCCAAATCCAGCTCCAGACAAGTGACAAGTGGAGTACCTCAGGGTTCAGTCCTGGGACCGCACTTGTTTGGCATCTACTTCTCTGAAGTACAGGCTAACACTAAGGGACTCTGGCTAACAAAGTTCACAGATGACTGCAAACTGGGAGCCATTATTGAATCATCAAATTATGTGGATACTCTACAAAAGGGCCTTACAGAAACAGATGCTTGGTGCCAGAGCCATGGGCTCAAGCTCAATGCCAAAAAATGTATAGTTATCCCCTTTGGGAAAAAACATGTATCCGTGAATTACCATATAGGTGGCAATAAAAACACCAAAAGTGTGATAAGAGACTTAGGGACACAGGTGGACAGTGGTCTCACCTTCGATAACCACATCGCCGCAACAGTCAGGAAATCCTTCTATGTGGCACACCTCATCACTAAGGGCTTTTCATCCAGAAAAAAGGAGGTCATTGTCCCACTGTACTCATCCCTCATTAGACCCATTATAGAATACAACGCCCCGTTTGGTATGTACCTCTCAAGACATCTGCAACAACTGGAAAGGCCCCAGAAATACTTAACTAAAAGAATCACAGGCCTAAAGCAGATGCCCTATGCTGACCGCCTTAAAAAACTCCAGCTATACTCTGTCGCATATCGTCTTCTCAGAGGTGATATCTGCTTAACATACAAGGCCATGCCAAACCCAGAGCTGCTGGACATGCTACACTTAAAGAAATCCCAATCCCTCAGAGCCACACGCTCCAGGGATCTAAACCTTGTCATCACAATAAACAAAACATGCTGGAGGGATAGGTTCCTGACCCAGAGACTCCCCAGACTCTGGAATAGATTGCCCATACATGTCAAGCAGAGTGCCTCTTTGGCCCTCTTCAAAAGGAACCTTGGCGATTGGACGGGAGATAGGAAATTCACCCTTGGGATCCACCCTTGGGATCCAGTCAGTCGCCCTGCTAGACAGGGGTCCAGGGAAGTAAATAGTGTGGGAAGAAATAGCCAGGGAATTGTTATGGCTAGGCTTGTACAGGCACTAGGGCTGATAGCCTAGTACCAACCTATGAACAAGAAACAACTGTATAAAAGATTAACCTTGCAAACATTAGTGGGTGCATGCATCACAAAAGCTGGAAACAGACATCTAAAAAGCTGCCATATATAAAAGGTGGGAATAACAATTTCTTATCATAATGGTGACACTTTCAACAGTATAATAGAATGTGAATGGTCTCACAGGCATAGACACAAATTAAAAAACATTGAATTATATTAAGAAATGTACAGTGCAAATTGCAATGCTACAGAAGACACATTTGGAAAGAAATGAGCATGTGAATTTAATAACTAAAGGATTTCAGGATGTGTATCAGAGACAAAGGAAAAAGAAAGTAGTTATATTAATTGCTAGAGGAGTTCCAATAGTGACAGAAGAGGGGGAAAGGATAATAATGGTAGATTTGCGGTAGCATGGGGCTATTGGCAAGGCAAGCAGATCACATTGGCATATATCTATATTCCACCTAAAACTGCCATTATTGAGCTTAAACAATTTTGGGGAGAAATAAATAGAAGTTATGTTCTTACCATAACGTTCCATGTTAGTTGTCTTCTCCTCGCCTTCTTTCTTGCTGGATGGGTTCGGAGCCGACCTCGGCTCCGACTCGGACGCTCTAAAAGCTCGAGAGTTGGTTCCACCGGCTCGAGGCTCCCCTTGTATCCCACAATGCTAGGCGGTATTACCTCAGATCTCGTTTGTAAGCTATGCCCAGCTAAAAATAACTCCAGAACCACTGGAAAAGGGAAAAAACCCACCTCTATAAAAGGAAGGGAAGAAGGTGACCTGAAAACCTGAAGAAGGAATATATGCACAGAATAGCATATACCTATCTACAATAGAGGTGGTAGAAAGAGAGGTCACAATCAAACTCCTCTAGGTCTGTCCAGGCTAGGGGAAGGAGGGACGAAGAAAGAAGAGAAGAAGACAACTAACATGGAACGTTATGGTAAGAACATAACTTCTATATGTTAAGTTGTCCATCTCGCGTTCATTCTTGCTGGATGGGACCGCCCCTAGCACCTTGTCCCGGTGGCCTATCGGAACAGACTCTTGAGAACAGTGGAACCAAAGTTAGCTCTATGTCTAGAAGCTAAATCCAACTTATAATGAGAAATGAAAGTGTGAGGAGTAGCCCAAGTAGCCGCTGCACAAATGGTGTCAATAGGCAGCCTGTCTTGGAAGGCTATAGAAGTAGCCAAAGCTCTGGTGGAGTGAGCTTTAGGTTTGTTAGGCAGCTTTTGGTGTCTAATTTCATAAGCAAAGGAAATCAGAGATGTTAGCCATCTGGAGAGTGATACCTTCGAAACTGAAAGTCCATTTCTGCCTTCTGCATAAGAGACAAACAACTGGTCAGTTTTCCTGATCTGTTTGGTTCTATCCAAATAATACCTTAACTGACGATGAACATCTAGCCAATGCAATTTTGTTCAGACCTGTTAGAAAAGTTAGGAAAACACAGGAGGTCAATGCTTTGATTTAGGTTAGACGCAGAGGCTACTTTAGGTAAAAAGGATGGATTGGTTCGTAAGGACACCCTGTCTTTATGAAACAATAGATACGGTGGTCGACTGCTGAGTGCATGAAGTTCTGAGACCCTTCTAGCTGAAGTAATGGCTACCAGAAAGAGAGTCTTCCAGGATAGCAATTTCAATGAACAGGAAGCTGCAGGTTCGAAAGGGGGAAGAATCAAAGATGTGAGAACTAAATTAAGGTCCCAAGAAGGAGGAGGATTTCTTATAGGAGGTCTGTGAAGAAAAACTCCCTTCAAAAAAGCTTTACAAAGCTTGTGAGACATGATGGCAGAATCTGAGATGCCCACATGAAAGTTAGAAATAGCTGCCAATTGAACTAAGTAGAAGGAGATGAACCTGCATGGAAGAGTTCAGCTAGAAAATCAAGGACTATTTGGATGGAAGCAGTGAAAGGATCTATGTCCCTTCCCTGAGCCCAATAGGCAAAACATTTCCACTTACTAAGATAAATCTTCCGAGTGGAAGATTTATGGGAAGCTATCAAAATATCTCGAACAGAGTGAGATATTTGAGGAAGCCTGGCTAAGGTTGGAATTGGAGGAACCAAACAGTGAGGTTCAGAGAGGGGAGGGAGCGATGTAACTGACCCGATTGATGGATCAAAAGATCTGGAACTAGGTCCAGATGCCAAGGTTGCTCCAACAGAAATTGATGTAGAAAGGGGAACCAAACCTGTCGAGGCCAGTAAGGAGCAATGAGGATCAATGAGGCCTTCTGAGCGATAGCTTTCTGTATCACTTGAGAGATTAGTGGGAAGGAGGAAATGCATACAGAAGTCCCCGGGCCAAACCTGGACTAGAGCGCCTCTGCTGGGCTGGCCTGGTAACGGAATAGGGTGAAATAATCTCTGCACTTGCTGTTTTGGGGAGTAGCAAAAAGGTCGCAGCAAGGCTGACCCCACTTGAGAAAAATTTTCTCCAGAATAGAATCTTTCAGAGACCACTCGTGAGGCATGAGTATAGCTCTGCTCAATTTGTCCGCGATTAGATTGGACTTCCCGGGGATGTGCGTTGCTATCAGAAACCGCTGAGAAGAAATCGCCCATTGCCACAGTCTGAGTGCTTCTCGACATAGGGGATAGGACCTGGTTCCGCCTTGTTTGTTGATATACCACACTACGGACATATTGTCCGTCTGGATTGCTATCGTTCCCAAGGGAAGAGAGTCTTGAAGGGCTTGCAACGCTAAAAGCACTGCGCTCATCTCTAGAACATTTATATGCAAGTGGCATTCGTCTGGTTGCCATATGCCCTGGACTGTTCTGCCCTGATAATGCCCCCCCACCCGATCAGGGAGGCGTCCGTTGTCAGAGTAGCAACCGGAGGGGAAGGAACAAACGGTCTTCCCAGGAAGAGCTGAGGGGAAGAAATCCACCAAAGAAGATGATTCTTGCATGCTTGCGTAATCATAATGGTGTGGGACATCGGAAGTTGCTGGTACGACCATTGTGTGAAGAGCATCCATTGAAGGATTCTCATGTGGAATCTGGCTAATAGAAGTAGAGGGATAGCAGCCGCCATAATCCCCAGTACTTTCAGAACTAATCTTGCTTTGACTCTGTTGCTGTGGAAGAGAAGGGAGACCAGTTTGCGTATGTCTGCTATTCTTTGGTCTGTTAATCTCGCAGACATGTTGACTGTGTCTAGATTTGCGCCTATGAAGGTAACAGCACGACAAGGCGACAAAACAGACTTTTCGCAATTTATTGAGATGCCTAACTTTTGACAAATGCGAAAGGTGTAGTCTCTGGCCATTAACAGAAGATGCTTGGTAGGAGCTGTGAGGAGCCAGTCGTCCAAATATGGAAACACCTGGAATCCTTGACGTCTCAGGTGAGAAGCTACCACTGCCATGCATTTGGTAAACACCCGGGGGGCAGTGGTGAGACCAAAGGGCAGGGCTCTGAATTGAAAGTGACTGGTTCCCAGCCGAAGCGGAGAAATCTCCTGGAGCGCCTGTTCATTTTTATATGATAGTACGATCCTGGAGGTCTATAGAGCACATCCAGTTTTCCTTTCCCAAAAGGGGTAGGATGGATTGTAGTGTGACCATCCGAAATCTTGTTTTCTTGACCGACTTGTTCAAGGTACTGAGATCCAAAATGGGTCTCCAGTCCCCTGTTTTCTTTGGAACCAAAAAGAATTTGGAGTAGATTCCGGATCCTTGCTGGTCTGCTGGCACTGGCTGAATGGCTCTTTTTGCAAGCAACTTTGAAATTTCCAACGCTGCTTGATCCCTTTGAGCGGGTGGAACATCTGGAAGGGATTTTTTTGATTGATTTGGAATACGAAGGAACGGAATGGAATAGCCTTCGGAAATGATGGACTGTACCCACTTGTCTTGAGTTAGGGATCGCCAGGCTTCTGGGTACAGTGACAATCTTCCCCGACTGCCCCAGAAGGTGGACAGTCGGGCAACACCTCAGGGATGCTGAAAGGGCTTATCGGAAAAGGTTTCTCGATTGCCCTGGTTCTGCGGACCCCCCCTGCCTCTAGGGCGACATCTACCATTATTGTTCCCCCCTCTGCCTCTGGAGGGGAACCGACTCTGTGCGTCAGGCAAAGTCCCTTGAGATTGTTTACGGAACCACATTTTACCACTTTTCTGGCCTTTGGGGTAAGGCCTAGAAGGAGTAGAAAAACGGACTCCGACGGCAGAAAGAGTTTTGCCATCCGTCTCGCACCTCGTCAAGGTTTCTTTCACTTGAGGACCAAAGAGAGATGATCCATCAAACAGGGAATTAGTGAAAGACGTTTTAAAGGGGTCCGCAAAATTGCATAGCCGCATCCAGGCATGCCGCGTAAGGCCACACCTGTCCCTGCGGCTCTGCTCGCTCCATCAGCCGCATATGAAAGGAGGCGCATGGAGGAGTTAGCTATAGAATTTAGGGTAGCCAGCTGAGTGTTCATCTTGTCCTGAAAACCCGCAGCTGTAGGATCCTTCAACATGTCACTCGCTTCCTTGATCAAATCTCTTTGAAGATGAGTGAAATGGCATAGGTAGTTCAGCTTAACGCATAGCAAAGGTCGCTGACGAAAACATCCACTTCCGCACCTGTCCATAGACCTAGATTCCTTGTTAGGAGGTTGGAAAGGCACCGAAGGATCAGCTAGTTCCTTCTTAGTGGCAGCAGCTACCACCATAGCATCCACAGAAACTCCCTTGGTCAGAAATTGTTTATCTGCTGGTGCTGTGATAAACTTTGAAGGTCTCCTGGGGGTGGGGTCCACTGAGTCAGGAGCCATCCAAGCCTTTTTTGCTACCACCTGCATGAGGGGGTCAAAGGGGGGGGACACCCAGGAGGTGGAAGGGCGAGAGCCAAACGCCTCAAGGTACACAGAATCATCCTCCGAAGGGTTAAGGGCTGGCCAATTTCCCCTCTGTTTCAGGATTTCTAGAATGTCTGCAAAGGAGACATCTTCAGAAGGGGAAAGGGGGGAACCCTCGGAATCATCTAAATCTGTGTCAGAGGTGACAGACTCAGGTGAGTCTATGTGTTTCCTCTTACACTTTCTCTTCCTAGGGGGCTCCCCTGCCAATTCAGGAGAGGCCTCGAAGAGGATGAGATCCCACAGGGGATTCTTGAGGAGCTGGCTCTCTGCGGTCCGGGATGAGGGAGTGAGTAGACATAACCTGAGGCACCGAAGAGGGAGGGGCGGACGGAGCCGACTGTGGAGTTGAACCAGGTTCCAACACACTCCGCATGACCTCGAACGCACCCTGTCAGGCAGAGCCAGAGGTCCCGCCTGAAAAGCTGAGAACCCCCCTCGGCACCGACAGTGATGGCTCCGAGGCCGATGTCGGAGCCGAACTCACCAGCGCCGAGGCACCGAGAGGGAGAGCGGGTCGGACAAGGGTCCGATGCCACTCACCCCTCGAGCCGACGAGAAGTCCGGCGCCGAGATTCTTCCAAGGAAGAAATCGGAGCCGATGACGGAGCCGAAGACAATTGTATCGGCTCCGACGCTACCACAGTCTCGGTGAGCTCAAAGGAGTCGGAGGAGGAACATTTTGAGGGACAGGGTCAAGCATCGACTGATGAGTCGGGCTCTGAAGCATTTGGGCCAGTGCCTCGGACTTAAGAAGTCGACTCACTACCCTCTGAAGGTCATGATCCGAAAGCCTCGATGACCTAGAGGAGTGAGATCTATGGCTCCGTTCAGACAGCAAGGGAGACGCTGGAGTCGAATGAACGGAGCCAAGGGACGGTGACCTAGACCTCTTTCTAGATGTCGGCTCCGATGGTCTGATCGGAGCCGACACAGGAATTTCCAATGCCTCTGCTCCAGCCAGAGCCGAGGGAACCACAGAAGCTGCAGTCTGAGACTCATCGGCTCCAGCCGGAGCCGATGTAGCAATAGGTTTCGAAGCCTTAGGCCTCGACTCAGAAGCTGGAGTCGAGGACCTAGAAGCCTTAGAGGGTTTGCCCGAAGTAGCAGTAAGGGAAACCTCAGGCTTAAGCAAACCTCTTAGAATGAGTTTGTTTTTTCTTTCCTGCAGGACTCTAGGGCTGAAGCCATGGCATACAGCACAAGAGTCCTGCAGGTGTAAAGGTCCCAGGCAGTACACACAAGAAGTGTGACCGTCTGTCAGAGACATTTTCTGACAGCACGAGTCACACTTCTTGAAGCCTGAGACCTTCGAATCCTTGGACATATCAAGGAACAAGTGTAACCACACACAAACACAAACACACCGATTACACTATACACAAAATAACAATAAGTTAAATTAAATAAATAGAAGTTATGTTCTTACCATAACGTTCCATGTTAGTTGTCTTCTTCTCGCCTTCTTCTTGCTGGATGGGTTCGGAGCCGACCTCGGCTCCGACTCGGCCACTCTAAAAGCTCGAGAGTTGGTTCCACCGGCTCGAGGCTCCCCTTATATCCCACAATGCTAGGCGAGAGTTACCTCAGATCTCGTTTGTAAGCTAACCCAGCTTATATCAATAACAGTATAACTGTAAATAGAATCCACCTCTAACAGCAGGAAGAAAAGGGTGACCTACATCCTGAAATAAGAAATATGCACAATAGCATATGACTAAGAAAGAGGTGGTAGAAAGAGAGGTCACGATCACAACTCCTCTAGGTCTGTCCAGGCCAGGGGGAAGGAGGGTGGACGAAGAAGAAGCGAGAAGAAGACAACTAACATGGAACGTTATGGTAAGAACATAACTTCTATATGTTAAGTTGTCTATCTCGCCTTCATTCTTGCTGGATGGGACCGCGTCCCTAGCACCTTGTCCTGGGTGGCCTAACGGAACAGACTCCTGAGAACAGTGGAACCAAAATTAGCTCTATGCCTAGAAGCTAAATCCAACTTATAATGGGAAATAAAAGTGTGAGGAGTAGCCCAAGTAGCCGCTGCACAAATGGTGTCAATAGGCAGTCTGCCTTGGAAGGCTAAAGAAGTAGCCAAAGCTCTGGTGGAATGGGCTTTAGGTTTATTAGGCAGTTTTTGGTGTCTAATCTCATAAACAAGGGTAATCAGAGACGTTAGCCATCTGGATAATGATACCTTTGAAACTGGAAGTCCTTTTCTGCTTTCCGCATAGGAGACAAACAGCTGATCAGATTTTCTGAATTGTTTCGTCCTGTCCAAGTAGTACCTTAATTGACGATGAACATCCAGGCAGTGTAATTTTTGTTCAGACCTATTTGAATACTCTGGGAAAAAGACAGGGAGGTCAATACTTTGGTTTAGATTTGATGTTGAAACCACCTTAGGCAAAAAGGACGGGTTAGTTCGTAAGGAAACTCTGTCCTTATGGAACAAAAGATAAGGAGAACGACAACTGAGTGCTTGAAGTTCTGAAATTCTTCTAGCTGATGTGATAGCCACCAGAAAGAGAGTTTTCCATGATAATAATTTCAAGGAACATGAAGCTGCAGGTTCGAAAGGGGAAAGAATCAAAGAAGCAAGAACTAAATTTAGGTCCCAAGGAGAAGGAGGATTTCTTATAGGAGGTCTGAGAAGAAAACTCCTTTCAAAAAGGCTTTGCAAAGTTTGTGGGACATTAGGGCAGATTCAGAAATGCCCACATGAAAATTAGAAATAGCTGCCAATTGAACCTTAAGAGTAGATGGAGATGAACCTGCATGGAAGAGTTCAGCTAGAAAATCAAGGACTAGTTGGATGGAAGCGTGAAAGGATCTATGTCCTTTCCTTGTGCCCAATATGAGAAGCGATTCCACTTACTCAAATAAATCTTTCGAGTGGAAGATTTATGGGAAGCTATCAATATATCTCTAACCGAGTGAGATAATTGAGGAAGCCTGGCTACGGTTGGAACTGGAGGAACCAAGCAGTGAGGTTCAGAGAGGGAGGGAGCGATGAAACTGACCCGACTGGTGGATCAAAAGATCTGGAACTAGGTCCAGATGCCACGGTCGCCCAAGAGAAAACGATGTAGAAAGGGGAACCACACTTGTCGAGGCCAGTAAGGAGCAATGAGGATCAATGAGGCCTTCTGAGCGATAGCTTTCTGTATTACTTGAGAGATCAGAGGAAAGGAGGAAATGCATACAGAAGTCCCCGGGCCAAACTTGGACTAGAGCGCCTCTGCTGGGTTGGCCTGGTAAAGGGAATAGAGTGAAGTATTCTCTGCACTTGCTGTTTTGGGGAGTAGCAAAAAGATCGCAGCAAGGCTGACCCCACTTGAGAAATATCTCTCTCACTACAGAGTCTTTCAGAGACCACTCGTGAGGCATGAGTATAGCTCTGCTCAACTTGTCCGCAATGTGATTGGACTTCCCAGGGATGTGCGTTGCTATCAGAAAACGCTGAGAAGAAATCGCCCATTGCCACAGTCTGAGTGCTTCTCGACACAGGGGTATGATCTGGTTCCGCCTTGTTTGTTGATGTACCACACTACAGACATATTGTCTGTCTGGATTGCAATCGCTCCCAAGGGAAGAGAGTCTTGAAGGGCTTGCAACGCTAAAAGCACTGCTCTCATCTCCAGAACATTTATGTGCAAGTGGCATTCGCTTGGTTGCCATGTGCCCTGGACTGTCCTGCCCTGATAATGCCCCCCACCCGATCAGGGAGGCATCCGTTGTCAGAGTAGCAACCGGAGGAGGTGGAACAAATGGTCTTCCGACAGGAGCTGGGGAAGACATCCACCACATGAGATGCTTTTGCACGCTTGCGTGATCATAATGGTGTGAGACATTGGAAGTTCCTGGTATGACCATTGAGAAAAAGCATCCACTGAAGGATCCGCATGTGGTATCTGGCCAATGGGAGGAGAGGTATGGCGCTGCCATGATTCCCAACACCTTTAGAACTAACCTGGCTTTGGATCTGTTGTTGTTGAGAAGAAGTGACACCAATTTGTGAATGTCTGATATCCTTTGGTTCGTTAGCGTTGCAGACATGTTTATAGTATCTAAATTTGCGCCTATGTAGGTAATAGTACCGACAAGGACAAAACAGACTTTTCGCAATTTATTGAAATACCCAGTTTTGACAAACGCGAAAAGTATAATCTCTGGCCATCAGAAGGAGATGCTTGGTGGGAGCTGTGAGAAGCCAGTCGTCCAAATATGGAAACACCTGGAATCCTTGTCGTCTCAGGTGAGAAGCTACCACTGCCATGCATTTGGTAAACACCGGGGCAGTGGTGAGACCAAAGGGCAGGGCCCTGAATTGAAAATGACTGGTTCCCAGCCTGAAGCGGAGGAATCTTCTGGAGCGCCTGTTCATATTTATGTGATAGTACGCATCCTGAAGGTCTATAGAGCACATCCAGTTTCCTTTTCCCAATAGGGGAAGAATGGATTGCAGCATGACCATCCGAAATCTTGTTTTCTTGACTGATCTGTTCAAGATACTGAGATCCAAAATTGGTCTCCAGTCCCCTGTTTTCTTTGGAACTAAAAAGAACCTTGAGTAGATTCCGGATCCTTGTTGGTCTGCTGACACTGGCTGAATTGCTCTTTTGCAAGCAGTTTTGAAATTTCCAAAGCTGCTATATCCCTTTGAGCGGGTGGAACATCTGGAAGGGATTTTTTTGACTGATTTGGAAAACGAAGAAAGGGGATAGAATAGCCTTCGGAAATGATGGACTGTACCCATTTGTCTTGAGTCAGGGTTAGCCAGGCTTCTGGGTACAGTGACAATCTTCCCCGACTGCCTCCGAAGATGGGCAGTCGGGCAACACCTCAGGGATGCTGAAAGGGCTTGTCAGGAAAGGCTTCCCGATTGCCCTGGTTCTGGCGGACCCCCTGCCCCTAGGGCGACGCCTACCATTGTTATTCCCACCTCTGCCTCTGGTAGGAAAACGACTCTGTCGTCAGGCAAAGTCCCTTGAGATTGTTTACGGAACCACATCTTTCCACCCTTCTGGCCTTTGGGGTAAGGCCTAGAAGGAGTCGAAAACGGACTCCGACGGCAGAAAGGGTCTTGCCATCAGTCTCGCACCTAGTCAGGGTTTCTTTCACTTGAGGACCAAAAAGAGATGATCCATCAAAAGGGGAGTTCGTGAAAGACGCCTTGAAAGGTTCCGCAAAGTTGCATAGCCGCATCCAGGCGTGCCTACGTAAGGCTACCCCTGTTCCTGAGGCTCTGCTCGCTCCATCGGCCGCATAAGAGAGGAGGCATGGAGGAGTTGGAAATGGAATTAGGATAGCCAGCTGCGTGTTCATTTTCTCTTGGAAACCCGCAGCTGTAGGGTCCTTCAACATTTCACTCGCTTCCTTGATCAAGTCCCTTTGAAGACGAGTGAAATGGCACAGGTAATTCAGCGACGATGGTAAATGTCGCTGAGGAGAACATCCACTTCCGCACCTATCCATGGACCTAGATTCCTTGTTAGGTGGATGGACAGGCACTGAAGGATCAGCCAGTTCCTTCTTTGTGGCGGCAGCTACCACCATAGCATCCACAGAAACTCCTTTTGATAAAAATTGCTTGTCTGATGGAGCTGTGATGAATTTGGAGGGTCTCCTGGGAGTGGGGTCCACTGAATCAGGAGCCGCCCATGCCTTCTTAGCAACCACCTGCATGAGGGGGTCAAGGGGGACACCCAGGAGGTGGAAGGACGAGAGCCAAACGCCTCAAGATACACAGATTCGTCCTCCGAAGGGTTGAGGGCTGGCCAATTTCCCTCTGTTTAAGGATCTCCAGAATGTCTGCAAATGAGACATCTTCAGAAGGGGAACGGGGAACCCTCAGAATCATCCAGATCTGTGTCCGACGTGATAGACTCAGGTGAGTCAATGTGCTTCCTCTTGCACTTCCTCTTCGAGGGGCTCTTCTGCCAAATCAGGAGAGGCCTCGAAGAGGATGAAATCCCAAAGGGGCTCCTGAGGAGCTGGCTCTCTGCGGTCCGGGATGAGGGAGTGAGTCGACTTACCCTGAGGCAGCATAGAGGGAGGGGCTGACGGAGCCGACTGTGGAGTAGAGCCAGGCTCTAACACACTCCGCATGACCTCGAATGCACCCCTGTCAGGCAGAGCCAGAGGTCCCCGCCCGAGGAGCTAAGGACCCCCTCGGCACCGACAGTGATGGCTCCGAGGCCGATGTCGGAGCCGAACTCACCAGCGCCGAAGCACCGAGAGGGAGAGGGGTCGGACAAGGGTCCAATGCCACTCACCCCTCGAGCCGACGAGGGAGGTCCGGCGCCGAGATTCCTCCACGGAAGAAAACGGAGCGACGACGGAGCCGAAGACAATTGTCTCGGCCCGGCGACCACAGTCTCGGTTCCGACGACCCGGCTCCAACTCAAAAGAGTCGAAGGAGGAAAGAGTTGATGGACGGGCAGGCACCGACTGATGAGTCGGGCTCTGAAGCATCTGGGCTAGTGCCGGACTTAAGTAGTCGACTCACCACCCTCTGAAGGTCATGATCGGAAAGCCTCGATGACCTAGAGGAATGAGACCTTTGGCCCGTTCAGACAGCAGGGGAGATCCTGGAGCCGAATGAACGGAGCCAAGAGAAGGTGACCTAGACCTCTTTCTGGTTGTCGGCTCTGAAGATCTTGTCGGAGCCGACACGGTACTCGATAACCTCGGCCCGCCGAGCGGAAGCCACAGAAACTGTGGACTGAGTCTTATCGGCTCCAGCCGGAGCCGATAAAGGCAAAGGTTGAACAACCTGAGGTCTCGGCTCAGAAGCCGGAGCCGAAGACCTCGATGCCTTAGAGGGCTTCCCTGTTGAAACTGACAGGGAATCCTCTGGTTTTAACAAGCCTCTCAGAATCAACTTGTTTTTTCTCTCCTGCAGGACCCTGGGGCTGAAGCCATGGCACACAGCACAGGAGTCCTGCAGGTGCAAAGGCCCCAGACATAGACACAAGAAGTGCGGCGCCTGTCAGAGACATTTTCTGACAGCACGCATCACACTTCTTGAATCCAGAGACCTTTGCTTCCTTTGACATTTTCCTAACTGACAGGTGTACACTAACACACACCCAAACACACAGTTATACCCTGTCAGAAAAATTATTAATACTAGAAATAATAACAATTTTAGTAAAATACTAATAATTACGCACAAAAATGTTAAAGTAACTACACAAACACACCCTAGGGAAGGGAAGGCCCAAGGCCCAAGGGAAGAACCAACGGTTCTTTTAATAAGAAAACGGGGAAAAAATAGGGTCGGGGATAAAGATCTATATCCTACACTAATTTAGGAAGAATTAAAGTTAAAAGGGGAAAAAGAGTAACTTTTGTATAAAAAGCTAACACTCACCAGGAACCGGTAGAAGCAACCAACCTCGAAGCTGTAGCGGCAAACGAGATCTGAGGTAACTCTCGCCTAGCATTGTGGGATATAAGGGGAGCCTCGAGCCGGTGGAACCAACTCTCGAGCTTTTAGAGTGGCCGAGTCGGAGCCGAGGTCGGCTCCGAACCCATCCAGCAAGAATGAAGGCGAGATAGACAACTTAACATAATTAGTTTAATGAGAGTCCCTACAGAAAAACACACACACTCCGAGGGAATAGGAGGGCCCGAAGGCCTAAGGGAAGAACTATAAGTTCTTCTGGTAAAAAAAGGATGAAGAATGGGATAAAACCTTAAAAATAAGGGGAAACTGATTAGAAAACTAATTTTAAAGGGTTTTATGAACTTTTTAAAACTATTTCCTACACTAACCTGAAGCCGGTGAAGCAACACGTCTCGATAGCTGTAGCGGCAAACGAGATCTGAGGTAATACCGCCTAGCATTGTGGGATACAAGGGGAGCCTCGAGCCCTTGGAACCAACTCTCGAGCTTTTAGAGTGGCCGAGTCGGAGCCGAGGTCGGCTCCGAACCCATCCAGCAAGAATGAAGGCGAGATGGACAACTTAACATTTAGCATTCAGCAGGGAATATTACTTACAGGTAGAGACTGGAATGTGATTTGCAATAGTGAGGATCTATCAAGGGGGGCCTAGGAGGGAAATATAACAAAAGAGGGTAGATTTCTTATGAAATTTATGATAATATTTGGAATGGAAGACATGAATTCAGTACTAGGAACTCAGAGAGATTTTACATATTATTCCCCAAGGTATAATAAATAGGCTAGACTAGACAGAAATTATATTTCACAAGAACGTGCATTTAATTGTGAGCTTTGACACACATCCAATAACTACTGCAGATCATGCACCAATAATAATTACAATAAAAGTGCAAAGTAATGAGGTAAAAATGAGACACTTGCACTTCCACATCTACCTGTTAAAAAAGAGAAAAATGTACGGAATGGGTAGAGGGAATTATTTGGGAGTTATCAGGAAAGATGGAAAGTACTTCAGAAGTTATGCTTAGTAAGTGGGATAAAATGATGGAGTTTAAAATAGTGTAGAAATAAAAAACGATATGGTTAAGAAGTAAAAAGAAGTTATGCACTCACCATAATGTTCCATGTTTGTTGTCCTTGATCTCGCTTTCCTTCTTGTTGGTTGGGTTTGGAGCCGATCCTCGGCTGCGACTTGGCCATTTTCTAAAGCTTGAGAGCTTCCACTACCTCGAGACTAGACCTTATCCCAGCATGCCTAGTAGAAGTTACCCAAATCTCATTTGTGATAACCCATAACACTAGACTACAATATACAGATATATAAACTATAAGCATACATTAATATATGTATGTATGTATGTATACATACATATATAAAACCCACCAAGCCATAAGTAGAAGAAATCTTAGTCTACCCAACTCATAAGGCAGGAAGGGAATCAATGCCTATATAGCCAAAAGATGGATAATTCCTCTCGCTCCTCCAGGAGGGGGGGGGGGAGGAGGGTGGAATGCAAGAAGGAAGGCGAGATCAAGGACAACAAACATGGAACATTATAGTGAGTACATAAAGTAGAGTTGTGTACACTTACCATAAATGTAAATGTTCGAGTGTATTCACTGTTGCAGTCATCACATTTGGGTTATCTGCCTGCAGGTAGCCCTCAGCTGGCCTGAATACCAGAGTCTTCGGATTTCTACGTTGGATGCTGTCGCTTCTTCCATGATGTCAGATCATTAGGGGTATAAAACATTCAGCCAACACCATTACATCACTTTTTCTTGCCCCAGATGTCAGGTGCCCCCACAACAGGAAGCAATTATACGGTATGGAACAACCCCAGCAAAAAGCAAATACACATGATATAATATATGCCAAACAAGAAGGAAGGGTAAAAGTCAAAATAAGTCAGGGGGCTGGAGGGAGGGTAACCAGGACTGCAACAGTGAATACACTCGAACATCTACATTTATGGTTAGTGTATACAACTGTACTATGTTCTTCGTGTTTCACTGTTGCAGTCATCACACACAGGTTTATTCCCAAAGCTAAGGAAGGGTGGAGGCAGTTAAAGAGCATTAGGGCTAGCAATTAGGCCCTGTAAAACTACTGTGGCAAATCCAGCTCTGGATTTAGAAAAGATAGGCAAGTGGTAATGCTTGGTGAAATTATGTACAGAGCTTCAGGTAGCAACTTCCAGGATGTCTCTGGTAGGGACTTCTCTGAGAAAAGCCATAGAGGTAGATGCAGCCCTGGTGGAATGTGATCTTATCCCCTTGTGGGGTAGGTTTTCCATGGTGCTTGTAGCAGAAATGGATGCAATGGGCTATCCATCTGGAAATTATTTGCTTTGAAATGGCCTTCCCCTCTGCCCCTGCCGCAAAACTAACTAGCAGCTGGTCAGATTTTCTGAGAGGCTTAGTCCTGTCCAAATAGAATCTAAGCTGTCTGTGCTCATCCAGAGAATGCAGTATCCTTTCCCCTTTATTTTGAGGATTAGGGAAAAAAGTAGGCAAATGAATGGACTGGTTTAGAGCCACACTAGCCACCACCGTGGGCAAAAAGGATGGACTAGTCCTGAGGGAAACCCTGTCCACATGGAAAATAATGAAGGGTTCCACTGTCATGAGAGCCTGCAGTTCAGACACTCTTCTTGCTGAAGTGATGGCTAAAAGTAAGGCTGTTTTCCAAGAAAGGAATTTCAGCTCTGCTGTAGCAGCTGGTTCAAAGTGGGGAAGAGTGAGTTTTTCCAATACAAAGTTAAGGTCCCAGGCTGGAGTGGGAGCTCTCCTGGGGGGGGGGGGTCTTACATTTTTGGCCCCTCTAAGGAATTGTTTTAGCAGGGGATGAGAGAAGAGGTGTGGCTCAGTATTATAATGTGCTGAAATGGCAGAGGCATGAATCTTAATTGATTAGAAAGCTAGGCCCTTGTGGAGCATTTCTGTTAAATAATCTAGAATATGAGGTAAGCTGGGAACCGCTGTGCCCACCCCCTGAGCTGGCTCCAGAAACAGTATCTTTTTTCACTTTTCTGAATAGGATTTTCTAGTACTAGGCCTCCTTGCCTCAAGAATGACATCCAGCACCTGCTTACTGAGGGCTGCCGGAGGTGAGCTCAGGGAATTAGCCAGGCTGCTAGGTTCAGGGTTTGAAGGTGAGGATGCAGAATCTGGCCCGCCTGCTGGGACAGCAGGGAAGGGGTCTGAGGCAGGTGCCATGGTTGTAGCACTATCAGACTGCGCAAAAGGGGGTACCAGTGCTGGCGTGACTGGTCTGGTGCAATCAGAACTGTCCTTGGCTTGTCCTGTTTGCTCTTTATTAGAACCTTTGAGAGGAGAGGCAGAGGGGGAAAGGCATAAACTGAGAGGCTTTCCCAGGTAAAGGACAGGGCATCCACTTTCCAAGCTTGCCTGTGGGGAGTTCTGGTGCAGAATTTGCTCAATTGGTAGTTCCAAGGGGAGGCAAACAGGTCTACCTCTGGTGTCCCCCATTTGTTCCTCAAGAACTTGAATATTTTGGGTTCCAGTTTCCATTCGTGTGGCTCCATGACATTTCTGCTTAAGTCGTCTGCCAGTGAATTTAGTTTGCCTGGTAGGCATTGAGCTTGTAGGTTCACTTGGTAGCTCAAAGCTGTGTTCCACAGAGCCATGGCTAGTCTTCAGAGTGGGTAGGAATGGGTTCCCCCCTGCTTGTTTATGTATCACATAACTGTAGTGTTGTCTGTCTTTACCAATTGTTGCCCTGGAAGAATAAGGTCTTTGAAGGCTGTCAGAGCATTCTGTATAGCTAACATTTCTTTTTGATTGATATGCAGATGCATCTGTCTTGGGTTCCATTTGCCCTGAATGCACTGCCCTGCCATGTGAGCCCCCCATGCATAGTCTGATGTGGCTGTTGTTAGGGTTTGGGCAGCAGGGGGTAGAGTGAAATGGAGTCCCTTGTGGTAGCAGGCCACTGCCCACCAAAGGGAACTCTGCCGTTAGACAAGGAATGATAGGAATCATTGTTTCCAGGTCCTGAGAATGTTGACACCATAGACTTTTTAGATATCACTGAAGTTTCCTCATATGCAGGCTTGCATATGGAATTAACAGAATGCAAGAGGCCATGAACCCCAGGGCTTGCAGGATTTTCCTTGCAGATAGCTGGGTTTTTGTGGCCAATAGTTTGAAGTAGGTTGTCAAATAAATTTGTTTCTCTGGTGTAAGAAATGCCATCTGGGAAGTTGCGTTCAAGCTTACTCCCAGGAATACAATCTGTTGGCAGGGTACTAGGTGTGATTTCTTCTCGTTGATGATGTACCCCAGTGAGGTTAGAAGTCTCTTTACAAATGCCAGGTGTTGTAACAGCAAGTCCGGACTCTCTGCCTGAATCAGATAATCGTCCAAGTATGGGTAAATCTGAATATTTCTCTGCCTGCAAAATGCAATGACTGGAGCTAGGCACTTTGTGAATACCCTGGGAGCAGTAGATAAGCCAAAGGGAAATACAGAGAACTGATAGTGCATGGAGCCTGCCCTGAAATGTAGGTATTTTCTGCAGGATTCCCTTATTGGGATGTGCAGGTAAGTTTCTTTTAAGTCTAGGGTTGCCAGCCATGCATCCTTGGCTAACATAGGAAGAAGCCGTTGAAGAGTCAGGATTTTGAATTTTGGGACCACCAGAATGGTGTTGAGAATAAACAGAACCAGGACAGGACACCAGGAGTTTTCTTTTCTGGGAACCAGGAACAGTCTTGAATAAAAACCTTGTCCCCATTGTTCTGCTGGGACAGGTTGAATAGCCCTGATACTAAGGGGAGAGAGAGCACTTGTTTTTGGGCATCCACCCACTGATTTGGGGGGAGGTCTGGCCATCCACTTGGGGATGGGAGTGACTGAAGTGGAATCTGTATCCTAGGGAAACTATGTTTAAAACCCAATTTGTCTTGGGTAACGAGTTCCCAATTTTTTGCATGCAGGGCGAGCTTTCCTCCTAAGGGAGCAAGTAGCTGATTTGGAAGAGTTAAGGATAAGTCATTGTGCCATTTTTCCATAGGGGTGGCTTACTACTCCCTGCTTTGGGAGTGGGAGCCCCCCATTGCTCAGATCTGTGCATAGCCTGAGACTGAAGTCTTGGTGGTCTGCTGCTCCTGGGTTTGGACTGAGAAGGTCTGGAAAGGAGCAGTTCTTTGAAGGCCAATGCCTACTGAATCTAGGTGGCTGCATTTGTAAGAAATCCTTAACTGTTTGCATAGATTTAGCTTTTTCCTCCATCCTTTTGAGCACTTTTTCTGCTTTGTTGCCAAAAGGCACTCTTGGTTTAAAGGTGCATCCAGTAATTTAGCTTTAACATGATCTGGCAAGTTTTGTTCCTTAAGCCAAGCATGCATTCTAAGTACAGACCCAGTGACAGCAGCCCTGCAAGATGCTTCTAAAGCATCAAAACCACATTGCAAAGTATGTTTACCAACTTGGTCAGCAGAATGCATTAACTCTTGTAAATCTTCGTGTTCAGCACAGTCAGGAATCAACACAATTTTCTGTTTAAGTAGTCCCATAATATGCTGCTAATACTTTAACATATGAAACTGGCAATTTAAAGCCCTAATGGCCAAAGAAGCAGAAGTGTATACCTTCTTACCCCATCTGTCTAAAGCTCTAGAGTCCCTATCTGTAGGGGTAGGATTTTTGGCAGTAGTAGCCTTAATGCCTTTTGGTCCTTGGGAAATTGTCTCTGGATCCGCAGTAGGATTCTTGAAGAGGAATTTGTGAGTCTCAGGTACTCTGTAGTACCTGTCAGGTTTCCTGAGAGCTGGCAAAGTGTCTGGGGTAAGGCTGGAGTCTAAGAAATCATCTACAATCTCCAGAACAGGAGGGATAGCTAGAGGCCTGTGTTGAGGCAGGTTTAAAAATGCCCTAAGTTTCTTTTTGGACTGAGAATAGTCCTGGCTTTCCCAGAGGAAATGCTTCCTTAGGGTTTGCAAGGTTTCACCAAAAGAAAAATCTTCTGGAGGGGAAGTAGAGGGAATGGAATCCTCTGCATCAGAAACCTCAGAAGTAGATAAGGGTAAATCTTGGTAGTCAGAAGGAACAGAGATATCAGATTCCTGATCAGAAGAATCAGAAAGAAAAATCAGTTCTAGGTCTCTTAGAGGGGGAAGGCTGGCTTCCCCTAATTAAGGTAATAAGGTCTTCAGCCATTCAAATCATTTGTTTTTGAGGCACATGGGCCTGAGAATGCACTTCGGTCATTTTCTAGGCGTAGTGCGAGCTTTAAGCCTGAGGAATTCGGTATTCTTAGCTTGAAACAAAGTCGTCGGTTTAATATGAAAATCAGTAGGCCTGAATACACCCTCAGAAGCCGGTGCCTGCAGAGCGGCTCCGGACTCATCCAAGGTAGAGACATCTGCAGGTTCCATAGCTGAAGAAGCATCTCGTGGCATACCGGACTCCGAATGGGTCTCAGTAGAGGCCTGCGAATCTGTAGCAGCGGGTATCAGGGGCTGCGAAAGTGCCTGAGTACTGGCAGACTGGTGACTGGAAGCGTCATCGGCAGTTTTGGACCTATGCAGTCTGTCTTTATCCTTATGTTTTTTCAGAAGATCGGTAGTTAGATATCTGAACGAAGCCATTTCGGTTACGGAGATCAAGAACGAAAGCATTTAGCTACAAAAATAGCCCAACGACGAATAGTTCAGGCATTGAACAAGGCACAAAACTGACAGCGAGGGATGTCATGGTCTGGGCCTAAACAGGTGACGCAGTAAGAATGAAAATCTCTATAAGGTATTTGCTTTCCACAGGCAAGACAATTGTTAATTTTTCTGACATCGGTTAGAGCAAGAAAAAAGGATCCCCAATGGGGTACTTATCTTTTTGAAGACTTCAGGTCTGAAACTCGAAAATGAAAATTTCAGGAGTCGTCCGACCGGCACTTGCAAACTGCTTCTGCTTCGGCCACCACACGGCAAGAAAGACTGATGTAATGGCGTCAGCTGCATGTTTTATATCCCTGACGACCTGACATCATGGAAGAAGCGGCAGCATCCAACGCAGAAATCCGAAGACTCTAGTATTCAGGCCGGCTGAGGGCTACCTGCAGGCAGATAACCCAAATGTGATGACTGCAACAATGAAACACGAAAAACATCTTCTTTATGTTATGTTGTCCCTATCTCACCATGTCCCCAGCACCTTCTTCTTGGGTGGCTCAATGGAATAGACTCTTTAGAACCGTGGAACCAAAGGATGCCCTGTTCCGGGAGGCCACATCTACTTTGTAATGAATGATGAAGGTATGGGGATTAAACCATGTAGCTGCCACTCAAATAGAGTCTAAAGACAGTCTGGCCTGAAATGCAGTAGAGGTAGACAAGGCCCTAGTTGAGTGTCCTCGAATTTTTCCTGGGAGCTGTTTGTTCTGTGAGTTACAGACATAAGTAATGGTGTCTGAAAGCCATTTTGATAAAGTTACTTTTGAGACTGAAGATCCTTTTCTGTTTTCTGCAAAGGATATAAACAATTGGTCAGATTGTCTGAATTCCTGTGCCCTGTGCAAGTAAAAACATAACTGTCTATGAACACCCAGTTGGTGGAGTTTATACTCTGCCTTGTTGCCATGGTTCGGGCAGAATACAGATAGTTCTATTGATTGATTCAGACTGAACTCTGAGCAGACTTTTGGTAGGAAAGAGGGATTGGTTCTGAGAGAAACCCTATCTTTGTGAAAAATTAAATAAGGGGGACGAATGGATAGACGTTGTAATTCTGATACCCTCCTAAGCTGAGGTAATGGCAATCAAGAAAATCGTTTTCCAAGTCAAAAATTTTACAGAACAAGAATTAGCCGGTTCGGAGGAAGAATCAAGGCAGCTAGGACTACATTTAGATCACAAGGAGGAAGTGGTTCTCTTATTGGGGGTCTCAAAAGGATAGTACCCCTCAGAAACGCTTTGCATAGCCTGTGAGACATAATGTTGGAACCCATTTCTCCCACATGAAAGTTGGAAATAGCAACCAGTTTAACTCGGATAGTTGCTGCTACTGCTCCTTGGTTAAAAGTTTCAGCAAGGAATTAGAGGATCTTTGAAACAGGTGTAGTAAAAGGATCAACACAATTTTTTTCTGTCCAGCAAGAGAACCATTTCCATTTGCTAGTATACAGTTTTCTCGTAGAGGATTTGTGAGAGGAAATTAGAATATGTTGTACTGCAGGGGAGATGTCAGGAAGCCTGGCTAAGATGGGAAGTGGAGGAACCAAGCTGTCAGCTTGAGGGTCTGTAAAGAAGGGAGGACTGTGCCCGACTGATGCATCAGCAGATCCGGAACAGAGTCCAGAAGCCAAGGCTCCTCCTGAAGATGGGGCCATAGAAATGGGAACCAGATTTGACGAGGCCAGTAGGGGGCAATGGGCATTAGCTTGCAACCCAATGATTTTGCTTTCTGAAGAACATTGGGTATCAGAGGGAACAGGAGAAAGGCATATAGAAGCCCCGGGGGCCAATCATGAACAAGTGCATCCCTGGGTGATTGTCCTGGGGGGGGGGGGGGACTAGGGTGAAATAGCTGCTGCATTTGGCAGTGATGGATGTGGCAAAAAGATCGCAGCAAGGCTGGTCCCACTTGCGAAAAATCTGGTTCACAATATCCTGTTTCAGAGACCACTCATGAGGCATAAGGATAGCCCTGCTAAGCTTGTCCGCTATCATGCTGGATTTCCCTGTAATGTGCATCACAATCAGAAAACGTTGGGAAGACACTGCCCACTGCCACACTCAGAGCCTCTCAACACAAGGGGTAGGATCTGGTTCCGCCTTAATTGTTGATGTACTATACCACTGACATGCTGTCTGTCTGAATTGCAATCGCCCCGTGGGGAGAGAGCTGTGAAGTGTTTGCAATGCCAGGAGCACCGCTCTCATCTCTAGGATGTTTATGTGCAAGTGGTTCTCGTGTTGTTGCCAAGACCCATGAACACTCTGTCTCAGATTATCCCCCCCATCTGGGAAGCATCCTTGGTCACTGTGGCCACTGGTTGGGGGAGGACAAACAGTCTGCCTGTCATCAGCTGTGTGGACTGAAGCCACTATTTTAGGTACTTCTTGCAGGTCTCCGTGATGAGAATTTCGTGGGACATGGGTAGATCTTGCATGGACCACTGAGCAAACAGGAGCCACTGTAATAACCTCATGTGGAAGCGTGCCAAGAGAATTAGAAGTTATGCACCTACCATAACGTTCCATGTTAGTTGTCTTCTCTCGCCTTCTTTCTTGCTGGATGGGTTTGGAGCCGATCCTCGGCTCCGACTCGGCACTTGCTTAGCTTGAGAACTCCTTTTACCAGCTCGAGGCAATCCTATATCCCATGATGCAAGGCGGGACTACCTCAGATCTCGTTTGGTAGCTAAATTACCCTGCTAAAAGAAAGACTAACCTAGTAGAACTAGGAAAGCAAGTTCTTAACAAATAGACTCTTCTATTGAAGACTCAGGAGAGAACAACCTGAGAAGAGAAACCCTTCAAGATCTGTCCAGGCCAGGGGGAAGGAGGAGGGAAGAAAGAAGGCGAGAGAAGACAACTAACATGGAACGTTATGGTAGGTACATAACTTCTAAATGTTAAGTTGTCAATCTCGCCTTCATTCTTGCTGGATGGGACCGCGTCCCTAGCACCTGTATCCCGGGTGGCTCAATGGAACAGACTCTTGAGAACTGTGGAACCAAAACTGGCTCTGTCCCTGGAGGCCAAATCTAATTTGTAATGAGAGACAAAGGTATGAGGAGTGGCCCAAGTAGCTGCTGCACAAATGGTATCAATTGGTAGCCTATCCTGAAAGGCTGTGGAAGTGGATAGGCTCCTGGTTGAGTGTGCCTTCGGTTTAGAGGGTAGTTGCTTGCCTCTGAGCGAATACACGTAAGAAATGGTGGAAGATAACCATCTGGATAAGGTCACTTTAGATACAGGGAGACCTTTCCTGTTTTCTGCATAGGAGACAAATAATTGGTCTGATTTCCTGAATTGCTTGGTTCTATGCAAATAATACCTGAGCTGACGATGGACATCCAAAAAATGAAGCTTTTGTTCAGCTTTGTCAGAATAATTCGGGAAAAAACTGGTAGATCGATGGATTGATTAATATTAGTTTGAGAAACAACTTTGGGGAGGAAAGATGGATTTGTTCTCAAGGATACCCTGTCCTTGTGAAAACCCAAGTAAGGGGGACGGATGCAGAGAGCTTGAATCTCGGATACCCTTCTTGCTGAAGTGACAGCCAGTAAAAATATAGTTTTCCATGTCAATAACTTCAAGGAGCATGAAGCAGACGGTTCAAAGGGTGGCAAGATCAAGGATGCTAACAATACATTCAGATCCCATTGTGGAGGAGGATGTTTTATTGGAGGCTTAAGGAGAAAGACTCCTCTCAGAAAGGCTTTGCATAGTCTATGTGACATAATGTTACGATCTTGCAAGCCAACATGATATTTGGAAATAGCCGCCAATTGAACTTTGACTGTTGATGAAGAAGATCCTGACTGAAAAACTTCAGCCAGAAAATCTAAAACAGAATGTACAGGTGCAGTAAAGGGATCAATGTGCCTGGAGTTTGCCCAAAGGGAAAAACGTCGCCACTTGCTAGCATAAACCGTTCTGGTGGACGACTTCAAAGAAGCTATCAAGATATCTCTGACAGGATCAGAGATCATAGGAAGCCTGGCTAGGGAAGGAAGTGGAGCAACCAAGCAGTGAGGTTGAGAGAACGAATGGCCCGGTGCTGTTGACCCGATTGGTGGATCAAAAGATCCGGAACTGGGTCCAGATGCCAAGGCTGCATCAGGAGATGACGATGCAGAGTCAACTTGGCCCTCAAAACGGTAGCTTTCTGAATGACTTGTGGAATCAAGGGGAAGGGAGGAAAAGCATACAGAAGTCCCCGGGGCCAATCCTGGGTTAGAGAGTCTCTCAGGGGTTGGCCTGGTAGGGGAAAGAGGGTGAAGAAGTCGGGGCATTTGTTGTTTTGGGGTGTAGCAAAAAGATCGCAACAAGGGGTGCCCCACTTCAGAAATATCTGGTCCACTATTGATTGATTGAGAGACCACTCGTGAGGCATGAGAATGGCTCTGCTCAGCCTGTCCGCTAAGAGGTTGGACCTGCCGGGGATGTGCGTTGCTATCAGAAACCGATGAGAGGAGATTGCCCATTGCCAAAGTCTGAGAGCTTCTCGACACAAAGGATAGGACCTGGTCCCGCCCTGCTTGTTGATGTACCAGACCACAGACATGTTGTCCATTTGAACTGCAATAGTCCCCGCGGGAAGAAAGTCGTTGAGGGCTTGCAACGTTAAAAGCACCGCTCTCATCTCCAGGACATTTATGTGCAGATGGTATTCTATGGGTTGCCACGTCCCGTGGACCATCCTGCCCTGATAATGCCCCCCCCCACCCGATCAGAGAGGCATCCGTAGTGACTGTGGCAACCGGAGGAGGTGGAACAAATGGTCGGCCCTGATGAAGAAGAGGGGAAGATATCAACCAGTTTAGATGAGTCCTGCACGATTGTGTAACTAAGATTTTGTGTCTCAAAGGAAGGCTCTGGAACGACCACTGAGTGAATAACATCCACTGCAGAAGACGCATGTGGAAGCGAGCCAGTGGTAGAAGAACAATGGCCGCAGCCATAAGACCTAGAACTTTCAGAATCAATCTGGCTTTGACTTTGCTGCTCTGCAATAAAATCCGAACGTATTTTTGGATGTCCAGAATTCTCTGATCTGTTAGTCTGGCTAACAAACTGACGGTGTTTAATTCTGCGCCTATAAAGGTGATAGATTGGCAAGGCAGCAGAGAAGATTTTTCGAAATTCACTGAAATTCCCAAACTTTTGCAAAGCTGCAGAGTGTAGTCTCTGCTCTGAAGAAGCTGATGCTTGGTGTTGGCGGAGAGGAGCCAGTCGTCCAAATAAGGAAACACCTGGAATCCTTGACGTCTCAGATGAGCTGTGACCACTGCCATGCATTTGGTAAACACTCTGGGGGCTGAAGTGAGGCCAAAGGGCAGGGCTCTGAATTGATACTGACTGGTCCCTAGCCGAAAGCGGAGAAACCTCCTGGAGTGCCTGTGTATCTTTATGTGATAGTACGCGTCCTGAAGGTCTATCGAGCACATCCAGTTGTCCTTGCCCAGAAAGGGCAGAATGGACTGAAGCGTGACCATCCGGAATCTTGCCTTCTTGACAAATCTGTTTAGATTGCTCAGGTCTAAAATTGGTCTCCAATCTCCCGTCCTTTTGGGGACCAAAAAGAATCTCGAGTAGACGCCGGATCCTACTTGGTCTGCTGGAACGGTCTGGACGGCTCTTTTTTCTAGGAGCTTTGAAACCTCCTGTTCTGCCAAATCCCTTTGACCGGGTGAGATGTCTGGAAGGGATTGGTGAGGTACGGGATACCTTTCGAAGGGGATTTTGTAACCCTCGGATATGATCGACTGTACCCACATATCTTGTGAAAGGGAACGCCAGGCTACTGGGTACAGCGAAATCCTTCCCCCGACTGCCTCCAAGGGTGGACAGTCGGGCAACACCTCAGGGATGCTGAAAGGGCTTCTCAGGAAGAGACTCCCTGTTGTCCTGGTTCTGAGGACCCCCTCTGCCTCTAGGGCGGCGTCTATTATTGTTACCCCCTCTGCCTCAACTGACCACGTGTGTCCGGCGCTGCTCCTTGGGCTTTACGGAACCACATCTTTCCTCCTTTCTGACCCTTGGGATAGGGTCTAGAAGGGGTGGAAAAATGGACTCCAACGGCAGAAAGAGTTTTGCCGTCTTGCTCATACCTGGTCAAGGTTTCCTTCACCTGAGGTCCGAACAAAGCCGAACCGTCAAAGGGGGTATTGGTGAAGGACGCCTTAAAGGGGTCTGCAAAATTACAAAGCCGCATCCAGGCTTGACGTCTAAGAGCCACTCCTGTGCCTGCGGCTCTGCTCGCTCCATCGGCTGCATAGGATATGAGCCGCATGGAGGAGTTGGTTAAAGAATTTAGGATTGCTAGCTGTGAGGCAATCTTGTCTTGAGCCCCAGCAGCTGAAGCATCCTGAACCACTTCACCTAGTTCCTTGAGAATATCTCTTTGAAGTCTGGTGAAGTGACAAAGGTAGTTCAGCGAACGCATAGCAAAGGTCGCTGAAGAAAACATCCGCTTGCCATACCTGTCCATGGTCCTAGAATCTTTGTTAGGAGGATGGACCAGCACTGAAGGATCCGCAAGTTCCTTCTTGGTGGCCGCCGCCACCACCATAGCATCCACAGAGACGCCCATAGAAAGAAACTGCTTGTCTGAAGGGGCCGTAATAAATTTGGATGGTCTCCTGGGGACCGGTTCCACAGAATCTGCAGCTGCCCACGCCTTCCGAGCCACTACCTGCATAAGTGGGTCGAAAGGCGGAGACACCCAGGAGGTGGAGGGTCGGGATCCAAAAGCCTCCAGGTATACCGACTCATCCTCGGAGGGGTCAATGGAGGACCAATTCCCCCTCTGTTTGAGGAGCTCAAGGATGTCTGAAAAGGAGACATCCTCAGAGGGGGACCGTGGGGAACCCTCCGACTCATCTAAGTCGGTATCAGATGTTGTAGACTCAGGGGAGTCTGTGTGTTTCCTCTTACACGTCATCTTCCGAGGGGGTTCCCCTGCAGGATCAGGAGAAACCTCGGAAGAGGAAGTTATTCCCAATGGGGAAACCTGGGGTGATGGATCCCTGGGCCTGAGAGCAAGAGGCTGGCAAGAGGTATCCACAGGCACCGAAGAGGGAAGAGCTAAAGGGATGGACCGTTGACCTGGCTCAGGTGCCAGGACACTCCTCATCACCTCAAAGGCTCCTCTCCCCGGGAGGCCGGAATATTCCCGTTCCGAAGAAATAGGAATTCCCGGCACCACTGAGAGAGAAGGCTCCGAGGCCGATGTCAGTGCCGAGCTTACCAAAGCCGAAGCCCCGAGAGGGAGAGCGGGGTCGGACAAGGGTCCGATGCCACTAGCCCCTCGAGCCGACAAGGAAACTCGACGACCGGATCCCTCCAAGGAAGGTCTCATGGAGGAGATCGGAGCCGAAGACGACGGAGCCGAAAGGGGATGTATCGGTTCCGGCGCCGACACGGTCGCTGTCCCGAGAAGCTCCGGCTCCAAACTCTGGAGGGGAGTCGGAGGAGGAAGTTCAAGGGGGAGAGCAATAGCCGAAGTCTGCTGAGACGGGCTATGGAGCATTTGGGCTAGTGCCTGTGACTTCAACAGCCTGCTTACCACCCTCTCTAAATCGTGGTCAGACAGCCTGGAAGATCTCGAAGATCGGCTCCGATGACTCTGTTCCGACAAAAGAGGAGACCCCAGAGCCGAGTGGATAGATTCCAAAGAAGGGGACCGAGATCTCTTCTTTGACGAAGCCATCGGAGCCGACGTCCTCTGGGTTCCAGATGGAGCCGAAGGCTTCTCGGCTCCGATACTGGATAATATGTCGGCTCCAGCCGGAGCCGACAAGGCAACAGTAGATTGAGTGTCGGAGCCGGTCGGAACCGACACTACCACCTCAGAAGAAGAAAGATCGGCTCCGGCCGGAGCCGATCTCGACTCCGAAGGAGTTGGAGCCACCGGGGAAGGCTTAAAAACTGTAGCCTGAACCTTAGGTGGCTTTCAAGGTTTACTCGACCCAGTTTTAGTGGGTGAACCTTCTGGCTTTAGTAAGCCACAGAGGATCAATTTGTTCCTCCTCTCCTGCAGGACTCTCTGGCTAAAAGAGTGACATATGGCACAGGAGTCCTGCAGGTGTAAAGGCCCCAGGCAGTAAATACAAGAAGTGTGACCGTCTGTCAGAGACATTTTCTGACAGCACGAGTCACACTTCTTGAAGCCTGAGACCTTTCCTTCCTTAGACATAGTCCAAGTAAAAAAAACAACACTCACACACCCCAAACAGTCACACTATTAATCCCAACAAAACACACACACACAGATAGGGATTAAGAGAAGAGGCCTAGGCCTAACTGAAAAAATTAAACTTTACAATAACTAGAAAGTTTTTAAATATATGGGGAAATAGGGTGGGCTGTAGAAACACTACACACTATGATATGGAACAAGGGAGAGACAAAACCCTGACTAAACTGTTTGAAAATTCAAACTTACCTGAGCTGGCAAAAAAGAGACCTCTTCGCAAAGCGGCAAACGAGATCTGAGGTAGTCCCGCCTTGCATCATGGGATATAGGGTTGCCTCGAGCTGGTAAAAGGAGTTCTCAAGCTAAGCAAGTGCCGAGTCGGAGCCGAGGATCGGCTCCGAACCCATCCAGCAAGAATGAAGGCGAGATTGACAACTTAACATCTAGTGTTATTGCTGCTGCCATTGAGCCCAGGACTTTTAGAACAAATCTTGCTTGAGTCTTTTTTCTCCTGAATAATATTGCAACCAGGTGTCAAATGGTCAACGCCCTCTCCTGAGGCAATTTTGCTATCATATCTTTGGTATCTAAATCTACCCCTGTAAGTGTAATATACTGACAGGGCAACAAGGCAGACTTTTCGTCGTTTATAGTGATGCCTAGTTGAGAGCTGAGGTGGATAGCGGTGTCCTTTGTTTCTGTTAGTCGATGCTCGGTGGTGGCGGTAAGGAGGCAGTCACCCAGATATGGAAACACCCGGAATCCTAGATGCCTCAGATGAGCCGTGACTACTGCCATGCATTTGAACACCCTGGGGGCTGTGGTGAGGCCAAAGGGCAGAGCTGGCAGAGCTCTGAATTGGTAGTGACTGGCTCCCAGCTGAAAGGGTAGAAATCTCCTGGATCGCCTGTCCATCTTGATATGGTAGTACGCATCCTGGAGATTGATGGAGCACATCCAGTTGTCCTTCCCAGGAAGGGGAGTATGGACTGCAGTGTCACCATTTGGAACTTTGTCTTCTTGACAGATTTGTTGAGTCTGCTGAGATCCAAAATGAGTCTCCAGTCCCCCTGTTTTTTTTTTTTTTAATACTAAAAAGAACCTTGAGTAAGTTCTGGACCTGATTTGGTCTGCGGGGACCTCTTGGATGACTCGTTTTTCTAGCAACCTTTGAACTTCTAGGGTTGCTTATTCCCTTAGATTGGGTGGCACATCTGAGATGGATTTTTGTTTCCTGGGGGGAGGTGGCATGGAGAAAGGAATGCTGTATCCCCTGGATATGACTGACTGAACACCCATGTGTCTTTTGTGATACTTTGCCAGGCTACTGGGTACAGTGACAATCTTCTCCCAACTGCCTCTAGAGGTGGACAGGCAGGCCTCCTTTCAGGAGTGCTGGAAGGGCCTACCAGAGGGCATATCTCTGTCACCCTGACTCTACGGACCACCTCTGCCGCTAGGGAGGCGTCTCCTATTATTAACCTCCCCTCTGTCCCAGGGGAGGAAAATCACCACGTGTCAGCTGAAGCTCCCTGGGATTTCCAGAACCACATTTTTCAGCCTTTTTGACCTTTGGGATAAGGTCTAGTAAGCACATAAAAATGTACTCCCACAGCAGAGAGAGTCTTGCCATCCTGTTCACACCTGGTGAGAGTCTCTTTTACCTTAGGCCCAAACAACGATGAGCCATCAAACGGGGTGCTGGTAAAGGAGGACTTGAAGGGCTCTGCAAACTGAAAAAGGCACATCCAGGAATGTCTCCATAAGGTGACTCCTGTGCCTGCAGCCCTGCTTGATCCATCAGCTGCATAGGAAATAAGCCGCATGGAGGAGTTAACTACCAAAGATAAGGTTGCAAGCTGAGAAGCAGTTCTACCTGTAGCTCCCACAGCTGTTGGATTCTGTAGGGTATCTCCTAGCTCTTTCAGGAGATCCCTTTGGAGATGAGTGAAATGGGATAAATAATTCAGTGACCTAAGAGTAAAGGCCGCTGAAAAGACACGCTTCCCATATCTTTCCATTGCAATGGACTCTTTGTTCGGTGGATGGACAGATGTAGAGGTTTCTGCTAATTCCTTCTTTGTGGCCACCACCACCACCATAGCATCAACTGGCACACCCCTGATCAGAAAAGATTTGTCATCTGGAGCAGTTATGAACTTACTGGGCCTCCGCGGAACTGGTTCCATTGATTCCAGGGAGCTCCACTCCTTTTGACTTACTACCCCTAGCAGCGGGTCAAAAGGTGGAGTCACCCAAGAGGTGGAGGGTTGGGAACCAAATGCGTGCAGGTACACCGACTCATCTTCAGAAGGGGAAAGGGACTTCCAGCAATCCCTCTGCTTGAAGATTTCCAGGATGTCTGAGAATGAGACATCCTCAGAGGGGGACCATGGGAACCCTTCTGAGTCCTCCAAGTCCGTATCCGATGTCAGAGACTCAGGGGAGTCCAAATGTTTCATCTTACATATCCTCTTTCGAGGGACCTCTTCAGGGGGGTACACTGGAGAGGTTTCAGAAGAGAGGAGGTCACCTAATGGGGCATCCTGGGGCATTGGTTCCCTATGCTTAGAATGAAGAGGTGGAGAGAGGGAAGACACTGTCTCCATAGGGGACAGAGTAGCTGAGGGAGGAGCTATCTGAGAGGACAGCACACTCCTCATCACCTCGAAGGCACCTCTATCACGGCCCGAAAGGGTCCCTGGCTCCGAATAGTCGAGAGACCTCTCCCCGCACAGAGAGTGATGACTCCAAGGCTGATGTGGGAGCCGAGCTCACCTACTCTGAAGCTCCAAGAGAGAGAGTGGTATCAGACAAGGGTCCGATGCTGCTCCCCCTCGGAGCCAACGAGGGAGTGTTGGTTTCCAGATCCCTCGATAGAAGGAGGTATTGAGGAGATCAGAGTGGATGTTGGAACCGAAAGAACGGAGATTTTCTGAACCGACGGTTCCACCACAATGACTTCCATGCACTCCGGCTCCGAGCTCAAGTGAGTCGAAGGAGGAATAGGCAATACGGGTGGTTGAATAGTTAGTTCCACATCCATACGGCCTCGGCTCAATAAGATTTTTCAGCAAAAAGAAACCAAACCACACTCCGAATCTCCAGAGAAACAATGAAACGTGACATAACCAAACACTGGAAGGCTCACCACAGCACAAAATCCTGTAACAATCCTATAAAGATTCGAAAATCCAACTTGTAAAATTCAGAGTCTTTTATTGAAAGTACAGCACACAAGGAGATAAGCGCTTTCACGTGTAGTAACACACGCTTCTTCAGATCTATTTTAACAATGAAACAGTGAGTTTAAATACCCTAAGAAAGCTCAATCAGTATTTTAATGCAAGTTAATTAAGCAATTAAGCAATTAAATGCTGAATGAGAGCTCTAGCTTTAAAGACACCATACATACTTTGATGTTATTAATGAAATGCTAAATATTGGTAGCACAGCCACACAACCTATAGATATAAATATACTGTACAGACCTATAACATATATGACCTACAAACAATGGACATAACATATATATTTAAGAGATGAATGATAAAATGCATAATTTATATAAAAACCATGATGAAATCAACAAATACTTAATACAAAACTATCATACACATAATGAACTGTATAGGCATAAAAATCATGGCTACAAAAACAAATAAGAACCTTCTAATCCACTAAGGGTCTAAGATATGGAGGATGAATAGAGCAGGTACTACCTGCTCTTAAGGACTGATCTAAGGGATACATATTGATTAATGCCCGGTGGTAGATGGGCCCTTAACTTAAAACTCCACTGTAGTTCAATGCTCTCCAATAAATTCATATGGTCACCCCCTCTATTGCTGTGTTTAACTATTTGTAGGACTCTGAAGTTAAACATGTGTGTAGTGTATTCCATGACATGTTTCGCTAACGCATTCTTTTCTTTATGTTGTCTGATGTCATAGACATGGTTGTAAATTCTTTGTTTCAATTTTCTCTTAGTGAGTCCTACATAGAACGCCGGGCATGTATGCAATTTGCCAAGTATATGACGCTCTCAGTATCACAGCAGGCATAAAATCTGGGAATGAACGTAAAGTTCAAATAGGGATGCACAAAGACCTGATCTGTAGTTACATACCTACACATATTACATTTCCCACATGTGTAGGTACCAGCCTTACCTACATTTTTCATTAATGTTCCTACATTAGTATCTATTCTTGGATTATTACATAACAATCTTTTATGATTTTTGTGATTCCTATACGCAAAGTTAGGTTGATCACCTACTAACCTCCTGGTTTGGTCAACTACAGTCAGCAATTTCTAATTGCTGCATATAATTCATTCATTCCCAGATTTTATGCCTGCTGTGATACTGAGATACTGAGTCCTACAAATAGTTAAACACAGCAATAGAGGGGGTGACCATATGAATTTATTGGAGAGCATTGAACTACAGTGGATTTTTAAGTTAAGGGCCCATCTACCACCGGGCATTAATCAATATGTATCCCTTAGATCAGTCCTTAAGAGCAGGTAGTACCTGCTCTATTCATCCTCCATATTTTAGACCCTTAGTGGATTAGAAGGTTCTTATTTGTTTTTGTAGCCATGATTTTTATGCCTATACAGTTCATTATGTGTATGATAGTTTTGTATTAAGTATTTGTTGATTTCATCATGGTTTTTATATAAATTATGCATTTTATCATTCATCTCTTAAATATATATGTTATGTCCGTTGTTTGTAGGTCGTATATGTTATAGGTCTGTACAGTATATTTATATCTATAGGTTGTGTGGCTGTGCTACCATTATTTAGCATTTCATTAATAGCATCAAAGTATGTATGGTGTCTTTAAAGCTAGAGCTCTCATTCAGCATTTAATTGCTTAATTGCTTAATTAACTTGCATTAAAATACTGATTGAGCTTTCTTAGGGTATTTAAACTCACTGTTTCATTGTTAAAATAGATCTGAAGAAGCGTGTGTTACTACATGCGAAAGCGCTTATCTCCTTGTGTGCTGTACTTTCAATAAAAGACTCTGAATTTTACAAGTTGGATTTTCGAATCTTTATAGGATTGTTACAGGATTTTGTGCTGTGGTGAGCCTTCCACTGTTTGGTTTTTTCAATAAGATTTTTGCAAGAGCCAGTGTCTTGAGTAGCCTCTTCACCACCCTCTCCACATCATCGTCTGAAAGGCTCCCGGACGACAGAGAGATTTGTCTTTCTGCTTCAATGGCTCCGAGGTCGGAACCGATGGAGAGGTCGGTTTGGAGGACTTGTCCGGTTTTATTGCCTAATTCCCTTCCACTGGTGTGTCAAAGGGCCCTTTTAGTAAACATCTCAAAATTAGTTTGTTTTTGCACTCCGCAGGACTCTAGCTCTGAAAGCATGACAAATAGAACACAAGTCCTGCAGGTGCACCACTCCCAGGCAATAAACACAGCTAGTGTGTCCGTCAGTTAGGGACATTTGTGGGAGCAAGAATCGCACTTTTTAAATCCAGAAGGCTTGGATTCTTTGGGTGGTGCTTTGGACATTGTTGATAAGTACAAACAGCAACAAGCCCAACAAAAAGCTATAGCTAGAAGTATCAAGTATACCACTCTACAATAAACAACAACAATATCTCAATTATTATATATTTTTTATAGAAAGTAAGGGAAGGGGGAGAGCCTCTAAGTTAAACAACATCTCCCCCAACCAAGGAGAGCCTCTAACCTAATGTCTAACTCCTTAAGCAGAGAAGGGAGAAGGAGGGGATAAGGGGAAACCCTCTAATTGAAATGGGTCAAAAGCAACGGATGAATCCTCTAACTAAAACGGATTTGTAAGGGAGGGGGATAAGCCTGAAGGAAAAACGATGGCCTGAACAACAAAACAGAGATAGGGATCCTAAGAGCAAACTACTAGTAATCTGTAGTAAAGCCTTCCTTAACGATTTTAAGATATTAGAGCAAAGAATATAATAAAAAATGCAAAACTTTGCTTGAGCCAGTCTCCAGCAATCTCAAAGCTTCAAGCGGCAAACGAGATCTGGGTAACTCCCGCTAGGCATGATGGGATAGGGTCTAGCCTCGAGCTAGTAGATGCTCTTGAACTTTAGAATACGGCAGAGTCGGAGCCAAGGATTGGCTCCAAACCCAACCAACAAGAAGGAAGGTGAGATAGGGACAACATAACATCAAGAATTACTTAGAGGCGCTGACAAAGGTTAAAGTATTGTAGAATAAGGGGAATCTCGCAGACTGAGAAGAGGCACAACTGCACAGTACTAAAGAGAAAATAAGGGAGCACCTGGATTATATGCTTAAATTTAGAAAGATCACTGTTAAGTAACTGTTTGATAATCACTGTAGAGCACAAAAACTTTTAGCACAAAGACATAGGCAGTAGAAAGGGATGTTGCCAAAATTAGTGAGCCTATGACAAGAAAAATAACTAGAGATCCTGTAGAGGTATTAGAGTTGAGGATATGTGAGAAGAGACTAAATGAATGATAATGCAAAAACTGAGAAACTGAAGCTCTTGTCTATGGATATTGATAGCAAGATACAGTAAAAATGTTTTTAGTCTCTTTTAATTTTATACATAGGCCAGCCATATTTTTAACAACCATAGGAGAAGTTGTGGATAGTAATTAATCAAGAGTTGAGGATTCTATCTAGGAGGGGAATAGAATAAGAGTCAAGTGAGATAAATTGATACTTTCAACAGAACAAGGTGGTTTAGGATTACCTAATTTGAAGGGATATTTTAGAGCTACACAGTTAAGGCTCATACACACATCACAAGCAGAAAGCTACAATTCAAAGCAGAAAAGCAAAAAGCTTATTCCATAGGCTGGAAATACCTTGAGTTAGGAATCTATCCATCCAGTGAGTCTTGTTAATTTGTTGATGTAGATTTAGATGCCTAGTGTGGGTATTTGTAGAGCTACTGGTTTTGAGAAGAAACAGGAGGTTAAATAAGACTGGGTCTATCATGGCTTGAAAAGTAATATAAGAGGTAATCAAGGAGCACATACCAAAGGGAGCACTGTATTCCATGAAGAGTCTGATAACAGTAGTGTACAGTGGATGGATGACATCTTTTGATCTTGAAGATATTTCCATAGAAATTAACCAACTCAGATAGAACATTTCCTATCTCCTCATTATGGTGGAACTATGATCATCGCACAAGTATCTATATCACTAATGACCATATATATCTGAAGAGGAATACCATTTATCACATATATAAGGTAGGAGCAGCTTTTCTGCCATACTCTGCTATGCTGCACTTTTTTGTATTTACTTAGAATTGTTTTTGGGTGGAGTGTCCAGTCTGCAGTCATCAGAAACTTGATCAATCATACTTGTGGGATAATGACATGGCTATCTGCAAAAAGTACAGTTGTGTACACTTACCATAGTACATCTACATGTAGATGTTTGAGTGTATTCACTGTTGCAGTCATTACATTTGGGTTATCTGCTTGCAGTAGCCCTCAGTCGGCCTGATTAAAGTCTTGGGTCCTGCGTCGGATGCTGTCCCTTCTTCCATGATGTCAGGTCGTCAGGGGTATAAAACATGCAGCTGACGCCATTACATCAGTTTTTCTTGCCCCAGATGTCAGGTGCCCCCCTAATGGGGAGCAATTAAATCTATAACTACAAGAATATGCCTCCAGCAAAAAAGCAAATACACCAAAAAGCTTTTTGAGCATAGTAAGGGAGAGTAGAGGTAAAGCCAAAAAAAGAAAGGGGGCTGGAGGGAGGGTGACCAGAACTGCAACAGTGAATACACTTGAACATCTACATTTATGGTAAGTGTACACAACTGTACTATGTTCTTCGTGTTTCACTGTTGCAGTCATTACATTTGGGCAGATTCCCAAAGCTAAGGGGTTGGGAGGAGGAATTTAAATAGAATTAGGACCAGCTATAAGGCCCTGCAAGACTTCAGTGGCAAAGCCAGCTCTGGATTTAGAGAAAATTCGCAAATGGTAATGCTTGGTAAAAGTATAGTACAGAACTCCAGGTAGCAGCTTCTAGGATGTCCCTGGTAGGGACACCCCTGAGAAAGGCTGTGGAGGTAGATGCAGCCCTGGTTAAATGGGGTCTGATGCCCTTTGGGATAGGTTTTCCATGGTGCTTACAGCAGAAATGAATGCAGTGGCCTATCCATTTTGAAATGGTTTGCTTTGAAATAGCTTTCCCCTCTGTCCCTGCAGCAAACGCCACCAGCAGTTGTTCAGATTTCCTTTGAGGTTTAATCATGTTCAAGTAAAATCTAAGTTGTCTGTGCACATCTAAGGAGTGCAGTATCCGTTCCCCTTTGTTCTGTGGGTTAGGAAAGAAGGGAGGCAAATGAATGGACTGATTAAGAGTCACACTGGATACCACCTTGGGCAAGGAGGAGGGATTGGTTCTCGGGGACACCCTGTCCGCATAAAAGATGATGAAAGGCTCCACTGCCATAAGGGCCTGTAAATCAGGTTTCTTGCAGAAGTGATTGCTAAAAGGAAAGCTGTTTTCCAGGAAATGAATTTTAAATCTGCAGTAGCAGCTGGCTCGAAGGGAGGAAGAGTGAGCGTCTCCAAGACAAAGTTAAGGTCCCAGACTGGAGTTGGAGCTCTCCTGGGTGGCCTTAAAATTTTGGCTCCTCTGAGGAACTGCTTGAGCAGTAGGTGAGAGAAGAGGGGAGGTTCTGTGCTGTAATGAGCTGAAATGGCTGAGGCATGAATTTTGATAGAGGAAAAGGACAAGCCCTTATGAAGCATCTCAGTCAAGTATTGTAGAATCTGAGGTAAACTGGGCACTGCTGCGCTCATCCCTTGAGACTGATTCCAGGCACAAAATCTTTTCCATTTTGCAGCATAAGACTTTCTAGTACTAGGCCTCCTTGTCTCTAAAATGATATCCATCACTGATTTACTGAGGGATGGTAAAGGAGAGATTAGGTAATTAGCCAGGCTGTTAGGTTCAGGGTTTGCAGCTGAGGGTGCAGAATGTGGTTCTCCTGCTGAGACAACAGGGAAGGAGTCTGAGGCAGGTGCCATGGGGCCAAGCATGACACACTGCACAAGAAGGGGTACCAGTGTTGGCGTGGCCAGTCTGGTGCAATTAAAATCGTCCTTGGCTTGTCCTGTTTGATCTTTAGTAGTACCTTGGAGAGCAGAGGCCTGAGGAGGAAAGGCATAAACTGATAGATTTTTTTCCAACTGAAGGATAGAGCATCCACTTTCCATGCTAGCTTGAGGGGAATCCTTGTGCAAAATTTGTCCAATTGATGGTTCTGGGGGGAGGCAAACAGGTCTATATCTGGGCTCCCACACTTATTTGTCAGCATGTTGAAAATCCTTGGTTCCAGTTTCCACTCGTGTGGGTCCATGAGGTTTCTGCTTAGTCAGTCTGCCAGTGTATTTAGTTTTCCTGGCAGGAATTGAGCTTGTAGATTCGCTTGGTAGCTCAAGGCTGTGTTCCACAATGCCATGGCTAGTCTGCAGATGGGGGGGAAGAATGTGTACCCCCCTGCTTCTTTATGTACCACATGACAGTGGTGTTGTCCGTCTTTACCATTAGTTGCCCTGGAAGAATGTGGTCCTTGAAGGCTGTCAGAGCATTCTGTACAGCTAACATTTCCTTCTGATTTATGTGCAGGTGTATTTGACCTGGGTTCCATTTGCCCTGAATGCACTTCCCTGCCAGATGAGCCCCCCCCCCCCCCATGCATAGTCTGATGCGTCTGTTAAGGTTTGGGTTGCAGGGGGTAGTGTGAATGGTAGTCCCCTTTTTGGTGGCAGGCCTCTGCCCACCAAAGGAACTCTAGACGTAGGCAAGGTATGATAGGAATCATTGCTTCTAGATCCTGTGAATGTTGTCACCATAGACGTTTGAGAAACCTTAGTAGTTTCCTCATATGCAGCCTTGCATATGGAATTAGAAGAATGCAGGAGGCCATGAATGCCAAGGCTTGCAGTATTTGCCTTGCAGATAGCTGGGTTTTTGTGGCCACTTGTTTGAAGTTGGTTGTCAAATGAATTCATTTCTCTGGCGTGAGGAAAGTCATCTGGGAAGTTGTATTCAAGCTTGCTCCCAGGAATATAATTTGTTGACAGGGTACCAGGTGTGATTTCTATTCATTTATGGTGTACCCCAGACAAGTCAGCACCCTTTGAACAAAGGCCAGATAATTCAAAAGTATGTCCTGGCTTTCTGTCTGAATTAGACAATCATCCAGGTATGGGTATATTTGAATATTTCTTTGCCTGCAAAATGCAATGACTGGAGCTAGGCACTTTATGAATACCCTGGGCACAGTAGATAAGCCAAAGGGCAGTGCAGAGAATTGATAGTGCATGTAGCCTGCTTTGAAGCATAGGTATCTTCTGCAAGACTCCCTGATAGGGATGTGCAGGTATGCTTCTTTTAAGTCTACTGTTGCCAACCATGCATCTTTGCCTAGCATAGGAACCAGCTGGTGAAGAGTCAGCAATTTGAATTTTGGAATCACCAGAAAGGTATTTAGAGAAGAAAGGTCCAGGATCGGACACCATGTATTGCCTTTTCTGGGTACCAGGAAAAGTCTGGAATAGAAACCTTGTCCCTTTTCCTCTTCTGGTACCAAATGAATAGCCCCCATGCTTAAGAGAGAGAGAACTTGATTATGGGCCTCTGCCACTGATTTAGGGGTAGATCTGGCCACCCGCTTGGTGTTGGTAACGTGTGGAAGTGAAATCTGTATCCTTGGAACAATATATTTAAAACCCATTTGTCCTGGGTAATGAGTTTCCAGTTTTTGGCCTGCAAACCAATCTTTCCACCTAAAGGAGCATTCAGTTGGGAAGTGCTTGGAAATTTTAAAAGCAAGTCACTGAGACAGTTTTCCATAGGGGGAGTCTTACTACTCCCAGATTTGGGTGTGGAAATCCCCCACTGCTTAGTCTTGTGTGTCCCCTGGGACTGAAATCTTGGGGTTCTGCTGTGTCTGGATTTGGCTTGAGAAGACCTGGCAGGGGCTGGAAAGGACCAATTCTTAGAGGGCCAATGCCTACTAAATCTAGGAGGCTGAACTTGCAAGAAATCTTTAACAGTTTGCATAGATTTTGCTTTATCTTCCATCTTTTTAAGAACCTCCTCAGCTTTGTTGCCAAACAGGCAGTCCTGATTTAAGGGAGCATCCAACAGTTTAGCTTTAACATGATCAGACAAAGATTGCTCCTTAAGCCAAGCATGCCTTCTGAGCACAGACCCAGTAACAGCAGCCCTGAAAGAGGCCTCTAATGACTCAAATCCACATTGCAAAGTATGTTTACCAACCTGTTCAGCAGAATGCATTAAATCCTGTAATTCTTTATTTTCAGCACAGTCAGGAATCAACATCATTTTCTCTTTAAGCAACCCAATAACATGTTGTTGACACTTTAGCATATGAAACTGGCAGTTTAAAGCCCTAATGGCCAAGGTTGCAGAAGTGTAAACCTTCTTACCCCATCTATCCAGTGCCATGGAGTCTCTATCAGAAGGGGTAGGATTTTTAGCAGTAGAAGCCTTAATGCCCTTGGGTCCCTGTGAAATAGTCTCTGGATCAACAATAGGATTTTTAAAAATAAACTTGTGTGAATCAGGAACCCTGTAATATCTGTCAGGTTTTCTGGGAGCAGGAGGCAAAGAATCGGGGGCCAAATTAGATTCCGAAAAGGCATCATCAACAATGTCTAGTACAGGAGGTATAGCTAAAGGCCTATGCTGAGACAGGTGTAAGAAATCCCTAACCTCTTTTTTGAATCAGAAAAATCCTGGCTTTCCCAGTGGAAATGCTCCCTTAGAGTATATTTAGAAGTTATGTACTCACCATAACGTTCCATCTGAGTAGGTGTATTCATTTGTCTGCAACCTGTGGGTTATGGATCCGATATCGGATCCGAACCGGCATGGTTTTCCAGCTATGGATCCAAGCTCTCAGCTCCTCCCCTCACCCATAATGCCCTGCTCTACCCTCATGACCTCAGATCGAGTTTGCCAAAGCAACAATACCCTAAAAAGGGTAACAAGGAATTTGCAGGAAACTGAAAGGCCAGGGGGATAGGAGGGCGGGATGGTTGCAGACAAATGAATACACCTACTCAGATGGAACGTTATGGTGAGTACATAACTTCTAAATCTGAAGTAGGATATTCATTGTCTGCAACCTGTGGGACAGAGTCCCCAGCTACCTGAATCTTGGGCGCCATCATGGAAGGATATTCGAGCACCCATGAGCCAAAGGATGCTCTACCCCTAGATGCAAGATCCAACTTATAGTGAGAAATAAATGTATGAGATGAAGCCCACGTGGCTGCTGCACAAATATCATCTAGAGGAATCCTAGCCTTGAAGGCTGCCGAGGTAGATACTGACCGGGTTGAATGGGCATGAACACCCCGGTGCGGCCTTCCTGACGCTTGATAAGCCAATAAAATGCACTGTGAAATCCAGCGGGACAGAGAAACTTTAGAAATTGGCTTGCCCAAATTGAATTTTGCAAAGGAAATAAACAGCTGGTCGGATTGCCTATGACCAGCTGTCCTGTTGAGATAAAATCTAAGTTGCCTGTGAACATCTAGTGAGTGTAGCTTATATTCACCTTTGTTTTCATACTTAGGGAAGAAAACAGGAGGTTAATGGATTGATTGATGTTTGCTTCAGAAGCGATTTTAGGAAGGAAGGACGGGTTGGTCCTGAGGAGACACGGTCCGGATGAAATACCAAGTAAGGAGGTTTAGCTGATAAAGCTTGAAGTTCAGAAACTCTCTTGGCTGATGTAATGGCTACCAAAAGGCTGTCTTGTAGGACAAGAATTTGAGATCCACGTAGCGCTGGCTCGAAAGGGGGAGCGGTCAAGGCCTGTAGGACCAAAGAAAGGTCCCAAGGAGGAACTGCTTGTTTTATAGGGGCCTGAGAAGGAAAGTACCTTTAAGAAATGTTTTGCACAATTTGGCTGACATAAGAGGATTAGACTCTTGACCAATGTGATAGTGAGAAATTGCAGCCAGTTGAACTTTGACTGTGGAACTGCTGGCACCATCATTAAAGAGAGAGGTTAGAAATTCAAGCACTACAGGGAGAGGAACCGTGAAGGGATTTAGGCCTTGCCGCCCCACACAGAGAAACGTTTCCATTTGCTTCGTAAACCTTTCTAGTGGATGGTTTATGAGCCGCCACCAAAATAGCCTTTACCGTGAAGAAATACCGAGTCCTTATCAAGAGTGGAACTGGAGCAGCCAAGCGGTCAGCTTCAGGTTGTCCAGGTTCGGAGGAGGAATGCAGGATGGATGGGATATCAGATCCGAATGGGATCTAGAATCCAAGGAGGATTCACCGAGTGAGACCTTAGGAAGGGGAACCAGATCTGTCGAGGCCAGAATGGAGCAATGAGAATCATTCTGCAACCCACCCGAGAGGCTTTCTGAAGAACTTGCAGCATCAGAGGCAAGGGTGGATAGGCATACAGAAGACCGGGTGGCCAAGCATGCACCAGAGCGTCTCTTGGGGTACCTCCGGGAGGAGGTATTAGAGCGAAAAATTGTCGCACTTGGTGTTTGAGGGAGAAGCAAAAAGATCGCATGAAGGGTTCCCCACCGTGCGAATATGCGTTCCGCTACTTGACAATTGAGAGACCACTCGTAAGGGGTCAGAATGGTGCGACTGAGCTTGTCCGCTAGGATGTTGGACCGACCCGGAATGTGCGTTGCTATGAGAAAGCGATTGGTGGAGATTGCCCATTCCCAAACTCTCATGGCCTCTCGACAAAGAGGGTAAGACCTTGTTCCCCCTTGTTTGTTGATGTACCAGACAACAGACATATTGTCCGATTGAATCGCAATTGTTCCCAAGGGAAGAAAGTCCTGAAGTGCTAGCAACGCTAAGAGCACTGCTCTCATCTCTAGAACATTGATATGCAGTAAGGTCTCTGAATCGTTCCACGTGCCTTGGACTGTCCGCCCAAAGTGCCCCCACCCGAGGCGGGAGGCGTCCGTGGTCACCGTGGCGAGAGGGGAGAAGCACAAAATGGGCACCCTCGTGGAGATCCGGGAGTGGAGCCACCACAAGAGGGACCGCTTGCAAGCCTTGCTGATCGCTATGGGATGATGCATGGGAGAGCAAGGTATGACCACTGTACTAAGAGCGCCCACTGTAGAATGCATATTGAGCCTGGCAAGAGGAAGAAGTGCTATAGCCGAAGCCATGGACCCTAGAGCCCTCAGGACCAACTCCGCTGGAACAGAACTTGAATGGAGAATGGCCCGCACCTGGTGCTGCAGATTTAGAACTCTGTCCGCAGTGAGGAAGGCTCAGAACTCCTTGTGTCTAATCTGGCCCCTATGAAATCTAAGAGCTGTGTGGCCAGGTTGGACTTTTGTATTTATTGTGATGCCCAGAAATGGAGCAAGATGGAGAAAGGAGTCTCGGCCAAGAGAAGTAGATGCCTTGTTGGGCGGTAAGGAGCCAGTCGTCCAGGTAGGGAAAGACCTGCACCCCTGAAGCCTCAGGTGGGCCGCTACCACTGCTAGTACTTTGGTAAACACCCTGGGGCTGTGGTGAGACCAAAGGGAAGGACCCGAACTGGTAGTGACTGGCTCCCAGCCGAAGCAGAGAAACCTCCTGGAGCGCCTGTCCATCAGGATGTGGTAGTACGTCCTTGAGATCTATCGAGCACATCCAGTGATTTTCTCCCAGAAGGGGAGAATAGATTGCAGAGTGACCATTCGAATTTTTCTTTGGGGACTGCCAGATTCAAGAGAGAGAGGTCTAGGATTGGTCTTAGTTCCCCGTCTTTTGGCACTAAAAGAATCTGGAGTAGAACCCTGATCCGATCTGGTCTGGGGAACGGGCTGGATGGCTCTTTTCTTTAGCAGATGGCCAATTTCTGCCAAAGCGGCCTCCCGTTGACCGGGTGGGACGTCTGGGAGGGACTTCAACTTTGGAAGGTGAAGGAAAGGAATGCGATATCCCTGGATATGATTTGGAGAACCCAGCGGTCCGATGTTATGGACTCCCATGCCGCTAGGTGCCCAACGTCCCCGACTGCCTCCAGAGTAGAGCAGTCGGGCAACCCTCAGGGTTGCTGCGGGCCGTTCAGAGAAAGGTTCCCTGGACCCGAAGTTTCTGGGAGCCCCTCTGCCTCTAGGGCGGCGTCCTCCCTGTCCTCCTCTGCCACGGAAGGACTGGTTGTCCGAGCAGGCTGGGACTGCTGCGACTTCCGGAACCACATCTTCTTCTGACCCTTTTGGTTCCTAGAATAGGGCCTCTGGGGTGCAGAGAAGCGGATTCCGACGGCAGACAGCGTCTTCCGTCCTTCTCGCTCTGGGTCAACGCCTCGAACGGTCTTGCCAAACAGAGCAGAACCATCAAAGGGGTTCGCAAACGCCTTGAAGGGCTCAGAAAAGCAGTGACGGAGCCAGGCCTGACGCCTAGTGACCAGTCCTGTCCTCGCAGCTCTAGCGCGCCTCCGCTGCATGGGAGAGTAGCCGCATAGAAGTGTTTGTGACTGACCTAAGAGTGGCCATTTTGGTGGAGTGCAGAACTCTGTCCTCCTCCAAATGGACTCAGGGGATGCAGCGTATTCTTAATAAGATCTCGCTGCATCCGAATAACATGTGCCAAATAGTTCAGCCCTTACCGAGAAGGTCGCCGAACTGAACATCCGCTTCCCCAAGCGGTCCATCATCCGAGACTCCTTGCTCGGTGGGTGGACTGAGGGACTCTCCTGAGCCAGTTCCCTCTTTGTGGCCGCCGTCAACATGGCATCTACAGGAGGCCCCTTACTCCAATGGGTCCTGTCGGAGGCGGACTAAGGATCCTATCCGGTCTTTTGGGAATTGGCTCCACGGTGTCCGGTTCCTTCCACGCCCTGGTGGTAATAAGGTCCACCAGGGGTCGGCAGGGGACACCCAAGAGGTAGACGGGCCCGCTTCAATGCCTCCAAGAACACGGACTCGTCCGAGGAAGACTTGGGGCAGACCACCCCTAATACGGAGCATTTCCATGATGTCTCCAAGGAGACATCCTCGGGGTGACCGTGGGAGCCTTCCCTTCCTCCAAGTCCGTGTCTTCAGTGAGAGACTCGGGAGTCAATGTGCCTCCTTTGACGTATGCTTGAGGGCCTCCTCTGGGGGCTGTCAGAGGAGTCCTCGCAGCAGTAATTTGCTCCATGGGAGCAACTTGGGGCACAGAAACGGGCTGTCCCAGGGGCCGGATGGTGGAAGCCTGGCCCAGTGCAGAGGGAGCTGGACGGAGCCGAAGCAAGTGCCGGGGTCCGAGACCCTCAACAGAGCCCTCTCCACTACATCAAAAGCCGAAGGAGCCGACCTCGACCAAAGGATCCGACAATCGCTCCCTCGGATCCGAAGAGTGGATCGAGCCGGCGCCGGCACTCGGATCCGGCGACAGTGCGCTCCGACACAGACGGCGCCGGAGCACTGATCCTCGGATCCGGCTCGGATCCAGGCTCCGAGAGATCGGGTCCGACGCACTCGAGGGCAGGGTCGGATCCGGTACCAAGTACTATCGGCTCCGACCTTCCCCGCCCGGCTGCTCGGCTCCAGTTGCTCGAACCCGGATAGCGGGTCGGAGAAGGAGCAATAGGCTTAAAAGGGTGTTGAGCTCCCGAGGGGGAGGCAAGAGCACTCCCATCTGCATCTGGGCCTGGATGAACCTTCTCATCATCCGTCCAGATCAGCATCAGAAAGGCTATGGGTAGATCTCGAAGAGGCTACCGAGGTAGGCCTGGAGTGCCTCCTCGATAGCCTCGACGGAGATCGGGTCTCCTCCTCCTCAGGACCCGTGAGAAGCACACAGGGACCGGAGCCGAGAAGGAGGAGACCGACAACGGAGCCGGGGAGAAGCCCGCTTGGCTGGCGGGCCAAACAGAGGTCTCGCCCGCCGCTAGGTGCTTCTCCCTCCGTCCTTTAGCTGCATCCCTCTCCTCTCCAGAAGCGGGAGTTTGAGTCCCAGGAGCAGGAGGGGGTGCCACAGGGGGAACAACTGCAGAAACAGTAGTCCCCGAAGGAGCGGAGGCGGAGCCGAGTCCGGGCGGTAAAAGACCCGCCAAGACCAGCTTGGACCTCCGCTCCCTCAGTGCCCTGGGGTTGAACCCTGCACAAATGGAACAACCAGATGTGAGGTGTTCAACCCCAAGACACTTAACACACCGAGTGTGGCCATCAGCCGGTGAGAGCTTATGGCCACACTCGGAGCATTTCGAAAATATAGATTTAGGCTGTTCAGCCATAATCTATAAAACCTAAAGTTACAGAAGTAACTTAAACAACAAAAAAGCACACAGGCCTACACACACACTCTACGTACAGCGAGGGGAGGGAATAAAAATTATTACTGTAACTTAAAATAAACTCAAAACAGTCTATATTAAAGGGAAACCTACTACTTTCACACAAATTTAGTTAAAGAAACAAAAAATTTTCTGTTTTTAGACAAGAAAATAGTTCACTTAGCTGAGAGCTATGTATCCACATCCAGTTACCAGCGCGGCAAACAAGATCTGAGGTCATGAGGGTAGAGCAGGGCATTATGGGTGAGGGGAGGAGCTGAGAGCTTGGATCCATAGCTGGAAAACCATGCCGGTTCGGATCCGATATCGGATCCATAACCCACAGGTTGCAGACAAATGAATATCCTACTTCAGATGTAAGGTTTCACCAAAAGAAAAATCCTCTGGAGGGGAAGCAGAGGGAATAGAGTCCTCTGCATCAGAACCCTCATAAGTAGATAAGGGAAAATCATCAGAAGAATCAGAAAAATCAGAATCCTGGTCAGAAGATTCATAAATAACTTCAGTCCTAGGTCTCTTAGAAGGGGAGGTTGGCTTCCCCTGATTAAAGTTAAAAGGTCTTCAGCCATTCTTATAATTTTTTTTTAGGCATAGAGGCCTGAGCATGCGGCCTGGGCGTCAGTTTCTTAGGCATGGTTCGAGATTTAGGCCTAAATGAAGAAGGAGGCGTCTGTTTAATATGCAAGTCTGTAGGCCTGAATACACCCTCAGAAGCCGGTGCCTGCACCGCGGCTCTGGACCCATCCAAGGTAGAAACATCCGCAGGTTCCAAAGTTGAAGCATCTTGCGGCATACCTGACTTCGAATGGGTTTCAGTAGAGGCCTGCGAATCAGAAGTAGTGGGTATCAGGGGCTGTGAAAGCGCCTCACTGAGTACCGGCGAACGGACGACTGGCTTAGGAGAAGCGTCGGCAGCTTTGGACCTAGGCGGCCTGTCACTGTCTTTATCTTTGTGTTTTTTCAGAATCCTGGTAGTCGGATGGCTAACCAACGACATTTCTGGATAATTAAACTGAGAACCGAAATGTTTAGATGCGAAAATATACCGACGACGGATAGTGTGCTGATTAAATAAAGCACAAAACCGACAGCAAGGTACGTTGTGGTCAGGGCCCAGGCAAGGAATGCAGAACAAATGAAAATCTTTGTGAGGTATTTGCTTTCCACAAGTAATGCAATTATCATCGGTAAGGAGCAAGAAAAAGTTTCCCCAATGGGGTACTTGGCTTTAGTTGAAGACTTTGGTTCTGAAACTCGAAAATTAGAAGTTATGTACCTACCATAACGTTCCATGTTAGTTGTCTTCTCTCGCCTTCTTTCTTGCTTGATGGGTTCGGAGCTTGCTAAGCTCGAGAGTTACTTTTACCAGCTCGAGGCAGCCCCATATCCCATAATGCAAGGCGGTAAGTATCCAGATCTCGTTTGGACCTAGAGGGAAAACTACCTAGCATAACAAAACTTTCCACTAAGGAAAGAAGAGCAAATAGCCTAAAAGGGCTGTACGGGGAAACCAGATAACTGAACTAGAACTAACTGATGCCCAAAGAAACAAAATCTTTCAAAGCCAAGGGAGATCAAGGTCTGTCCAGGCAAGGGGGCAGGAGGGAGGGTCGCAAGAAAGAAGGCGAGAGAAGACAACTAACATGGAACGTTATGGTAGGTACATAACTTCTAAATGTTAAGTTGTCAATCTCGCCTTCATTCTTGCTTGATGGGACCGCGTCCCTAGCACCTCTATCCTGGGTGGCTCAATGGAACAGACTCTTGAGAACCGTGGAACCAAAACTGGCTCTGTCCCTGGAGGCCAAATCCAATTTGTAATGAAAAACAAAGGTATGAGGAGTGGCCCAAGTGGCTGCTGCACAAATAGTATCTAAGGGCAGCCTAGCCTGAAAGGCTGTAGAAGTGGCTAGGCCTCTAGTGGAAATGTGCCTTTGGTTTTGAGCACAGCTGTTTGCCCCTAAGTTGATAAATGTGAGAAATGGTGGAAGATAGCCATCTTGACAAGGTGACTTTGGAAACAGGGAGGCCTTTCTTATTTTCAGCATAAGAAAGAAAGAGCTGATCAGATTTCTGGAATTGTTTTGTTCTGTCCAAATAATATCTGAGTTGGCGGTGAACATCAAGATAATGTAATTTTTGTTCCGATCTGTTGGAATAATTAGGAAAAAATACAGGGAGATCAATGGATTGATTTAAATTTGTTTTTGAAGTAACCTTGGGCAAAAAGGATGGATTAGTTCTCAAGGATACTCTGTCCTTGTGGAATACCAAATATGGGGGATGAACAGAGAGGGCATGAAGTTCGGACACTCTTCTAGCCGAGGTAATAGCGACAAGGAAGAGTGTCTTCCACGAAAGAAACTTTAGAGAGCATGAAGCAGCTGGCTCAAAAGGAGGAAGAATTAAGGATGTCAGCACTAGATTTAGGTCCCATTGAGGAGGAGGACTCCTAACAGGAGGTTTGAGGAGAAAAACTCCTTTCAGAAAGGCTCTACAAAGCTTGTGAGACATAATGTTGTGATCTGCAAACCTGACATGAAAGTTCGAGATTGCAGCCAACTGAACTTTGACCGTGGAAGATGAAGAACCTGAGTGAAAGATTTCCACAAGAAAATCCAAAACTGCATGAACAGGGGCAGTAAAAGGATCTATGTTCCTTGATTTCGCCCAAAGGGAGAAACGTTTCCACTTGCTAGAGTAAATCCTTCTAGTAGAGGATTTAAGGGAAGCCACTATGATATCCCTAACAGGGTTAGAGATCATAGGAAGCCTGGCTAAGGAAGGAAGTGGAGCAACCAAGCTGTGAGGTTGAGAGAATGAATGGACCGGTGCAGCTGACCTGATTGGTGGATCAGAAGATCTGGCACTGGGTCCAGATGCCATGGCTGTACCAAAAGATGACGATGAAGGAACGGAAACCAAATTTGTCGAGGCCAATACGGGGCAATGAGAATCATTTTGGCTCACAAAACGGAAGCTTTCTGGAGTACCTGTGGTATCAATGGAAAAGGAGGAAAGGCATAAAGTAGTCCCTGGGGCCAATCTTGGGTAAGAGCGTCTCTGGGGGGATGGCCCGGAAGTGGGAAGAGAGAGAAGAAGTCTGGGCATTTGCTGTTTTGAGGAGTAGCAAAAAGATCGCAAAATGGGCGGCCCCACTTCTGAAAAATCTCCTCCACTATAGATTGTTTGAGAGACCACTCGTGAGGCATGAGTATAGCTCTGCTCAATCTGTCCGCTAAAATGTTGGTTTTCCCAGGGATATGCGTAGCTACCAGAAACCGATGAGAGAAGATCGCCCATTGCCAAAGTCTGAGAGCCTCTCGACACAAGGGGTAGGACTTGGTTCCGCCCTGCTTGTTGATGTACCACACTACGGACATGTTGTCCGTGTGAACTGCAATCGTGCCCAAGGGAAGAAAGTCGTTGAGGGCTTGCAACGTTAAAAGCACTGCTCTCATCTCTAGGACATTTATGTGCAGGTGGTATTCGAACGGTTGCCACGTCCCATGAACCATCCTGCCCTGATAATGACCCCCCCACCCGATCAGGGAGGCGTCCATAGTGACTGTGGCTACCGGGGCCGGAGAAACAAAGGGTCTGCCCTGACAGACCTGGGGAGAAGAAATCCACCAGTATAGGTGGTTTTTGCAAGATTGTGTCACCAGAATCTGGTGACGCATGGGAAGCTGTTGGAAGGACCACTGGGTGAACAACATCCATTGCAGGAGACGCATGTAAAAACGGGCCAAAGGAAGGAGAGTAATGGCAGCTGCCATGAGGCCCAATACTTTTAGGAGCAGTCTGGCTTGCACCTTTTTGCTGGCAAGGATGATCCGCACATGGTTTTGGATATCTAGGATTCTCTGGTTTGTGAGGTTTGCTGACATCCGAACAGTGTCTAAATTTGCACCTATAAAAGTAATAGACTGGCAGGGCAACAAGGAGGATTTTCCGTAGTTGATCGAAATTCCTAATTGAGTGCAGAGGTTTAGTGTGTAATCTCTGGCTTGGAGAAGTTGATGCCTGGTGGTGGCTGAGAGGAGCCAGTCGTCGAGATACGGAAACACCTGGAATCCTTGACGTCTCAGGTGAGCCGTGACCACTGCCATGCATTTGGTGAACACTCTGGGGGCTGTAGTGAGACCAAAGGGCAGGGCTCTGAATTGAAAATGACTGTACCCCAGCCGAAAGCGGAGAAACCTTCTGGAGCGTCTGTGGATTTTTATGTGATAGTACGCATCCTGAAGGTCTATTGAGCACATCCAGTTGTCTTTGCCTAAGAAGGGCAAAATCGATTGAAGTGTGACCATCCGAAAACTTGTTCTTTTTCACAGACCTGTTGAGTCTGCTGAGGTCCAATATTGGTCTCCAATCTCCCGTATTTTTGGGAACCAAAAAGAACCTTGAGTAGATTCCGGGCTCTGAAAGGTCTGTTGGAACTGGCTGAATGGCCCTTTTTTTTAGAAGCTTTGATACTTCTAATTTTGCGATTTCCCTTAGACCGGGTGGAACATCTGGAAGGGAATTTTTGTGAGTGAAGGGACTTTCCTCGAAAGGAATCTTGTAACCCTCGGATATGATCGACTGTACCCATTTGTCTTGTGAAAGGGAAAGCCAGGCTTCTGGGTACAGCGATAATCTTCCCCCGACTGCCTCCAAGGATGGACAGTCGGGCAACACCTCAGGGATGCTGGAAGGGCTTGTCAGAGAGAGACTCTCTGCATCCCTGGTTCTGCGGACCCCCTCTGCCTCTAGGGCGGCGTCTATTATTATTACCCCCTCTGCCTCTAGGGGTAAACTGACCAGGTGTGTCTGGTGTGACTCCCTGAGATTTACGGAACCACATCTTTCCCCCCTTCTGTCCTTTAGGGTAAGGCCTAGAAGGGGTGGAAAAACGGACTCCTACAGCAGAAAGAGTCTTGCCGTCTTGCTCACACCTGGTCAACGTATCCTTCACCTGAGGACCAAACAATGTTGACCCATCGAAGGGAGAGTTTGTGAAGGACGCCTTAAAGGGATCTGCAAAATTATAGAGCCGCATCCAGGACTGACGTCTAAGAGACACTCCTGTCCCTGCAGCTCTACTCGCTCCATCTGCTGCATACGAAATTAGCCGCATGGAGGAGTTGGTTATGGAGTTAAGGATTCCTAGCTGAGAAGCAATCTTGTCCTGAGCTCCTGCAGCTGTAGGATCCTGTACTACTTCACCTAATTCTTTAAGGATGTCCCTTTGAAGTCTGGTGAAGTGACATAAATAGTTCAGCGAACGCATGGCAAAGGTCGCTGAGGAAAACATCCGCTTACCATACCTGTCCATGGTCCTAGAATTAGAAGTTATGTACCTACCATAACGTTCCATGTTAGTTGTCTTCTCTCGCCTTCTTTCTTGCTGGATGGGTTCGGAGCCGATCCTCGGCTCCGACTCGGCACTTGCTTAGCTTGAGAACTCCTTTTACCAGCTCGAGGCAACCCTATATCCCATGATGCAAGGCGGGACTACCTCAGATCTCGTTTGGTAGCTGAAATACCCTGCTAAGGACTAACCTAGTAGAACTAGGAAAAACAAGTTCATAACAAAGGACTCCTCTATTGAAGACTCAGGAGGGAACAACCTGAGAAGAGGAAACTCTTCAAGATCTGTCCAGGCCAGTGGGAAGGAGGGAGCGACACAAGAAAGAAGGCGAGAGAAGACAACTAACATGGAACGTTATGGTAGGTACATAACTTCTAAATGTTAAGTTGTCAATCTCGCCTTCATTCTTGCTGGATGGGACTGCGTCCCTAGCACCTGTGTCCCGGGTGGCTCAATGGAACAGACTCTTGAGAACTGTGGAACCAAAACTGGCCCTGTCCCTGGAGGCCAAATCTAATTTGTAATGAGAGACAAAGGTATGAGGAGTGGCCCAAGTAGCTGCTGCACAAATGGTATCAATGGGTAGTCTATCCTGAAAGGCTGCAGAAGTGGATAGACTCCTGGTTGAGTGTGCTTTCGGTTTAGAAGGTAGTTGCTTGCCTCTGAGCCGAATACACGTAAGAAATGGTGGAAGACAACCATCTGGATAAGGTCACTTTTGATACTGGGAGACCTTTCCTGTTTTCTGCATAGGAGACAAATAATTGGTCTGATTTCCTGAATTGTTTAGTTCTATGCAAATAGTACCTGAGCTGACGATGGACATCCAAAAAATGAAGCTTTGTTCAGCTCTGTCAGAATAATTAGGGAAAAAGACTGGTAGATCGATAGATTGATTAATATTAGTTTGAGAAACAACTTTGGGGAGAAAGGACGGATTTGTTCTCAAGGATACCCTGTCCTTGTGAAAAACTAAGTAAGGGGAACGGATGCAGAGAGCTTGAATCTCGGAAACCCTTCTTGCTGAAGTGACAGCCAGTAAAAATATAGTTTTCCAGGTCAATAACTTCAAGGAACATGAAGCAGACGGTTCAAAGGGTGGTAAAATCAAGGATGCTAACATTAAATTCAGATCCCATTGTGGAGGAGGATGTTTTATTGGCGGCTTCAGGAGAAAAACTCCTCTCAGAAAGGCTTTGCATAGTCTATGTGACATAATGTTATGATCTTGTAAGCCAACATGATACTTGGAAATAGCCGCCAGTTGAACTTTGACTGTAGATGAAGAAGATCCTGACTGAAAAACTTCTGCCAGGAAATCTAAAACACAATGCACAGGAGCAGTAAAGGGATCAATATGTCTGGAGTTTGCCCAAAGGGAAAAACGTCGCCACTTGCTAGCATAAACGGTTCTGGTGGACGACTTCAAAGAAGCTACTAAGATATCTCTGACAGGATCAGAGATCATAGGAAGCCTGGCTAGGGAAGGAAGTGGAGCAACCAAGCAGTGAGGTTGAGAGAATGAATGGCCCGGTGCTGTTGACCCGACTGGTGGATCAAAAGATCCGGAACTGGGTCCGGATGCCAAGGCTGCACCAGGAGGTGACGATGCAGAGACAGAAACCAAATTTGTCGAGGCCAATAAGGGGCAATGAGAATCAACTTGGCCCTCAAAACGGTGGCTTTCTGAATGACTTGTGGAATCAAGGGAAAAGGAGGAAAAGCGTACAGAAGTCCCCGGGGCCAATCCTGGGTTAGAGAGTCTCTCAGGGGTTGGCCTGGTAGGGGAAAGAGGGTGAAGAAGTCGGGGCACTTGCTGTTTTGGGGTGTAGCAAAAAGATCGCAACAAGGTGTGCCCCACTTCAGAAAAATCTGGTGCACTATAGATTGATTGAGAGACCACTCGTGAGGCATGAGAATGGCTCTGCTCAGCCTGTCCACCAAGAGGTTGGATCTGCCGGGGATGTGCGTTGCTATCAGAAACCGATGAGAGGAGATTGCCCATTGCCAAAGTCTGAGAGCTTCTCGACACAACGGATAGGACCTGGTCCCGCCCTGCTTGTTGATGTACCAGACCACGGACATGTTGTCCATTTGCACTGCAATAGTCCCCGCGGGAAGAAAGTCGTTGAGGGCTTGCAACGTTAAAAGCACCGCTCTCATCTCCAGGACATTTATGTGCAGATGGTATTCTATGGGTTGCCACGTCCCGTGGACCATCCTGCCCTGATAATGCCCCCCCAACCCGATCAGAGAGGCATCCGTAGTGACTGTGGCAACCGGAGGAGGGGGAACAAATGGTCGGCCCTGATGAAGAAGAGGGGAAGATATCCACCAGTTCAGATGAGTCCTGCACGAATGTGTGACTAAGATTTCGTGTCTCATCGGAAGACTGTGGAACGACCACTGAGTGAATAACATCCACTGCAGAAGACGCATGTGGAAGCGAGCCAGTGGTAGAAGAACAATGGCCGCAGCCATAAGACCTAGAACTTTTAGTATCAATCTGGCTTTGACTTTGCTGCTCTGCAATAAAATCCGAACGTATTTTTGGATGTCCAGAATTCTCTGATCTGTTAGTCTGGCTAACAACTTGACGGTGTTTAATTCTGCGCCTATAAAGGTGATAGAATGGCAAGGCCGCAGAGAAGATTTTTCGAAATTCACTGAAATTCCCAAACTTTTGCAAAGCTGCAGAGTGTAGTCTCTGGACTGAAGAAGCTGACGCCTGGTGGTGGCGGAGAGGAGCCAGTCGTCCAAATAAGGAAACACCTGGAATCCTTGACGTCTCAGGTGAGCTGTGACCACTGCCATGCATTTGGTAAACACTCTGGGGGCTGAAGTGAGGCCAAAGGGCAGGGCTCTGAATTGATAATGACTGGTCCCTAGCCGAAAGCGGAGAAACCTCCTGGAGCGCCTGTGAATCTTTATGTGATAGTACGCGTCCTGAAGGTCTATCGAGCACATCCAGTTGTCCTTGCCCAGAAAGGGCAAAATGGACTGAAGCGTGACCATCCAGAATCTTGCCTTCTTGACAAATCTGTTTAGATTGCTTAGGTCTAATATTGGTCTCCAATCTCCCGTCCTTTTGGGGACCAAAAAGAATCTCGAGTAGACGCCGGATCCTACTTGGTCTGCCGGAACAGTCTGGATGGCTCTTTTTTCTAGGAGCTTTGTAACCTCCTGTTCTGCCAAATCCCTTTGACCGGGTGACATGTCTGGAAGGGATTGGTGAGGTACGGGATACCTTTCGAAGGGGATTTTGTAACCCTCGGATATGATCGACTGTACCCACATATCTTGTGAAAGGGAACGCCGGGCTACTGGGTACAGCGAAATCCTTCCCCCGACTGCCTCCAAGGGTGGACAGTCGGGCAACACCTCAGGGATGCTGAAAAGGCTTCTCAGGAAGAGACTCCCTGTTGCCCTGGTTCTGAGGACCCACTCTGCCCCTAGGGCGGCGTTTATTATTGTTACCCCCTCTGCCTCTGGGGGTAAACTGCCCACGTGTGTCCGGCGCTGCTCCTTGGGCTTTGCGGAACCACATCTTCCCTCCCTTCTGACCCTTGGGATAGGGTCTAGAAGGGGTGGAAAATGGACTCCAACGGCAGAAAGAGTTTTGCCGTCCTGCTCACACCTGGTCAAGGTTTCCTTCACCTGAGGTCCGAACAAAGCTGAACCGTCAAAGGGGGTATTGGTGAAGGACGCCTTAAAGGGGTCCGTAAAATTACAAAGCCGCATCCAGGCTTGACGTCTAAGAGCCACTCCTGTGCCTGCGGCTCTGCTCGCTCCATCGGCTGCATAGGATATGAGCCGCATGGAGGAGTTGGTTAAGGAATTCAGGATTGCTAGCTGTGAGGCAAACTTTTCTTGAGCCCCAGCAGCAGAAGGATCCTGGACCACTTCACCTAGTTCCTTGAGAATATCTCTTTGAAGCCTGGTGAACTGACAAAGGTAGTTCAGCGAACGCATAGCAACGGTCGCTGAAGAAAACATCCGCTTTCCATACCTGTCCATGGTCCTAGAATCTTTGTTAGGAGGATGGACAGGTACTGAAGGATCCGCAAGTTCCTTCTTGGTGGCCGCCACCACCATAGCATCCACAGAGACGCCCTTAGAAAGAAACTGCTTGTCTGTAGGGGCCGTAATAAATTTGGATGGTCTCCTGGGGACCGGTTCCACAGAATCTGGAGCTGCCCACGCCTTCCGAGCCACTACCTGCATAAGTGGGTCGAAAGGCGGAGACACCCAGGAGGTGGAGGGTCGGGATCCAAAAGCCTCCAGGTATACCGACTCATCCTCGGAGGGGTCAATGGAGGGTCAATTCCCCCTCTGTTTGAGGAGCTCAAGGATGTCTGAAAAGGAGACATCCTCAGAGGGGGACCGTGGGGAACCCTCCGACTCATCTAAGTCGGTATCAGATGTAGTAGACTCAGGGGAGTCTGTGTGTTTCCTCTTACACGTCCTCTTCCGAGGGGGTTCCCCTGCAGGATCAGGAGAAACCTCGGAAGAGGAAGTTATTCCCAATGGGGAAACCTGGGGCGATGGATCCCTGGACCTGAGAGCAAGAGGCTGGCAAGAGGCGTCTACAGGCACCGAAGAGGGAGGAGCTAAAGGGATGGACCATTGACCTGGCTCAGGTGCCAGGACACTCCTCATCACCTCAAAGGCTCCCTTCCCCGGGAGGCCGGAATATTCCCGTTCCGAGGAAATAGGAATTCCCGGCTCCAGTGAGAGGGAAGGCTCCGAGGTCGATGTCGGTGCCGAGCTTACCAAAGCCGAAGCCCCGAGAGGGAGAGCGGGGTCGGACAAGGGTCCGATGCCACTAGCCCCCTCGGAGCCGACAAGGGAAACCCGACGACCGGATCCATCCAAGGAAGGTCTCATGGAAGAGATCGGAGCCGAAGACGACGGAGCCAAAAAGGGATGTATCGGCTCCGGCGCCGACACGGTCGCTGTCCCGAGAAGCTCCGGCTCCGAACTCTGGAGGGGAGTCGGAGGAGGAAGTTCAAGGGGTAAAGTAACAGCCGAAGTCTGTTGAGACGGGCTATGGAGCATTTGGGCCAGTGCCTGCGACTTCAACAGCCTGCTTACCACCCTCTCTAAATCGTGGTCAGACAGCCTGGAAGATCTCGAAGATCGGCTCCGATGACTCCGCTCCGACAAAAGAGGAGACCCCGGAGCCGAGTGGATAGACTCCAAAGAAGGGGACCGAGATCTCTTCTTGGACGAAGCCATCGGAGCCGACGTCCTCTGGGTTCCAGATGGAGCCGAAGGCTTCGCCCGATACTGGATAATATATCGGCTCCAGCCGGAGCCGACAAGGCAACAGCAGATTGGGTGTCGGAACCGATCGGAACCGACCCTACCACCTGAGAACAAGAAAGATCGGCTCCGGCCGGAGCCGATCTCGACTCCGAAGGAGTCGGAGCCACCGGGGAAGGCTTAGAAGCTGTAGCCTGAACCTTAGGTGGCTTGGAAGGTTTACTAGACCCAGTTTTAGTGGGTGAACCTTCTGGCTTTAGTAAGCCACGGAGGATCAATTTATTCCTCCTCTCCTGCAGGACTCTCTGGCTAATAGAGTGACATAAAGCACAGGAGTCCTGCAGGTGTAAAGGCCCCAGGCAGTAAACACAAGAAGTGTGACCATCTGTCAGAGACATTTTCTGACAGCACGAGTCACACTTCTTGAAGCCTGAGACCTTTACTTCCTTAGACATAGTCCAAGAAAAAAGTAAAAATAACACTCACACACACCCCAAACAGTCACACAATTAATCCCAACAAACACAGACACACAGACGGGGATTAAGAAAGGAGGCCTAGGCCTAACTGAAAAATTTTTATAAAAACTAGAAGTTTTTAACTATATGGGGAAATAGGGTGGGCTGTATAAACACTACACACTATAAAAAGGAACAAGGGAGAGATAAACCCTGACTAAGCTGTTTGAAAAATTCAAACTTACCTCAGCTGGCAAAAAGGAGACCTCTTCGCAAAGCGGCAAACGAGATCTGAGGTAGTCCCACCTTGCATCATGGGATATAGGGTTGCCTCGAGCTGGTAAAAGGAGTTCTCAAGCTAAGCAAGTGCCGAGTCGGAGCCGAGGATCGGCTCCGAACCCATCCAGCAATAATGAAGGCGAGATTGACAACTTAACATTCCTTGTTAGGAGGATGGACTGGTACGGAAGGATCTGCAAGTTCCTTTTTGGTGGCAGCCGCCACCACCATGGCATCAATAGGGACACCTTTTGTAAGAAATTGTTTCTCGGAAGGGGCTGTAATAAATTTAGAAGGTCTCCTGGGAACTGGTTCCACGGAATCTGGAGATGCCCACGCCTTCTGAGCTATCACCTCCATGAGGGGGGTCGAAAGGCGGAGACACCCAGGAGGTGGAGGGTCGAGATCCAAACGCCTCTAGGTATATCGACTCATCCTCGGAGGGATTAATGGAGGGCCAGTTTCCCCTCTGTTTTAGGAGTTCTAGGATGTCTGAAAAAGAGACATCCTCAGAGGGGGATCTTGGGGACCCCTCCGACTTATCTAAGTCGGTATCTGAAGTTGTAGACTCAGGGGAGTCTAGGTGCTTCCTCTTACAGGTCCTCTTATGCGGAGGATCTCCTGATGGATCAGGAGAATCCTCGGAAGAGGGGGTTCTTCCCAGTGGGGAAACCTGAGGCGGTGGATCTCTCGGTCCGGGAGCAAGAGAGTGGGAAGAGACATCTACAGGCACCATAGAGGGAGGAGCTAAGGGGATAGACTGCTGACTGAGCCCGGGGGCCAGCACACTCCTCATCACCTCGAAGGCTCCCCTCCCAGGGAGATCGGAGAGACCCCGCTCCGAAGAAACAGGGGCTCCCGGGCCCACCGAAAGGGAAGACTCCAAGGCAGATGTCGGAGCCGAGCTCACCAAGGCCGAAGCCCCGGGGGGAAGAGCAGGATCGGACAACGGTCCGATGCCACTCACCCCCTCGGAGCAGACCAGGGAAGCCCGACCACCGGATCCCTCCAAGGAAGGTCTCGAGGAGGAGATAGGAGTAGAAGCTGAAGGAGCAGAAAGGGGTGGTATCTGTCCCGCAGCCGTAGCAGTGACTATTCCAATAGCCTCCGGCTCCGAGCTCTGGAGGAGAGTCGAAGGAGGAACTTGAAGAGGGTGTGGACTAGTAGTCGTCTGTTGAGACGGACTATGAAGCATTTGGGCTAGTGCCTGAGATTTTAACAATCTGCTTACCATTCTCTCCAAATCGTGGTCTGAGAGCCTGGAAGACCTAGATGATCGGCTCCGATGGCTCCGCTCCGAAAAAAGAGGAGAGGTCGGAGCTGACAGTATCGGCTCCAAAGAGGGTGACCTGGAACGCTTCCTCGACGGAACCATCGGAGCCAAAGAACCCTCGGTTCCAGACGGAGCCGACAACTTATCGGCTCCAAGCCTGGTCAAAGATGTATCGGCAATGGCCGGAGCCGATACAGGTAAGGAAACAATGGTCTCAGAGCCGGTCGGTGCCGAAACCGAAGCCTGAGCCACATGGTGGTCGGAGCCGGTTGGAGCCGACACCAATGTGGCAGTTAAAGTATCGGCACCGATAGCCATCTGTGCCGATGATTTAGTCAAAATAAGATCGGCTCCAGCCGGAGCCGATCTCGACTCCAAAGGAGTCGGAGCCAGGGCCGAAGGCTTAGTAGCAGAAGCCTGGGCCTTGGAGGTCTTAGCGGGCTTGCCCGAAACAGACTTGGCCGGAGAGCCCTCCGGTTTAAGTAGACCTCTTAAAATTAATTTATTTCTCCTTTCCTGCAGGACTCTCTGGCTGAAAGAGTGACAAATAGCACAGGAGTCCTGCAGGTGGAGAGGTCCCAGGCAATAGATACAAGAAGTGTGACCGTCTGTCAGAGACATCTTCTGACAGCACGAGTCACACTTCTTGAAGCCTGAGACCCTCTGATCTTTAGATATAGTGAGCACACGCACAACACATTACTCACACAGTCCCAGACTCAGAATTTTAACTTAAAAAGGGGGAAAAAATAAATCCACACACACGCCCTGACAGGAAGGGATGGGAGGGGATAGAAGGCCCGACTAAATAAAAACAACTAGGGAAAGAGAAACTAGAACTAGAGACCCTACAACTATCTAAAGGTGCTAAATAAACTAATATACAAGAGAAAAAAAGGAATGGGGTGACTAAAATTTGTTAAGACAAATTACTTACCAAAAGCTGGTAAAAGGAGTACCTCATCAGCGAAGCGGCAAACGAGATCTGGATACTTACCGCCTTGCATTATGGGATATGGGGCTGCCTCGAGCTGGTAAAAGTGACTCTCGAGCTTAGCAAGTGTGAGTCGGAGCCGAGGATCGGCTCCGAACCCATCAAGCAAGAATGAAGGCGAGATTGACAACTTAACATCGAAAATTTCAGGAGTCGACCGACCGGCACTTGCGAACTGCTTCTGCTTCAGGCACTGCACAGCAAGAAAGACTGATGTAATGGCGTCGTCTGCATGTTTTATACCCCTGACGACCTGATGTCATGGAAGAAGGGACAGCATCTGACGCAGGACCCAAGACTTTGTTAATCGGGCCAACTGAGGGCTACTGCAAGCAGATAACCCAAATGTAATGACTGCAACAGTGAAACACGAAGAACATCAAGTGCCAAACAGAACAGGCCCCTACACTGATGTGAATGGTACCATATTAGTTATGATTTCATGTTTAGACAAGGTACAAACAAGTTTTATTTTACTGGCTCACAGATAAAGCCCACAGTGTGAAAATAGCTGACTCCAAGTCAGACTGTCGACCAGTCACGAGTAGAGTCCCACAGGGTCCAGTCCTGGGTCTTCTCCTGTTTGGTATCTACCTCTCTGAAGTCCGGGCTAACACAACTGGACTCTGGCTGACAAAGTTCGCAGACGTTTGCAAGTTGGGAGCCATAATTAACTCCCCAAGTGATGTTGACATCCTACAGAAAGGCCTCACTGAGACCATTGACTGGTGTCAGAACCATGGCCTTAAGGTCAATGTCAAAAAATGTGTCATCATCCCCTTTGGGAAAAACCTGGTTCCCATGAATTACCACATCGATGGTAGTCCACCGAACATAGAAGCTGTCATAAGAGATCTGGGAACACAGGTTAACAGCAACCTCTCTTTTGACCACCACATTGCCACTGTGGTCAAAGTCCATCTATGTGGCACATCTCTTTACTAAAGGTTTTGCATCCAGGAAGAAATAAGTCATTGTTTCCCTCTATTCTTCTCTCATTAGGCCAATCATAGAGTACAATGCCCCATTTGGCATGTACCTCACTAGACACTTGCAACAACTGGAGACGCTGTAAAAGTACCTCACAAAGAGGATCCTAGGCCTTAAACACTTGTCCTATATGGACAGACTCAAAAAACTCCAACTATTCTCTGTCTCATATCGCCTACTTAGAAGCGAACTCTGCCCGACTTACAAAGCCATGTCTGTCCCAGCTCAGTTAGAAATGCTACATCTAAAGAAATCCCAATCCCTCCGCACTACATGCTTCAGAGACCTCAACCTCATTACCACAGTCAACATAACAAGCTGGAGGGACAGGTTCATAACCCAGAGACCGCCCATGCTATAGAATAGGATTCCCATACAAGTCAAGCAGAACGCCTCAATGGCCTTCTTCAAGAGAAATCTTGATGAGTGGATGGGAATCAGAAAATTCACCCCGGGATCACTCCAGTGGCTCTACTCAACAGAGGCTCTGGGAACTAAAGTCGGGTGGCACGATGCCAGGGTAATCCTATGGGCTAGGCTTGTAAACGTTTCCAGGGCCATTAGCCTAGTACACACCTATGAACCTATTAAAATTGTAGAATAAAAGTTCATTGTCCCAGTTACTATACAAGTGAAACATATCAGTATTTTTGTTTGTCCATATCAGAGATTTCATACTCCATGAATTCAAATCTACCTCCCAGAGCTCTGATCCACATAGACCTTTTTCAGACTCGGCCTTGGAGCACTGTCTAGTTGGCTGACTTTTCGCACAATACTACATGAAGGCTGAGGGAATCAAACTTTGGACTACAGGATGAAGGTCTTTAACAGCTTTCTTAATTAAGTACCAGACTGCTTGGTCCCTTTTTTCTGCAATAACAATATTTTAAATGAAATATGTATAAATGTATGTATTTTGCATCGTTTTATTATTCCTATTTTTTATTTGTATTCCTGAGTGGTAAGATATGCCACAACTCTTCTGGAAGTGAAAATAATCTGCAATTTAGTGTGCAAATTTTATGCTGAGTATGTTTTCCAGTTTTTAGGTAAATATACCAACTTTTCAATAGCCTTTGCCCAAATCAGATTTTTGATGCCTGCAGGTTAAGAGGTATGCTGTGGAGTCATCACCACACTAAGTGGTTGAATCAGTTTCACCAATGAAAGCTCACAGTAACTAAGTAGGGATTTATGGAGAGGCCTAAATTGCTTCGGTATGTGTTTATAAAAAGGCAACACTTTGTAAGCCTTAGACCATGTTACCTCTCAGTTGGGGTAACGTTTTACCTCTTTTAGTAGAGATGTCTTGCAGTTTGTGAAATACATCTCAGATATGTTATGTGACTTTAAAACGGAGGTATACACGTGTGTGTGTGTGTGTGTGTGTGTGTGTGTGTGTGTGTGTGTGTGTGTGTGTGTGTAAAAATGATGGTGCTTCTTTTTATGATACCTCACCCACAAATGGATCAAATAAAAATCACTATAAAGAATTTTGCTACAACTATTCTAACTAGTTTCAGCTGTGGAGTGATGTAAGTTTAAGATTCCGAAGATGAGTTTAGTCAAATATTTTTTCTTCTGACAAGTTCGCTCTTTCTTTCTTTTTTGATCTTGTCCCAAATCCATATTCACTTCTGCTCCTCTGTCACATCAGCTCATACTACCATACTTCTTATCATACTTCCTGTCAAGGCCTTAGCTTCTCATTATCCAGCAGAGCTTCGCCTCCAGCTGCTCCCTTTTATTTATTGCGTTCTTCTGATGTCACCTTGTGTTCTTGCTTTGGGAATACTTTTGAAATTGACTCATATCCAGACCAGAGTATAATATACATTATGAGAGTTAATCTTTCAGCTTATAAAAGGTCAAGTGATGGTCTCCGGGTCTTATACTTCTTTACCCTATGATCGCTTACCACATAGACTTCTATATCTCCTGACACCATCTGTCAAGTTAACCAACAAAAATATAGTGTGATCTAATTCTATCCTCACTACAAGACTTTAAAACAACAAACCAACAACTAGAGAAAAAAGACAGACAACTGTACAAAACGTTCAAAATGTGTCAGCCACTTTATTCATACATACAATTTAGATACAATCAGAAATAATATGCAAGAGAATGACTCCAGCAATGTTGTTTTTTTACTCCAATTCAGTTACTAAGCCTGTTGACCAACTTCAGTGTATTACCAAGCGAACTCTTTTGGCACAGAGCGACTATGTCTCGTCTGGCTAGTGGTTTGGCTGCCTGATGGAGATGGCATGAGAACTAACAAAATGTCCTTACTTCCTTACTTGCCTTTCTCTGGTCAGTGGGATGGTGGTGACATTTTGTTTGAGGTGGGACATTTCTGATCCTCTTATACAGACCAGTGTTTTAAATGGCTGATGGACTAAGCCATTTAGTGGTTCTATAAGAGTCCAAGGTGAGAAGACCCTCCATTGATCACTAACCTAATTAGTGATGTCAGCATGACTAGGATCATATTTAAAAGCCCATCTTTGTGAACAGCATAAGAAACTCCCTGGCTTACTCAGCTCCCTGAAGGAGCCCTGCTGTCACCAGTACAGGGGAGACAGTGACCTCAGCTTGGAGGTGTTGAACACCTGGGTGGCTCGACAGTAATAACTGTCAGTGATGGGGGGGGGGGGGTAGAATTAGAGGAGTTACACTGTCACAGAGACAGAGAACCCAAACAGCTGAAAAGAATGTAGACACAAGGAAAATAAATAAGATACAATTACCATGTACTGCAATTGTTGTACACTATCTTTGGAGTTTTTACTCTGAAAGGCACACATATGCACAAGTCAGAAACTGGTACTTGCATACCTCAACATGATTTACACCAGCTCTGCAATACACAGCATGTAAGCTTCCTTATGCTACTTTTGATTTACCTGACATGTTAAGCACAGCAGGGCTTTCATGCTTACATGTACTTTAACTACTTTGTAATTTGCAGAACATGGATATCTACTTAGACTGCATTAATGCCTCCTCACTACCTATATTCTTCAGCTGTCTACAGTATATGCTAGCTAGAGGTATTTCAGCTTTTATTGTAGAATTAGTGCTGAAAAACTTGTTTCACTTTTATAATTAATTGGTTTCTGACTGGATCATCTTTTGTCTAGCAGGCCATCATTGTCATTCTCCCATCTACTGTCACCATTTCATTTTCTAAAGAGATATTGCACAATTTTAACAGTGCTTCACCCAAGCACACATGCCATTTTTTTTTTATCAACTGTGAGGAAGGGCAGGTGAAGACTTTTAGCCTCTAGAGTCTCATATATATATATATATATATATATATATATATATATATATATATATATATATATATATATATATATATATATATATATATATATATATATGTATATAATTATATATTATTAATATATATATATATATGTATAAATAATAGGGTCTTAGAGCCTTGGCTCTGTATACGTTCTCTACTTTATGCACCTGTCTGATCAGTTTCCCAAATAGCTCTCAACTTCACTGCCTGTCTAGCTCTCTAAAGATGGTATCTATTTTCTTGTCAGTTTACAAATGCTGAGATGAAGAATTATTTAACCATATTAGGCTGACTTTCATTTCCTCATAACGTTTGTTACTTCCTTGGTAGTGCAACCTTAGGAAAATTCTTTACAGTCTGAAACAGCCCATGAGTAATCTTCTGATCCACTGATATTTCACAGCCTGACAAATAAATCAGCTGTATCATTTATCAGCAATTTGTACATCTTGTATATCTTCATCTGTACATCTCCACCTACTATATATTTTTCTTAAGACCTCCTTACCTCAATTTTTCCATGCTGTCTTACCTTATCAAATTTCATTATTCTCCAAATTACAAGCACTAATCTTCCGATTTATTGTTTCACTGATATACCACTTTATCTATCGAACTCAGCTTCTACCAGTATCCAGTACTGCTTCTCAAAGTGAGTTCCAGCAGATGTTGTGGACACTGCTGTAGTTGCACAAATTCCAGCCATGCACCATGGGTAGTGAAGTCTACTATGCACAGTCACTGTTGCTTAGCAACGCACTTGTCTCTACTTGCTAAATTCCTTCTATATACACGAGGAGAGTGTGTGTGTGTTCCTAAACATATATATTTTAGACACTAACTTACAACTTTCAAATTATGCCTCTGCACTGAATAAGCATGACTACTGCTGTGTTACTGACACTGAATGAAAATGCAAATAATTTTATTTTATGCCAGTACCCATATTCCACCATGGTTACACGATAAATGATATGTATAGGCACAGAGCAGTTCTCATGCAGAAAACAACTTTTGCAAAATATTTTGTTCTGTTGTATCTTATCCTTCCTGGATGAAAGCATGCAACTACATTAACTGCATTAGACTACATCTGAAAAGCATTACTTACTCGCAAATTCCATAGCCCTGCATTACTCCACATTTCCAGTGGCACTTATAGCAATTAAATCCATCGGATGATATCCCAGGAATAAGGTATATTCCAAACCTAGAATATAAAAGAAATAATTAGCTGACATTCAGAAGTATTATGACCCTATCTAGTTGGTTCCCTATGTAACACCTGCACATATCCTTTGTAAAACTACAAGTCTCCCTCTGAATGGCATATATCAGCTAGGACTGCATAACAGCTTGTTAGCCATCCTTTGCTGGGTAAAAGCCATCTTGGTGGTTATGACTAGATCCTAGCTGATCATAGCTGTTGGTTTAGGAATTCTGACCTACCCATCATTCCCCTCCTGAAGTAAGTATGCAGTGGGTCCCTACATGGACTGACTCACACAAATCCCTGCAACCTGAGCTGCAGGTGGTCTCTGCTATGTTCATATTCATCCTTGCTGCAATTCATCTGGTTTCTCACCAAGAGATGCACGAGTGAAGCAAACCAGAGCCCCCCCCCCAACAGTGGCAACTGGTCAACCTCCTCATCTGGTACATACATCTCTAACACCTCTTTTTAAAGCACTAAATCACTGAACTTGGTTATCCCCTTCTAATACCTCACTTTATTGTACTTCTTACTTACTACTACACCTCCTTCCAATTAGCACAACCAAATTATTATTCCATCACTACTACTCTGTTAGCACTCAGACTTACTTATCTGCTCTAATACCACACTTTATTGTACTTCTTACTTACTACTACAACTCCTTCTAATTAGCACAACCAAATTATTTTTCCATCACTACTTCTCTGCTAGCACCCAGACTAACTTATCTGCTCTAATACCTCACTTTATTGTACTTCTTACTTAGTACTACACCTCCTTCTAATTAGCACAACCAAATTATTATTCCATCACTACTACTCTGCTAGCACTAAAACTTGTTTATCTTCTCCAACACCTCACTCTACTGTATTTCTTAAATTACTCTGCCCTATCTTATATACCACTCTGTAAAGTCTCAATACAAGGCTTGTAAATGTAATGTTTTTGAAAATCAATACAAATTTTATTATACTAACTACTATGCAATGCAGTCACTGGAAATGCATTATAAAATTTGTTACTGTAAATATTGATTGCATTAAATATGATACCTTTGAGCTTTTCCCCCAGGCCTCCACTGATAATGGGCACCTGTACCCAGTCAGTCTTTCCTAGTAAACAATTGTCAGTAAATAAATTAAATAACTTCTTTCCTCCCTTTTCTAGCTATATTCCTCTGTCACCAGGGTTACTGCACAGGCCTGGACTGTATATGTTATACAGGAATACACTGCATCTGTGGCAAGTGGCTGGCCCCCAACTGGATACCTTTAATAAAACAAAATGTAACTTAACCACTACCAGCTTTTCAATGTATATAATATACAATTACACTTTTATTTCTGTATTTATTGCATTCTTATTAATAATGCTGTTATAACTCTGTCCTAGGTAATCAGTGTTCTAAATCTTGCTTAAACTTTAATACAGAAAAGCTTTTATGCTGATATTTATCCTCGAAGATTCATAAATGTATTAAGACCACAAGCTTTTTACTTATCAATTTATTTTTATTTTAACAAAAATAATTTGCAAAAAATGCAGTTAAAACTCAGATGCCTTGTGACATATATGAATAAAAATATTAACAACCACTCCAGTCATTAGTTCATCATTAATTAACTACACCTGGTGACATTCAAGCAATCAAGCAAATACATCAAATTTTTGGTATCCCCTATACATATACTGATGCCATCATGAAGCCCTCCATTTAATTCCACAGTGTAGACAGTGTAGACAAGTCTACATCATTGCGTTTCAAAATATATTGTCATACCTATTAATCTTTCTGAATTTGTCAGAGTGCTCTGATTTTAGACTTCCGAAATGTTCCTGTTCCACTGCTCTTATTTGAAGAAAGGCTGCTCCAATTTGCTCCCCCCTTTGCGGTCCATGAGGAGCTTGTAACAGTCAAAATGGCTCAATAGCAAATATGATTTTTTTCCAGATATTTGCTAAAATAAAAGTTGTGTCAGTAAAGCTTTGTATGAGAGAGTACTGTTGCGAAGGTCCTACTTCCTTGTAATCTGTCAAGGTCACCCAGTACTTGACATCTTTCAAAAGTTTAGCCTCCTCCCTCTCTCTCTCTCTCTCTCTCCCCCTTTGACAGCTTATTCACTGAGCATATCCTGAGAGGGATGCTTTCAGCTGTCATAGGAAGTGTGTGTTCAGGTTTTTTCACTTCCGCAAAGGAGGAGAGGAAAGTACCTGAAGCAAGAATTATCTAGCAAGAGTAAATTTGCAGCCAATCACAATACCATATAAAAAAACAAATCCAATGACAGAATGAAAGAGGTTGTAACCCACGATGATTATGCAAAACCAGGGACGATGAATGGGTGCTGCCACTCAGACAGTAAGGAATGGAATTCAAACATTTACTGTTACAGGTAAGTAGGACTTCCACAACTGTACTATGTTCATCATTTCCACTGCCTCAGTGGCATTTTGGGTAGATTCTCAAAGCTTACCCAACCTGTGAGGTGGAATGATAAGGATCCAGAAGTCTCTGGGGAATGCTCCTAGTAAAACCTGTTTTGGACTTTGAAAAGCAAGCCAGTTTGTAGTGATATGATAAGGCATGAGCAGAAGACCAGGTTGTGTCGCTAGAATGCTTCTAGAGTCCACCCCTTTAAAATTTGTCACTGAGGAGGATAAGGCCCTAATTGAATGAGCCTTAACCTTGCCTAGAAGAGTTTACCATGGTGGGAATAACAGAAAACAATAGCAGAGGACAACCTCACGCAACATTTTGCTCGGAGACAGGCTGAACTTTCTTAACCCATGTATAGGAGACCAATAGGTGGTCGTCATTCCTAAAGGGCTTTGGTCTGTCAAGGTAGTACCTGAGCTGCCTATGTGTATCCAAGATATGTAGAATCTTTTCTCAATTGTTTTTTTTTAATCAGGGTAGAACACTATGAGATTAATGGCTTGATTCAAAGTAAATAAAAAAAAAAAACTTTAGGCATGAATGATGGATTAATACATTAACACAACCCTGTCCTTGTGAAAGATCAGACAGGGTTGCCCCACCATGAGAGCTTGGAGCTCAGAAACTCACTTGTAGATGTCAGAGTAACAAGTAAACAGTCTTCCAAGTAAAGAACCAAAATCAGTCTGAGACACTGGTTCAAAAGGAGGCAAGATCAATTTTTCAAGAAGAAAGTTGAGATCCCAGGGAGGAGGAATTTGTTTCCATAAAGTGACGATAAAAAGAGATGCTAGAGGGGTATTCATGGGCAGACAAGCTGAGATGGCTGCAAGATGCACTTTGATAGAAGCACATAAAAATCCATCTCTAAATAACTCATAAAAATATTTCAAAACTTGAGGGGTCAAAACTCTTTCAGGGTCTGTTACTGGCTAGGTACCACATAGAAAATCTCTTCAACTTGTTAACATAAGATTTTCTAGTTGCAGATTTTTTTCCCTGTTTAAATACCTGCTGCACATCCTCAAGAAACAAGTGCCTGAAGGTATTAAAATAGAATAATCCAGGCTGTTGGCTGCAATTGCTTTAAGATGGGGTGTACCATTTACAGTGTAAGTAGATCCAGTATGCAAAGAAGCTTGTGATAACTGCCCTTGGCCAATTCCATTAAAGGGGAAATCTAACTTTGCCGGGGCTAAAAGTGGGGGGGTTACCACAATGACCTTAGGTAATTCTTTCTGAATGCTTAGAAGTACCCTGGGATTCACTGGAAAGAGTGGAAATGAATACAATAACATTCCTGACCATGGAAAAGATAGAGCATCTGTCTTCCAAACAGGGCTGCAATGACGTCTTGAACAGAAAATTTTCAGCTGTCTGTTTTGAAAGCAGGTGAATAGATCTGCATGAGATGTTCTACGATCTGTATGAGGTGTTCTACACATTTGGGTCAAGTCCTAGAAGATCTCTACATGGAGCTTCCCCTCAAGAGGGTCTGTCCAGGATCTTCTTTAACTTTCTACTGTGTTTTGCTCTGATGGAATGTATGAGGCATGAAGAGTCAGAGGATGCTGTAGAGTCAGCTCAGAGGCCATCACTGCCAACCAGTAAAGGGGATATAACCTTGTACCCCCTTGCTTTTCAGATACCACATCATGGTATTGCTGTCTATGACCACTAGAAAAGGACCAGAGTCCATAAGTGGAGAAGAACTTTTAAGACACAAATCATTGTCAACATCTCTTTTACATTTATATGGTTTGGTGTGCCCAGAGGACCACACAAGATTTGCACTTGAACTTCTATGGACACTGCTTCAAACACAAAATCCAGAGAGTTCATCTGGACGGACTAAACTGGGGTCTGAATTGAGAAAGGGTGTCCTGGCTTCAGAGAAAGCTGGCACTGCCACCACTGCTGTTCTTTTTTTTTCTTTTTTTTTTTTTAAATAAGTCCCTGTACTTGGAAATCTAAGGAATGATGGTGCAGAGTCCAAAAATTATTCAAGTGACATTGAATTATTCTCATTTGTAATTTGGCTAGTGGCATCATGAGGCTCACTGATGGCATGAGGCTTAGAATCTTGCTAAGGCCACTGGAGAGAGAAATCAAAGAAAATGCCCTCATAAGTCAGAATTTTGTCTTCTGGCAAGAAGGCCATACTTTTAACTGTGTCTATCAAACACCTAAGAAAGCAATTCATTGGGAAGTTGTGAGGAAGGACTTTTGAAGATTCAATTTGAAGTCCAGGTGTGGAAGAAGGGAAGCAATCTTGTCTAAGGAATCCAAGCACCTGGATACAGAATCTGCACAAATCAGCAAGTCATCTACAAAAGGAAATGTGGATACCTAGTGTTCGGCAACATGCAATCACTGGGCCAGACACTTGTAAACACAAGAGGTGCAGTAGACAGAACAAAGAAAATGCAAAAAAATGATAATACAAGACAGACACAGCGAGTCTCAAATTTCCTGAGACTAGGAGCAAATAGGAATACGATAAGCATCCTTGAGCTCTAGCGTCACCATGAAACAGTGATCTGGATAAGCATCCCTGAGATCTAGACTTTCCATGAAACAGTGGTCTGAAAGCAACACTAGAACTATAAGATTAGGATTTTGAATTTGGAAACTTTTACAAAGGTGTTGAGAAAGGAGAAAATCTAGAATGGGTCTCCAGGTGCTCATATTTTGGTACCAAAAAGATTTTGGAGTAAAATCCTTTCTCTTTGTGTATCGCAGACACTGGTTCTATGACACCCTGCTTCTACCACATAATGGAGCACTGGAGGAAACCACTCTCTATGGTTTTGTGGGTGTGGAGGGATTCCCTGAAATGGGGAGGATTTTCTATCCACTACCAAGTGTTTCCTCTCCAAATTATTCTCAGAACCCATTTGTCTGGGACTACTTGAGGCCAGGTTGCAGGGTTGACAGAGAGCCTGGGGGAAGGATGAAGAGAAGGAAAGAAGATCAGGAGGAGGGTAGGGGGTACTACTTGACCCTGCATAGTAATTCTTTTGTATGAGACTTGATTCTTTTTTAGAAAGGAACCCTTATTGTTTGTTTCAAACAATCGTCCTCCTGCCAGTTCCTTTTCAATCCCCGACTTTTGTTTGATTGGTATTTTTGTTTGTTCTGCTACTTGAAGGAACACGCCTTGTTTGGGGAGAACTTGGGTATGTGCTACATCCTAGATACCCCATACATTAACTTCCCTCTATCATTCCACTTTTTGAGAATGTGTGTAACAGACGGCCCAAAACCCATTCAGAATTTAAAGGAACATCCAACATTTTGTATTTTAAATCATCAGAGAAGTTCTGATTATGTAACCAAGCATACCAACTTAGCACAACATAAGCAGCACTTCTCAAGACTGTATCTGCAAATTAAAGCCACCTTTCAAAGCATGTTTTGAAACCTGAGTCAAATCAGAAAAAAAAATAATTCATATAAGACTTTTGCTCTGTAGATAAGGATGTAGCAAAATCATCGAAACTGTCTTTGCACTGTAAAATAAATTTCTGCATATAACCTATATATAGACTAGATTTGTAAAGACATTTTGCCCCCAAAAAATCTAACCATTTTCCCTCTACCAGGGAGTGCTGAATTTGATGAAGTCAATGACTTTTTATTTGAGCATGCAGCTGGGTTGGCCAGAGCTGGATCAGTTACAAAATGAGAAAAGAGACCCTGTATTTTCTCTGAGCTTTTTTACAGACTGCTGAAATAGATACTGGTGTCCTGCAGGTAGCTTTATAAACATCTTTCATGGCTGATTAGAGAGGAGGATAGCCACAGAACTGGGCATCTTATCCTCTATAAGGTCATATACCATACACCTTGCTCTGGGGTAGCTGCTGATTGCTCTCATGCAAAAACATCATAAAATATAAAAATCATCTGAAAAAACATGAACATTTCATTTGGACTTAATTTTAGTTTAACCTTCTGAAGAATCAGTGACTGGACTCAGTGTCAGCTAGGAAAACATCATTGACCTCATAAGATTTCATTTAATTCTTTGAAACAACAGAAAGGTCTCCAGCCAAACTGGCACTAGAGCCACATATGGGAACACAACTACCAGAATTAGGTGTCAACACATTTAGCCAAGGAAACCACATCATGGCTATAACCTGATCACTGGGTCTATATTAAGTGACTGAACGTTTAGGTGCTCGGACAACTAAACGTCAACACGTAAATGTCAAACCCTTAAAACCACGAACAACCATTTACATGAATTTCTTTCCCTGGGGAAACAAAACAAACCTTTAAGCACTAATCAAGTGGGAGGCTTCACCCCCCAACACCTCCCAATGTAGGGGGCTATGCCCCCCCATCCCCTAACTAAATATACCAATTCAGAGATCGCTCTACATTGGGAAAAAGGGCAAATTACCAATGACAGCCAAGCAAATTTTTTCCCAGGGAAAACATTTGTGTAAATGGCCATTCTCAATTGTCAGACTTCATCGATCACCTAAACATTCAATCACGTAATACAGACCCTGATCATCAGCTCTGTGATGATGCCTCTGTTTCTTTTCTTACTAGATAAAATACCTGGGGACAGACTATTACATCTCGCAAGGTGTCTCTTATCCCAGCTTTCTGCACCTAAAGGATTTCGTTCTCCCATACCTGTGCCAGGTACTGTAACAGTCTCGGAGGATATGTCTAAACCCAGTTCCATAGTGGCCGGCAAGGCTACACTAGACAGACAGAGAGACAGGGCAAAAGTTAAGTGGTCTGTGGGATGAGAAGTGGCCCTGAAAGAATCACTAACTGCATGCTAAGGCATATTTTTATTTTGTTTATTTCCTTTTTTAAGTGTAACTGGATTTGCTTCTGGTGGGAAAGAGGGTACCAGAGTTAGGATCCATCAAGTTAAGGGACAGAGAGTACTAGCCAGAATAATAAACTGCCAGTACTAGAAAATGCATCAGAATAAGCAACTATATTAAACTTACAAGTTTCTAGCAATAAGAATGCCCCCACAGAACTAAACTCTGGCAAACTGTCATATCATTACAAAAAAACGTTTTGAAAAGTGTTCAGAATTCTTTTACAACTGACAGGAATTAAAGAATTTCCATGTCACAAAATCCAAACAGCAAAGCAACCAATGTGTCAAACTAGTGTTAAGAATTAGCTTCACACATTTTAACATTAAAATGCCATAAACCAATATTTAATAGCAATTTATACTACAGTTTCTTCTCAGAGAGTAAAATCTCCACGGTATATTGAAATGTATGATGCATCACAATCTGATGTTAAAAACACACAGAGCAGGGACACACACAGAAAACTGTATAAATTTTGAAAAAAAAATCTTAAGTTCTGCAATATTTTATGTCAAGAGATGAAAATAAAGCAGAATAACAAAAGTAAAGACAGGCAAGACTAAATCATGATTTTGACTACACAAGACAGACCCTAGTTTCTGGCAGCACACATACACACTACACGTCTGAAAAAAGTCCTGAAGTTTCCTCAGAAACAGTAAAAATGTAGTTGTCAAAAATAAAGGTTCAAATAAAATCTGTCACAAGCAGAACTTCCTACAAGAATTAATGTAAACACTGACAGAAATAAAATATTAAAATACATAGTTTTAATAAACTTAAAAATAGAAAGAGAATAATAAATCTGATAATAAAATGAGAGGAAGGGGTTCCTCAAATGGGGCTTATCCAGGGTTGCCAGATTTCCAGCACCCCAGGTAGGGACAAAAAAGGTCTCTCGCAAGTGAAGACCAAAAAAAAAAAAAAAAGGTCTTCGGCAACTGAAGAGCAAAAAAAAAAAAGTTCTTTAATGCGGAACAGAGTTCCACATTAAAGAAGTGAGCTCACTCAGTAGCTCTGCACTAAACACGGAGCTTCTCGTGTTTAATGCATTGCAGTTCCGCATTCAACACGAGAAGCTCCATGTTTAGCGATTTTTGATTGGCCCGTATACCGGCATATGGGCCAATCAAAAATCGCTAAACACGGAGCTTCTCGTGTTTAATGCGGAACACAAGAAGCTACGTGTTTAGCAATTTTTGATTGGCCCGTATGCCAGGTATACGGGACAATCAAAAAAAAAAAAAACCAAAAAAAAACAAAGCAGAGGCTGGCCGGGATTTAAACCGGCAGGGCAGGACTCGGGATCAGGCTGCTGATCTCGGGACAGTCCCGCCCAAATAGGGACGTCTGGCAACCCTGGGCTTATCTGAGAAGAAATATTAGCACTACATTTTGTTAAGAGTTATAGGACTTTCTTCTGTGGATGGCAGAAAAAGACTGAACACTCACTTTCAGTGACAGATAAAGGTTTCCCTCTCAAGATACGTGCTCAGCCAGTCAACTATCAGGGCAAGAGAGGGGGTGGAGTCTGAGCTTTTGAAAGCTGGACAGTACTGGGTTACTTATAACCCAAAATGCCATTGAGGCAGTGGGAATGATGAACATGGCAAGTTATGAACTACAAAACCAAAGACACGTGTTCTCATTGGATTCTGAATCCTCATTTGGCAGCAGAGACAAACGTTTCTACTTAGCTAGAGAAATATTTCCAGGTATTTGGTTTCCTAACTTCTCTTACAATCTTAAGAACATCCTGTGAGCACAGGAGCCCAACATATCAACGTTAAATCCTCTACGCACATAATCTGACTGTATTCAAGTATGGCTTTACCAGTATCTCACTTTACTGTATCAGCAGCTTTGCATTCTGGGCCAAAGGATGGAGTTTCTCTCTCATCATCTATAGGAGAAGGGAGATACAGTATCACTGAGAATGAATGGAACAATTAGAATCATCTCAAGCCTGTCCAGTCTTATTTTCTGGATGAAACTGGGGAATAACTGTATTGTAGGGAATGCATAAAGAAACAGACCTGCCCAGCTCAGTGAGATGGCATCCAGTACCCAATCTTTGTGTGGTACTCTGCAGTAGGACTTCCTCAGCTGTCTGTGCTCCAGGGAAGCATAAAGGTCTACCTCTAGAACACCTACTTGACTGCTATGTCTAATAATGTATCCCTCTGTAGCATCCACTGTGGGGATGTGCTGCTGATCTGCTAAAATTGTCAGTGAGTTCTCTTGAGTAGGTATGCAGAAGGTTCTCAAGGACATCCATGCCACCTAAACTTCCTTTATGTATCACATAACCACAGTGTTGTCTTCTATAAAGTGGAGGACACCCAGCTTCTACAATTGCTTAAACCCTGAGCGCCTGAAAGACCGCTCATATTTATTTTATGTTGATGTTGCATCTCTTTCATCCAAAGGACTCCTCAGTCCTTGAACTCAGAAGTGCTGAGTATGTGCTCCCCAGGCTAGGTTTAAGATATCCATGGTCAAATTCTGATTAGGGAAAGGGTACCTGAAAGGTATCTCTGTTTCCAAATATGTCATCCACCATTCTAGCTTCTTCCTTACACAGGGTAGTATTATGATGACCCACACTAGGGAAATCCTTCTTGGTCCTATATGTTTGTTAGGAATCACCAAGTTTCCCTTTGTGCAGTCTGGCCAAAAAGCTCATAAAAATAATAAGTGAAAAATCACCTAAACCTCCACAAAGAAATAAAAATAAATGACCATGAAGCACTTTAGCGCAATCCAACTTTAATTACATGCTTTTGTCCCAATGGACTTCATCAGAACATCAAACAGACCTCAAGACCCCACATGGTCATCCCTACATAGTAAGCGCTACAACAGATACATTTACTGATATATACTGCACCTTTGGGCTTTCAGTTGAAAACTCCAGGAATTTGAATATTGCAATGAATGTGGTCTAGATTTAAAAACAGCCTTTCCATAATGTATCTAGATACAGAATAATTGCCAGATTTATACATCCCCCTTAGGTTTAGAAGACAGTGTAATTAAAGTTGGACTGCACTAAAGTGCTTTGTGGTCATTTATTCTTGTTTCTTTGTGGAGGTTTTGGTGGTTTTTCACTTACTGTTTTTTTGTTTACCACTACTGGTTTGGGTTGTTGCTTTTCGTGCTTCTCTGCCAACCACAAAGACATTTTGTTGGCTATGTCCATTCATCCAACGCCCGAGACCAGTGACAATCAACTGCTTAGGATGTTGTTGGACACCATGAATCTTATGCGGATGTCATCGAATGTCTTAGCCAATAACTTTTACAAACCTACAACCAGGAAAGATTCCTTTAGTGCAGAGGAAGACAAAGAAAAGTAATTAAAAGTCCTTTTGTTTATAGGGGTACTGTGAATTCTGGTAATCTTTCCCATTACAAAGACATTAATACAGTTTTAGACTCTAACTATGATCCCTTTGAAAATACTGGTAAATGACAACACAATTCCTCTATGCCAATAAAGTTAAGGAAAATTTAGTTAAGTTGGAAAGGAACCTTAAGAAGTACACGTGCTGGTAACAGAAAGAAAGAAAGAAGTTATGTCCTACCACAGTGTTCCAACTGTGTTGTCGATCTTCACCTATTCTTGCTGATGGTTTATGGTTCCTACCCTCTGAACCGATCCAGCCAGTGCACAGCTTGCGCCAGCCAAAAAAAAAAAAAAAAAAAAAATCTCTCGAGCTGCAAGTTTACCCGTAATTCCCCTCTCCAGATCGAGTTTGCAAAAGACAGAATAGTATAACAAAAGCCAGAAGCCTTGTCCAAGGCACCCAAAGCAATAAGAACCCAGCACAGTGTATTGTTCCACCAGAAACCTGAAGGAGGGGGAAGATGGGAGGACCGCAAGAATAGACGAAGATCGACAACACAGTTGGAACGTTATGGTAAGACAAAACTTCTTTCTCTGATGTTGTCAATCTTCATCTATTCTTGACTGATGGGACAGAGTTCGCAGCTACCTTGCATCATGGGAGGTCTTATGGGAGGATATTCCTGAGCACCATAGAACCAAAGGATGCTCTTCCCCTGGAGACCATATCCAATTTGTAATGAATAATAATGGTATGAGGGTAAGCCCAAGTTGCAGCAGTGCACATTTCTGACATGGAAGCTTTGGAGTGAAAGACAGCAGCAGTCACCACTGATCTAGTAGAATATGCTTGGACATGTTTTGGGAATGTTATATTCAAGTTCTTGTATATGAAAGATGTACATTCTGTCAACCACCTGGAGAGAGTTACCTTGGACACTGGTCTTCCTATACTTGCACTGGCGAAGGATACTAACAATTGATCAGATCTTGTAAACTGTTTTGTTCTAGCTAGGTAGAAGCGCAACTGCCTATGTAGAGCCAGAGGATGAAGGCAGTACTCTCTTTTGTTAGAATAATTTGGGAACAATACAGGTAAGTCTATAGACTGAATGATATTAACATCTGCGATCACCGTAGGCAGAAAGGTTGGATTTGTCCTGAGTGACACTCTGTCCTTATGGAAAATTAAGTAAGGGGCTTTAGAACGTAAAGCTTGTAATTCGGAGACTCGTCTCGTGAAAGTGACAGCTATGAGAAGTAACGCTTTCCAGGAAAGGAACATTAAATCACAGGTAGCTGCTGGTTCAACCATAAGTGATTACAATACTACAGTCAGATCCCAAGGTGGGAGAGGAGCTTTAAAAGGAGGCTTTAAGTGTATTGTACCCATCAGAAACATCTTGCAAAGTCTGTGGGAAATCAAAGTTTGGTCTCCAAATCTGATATGAAAATTCCAAATTGCTGCTAAAATTACTTTGATTGTGGAAACAGAGGCTCCTTTATTAAAGATGGCAGCTAGAAATTCCAAAATTAAGTCTGAAGATTGGGATGTACTAGTCTCTGGGGATGGTACAGGAGATCGGGAACTGGGTCCAGAATCCATGAACGGCAAAGCAGGTGAGGCCAAAGGAAGGGAAACCATATCTGTCAAGGCCAATATGGAGCAAAGATCACTTTGCCTCTCAGTCGAGATGCTTTCTTGAGAAATAACATAATCAGAGGCATGGGGAAAAGACCTAGAGTAGACCAGGGGGCCAATAGTGTAGAACAGCGTCTATGGGTGACTTTACCTGAGGGGGAATTAGGGCAAAGTAGCTTCTGCACTTGTTGTTTAGGGGTGAGGCAAACAGGTTGCAGCAAGGCTGGCCCCAACAGAGAAAGATCTCCTTTGCTACTCTGGAGTTCAGAGGCCGCTCGTAAGGCAATAGGATGTATCTGCTCGATTTGTCCCCAATTACATTGGAAGTCCTCGGGATGTGCATTGCTATCAGAAAGTGGTTAGAAGATATAGCCAACTACCATACTCTAAGGGCTTCTCGACACAGTGGGTAGGACTTGGATCCCCAGTTTGCTGATGTACCAGACTACTGGAATGTTGTCTGATTGAATAGCTATCATCCCTAGAGGTAAGGCAGACTGAAATGTTTGCAACACCAGAAGCACTACCCTTAGCTCCAGTACACTGATATGCAGGTTGGTCCTGGAATGGGACCAAGTGCCTTGGACGGTCTTCCCTAGATAATGCTCCCCCACCCCATCTAGGAAGCATCCGTGGTCACTATGGCCTTGAGCTTGATGAAGACAAAGCGATGACCTCAAAGAATCTCCTTCAAATGCGTTCATCAGGTCAAATCATTCTTGCATCAGCTGGAAATGAAAATTAAGTGGTCCATAGGATGAGTTAGACTTGACCATTGGTTTGCTAATAGCCATTGGAGAAGTCTCATGTGAAATCTTGCTAGTGGGACTAATGTGAGAGCAGCTGCCATGGAGCCCAGGGCTTGTAGAATCAGTTGAACAGGTATCTTGTTTGAGCGTTGAAGAGGATGAACTTACATCTGTATCTTCTGCAACCTGTGTTGGGGAAGCAATGCAATGCAAGAAGTGTTGAGACGAGTTCTGATGAGTTCCATTTTTGGGTGGCAGTTAACTGGGATTTCGCAATGTTTACTGTTATGCCCAGTTGGTGGGACAGGTTCAGTATGAAGTCTGTAGTCTGTCGCAGTAAATGCCTTGAGGGAGTGGAGAGGAATCTGTCATCTAGGTAAGGAAACACTCGGAATCCATGCAGCCTCAAGTTAACTGTGACTGCTGCCATGCATTTGGTAAACACCCTGGGAGCTGTGGTGGCAGTGCCCTGAACTGGAAATGACTGGCTCCTATTTGGAAGTGGAGAAACTTTTTCAAGGGTGTGTCCACTTATGTGGTAATATGTATTTTGAAAGTCAATATAGCACATCCAATCATCTTTCTCTAAGAAAGGGAGAATAGACTGAACCGTGACCATCTGGAATTCTGCTTGTTGGACAAACTTGTTTAGAATACTGAGATCCAAAATTGGTCTCCAGCCCCCTGTTTCTTTGGCACTAAAAAGAATCTTGAGCAAAAAACGGATCCAAACTGGTCTGGTAGGACTTTTTGGATGACTATTTTTTCCAGCAGCATTTGTACTTCTATTGCTGCTTGAACTCTCTAAGTGGAACGTCAGGGAGTCTTGCAAGAGTTCTCAGATAAAGGGTGAATGGAATTAGATAACCTCTGGTATTTATCCTTAGCATCCAAGCAACAGTGGTCATGCATTGCCAGGCGTTCGGGTGCACATAAGGTTGACCGGAGAATGATTCTTTGGAACTTTGATTCTGCGGACCACTCCTGCCTATGAGATGGAGTATTTCACTGTAACTCTCCCCTCAAGGGGAGTTCAAGCCACGTGTGCCCTGGAAAGGCTTCTGGGATTTCTTGAACCACATTTTACCACTCCTTTGATTCCTGGAATAGGATCGTTGAGGAGTGGGAAAACGTATGCCCACAGCAGACCGTGTCTTTCCATCCTTCTCATACCTGGACAGTTTCCTTAATTTTGGGACCAAACAAGGAGGACCCATCAAAGGGGGCACTGACAAAGAAAGGTTTGAATGGTTCTGCAAACTCAAACAGGCAGGTCCAAGTGTGTCTCCGTATTGCAGTGTCTGAAGCTGCTGACCTGGTTTGCCCCTTCGGCTGCATGTGCAACGAACCTCATGGACGAGTTCGATATCGACTCGAGAGTAGCTAGTTGGGAGGCTACCTTTTCCTGGACCCCCTCAGCCGCAACTCCTGCCAGGGTATCTGACAGCTCCTTGATCAGATCCCTTTGGAGTCTAGTAAAATGCGCCAAGAGGTTTACGGACCTGACGGAGAAGGTCAATGATGCATAGACCCACTTCTCAAATCTGTCCATCGCCCTGGACTCTTGGTTGGGGTAGTGGATAGTAGAACTTTCTGCGGCAAGTTCTTTTTTAGTGGCTGCCGCTACCACTATGGCATCTACTATAAAGCCCTTGACCCAGTGGGGTTGGTCCTCTGGATCAATAAGTATCCTATCAGGGCTCCAGGGAACTTTGGACGGCACAGTGGTGCAGCGGTTGCATTGTTGCCTCACAGCAAGAGGTTCTCCAGTTTGATTCTTGGCTGGGTTGCCTTGTGTGTGGAGTCTGCATGTCCTCCTTACATTTGTGAGGGTTTTCTCCAGGTGCTCTGGTTTCCTCCCACGTTACAAGGACACATGTCTGGAGCGATTCTCCCTGGGACTCCACTGAAAAAGGGCTTTGTTCCAAGTCGGACTTTTCCAGTAAACAAATGTTATATAAATAAACTGGTTCTACAGCATCAGAAGCCTTTCAAGCCTGCTAAGAAATTAGCTTAATTAAATCGTCAGTGGGCGGGGTCACCCAGGAGGTAGATGGGCATGCACCAAAGGCCTGTAAGTACACAGATTCCTCAGAGGATGGGTCTTTGGAATTCCAACCACCCCTCTGCTTCAGGATTTCCAGAATGCCTCTGAAGGAGACATTTTCTTGGGGTTATCATGAGGAACCCTTCCCTTTGTCAAAATCTGTGTCCTCTGTGACGGATTCTTCTGGAGAATAAATGTGCTTTCTCTTGCATGGTCTCTTCTGAGGGGGCTCCTTAGTGGGAACATCTGAGGAGGACTCGAAAGAGGAGGTACCCTTAGAAGGTAAGCCTTGCAACCGTGATGTCCACTGTCCGGCAGTAAAGGTTGGTGCCTGAACTGAAGAGCCTGTGGCCTGAACAGGGGACTCCAATAACCCAGGAGCCACAGGAGAAGAAGCAGTTGCCAAAGCTCTTTCCATAGCCTATAAGGCAGGACCCCCTGAGGAGGGATGGGAACTCAGAACAGAGACCGACAAACTCAGAACCGGGGTCACACCCCTCCCCGAGAGCCCCACCTGGCAGACCGGAACCAAGGAAGGGTCTGTCGTCACCGTAGCCATAAGGGATATGGACGGCTCCAGAGTAATGGTCAGAACTGGCACAAACTCTTCGTTCGTTCTCGATGGAGAAAACATGGCCCTGGGGTCCCGAGAGTACCGATGGCACCAAGGGAGCTAGAGCCAGACCTGGCACTGAGGGCAACGGTGCAATCAGTGCTGAAGTCATAGGAACCTGGGTGGTCAGAGCCAAAGGCTCTAAAACCTGAGCTGAGATTAGAGGAGGAGAGTAACTGGGTGTACTTGCAGAAAAAACAGCTGCTCTGGGAGGAAGTGTGGGCTTAACAGCTGAGGAAAGTCCCTGGGCTGCCAGGATTGGTCTACCAACCTAACATCCATTAACAAAAGACTTCTGGTGGAGCGCATTGAAAGGGCTGAAGGAGACTCCAGTCTCTCTAGGAACAGACTGGGCAATTGTCCCTGGAAGGGATTGAATGAAGGCAAGTAAGTAGACCTGGGTTCCGAAAAAAGAAGTTATGTACTCACCATAACGTTTCATCTGAGTAGTTATACTTCATTTTTCTGCAACCTGTGGGTATTCTGCTCCAAGCTCCGAGCGCCTCCCCTTACCCATAATGCACTACCATCTCCTACCTTCCCTCTGATCGAGTTTGCTGCAACTAAATACAAAAGCAACTCAGCCCAATGAACCAAACCTGTATAGACAGGGCAAGGTCCAGGGGATGGTGGGAGGGAATGTTGCAGAAAAATGAAGTTTAACTACTCAGATGGAACGTTATGGTGAGTACATAACTTCTTTATCTGAAGGAGTTAACTTCATTTTATCTGCAACCTGTGGGACAGAGTCCCCACAGCTACTTCAATCCTGGGAGGCCCTTATGGAAGGATATTCCTGAGCACCGCAGAGCCAAAGGATGCTCTACCCCTAGAAATCAGATTTAATTTGTAATGGGAAATGAAGGTATGTGAATTGGCCCAGGTCGCTGCTGCACAAATGTCATCCAAAGGAACCCTAGACCAAAAGGCAGCAGAAGTCACCATTGACCTGGTAGAGTGAACGTTAACAATACCAGGAGGGAGATAAACCTTTTGCTTTGTAGGCATGTGAAATACAAAAAGTGATCCATCTGCCCGAAGAAACTTTAGAAATAGCTTTTCCCAGAAATGCTTTGGAACAGGAAACAAACAACTGGTCAGTCTTGCGTAATGATTTTGTTCTATGAAGATAAAAACAAAGCTGTCTATGAACATCTAACAAATGAAGTTTGTATTCATCTTTATTTTGGAAGTTAGGGAAGAAAACAGGCAGATTAATGGACTGGTTTATGTTTGCTTCAGATGCCACTTTGGGTAAGAAGGAAGGATTAGTACGGAGAGAGACCCTATCCTTATGGAAGACCAAATAAGGAGGCACGGCAGACAGAGCGTGAAGCTCAGAAACCCTCCTAGCAGATGTAATGGCGACTAGGAAAGCTGTCTTCCAGGATAAAAATTTCAAATCCACCAAAGCTGCAGGTTCGAATGGAGGAGCCATCAATGCCTGTAAAACAAAGGTAAGGTCCCAAGGAGGCACTGAATCCTTGACAGGGGGACAAAACAGAAAAGTACCTTTAAGAAAAGCCTTACACAGCCTAGAGGAGGCTAAGGCAATGTTGTCTTTACCAACATGAAAATTAGAAATGGCTGCCAATTGTACTTTCACTGTGGAGGAACTAGCTCCTTGCAGAAAAATGCCAGACAAGAAATCCAACACCGCTGGAACAGGGGCTGTAAAGGGATCTAGTTTTCTCTGAGAGGCCCAAATGGAAAAACACTTCCATTTACTGCGATAAAGTTTCCTGGTGGAATCTTTAAGAGAAGCCACCAGAATGGATTTTACTGGGGATGAAAGACCGGGAGTCCTGGCAATCAACGGAACTGGAGCAACCACGCTGTCAGCTTGAGGCTGCCCAGGTCGGGCGGACGGGCCCTCGACGGATGGAAGATTAGATCCGGGCAGGGATCCAGAACCCATGGAGGAGCTAAGAGATGAGACCAAAGGAATGGGAACCAAACCTGACGAGGTCAGAACGGGACAATGAGAATAATTTTGCACCGCAGTCGGCAAGCTTTCTGAAGAAACTTCGGAATGAGTGGCAATGGTGGATAAGCATACAGAAGCCCGGGGGGCCAAGCATGGACTAGAGCATCTCTGGGACTTCCCCTGGTGAGAGAATCAGAGCAAAGAACTCGCTGCACTTCGCGTTGGACGGAGATGCGAAGAGATCGCAGCAAGGCTGACCCCATGCATGGAAGATCTCCTCCACTACTGACTGTTTCAGAGACCACTCGTACGGCATCACAATAGCCCCACTCAATCTGTCCGCTAAAATGTTGGAGCACCCTGGGATGTGCGTTGCTATCAGAAACCGACTGGTAGAGATTGCCCATTCCCACACCCTCATGGCCTCGCGACAGTGGGGGGTAGGATCTGGTTCCCCCTGCTTGTTGATATACCAGACAGCCGACATGTTGTCTGACTGAAATGCAATCAATCCGAGAGGAAGGACAGTGTGAAAGGCTTCCAATGCTAAACGCACTGCCCTCATCTCTAGAACATTTATGTGCAACTTGTTCTCTGATTGGGACCACGTGCCTTGGACTGTCCTTCCCAAACAGTGTCCCCCCACCCGAGTTGGAAGGCATCCATGGTCGTTGTGGCTTGGACTGGAGATGATGCAAAGGGGCATCCTTCTGATATCTCCGGTGAACTTAACCACCAAAGAAGGGACGTCCTGCAGATGTGACTGATCCTGATCGGAAATTCCATGGGCAGGTCTAGCCACGACCAATGAACAGTCGGAGTCCATTGAAGAACCCGCATATGAAGGCACGCACAAGGGAGAATCGATATGGAGGCAGCCATGGAGCCCAGTGCGGAGAACCTCAACTCACTCTGAGCTGTGTGGCACATGAGGTGTAAGATCCTGTCTGGAGTTAAGAATACCTTCATCTGCAAAGTGTCTAGCCATGCTCCAATGAAGTCTAGAACTTGTACTGGTTGCAACTGGGATTTCTGAACATTGACTGTAATTCCCAGTAGATCTGCCAACCGAATGAAGTAATCTCGGGCAATGATGCTTGTTGGGCGCAGCGAAGAGCCAGTCATAAAGGTAAGGAAACACCTAAATACCCTGAAGCCTCAGGTGAGCCGCTACAACTGCCATTACCTTGGTGAACACCCTGGGGGCTGTGGTGAAACCGAAGGGTAGGGCTCTGAACTGAAAACGACTGACTCCCAGCCGGAAGTGCAGAAACCGCCTGGAGCTTCTGTGTACTTTCATGTGGTAGTAAGCATCCTGGAGGTCTAATGAGCACATCCAGTCGCACTCTCGGAGATAAGGTAGAATGGACTGTAGGGTGACCATTCGGATTTTTTGTTTGGCTACAGACAGGTTCAACATTGACAGGTCTAGAATGGGCCTGAGGTCCCCCATCTTTTTTGGCACTAAAAAGAACCTTGAGTAGATGCCTGATCTGGACTGATCAGGGGGGGACCTGTTTGATGGCTCGTTTGAGAAGCAGCTTTGAAACCTCTAGAGCTGCGGTCTCCCTGTGAGTGGGTGGAACATCTGGGAGGTGTTTTGGAATATTTGGAGGGGCAACAAATGGGATAGTGTAACCTCTGGATATGATCTGTAACACCCAGCAATCTGTGATAATGGACTCCCATGTTGCTGGGCGTGAGGACAATCTTCCCATGACTGCCTCCAGAGTAGGGCAACCCCTTGGGGCTGCTGACTGGGTCTATTGGGAAAGGTTCCCTAGACCCAAAATTCCTGGGACCCCCTCTACCTCTGGGTCGGTGTCGATCCTGTCCCCCTCTGCCTCTGGAGGAATAGTTGTCCTGAGAATCCTGGGAAAACTGAGATTTTCGGAACCACATCTTCTTCTGCCCTCTTTGATTCCTAGAGAAGGACCGCTGAGGGTTTAGAGAAGCAGATCCCGATGGCAGACAAAGTCTTCCCGTCCTTTTCGCTCTGGACAAGTGTGTCATGTACTGTCTTCCCAAAAAGGGAAGAACCATCATAGGGAGCATTGATAAACGACACCTTGAAAGGGTCCAAGAACTGACACAACCTGAGCCAGGCATGACGCCTCATGGCTATGCCTGTCCTAGCCGCCCTAGCTGCTCCTTCCATGGCATGGGAAAGGAGCTGCATAGACGAGTTTGAGACTAACTTCAGAGTAGACATTTTCACAGAGAACAACTGTTTGTCCTGCTGCGGTAAAGACTCTGGGGGCGACTCAGCAAATTCCGAAGCAAGGTCTCACTGAAGCCGGATGACATGTGCCAAATAGTTCAGCACACGGATTGAAAAGGTCGCTGAGGAATAAACGCACTTCCCAAACCTATTCACTGACCTGGACTCCTTGTCTGGAGGGTGGACTGAGGAACTCCCGTGTGCTAGTTCCTTCTTGGTGGCCACTGCAACCAACATAGTGTCAACTGGGGCTCCTTTTGACCAAGGCTGTCTGTCCGAAGGGAGAGATAAAATTTTGTCAGGGTGTTTTGGGATGGGCTCTGTGGTGTCAGGCTCCTTCCATGCCCACTTGGTGATAAGGTCCACCAAGGGGTCCGCTGGCAGGGACACCCAGGAAGTACATGGGCTCGTGGCAAAGGCGACCAGGAACACTGACTCATCCCCAGAAGGTTTTGGGGCTGACCAACCTCCCCTCTGGTGGAGGATCTCCATAATTTCTCCGAAGCAGATGTCTTCGGGAGGTGACCTGGGGGAACCTTCTCCTTAATCTAAGTCAGTGTCCATAGTGAGGGACTCAGGGGAGTCCAAGTGCCTCCTTTTGCACTTGCGCTTACGGTGACCCTCTTCAGTGGGACTCTCAGAAGAGGATTCGTGAGCCGCAGGGGGTTCCTCAGGGAAATTAACCTCGGGATCCTCTGGCACGGGCTGTCTCTGAGACAGGATGAAGGGAGTCGTCACTAAATCCAGGGGGGGCCTGGATGGAATCCGAGGGGATGGGCTGGGGTCTCAATCCCTGGGAGAGAACCCTCTCCACCAGTTCGAAGGCCAAGGGAGAGCAGACCTCCTTGGCACCCAACAAGGAAGACGCCCTCCCTGGATCCAAAGCGGGGACTGGAGCTGAAGCAAGGGTAGCCTGAGGTCCGAAGAAACGGGTCGGATCTGAAAAGAGTGGAGCCAAAGAATCCATTCCCTCGGGTCAGTCTCCCTGTCCGCGGCTCCGAGAGTCACTCGAATCTGAACTAGTCTGATCTGAGGAACTCAAGGTAACAGCCGGAGTTGAGGTTGGAGGAACTGTCGGCGCCAAGCTGCCAGCTACAAAAATCCTCGGATCCAAGAGCCCTGAAGCCGAAGCACGGATAGGGGAAGGAGAAATGGGGCAGAAAAAAGGCATGGAGGTCCCCCCTCTTACGAGGTCTGTCCTTTCTCTTGTCCCTATCCTCTTTGCGCTTTTCTCTGTCCTTTTACTTGTCAGCCACGCTGACTGTAGATTTGTCTTTGTTAGGCCCGGCACCAGAAGAAGAGGGAGTTTAAGTCTCTGTCTGGGTGGGAGCTTGAGCACTAGGTACCGAGGCCGTGGCAGATTCCAGCATGGATGCTGGGAGAAGGCCTTTGGCTACTAATTTGGCCTTCCGATCCCTGAGGGCCCTAGGATTGAACCTGGTGCAGATAGCACATTGAGTGGACAAATGTGCTACTCCCAAGCAAATCACACACAGAGTGTGCCATCAGCCGGGGAGAGCTTATGGCCACACTCTGTGCATTTCTTGAACACAGATTTTGGCTGATCAGCCATGGTCCTTCACCCAAAAAGAAAACACTACCTACTAGAAAACACCATACACAAACACAGGTAGGGGAAGGACAGGCCTAACAACTACTCTACCGAGTTTAACAAAACTTTTCTTTTAAACCGACAAACAAGCAATACACTAAAACGGGAGGGAGGGAAATAATCAACTCAAACACACAAAGAGACTAAGTATTAATAACACTTACTATCCCTGAGCTCAGAGCAAAGGAGACCACGATGCACACTACTGGCGCGGCAAATGAGATCTGAGGGAAGGTAGGAGATGGTAGTGCATTATGGGTAAGGGGAGGAGCTCAGAGCTTAGAGCAGATGCTAGAAAAAAAGTTGCCGGCTCAGATCTGATACGGATCCGAATACCCACAGGTTGCAGATAAAATTAAGTCAACTACTTCAGATTTATGGTTTGCTTCGGTACCGTCTGTTGCACCAAGGGTGAAAGAGCCAGCACCGAAGTTGGAGCCATAGAAATGGTCGGAGTCATAGAACTAAGGCTCAGAACCGTAAATGTAACTGGAGTAGAAGGAACAGAAGAACTCTTCTGTGCCAGAGACTTTGACCATTCTAACAGTTTTGGAACCTTGGATTTCGGTTCAGCAGAGAAACCTTCAGTGACACATTTGTGCTTCTTAATGGTCGGTGCCAAAGGGGATGATGGCACCAACTGAGAGGACTTAGAGCCAGAGGCCAGAGGAGACTGTTCGGCCTTGGACAAGGCTTCCTCAAAAACAGGCTTAAGGTACCCTTTGAGGATCAACTTATTCTTTCTCTCCGCCACGGTTCTAGTACTAAAACCCTGGCAAATGGTACAATCCACATTCAAGTGAGGCACACCCAAGCAATAAATGCATTTATCATGACTGAGTTTGGCATTTTTCTGCTGCACTCAGTACATTGTTTGAATCCTGTGGTTGAAGATTTTGGCTTTTCTGCCATAACTATAGAAACTATGAAACACACACACACCCAAAAGAAATAGAGAGGGAAAGTGCATCAACAACAGTAGAGAAGTTACCACAAGGGTAAGAAATAAAAGAGAACTACCAGTAATGGTGGGGGAAAAGAAATTATCGTGGTAAGAAAGAAAAACACGCACTCATGGTAGACCAAACATTCGACCATACGAACTATGAAGCAACAGTTAGAAAAATTAACTGTAATTTAGTTAGAAATATTTATAAGAAATTTTGAAAATACTTAGCTACGAGATGACTGGCTGACATGTCTGATTTGCAAGAGTGGCAAATGAGATCTGAGGTAATGTGGAGAGGGGAATTACGGGTAGACTTGCAGCTCGAGAGATTTTTTGGGCTGGCACAAGCTGTGCAATGGCCGGATCGGTTCTGATGGCTGGAACCGTAACCCATCAGTTAAGAATAGATAAAGATTGACAACATCAGACCATGTATTTCAAGCGATATTTAAACCTACGTATTGTACCTAAGGCTTTACGTCTTTTGCAAATGCCCTAAAAGGGTGAAATACACGGATTCATTTTTTAATACCTTGACTGAATTCTTCAACAATTGTGGGTAAGAATTTTTACTTTTATTAATTCAGCACAATAATGAGCTTCTTAAAGAAGCTAGGCAGTCTATCCTTAACAGGGACCATAATCTGCAGTGTCTGTTCAAGTACCTGTTACGCTTAAAGATTGCAAAGCAACGCTGCAAAGTGTTGAAAAGTTCAAACACACAGAGACTGCATGCAAATCTAAAAAATACTGAGACACAGCTTACATTATCAAAAGAACCTTTCTTTTGTCAGCTTTGATCCAGGCTGCCATACTTACAGAGTGAGAAAAGCGGGTTATGTTCATACTTCCTTTACTTCACAGAGAACATTGCCTGAGACCAATAGGGTTTCAAGGCTAGAATTGGGAAGTGACATCATTGATTTGAATGAAGATGATGAACCTGTCAAATCCATTTCAGAGGAGACCGCTGATAACTTAAAAGTCAGGAATAACCAACATGGACATTTGGAGACATTTACAGAAACAGCTTCCCTTTCGAATAATGGAAATGGGGTCTATATTATAAACCTGAAAGCTCTAAATAACGAATACATCTACATCAACACATAAAGGTCAATGTACAAAAAACAGCGAAACGTAATCGGCGAAAATGAAGACACCGAAAGTGTTTCGTCAACAAACAGCGCCACTCAGGTATGCTCAAATAAACTAAATAAAATTAACACACTTTTGCAGGGAGGAAAGCCCCCCCCCCCCCCGTGCCCCCCACACCCCCCTACTTAAACATAACAACTCTGAGACCAGACTACAGTGGGGAAAAGGATATAATTCCTCATCCCCACGATCTCACTGCTGGCTAAGCAAATACGTTCGGTGTTTTCATTTTCGTAGATTACATATTTCTTTGTTTTTGTACATCGACATTTATGTTGATGTACATGTATTTGCTTTATGAAGCTTTCGGGTTTATAATATAGACCCATGGAAATGCTACTAATGGCATGCCCCTAGGAGTGAGATAAAAAAACTCGCCAAGAACCAGGCAAAAAAGTCAACAAAATTTAAACAAGAAAAAGGAAAGAACAGAATCACAGACCAATTGAGATATGTCACCAAAACATTTAACTTACCCAGTTTTCACTTCACCCCAACCCAACTCAAATTATTCAAACTTGGTTTGAATTTTATACCAAATAAGATGGCAGAAATTAGTAGAGCTCTGCTTGAGTTAAAATAATATACTCGTAGGTTAAATGTAAATTATATTTTGAATGGTCTTGATTTGCCTGAAAAGCATTCTGTCAAGCCGTCTACATACAATCTGACCTTAAATAGTACTTTAAGTATTTTTGAAAAAACATGTGAAAAAGATATTCAAGAACTTTTAAAACAAAGGCCAAGAAATAAATATTATAATTTGAACAAACAGGAGCTTAAAGCTTTGAATGAACTCAAAAGCAATAAGTGTGTTAGATTTATGAAAGCTGATAAAGGCGAGGGGCTGGTTATTATGGATAACATCAAATACACAGAAAGTATGGAAAAGCTGTTGAGTAACGAAAATGAATATCAAAAAAACAGATTTCATAGAAGCCAAAAAAAAAGTTTTGACTTTATTTCTTCTTTTTTATATGCCAGTCTGATGGATAGTATTATTGATCTAGATATGTATCAGTTTTTATTGACTGAAAAACCAAGACTGGGCATTCTTTTTGGAATTCCCAAGATTCATAGAAATGCCACACTCTCATCTTTTAAGGCCTATTGTTTCGGCACCTTTTTATGTCACAGTAGGTATTTCTTTGCTATTGAATAATGTGTTTAACCGTCTAGTTCAGAATTTACAGTCATACATCAAAGACTCCTGGCATTTTTTGGAAAGAGAGAATTTTCTGACAGTTATGATTTTGACAGAGAGAAAAATATTTGTATGACTGTTGACACCTGTTCATTATTTACAAGTACTCCACAGAATTTAGGAGTTGAGTACATCAGCAAGGTTTTTGAGTGAACTATAGTGTGTTGGATGTTAAAATGGTAAATTTCTATTGTACATTACTAGAAATTTGATTGGAAAACAACTATTTTTACTCAACAGTGCTGTTTACAAGCAAGTCAAAGGAGTTGCTATGGGTTCGGCGGTAGCTCCAGCATTTGCTAACTTAGTGTTAGGCTGGTGGGAGTTCGAGACCTTCAAACCCATGGCTAAGGATTTTAAAATTGTCTACTACAACAGATTTGTACATTATTTATTTATTATAATAGAAGTCACTAGCATAAATGGAACAGCTCTGTTAAATACCATGAACACCAGGTCAGAATTTTTAAAGTTTACCTTGTGTGAATGTGGTCTTGATGTACGTTTTTTAGATGTGAATTTAACATGGAATGTTTTTTTTTTTAAATAATTCACAGAAAGAGTATTTCAGTAACAATTATCTGAGTTTCAACAGTAATCATCCAAAATTTATAAAAAAAAAAACATTCCTCAAGGTCAATATATCAAGGCCTCTAGGATGACATCAAATAATGATGTTTTCAAAGAGAAAGTGATATTTATCACTGAATTATTTCAATTTAGAGGTTATGATGTCACTAAACCTCATCAAGCAGCTGAGGTTATGAATAAAAAAGATGACTTTTATCCCCCTATTTTACTTGAGCCTTTTACAAAAGCTTTCAAGCAGAACAAGCTTGATAAGAATTTTTTTTTTTTGTAATACTGATATGACAGTTGACAGTCAAGGAATTTGTTCCATCATTAAAAACCACTGGAGAATTTTACATGGAAATCAGGATTTGATACAATGAGTTGGTGTGGAACCAAGATTTGTCTAAAAATACTTACAATCTTAAAAATATTTTGGAGAAAGACATCACCACCATCCAAAATACTGGGCAACTGTCTTCTAAACCTGAGGGAATATATAAATGTGGCAATTGTTCTGTATGTAGATACATTATGGAAGGGCCGTTTTACATCTAGACCACATGAACTGTACTATTCAAATTTCTGGTGTTCTCAATTAAGTCCAAAGGAGTAGTATACATCAGTAAATGTATCTGTTGTAGCACTTACTATGAAGGGATGACCATGTGGAGTCTTGAGATTAGAATCAAAGTACACCTACATGCAGCCAAGACAAAGAATGAAAAGAATGCTTTATTTAAATACACAATAGACTAACAATTTTAAGATATTTACTTTTGTGGTAGTGGAACAGTTAGCCACTGATTTGAGAGGAGGATACTTTGGGAATAAAATGGAGCAAAAAGAAACACTATGTCAGTTAAAATTTAATCCGGATAGTTTACCAGGTATTAATGGCTCCATTAATATTAAATGTTTTTTTTTTTAAAAACTCATAGATTTCAAGTAGTTTGAATAATATGCAGTGTTTTAATTTTTTGTACCTTTAAGGTTTCAATATTTTTTCATAGCTTTTTAATCAAGTAGATTTGTTAAGTGTTTGATTGATTGATAATAAGGTTTTGTTTCTGTATAAACAGGTTTGTATTTTGTGTGTTTGATATTCTGATGAAGACTATTGGGACAAAAGCATGTAATTAAAGCTGATTTGCACTAAAGTGCTTCGTGGTCATTTATTTTTGTTTCTTTGTGGAGATATTGGTGGTTTTTCACTTATTGTTTTTGTTTACCACTATTGGTTTGAGTTGTTGCTGTTCCAAGATCATAAAAATAGTTGAAGTCATCAGTCCTAAGATCCTCACAAATTCTCTGGCTGTGATTTTTGTCCTCTGAACCATGTCATGGAAGACGGTGACCGATAGTTCCACTTTCTTTTAGGGAGGAAGGTCCTGGATGCTGTGGTATATAATAGGACTCCTAAAAAGACTAATAACCTGTCTGTACCTACATTTAGCTTTGGTAAGTTCAGAGACACCACCAGTCTCTGGAGGTCGTCCAACAGATGTGAGTGCCATTGGTTCTGTGATTAACAATTACTGGAGCCAGATATTTTGTGAATACTCTGGGCAAAGTAGCTAAACCAAGGGACAAAAAGGTAAACTGGTAGTGTTGTTCTCCTGCCCAATATCTCAGAAAAGACTTGTGATCCCTTTATGTGGAGTTAAGCATCCTCAATTTCGAAGGTTATCATCCAAGCTTTGTCCACCAGAAGTGGTAGGAAGGCCAAAAGAGTAAAAAAAAATTGGAATTGACGACCTTGGTTTAAATACACATACAGTACATCTCTATATTTCATCTTTTCCTAGCTATCAGGAACAGTCTTGAGTAGATTCCCTGGGACTTTTGCCCATTGGTCATTGGATCTATTATGCCCTGAGGCAACATTTATATAACAAAGAGTTTCGCTAGTTCTACTTGAACTTTCAGTACCAGGGGCATGCACTGAATTTTCAGCAGAGATATAAACTAAAGTTTTTAAACTTCTTAATACAGTTCCTAAGATCCATTCATCTGATGATATGTTTATGTAGTTTTTCTGTCCCCCATCTTTTGGTTGGAAGTGGTTACAGTGGCCAAGATGGGGACATTAGAATTAAGGGAGGTAGGGACAAGAACTCCAAGATGACTGCACATTGAGTAACACCTTAATTCTAGCTCTCTCAGTGTGAACAACATAAACTCAGCAGAGAAACACAGTGGACTTATATTTCTGGGTACATTTCAGTAAATGGCTAGTAAGTGCACTGCCTGGATACCAGAAAAAAGAAATACAGAGGACCTGAAAGAAAATCAACTGCAAAAGGTGAGAAAAAAACACGGACTGGGAAGAGTACTGCAGATATTCAACAAAAAGCAGTGAAAGCTCCAGACATGGCTTCCAGTAACATAAAGGAAAGTATAAGACAATTGTACACAAACCTGAATAAAATAAACAAAACACGGATGGAGTATATCAACTCAACAAAAGGTTGGAAAAAACGTAAGATGTTTTAAACCAATATTCAGATGAGGTGAGAAAAATGCAAAAATCAGAGGACAAAATGAAGAAAAGGTTGGCTGAATAGGAGACTGTTCAAGAAGAGATGTTTCAAAAAATAACAGAATTAGAGGGCAGAGCACATAGGGAAAACCTGAGATTTTCTGCTGTACCAGAGAAGCTGGAAGCAACAGGCTGTATTAATTTTATGAAAGCATAAGTAAGCAACTGGCCTGTTATTCTACAGCAGGAGTTATTAATCGAAAGGGCACATCATGTACATGCTCCAAGCTTAGCTATGAGAAAGCAACCTAGACATTTAATAGTAAAGGTGCAATCCTACTAACAGAAGGAAATGATTCTGACAAAACTGTGCCAGACGAACAAAGTACTAAAAGTGGGAGAGAGCAGAGTGCAAACAAGTGCTCCTGTTTTTTTTTTCTTTCTCCCATCTTCTCTCTCTTCTTGTTCAGTTTTAAAAAATGTAGGCACTGCAATGAAGAAAAGTCTGGTCAAAAGAGCATGACAGAAGCAAAATGTATATATTTTTCTCATCCTTGTACAGAGAATGACTGGATTAAGGCTCTTGGCTTGATCTGATAACAAGTTTTAAGAAAAAGCAGGTAAATGAAAAAGAATACTGAATATTATAAAGCTTTTCTAGCAAATAAATGTATGCTTAGTAGCAACTCTGTATACGGTCCTCATTTCTCCACGGAGACAATCTGATAAACAGAAATGGCTAGGAGATAATATTTTCTGAAAGCCTTCAAGTGTTTTCCCAGCTGGGTTAGCTATAAAGATATAAGAAAACCAGACAGCACTTAGTAAAAGCACAGGCTGTACCATGCGTCTCAGCATGGATAACCTTTCTTTTTGGTTAACCCAAGACTATGAGTATGGCTGTGAGTTCAGGGCACTTGTTCCTATTAGGATGGTAAAACTTCAATATCTGAAGATGTACATAGTTTTGTGCATTAGTATTAAATTAATAGGTTTTAGGAGGGCATTGGGGTGTGTTTTTTTTTTTGTTTGAGGGCTTTCAATAAAACAAAAAAGTTTTGTAAGATCTGACATAGGCTCAAATGGATATGACAACAAACAACAATATAAAAGTTCAACCTGCAAAGCAGTGTATGGAAGTAACATAAAAGCTGGAACTAGACATTTAACAAAAAAGCTGTTACACATAAAAGGTGTGAACAATATTTAATACAATGATGCTTCCTATAATGTCTTTTAATGTCAATTGGTCTCACAGATAAATACAAAAAGCCCAGTAGTAAACTATATAAAAAATGCAGAGTGTAATGTAGAGCACAAACAGCTATGCTACAGGAGATGCACTTGAAAGAACTGAACATGTGAATTTGATGAAGAAAGGTTTTCAGGATGATTATTCAGGGGAATACCTGGGCAAATGAAAACAGGAGTATTGCAAGAGGAGATTCAATAGTGATAGAAGAAGATAAAAAAAAAGATAATAATGGCAGATATGTTGTACAAAGGGGCTACTGGAAAGGGAGGAGGATTATATTGGCATGTATTTACATTCCACCTAAAACTGCTATAATGGAGCTTCAGAAAATTCTGGGAGAAATAATCAGGTTATAGCAAGGAATATTACTTATAGGTGGAGTGAAGGTGTGTCTGGGGGACACAGAAGGGAAAATATAACAAAGAAGGGTAGATTTTTTGAAGAAAGTTATGAAAATATGTGGAATGGAAGATGTGAATTCAGCACTAGGAGTTTGGAGTGAATTTACTTCCCAAGATACAAAAACTCGGCTAGGCTAGAGAGAATTTATATTTCACAGGAATATGTTCATTTAATTGGAAGTCTTGATATGCACCCAATAACTATTTCAGGTCATGTGCCAGTAATAACTAAAATAAAAACACAGGGTAATGAAATAAAAATGAGACATTGGTGCTTTCCCACCTATCTGTTGAAAAGAGAGGAATTTAAGGAATGGGTAGTGGAAATTATTCAGGAGCTATTTGAGATGATGGAAACTTCTTCTGAAAATGTATCTAAGGAATGGGATAAAATTAAAGTGGAGTTTAAAAACAGGGTAGAAATAAAAGAAAGGGAGATGTGGTTAAGATGTAATAAGAATTGTTTAGAGGAACTGAGAAATGTTAAAGTATTACAGAATGGGGAAAACTCACAGAACAAGAGGAAGAGCAACTGCAGAATGCTAAACAGAAAATAAGAGATTGCCTCAATAATATGCATGAGTTTAGAAAGACTGATGTTAAGCAACTGTTTTTTTTTATATTAACTAGAGCACAAAAACATTTAGCACAACAACTCAGGCAACAGAAAGCAGAAAGGACTACTGTCAAGCTTAGGGAACATACAATAAGGAAGATAATGAGATCACATAGAGGTATTAGAAATATTTTACAAATGTGTATAAAGCACAGAAATATGTAAATCAAAAAAAGATACAAATGGAAATGTTTATGGAAGAATTAAATATGCCAAGGTTAGAGGAAGATGAGGTTCACGTACTAACAGTTAAGATAGGAGTTGATGAGATACAAATAGTGATGTATAACCAATCCACAGGAAATTCCCCAAGAATAGATGGTACTCCTATGGAAGTTTGGAAACTAGGAGGGAAAACTGAAATATCTGGAAGGTTTTGTTTAACAGTATTTTAAGAGGAGGAGAAATACCAATATCCTGTAAAAAAGCAGTGGCATCTGTAATACCTAAAGAGAGTAAAGACTTATGAGATCCAGCTTCATATAGGCCCATTTCAATATTAAACACTGATTATAAAGTGCTTATATCCATAACAGCTAAAAGAACGGCAAAAGTGATGTAAAACTAATAGATCTGGATCACTGTGGTTTTGTGGAAGGGAGGCAAACATCTGATAACATTAACAGAATATTGATGATCCAGAGGGAAGCAGAATGTAAGAAAATACCACTGTTGTTGGTGGGTCTTGCTGCAGAGAAAGCATTTGACAGAGTAAACAGGGACTTTATGAGCAGGGCAATGGAAGCATTTGCATTCCCTGATAAAATTCTAAGGATGTTTAGGAGGATATATATATATATCTATATCTATCTATATATATAAATATAAATATATATATATATATATATATATATATATATATATATATATATATATATATATATATATATATATATATATCTACACACACACACACACACAAGAGATCTTAAGCAAAAAATAAAGTGGGTGGGTTCCTCTCTGATAACTTCTGCTTGCACAGAAGAAATAGGCAGGGACGTCCTCTTTCTCCTTTTTATTTGCATTATATTTAGAACCATTGGCAAAGAAAATAAGGTACTTAGAAATTCAAGGATATAGTTGGTATGACAGTCAAGAAAAGCGGACTCCATCTGCAAATGATATTTTATACCTTATAAAACCAGAAAAGGACATTTCAGTGTTGTGGAACATTTCGAGATAGTTTCATATCTTTTGGGGATACAAAAATAATGAAGCCAAAACAAAGGAAATAGATGTAAATTATGTACCCCTACATGAATTGGTTCAGCAAGATCCATATTTATGGTGATATGATAAAATGAAGTACTTAGGAGTATGGATTAGGAATGATTCCAGTGTGGCAGCTAAGCATATGTGGGAAGAGACTAAACAAAAGATAACACAAATACTGAGAAATTAGAAGCTCTATTATATGGATATGGATATTAAGATACAAGCAGTTAAAATGTTTTTAGTCCTTTTAGTTTTATACACAGGTCAGGCATATTTTTTTATCAACTAGAGGAGAAGTTGTGGATAGCAATTAATGAAGAGCTGAAGGATTTTATCTGGGAGGGGAAGATGGCAAGAGTCAAGTGGGATAAGCTGATTCTTCCAATAGAAGAAGGCTGATTGGGATTACCCAAATTTGAAAGGGAATTTCAGAGCTACACAGTTAAGGCTCCTATACATAGCACAAGCAGAAAACTATAATTCCAAGTGGAAAGGGATGATTATGAAACAGGGGGAGCTCAAGAAACAAGGAGAGACAGGGATTTTGGATGCAGATCTTTAAGGGGAATAACAATAATCATACAGAATATTATATTCATACGAGCCTGATCTGCAAGGCCATGGAACATATTATCATGGAACTTATAAACAAAGACATTGGCAACCTTCAAACACTGGACCCACCCAGTTTGGGTTCGTGAAGGGCCAATCTTGTCTCCTGAACCTGATTGACTTCTTCAAATCAGTCTCCAGAGCTGTGGATGAGGTTAAGGTGGTCCACACAGCCTATCTGGACCTCGCCAAGGCCTTCGACACCACCCCCCACTCTGGAATCATAGATAAACTTACTAAGCTGGGCATTAATCTCTACGTCACTCGATGGGTTGCCAACTGGCTTACTGACAGAACCCACACTGTAAAAGTAGCAGACTCCAAATCCAGCTCAAGACAAGTGACTAGTGGAGCACCTCAGGGTTCAGTCCTAGGACCACTCTTGTTTGGCATCTACTTCTTTGAAGTACAGGCCAACACTAAGGGACTCTGGCTAACAAAGTTCGCAGATGACTGCAAACCTGGAGCCATTACTGAATCCCCAAATGATGTGGATATTCTACAAAAGGGCCTTACAGATGCTTGGTGCCAGAGCCATGGGTTCAAACTCAATGCCAAGAAATGTATAGTTATCCCCTTTGGGAAAAAACATGTACCCATGAATTACCACATAGGTGGCAGTACACTAAACACCGAAAGTGTGATAAGGGATTTTGGGACACAGGTGGACAGTGGTCTCACCTTCGATAACCACATTGCCACAACAGTCAGGAAATCCTTTTATGTGGCACACCTCTAAGGGCTTTTCATCCAGAAAAAAGGAGGTCATTGTCCCACTGTACTCATCCCATCCCTCATTAGACCCATTATAGAATACAACGCCCCAATTGGTATGTACCTCTCAAGACATCCGCAACTACTGGAAAGGCCACAGAAATACCTCACTAAAAGAATCACAGGCCTAAAGCAGATGCTCTATGCTGACCATCTAAAAAAAAACTACAGCTATACACTGTTGCATATCGTCTACTCAGAGGTGATCTCTGCTTAACATACAAGGCCATGTCAAACCCAGAGCTGTTGGACATGCTACACTTAAAGAAATCCCAATCCCTCAGAGCCACACACTCCAGGGATCTGAACCTTGTCATCACAATGAACAAAACATGCTGGAGGGATAGGTTCCTGACTCAGAGACTCCCCAGACTCTGGAATAGACTGCCCATACATATCAAGCAGAGCGCCTCTTTGGCCCTCTTCAAAAGGAACTTTGACGATTGGATGGGAGATAGGAAATTCACCCCATGGGAACACATCAGTCGCCCTGTTAGACAGAGGTAGGGAAGTAAATATTGCGAGAAGATATAGCCAGGTAATTGTTATGGCTAGGCTTGTATAGGCCCTAGGGCCGATAGCCTAGTACCAACCTATGAACCTAAGCAGCAGAAAGTATTATAAGAACTAAGCCAACATGGGAATGGAGAAAGGAGATTCTGCCATTAGGGGTGACTGCAATTAGGGATATAGACAATAGGCAAGAGGGGCTTGAATTTATTGGAGAAAACTAGCAAAAGAAGCAAGGTATTGGAACCAAATAATTACAGCGGGAAAGGCAATAAAATGGGAAGAGGTCAAGAATGTATTTGGACTGCAGTCTAGAGACTGCCTTTCCTATCAAGGATTGATATCAGAGTACAGGCAAAGAGAAAGATATAGGTGTCCTAAACAAAACACCAGCAATGGTAGAGTATTTAGCAGAATCTAGAACAAAAGTTGCTGTTAAAAAAAATAATAATTACTACAGTGTATAAAATATTGCAGGATAACTATAAGAATCAATCAGAGGAGGTTAGAAAGGACTGGGAAGAGAGACTGGATAAGCAATTCACAAATAAACAGTATATGTGGGGGGTATATGTATGTCTCTCAAATATGCAACAAAATCTAGAAGATTTAGGATTTTTGCTTGGAAATGTTTACATGGGTATTTTTATACCCCAGCAGATTTCAAAGAATTTTTCCTCAGGTAGACAGCAAATGTGGAGGCACGATGGGGAAGAAAGAGGTTATTGGGAACATATTTCTTGGGGGTGTAATGAGTTGGCAGACTTTTAATGATTCCCTACAGACTACTCTATCAGAGATACTGGATGAGCGAATTGTTTTTCCTTGATAAATGATTTTTCTGAGCTATGATACAAAATCGGAATTGCCTACACATAGTAAGGCCTTGCTTATTCTAATTATGGTGGCTGATGGAAATCAAAGTCTAAACCAACTGTACTAGAAATAAAGAATACTGTAACAGAGATAAACAACTGGAATTGGGATCATTAGAAAAGGGTTGGAGCAAACTACATAGAAAAAATTAGAATTGTGGGAACAAAACATACAGGGGAGGAATGAGGTTTACAAGAAGGCAGGATTTGAATGAGCTATGTAATGTTTGACTGACAATGACTGGGTAGATAGGTGACGTATAATGTTTGCAACTAACATTATGTCAATATGCTTTGTTTTCATTTATATAAATGTATGATTACCTATATCATAAGTGACAATTTAATAAAGATGTTTTTTCTTTAAAAAATGATTTTGGAAAAAAAAAGGGAGGTAGAGACAAGAGTTGGATAGACACAGCTGATCTTTGGTTGGGACCAGACCACTGGGGCCTGAGACTTCCCTTTATCTTATTGATGTTCTTCGTGTTTCACTGTTGCAGTCATTACATTTGGGTAATCTGCTGGCAGGTTGCCCTCAGTCGGCCTGATTAACAAAGTCTTGGGTCCTGCGTCGGTTGCTGTCCCTTCTTCCATGAAGTCAGGTCGTCAGAGGTATAAAACATGCAATCAATGCCATTACATCAGTCTTTCTTGCCGTGCGGTGCCCGAAGCAGAAGCAGTTTGCAAGTGCCAGCCGGCAGACTCCTGAAATTTTCGTTTTCGAGTTTCAGAACCGCAGTCTTCAACTTAAAGCTAAGTACCCCGTTGGGGAAACTTTTTCTTGCTCCTTACCAATGTCAGTAAAAGTTAATAATTGCATTACTTGTGGAAAGCAAATACCTCAAAGATTTTCATTTGTACTGCATTCCTTGCCTAGGCCCTGACCACGACGTACCTTGCTGTCAGTTTTGTGCTTTATTTAATCAGCACACTATCCGTCGTCGGTACATTTTTGCCTCTAAATATTTTGGTTCTCGGTTTAATTATCCAGATATGACGTCGGTTAGCCATCCAACTACCAAAATTCCGAAAAAAAAAAACGCAAAGAAAAAGACAGAGACAGGCTGTCGAGGTCCAAAAAGTACAGTTTTGTACCTACCATAAATGTAGATGTCCGAGAGACATGCAACTGCAGTCATAACATGTGGGTTGTCCTGCCTCAGGCAGCCCTCGGTCGGCCGGATTCCAAAGTCTGGGTCCGACGTCGGCTGATGTCGCATTTCTCTCCGACGTCAGAGCGGCTGGAGTATATAAGCATCAGCCGACGCCATTTTCTTCAGTGTTTCTTGCCCCAGATGCCAGGTGCCCTCCAAGGAAGGCTGTAATCAAATTGGAAGACAAAAACAGGATTCCAAACAAATACATGAGCAATAAAACAAATACACCATAACAGATATCCCCAGCTAAGAGAGAGGGGGATAGGAGTGGACCCTAAGCATAGAGGGGTATGGAGGGAGGGAAAAACCGACTGCAGTTGCATGTCTCTCGGACATCTACATTTATGGTAGGTACAAAACTGTACTATGTCCTTCAAGAATGCAACTGCAGTCATAACATGTGGGTAGAATACCATAGCTTAGCTGGGGGAGGAGGTATGCTCTAGGAGAGTGATGGTGTGGCAATCAAACCCTGCAGGACTGCCGAAGCAAAGCCTGCTCTGGATCTGGAATATAGGGGGAGATTGTAGTGTTTTGAGAATGTATGCACGGAGCTCCATGTAGCAGCTTCTAGAATGTCCTTTGTAGGCACCCCTCTTAAAAACGCTGTAGAGGTGGCTGTAGCTCTGGTGGAATGTGGTCTGACATAGGCTGGAACAGTCTTTCCATGAAAGGAATAACAGAATCTGATGCAATGTCCAATCCATTTAGAAATAGTCTGTTTTGAAATTGCTTTTCCTTGGACTGCAGGGGCGTAAGCTACAAAAAGCTGTTCAGACTTCCTACTTGCCTTGGTTCTGTCCAGGCAGTATCGAAGTTGTCTATGAATGTCCAAGGTATGTAAAAGCCTTTCCCCCTTATTCTCAGGATTGGGGAAAAAGGCAGGCAGATGAATGGCTTGATTTAGAGAAACCCTAGATACCACCTTTGGCATAAAGGTAGGGTTGGTCCTTAATGAAACCCTGTCTCTGTGGAAAATAATAAAGGGTGGTATTGCCATTAGGGCCTGTAGTTCCGAAACCCTTCTTGCTGAGGTAATTGCCAACAGGAAAGCTGTTTTCCATGATAGAAATTGCAAGTCAACTGATGCTGCTGGCTCAAAAGGAGGTAGAGTCAGCTTTTCTAAGACAAAATTGAGGTCCCAGGCTGGCACTGGGGCCTTTCTTGGTGGCTTAATGTTCTTGATTCCCCTGAGGAATTGTCTTAGTAAGGGGTGAGAAAAAACAGGAGGATCAGTGTTGTATCTAGCTGAAATGGCAGATGCATGTATTTTTATTGATGAATATGAGAGGCCACTCTGTAACATATCTGCCAAATATTCCAAGATAAGTGGGATGTTCAGTAATGATGCATCATGCCCTTTGCTGGTATTCCAATTGCTGAATCTTTTCCACTTGGCTAAGTAGACCTTTCTGGTGGACGGTCTTCGAGCCTCTGTTAGTATCCGCTGAACTTCCTTAGAGAGAGGTAAGTTGAATTTATTTATGGGATCTCCCAGGCTGTTAGCTGCAGAGTCTGAAGGTTTGGATGCAGTGTTCCGAAATTGTGCTGAGTCAAAAGTAGAGGCCACTGAGGGAGGGCCCACCTCCTGGTGTGACATATGCTCCGTAGTAGTGGGTACCAGTGTTGTCTTGGCCAGTCCAGAGCTATTATGATTCCCTTGGGCTTCTCTGCTTTGATCTTTAGTAATACTGAGGTCATCAATGGCAGAGGTGGGAATGCATAGATTGCTAGGGAGCTCCAGTTGAATGAAAGAGCATCTATTTTCCAAGCCTTTGGATGGTATGTCCTTGTGCAAAATTTTGGTAGTAGATGATTGAGGTGAGAGGCAAATAGGTCCACTTCTGGCTTGCCCCATGTCGAAGTGAGTTGTCTGAAAGCCTTCAGATGCAACCTCCACTCGTGTGGATCTGTGAAATTCCTGCTTAGGCTGTCCGCCAACACATTGTCTTTTCCTGGAACAAACTGTGATTGTAACTGGATGTTTAGACTCAGTGATTTCTCCCAAAGCTGCATTGTCAGTCTGCAAAGGGGATAAGAGTGAGTGCCCCCCTGCTTGTTTATGTACCACATCACAGTGGTGTTGTCTGTCCGTATCATTAAGTGACCTTGCTGGAGTTGGTTTTGAAAAGCCTCGATAGCATGCATTACTGCCAGCATTTCCTTTTGATTTATATGCAGATGTGTTTCCTTTGAAGACCATTGTCCTTGTATACATCTTCCTTCCATGTGCGCCCCCCATCCGAGGTCTGAGGCATCTGTAGTCATGGTCTGTGTTATCTGTGGTTTTTGGAATGACAAACCTGTGTTTTCCTTGCTCACCGAAGCCCACCATAGGAATTCCTTTTGTAAGCATGGAATGAGTGGTATGACTGTCTCCAAGTTGTTGCTGTGCTGAGACCAAACGCTTTTTAGGTACCATTGAAGCTTTCTTATGTGTAGTTTTGCTAATGGAACCAGTAGAATGCAGGATGCCATGTAACCCAGGGCCTGTAGGAATCTCCTTGCAGTCATCTGGGTGAGTTTTGCTAATTCTTTGAAGTATTGAGTTAACTTCTCTTGCTTGTCTTCTGTCAGGTAAGCCATTTGAGAGGCTGTGTCTAGTTTGGCTCCTAAGAAGATTATTTGCTGGGATGGCTGCAGTCTTGACTTTTGGAAGTTGACTGTGTATCCCAGAGCTTGAAGTAATCGTATGACATATTCCAGATTTTTTGTCAACATCAGTTTGTCGTCCGCTTGTATGAGGCAGTCGTCCAGGTACGGGTAAATTTGTATACCCTGGAGCCTGCAATGAGCAATTACTGAAGCCAGGCATTTTGTAAACACTCTGGGCGCAGTAGATAAGCCAAATGGCAATGCTGAGACTTGATAATGCTCTGGCCCTGCAAGAAATCTGAGGTATCTTCTGCAACTGTGTCTGATAGGGACATGCAGGTATGCCTCCTTGAGGTCCAGAGTAATCAGCCACGACTCCTTGCCCAGCATGGGAAGGAGTTGCTGCAGAGTCAGCATTTTGAACTTTGGTACTATGAGAAAGGCGTTTAATGCGGACAAGTCCAGTATTGGTCTCCATTGAGTTTCTTTTCTTGGAACAAGGAACAGTCCTGAGTAAAATCCCTGTTCTTGTTCTTGTTGTGGAACTCTTTCTATTGCTTTCATTTGAGCTAGCAGAGAGATTTGCTTGATAGCCTCTGCCCTTTGATGTTGTGGTAGATTTGGCATGCCTTGTTTTCTTGGTAGGGTATGAAAATGAAACCTATACCCTCGGTCTATAATGTCCAAAATCCATTTGTCCTTTGTCAGTCTGTGCCAGTTTTCTGCAAACAGAGATAATTTTCCGCCCAAGGGAGCTTCTAGTTGTTCCCTGGTAGGCGGTAGGAGAGGAAAGTCATTGAGATTGTGGTTGTTGGGCAGGAGAAACCCCTGCGTCACTTCTTTGGTTTCCTGGCTGCCATTGACGTCCCCTGTAAGGGCCTCTGTATTGGCCTCTTCCTCGGCCACGTCTGTTCTTACCCCTTTGAAACTTTTCTGGATTAGGAAAGGACCAGTTTTTTGAAGGCCAGCTCCTACTGAATCTGGGGGGTTGAACCTGGAGGAAATCCTTTACAGTTTGAACCGATTTTGCTTTTTCTTCAATGGTCTTTAGCACATCCTTAGCATTTGCACCAAAAAGCTTGTTCTTTTCCAAAGGTGCATCCAGAAGTTTTGCTTTTACATGATCTGGTAGAGGTTGATCTTTTAACCAAGCATGTCTTCGCATCACTGCCCCTGTCATAGCTGCCCTACATGAAGCTTCCAGTGCATCATATCCACACTGCAGGAAGTGATTGCTTACTTGCTGAGTGTTATGTACAGCTTCCTGCAAAGACTTCCTGTCTAAAGGATCAGGAGAAGCTAGTGTTTTTTGTAAATCTTCTAAGAGATAATCCTGACATTGGAACATATGAAAAAGGCAATTTAAAGCTCTCATAGATAAAGTAGTGGAAGTGTAAACCTTTTACCCCATCTCTCTAAAGACCTTGCCTCCCTGTTGGAGGGCAAAGGATTTTTAGAGGTGGAGGCTGAAACTCCTTTAGGCCCCTGTGAAATAGTTTCCAAATCAACAGTATCGGCCCTGAATAAATGGGAATGAGTTTCTGGGACCCTGTAATACCTGTCTGGCTTGGCTGGTGCAGGAGGGAGAGTATCAGGGGTAGCACTAGAATCAGAATACAAATCATCCAGAACATCAAGTACAGGAGGAATAGCTAAGGGCCTGTGCTGAGGCTTCTTAAGGAAAGTCCTAAGGCATTTCCTGGAATCAGAATATTCTTGGCCCTGCCACTTGAAATGTTCCCTCATGGTGTGCAGAACTTCCCCAAAGGAAATATCCTCAGGAGGGGAGGCCGAAGGGATGGAATCTTCTGTATCGGAGTCCTCATAGGTCTGGAAGAGCTCTTCCTGGCTATCAGAGTGGACAGAGCCCTCAGAGTCTTCATCTGAAGGAGTAGGGTCAGAGGGTTCAACCCGGGGCCTTTTATCAGGAGGAGGCTGGGATGCTCTCTCTGGATGGGTCTGTGAACCTCTAATCATGGAAATTAAATCAGCAGCCATGGACATAATTTGTGTCTCTGGAGTCGGCTGAGGTAAGGATCTTGAAGTAATATGCTTTGTTTTGCTGGCGGCCTTAGCCCTAGTGTAGGCCTTAATAGACATGGCCATAGGAGGCCTGGCAGCTCCACGTGCAGGAGTGACCTTGTCTACAGCAATGGTCTCGGGCATCTCCTCGGTTTCGGTATCCGGAGGAAAATCTATAACTGGCGTCGGAGTAATGTCTGGAATCGGAGTCGTCGGTACTGCGGTGTCTTCGGTTCGGAGCGGTGGAGAGACCGTCTCAGAGGGAACCGGAGCACTCGCGCTAGGTTTTGGCGTGGAGTCGGTAGTAGACGCGGGCCGAGGATGTCGGTCCCGGTCTTTTCGCTTTTTGGGAGTTTGCGATGTCGGAAGATCCGACGGCATGGTATAAGCAAATTTATCGCCGAAAAAGTCTTCAGCGAACTCCGCCCGGCGCCTGAGAGTGCGCTTGTTGAAGCGAGCACAGGCTACACAGGCCGAGACGTCATGGTCTGGGCCCAGGCAAGGGAGGCAGTAAGAGTGGAAATCCTTATGAGGTATTTGTTTACCACAAAAAAGACAATTGTTAACTTTTTCAGTAATTTCTGACATTGGCTGAGGCAAGAAAAGGTCCCCAACGGGGTACTTAGCTTTTTTGATGACTTCGGTATCGTAGAATACAGGAGCTGACCGACCAGCACTTGCGAACTGCTTCTGCTTCGGGCACCGCGCGGCAAGAAAGACTGAAGAAAATGGCGTCGGCTGATGCTTATATACTCCAGCCGCTCTGACGTCGGAGAGAAATGCGACATCAGCCAACGTCAGACCCAGACTTTGGAATCCGGCCGACCGAGGGCTGCCTGAGGCAGGACAACCCACATGTTATGACTGCAGTTGCATTCTTGAAGGACATCTGCCGATGACGCTTCTTCTAAGCCAGTCGCCAGTTCGCCGGTACTCAGTGAGGCGCTTTCGCAACCCCTGATGCTCGCTACTTCTGACTCGCAGGCCTCTACTGAGACCCATTTGGAGTCCGGTATGCCACGAGATGCTTCACCTATGGAACCCGTGGAGGTCTCTACCTTGGATGAGTCCGGAGTCGCTGTGCAGGCACCGGCTTCTGAGGGTGTAATTCAGGCTACAGACTTGCATATTAAACTGACTCCACCTTCTATACTAAGGCATAAATCTCGATCTATGCCTAAAAAACCGGTGCCCAGGCCACATGTTCAGGCCCCTATGCCTAAAAAACAAATGATCAAAATGGCTGAAGATCTTATTACTCTAATCAGGGGTAGTTAACCCCCCCCCCCCCCAAGAGGCACAGGGCTGAGTTTGACTATGAATCTTCTGATCAGGACTCTGTTTCTTCTAATTCTTCCAATGACCTGTATTTGTCCATGCCTACTTATGAGGATTCTGATGCTGAGGATTCCATTCTCTCTGCTTTCCCCCCTGAGGACATTTATTTTGGGGAAACTTTACATACCTTAAGGGAACATTTCCACTGGGAGAGTCAGGAATTTTCTGAATCTAAAAACAGGCTTAAAGATTTCCTCCTTCTACCTCAGCATAGGCCTTTGGCTATACCTCCTGTACTAGACATTGTTGATGATGTGTTTGTGGAATCCAGTACGGCCCCTGATTCCCTACCTCTGGCTCCTAGTAAACCTGACAGATACTACAGGGTTCCTGAGTCCCACAAGTTCCTTTTCAAAAATCCTGTTGCAGATCCAGAAACCATTTCTCATGGGCTCAAAGGCATTAAGGCTTCTACTGCTAAAAATCCTACCCCTTCTGATAGAGATTCCAGGGAGCTGGATAGATGGGGTAAAAAGGTTTATACTTCTGCAACCTTGGCAATCAGGGCTTTAAACTGCCAGTTTCATATGTTAAAAAATCAACAGCATATAATTGGACTGATTAAACAGAAAATGATGTTGATTTCTGACTGTGTGGAAAATAAAGATTTACAGGATTTATTGCATTCTGCTGAACAAGTTGGAAAACATACTCTGCAATGTGGTTTTGATTCTTTAGAGGCCTCTTGCAGGGCTGCTGTTGCTGGGTCTGTGCTTAGAAGGCATGCTTGGCTTAAGGAGCAATCTCTACCTGATCATGTTCATAGGTTCATAGGTTCATACTAGGCTATCTGCCCGAGGGCATTTACAAGCCTAGCCCATAGTTTTGTGGCTTACGCCACCCCTTTAGTATGGGGAACTATACCCATTATTTTGCTGTGCCTCTGTTGAGCAGTGACACTGAGGTAATCCCTGGGGTATATCTGCGATCTCCCATCCATTGGTCAAGATTTCTCTTGAACAAGGCCAGCGAGGTGCTCTGCCTCACATATACCGGGATTTTATTCCACAGCATAGGGAGTCTTTGGGTGATGAATCTATCCCTCCAGCGTCCTATTAATAGCGGTGTCGAGGTTTAAGTCTCCGCCCTTGTGGCTCTGACGGATCTAGATTTTTGAGGTGAAGCATATTCATCAAATCTGGGTTTGACATGGCCTTGTATGTTAGGCAAAGGTCACCTCTGAGCAAGCGGTGCGACTGAATAGAGCTGGAGTTCTTTCAGTCGGGCAGCATAGGACAGATGTTTGAGACCCTTTATCCTTTTGGTGAGGAACTTTTGTGGCCTCTCCAGCTGCTGCAAGTGTCGGGTCAGATACATTCGAATGGGGCATTGTACTCAATCATTGGTCTGATGAGTGATGAATATAGGAGACTATGACCTCCCTTGATCTAGATGAGAATCCCTTCATGATAAGGTGGGCAATGTAGAAGGTCTTCCTAACTACTTTAGCTACATGGGTGTCGAATGACAGACTACTATCAACCTGGGTCCCCAGGTCCCTGATAACTTCTTCTATGCTCAGTGGATTGCCACCTATTTGGTAGCTAGGGGTAACCTTGTTTTTCCGAAGGGTATGACTATGCATTTTTGGCATTTAACTTTAGGCCATGGCTCTGGCACCAGTTATCCGTTTCTGTGAGACCCTTCTGAAGGATATCTGTGTCAGATGTGTTTTCTACTATGGCCAGTTTGCAGTCATCTGCAAACTTTGTCAGCCATAACCCTCCTGTGTTTGCTTGTACTTGGAAAAGTAGATGCCAAACAAGAGTGGGCCCAGGACTGAGCCCTGTGGTACACCACTTGTGACAGGCTTTGAGTCTGACATGGCGCCAGCAACTCTGACCCTGTGGGTTCTGTCACTCAGCCAGTTTGCAACCCATCTTGTGATGTATGGGTTAACATTTAAGCTGATGAGTTTTTCAATGATACCCGAGTGGGGTATTGTATCGAAGGCCTTCGCCAGATCGAGGTAGGCTGTATGGACTGCCTTTCCCTCATCAATGGCTTTGGTGACTGTTTCGTAAAAGTCAACCAAGTTTAGAAGGCATGATCTGCCTTTGACAAAGCCAAACTGGGATGGATCCAAAGTCTGCAAATTCCCTATGTCTTTATTTATGAGGTCCATTATGATCCTCTCCATGGCTTTGCAGATAAGGCTTGTCAAGCTAATGGGCCGGTAATTTCCAGGGTCGGTGGAGGCACCGCCTTTGTGAAGTGGGACCACAGTTGCAGTGCGCCACTCCCTGGGTACGTATCCAGAGGTAAGACTATGATTAAACAGCTGTTAAAGCAAAATTTTTGGATGCTCCTTTAAATCAGGACCGCCTGTTTGGCAATAAGGCTGAAGAAGTTCTAAAAAAAGATGGAATATAAAGCTAAATCTATGCAAACTGTAAAAGATTTCTTACAAGTGCAACCTCCAAGATTTAGTAGGCACTGGCCTACTAATAATTGGTCCTTTTCCAGCTCCTTCCAGATCCACTCAAGCCAAACCCAGACACACCAAAAGCACCAGGTTTCAGTCCCAAGGGACTCTCAGAACTAAGCAATGGGGGGGCCTCCACTTCCAAATCAGGAAATAACAAGACACCCCCCTATGGTAAACAGTCTCAATGACTTTCCTTTAAAATTACCAAGCACTTACCTTTTAGCTGCCCCTTTGGGGGAAAAGATTGCTCTTCATGCAAAAAACTGGGAACTCATAACCCAGGACAAATGGGTTTTAAATATAGTGTCCCAGGGTTACAGATTTCATTTCCACACGTTGCCAACACCAAACGGGTGGGCAGAGGCTCATAAACAAGCACTTTCCTTCTCAGAAATGGGGGCTATTCAGCTGGTACCAGAAGAGGAAAAGAGACAAGGTTTCTATTCCAGGCTTTTCCTGGTACCCAGAAAAGACAAATCATGGCATCCAATTCTGGACCTGTCTACTCTACACACCTTTCTAGACATTCCAAAATTCAAGATGCTGACTCTTCACCAGTTACTTCCTATGCTAGGCAAAGATGTCTGGTTGGCAACTCTAGATTTAAAAGAGGCTTATCTGCATATCCCAGTCAGGGAATCTTGCAGAAGATACCCACGCTTCAAAGCAGGCTACTTACATTATCAGTTCTCTGCACTGCCCTTTGGCTTGTCTACTGCGCTTAGGGTATTCACAAAGTGCCTGGCTCCAGTAACTGCATTCTGCAGGCAAAGAAATATTCAAATATATCCATACCTGGACAATTGTCTAACTCAGGCAGAAAACCAGGCCATACTTCTAAATCACCTGGTGTTTGTAAAAAGGGTTCTAACTTGTCTAGGGTACACCATAAAGGAAAAGAAATCACAACTGGTACCCTCTCAACAGATTACATTCCTGGGTGCAAGCTTGAATACGACTGCCCCGATGGCTTTCCTCATGCCAGAAAAGAAAATTAATTTGGCAACTTACTTCAAACAAGTGGCCACAAAAACCCTGCTATCTGCAAGACAAATTCTGCAAACCTTCGGGTTCATGGCCTCCTGCATTCTTCTAATTCCATATGCAAGACTGCATATGAGGAAACTTCAGTGGTACTTAAAAAGTCTATGGAGTCAACATTGTCACAGCCTGGAATAAGAAGTTATGTACCTACCATAACGTTCCATGTTAGTTGTCTTCTTCTTGCCTTCTTTCTTGCTGGTTGGGTTCGGAGCCGATCCTCGGCTCTGACTCTGCCATCTTCTAAAGCTCAAGAGCTATTTACTGGCTCGAGGCCTCCCCATATCCCACAATGCCTGGCGCTAGATCCCCAGATCTCGTTTGGTAGACCTAACTACAGACAAATATAAGGACACCTGTCCTAACAGCATAAGTTTAGCTATAGAGCTAAAAGGTTGAGGGAACAAAGCAGATAAGACCCAGCCAGCTAAAAGGAACTCAGAGGGCAACTCTTCTTGGTCTATTAGGATAGGGGGACAGAGGGTGGGACACAAGAAAGAAGGTGAGAAGAAGACAACTAACATGGAACGTTATGGTAGGTACATAACTTCTTAATGTTAAGTTGTCTATCTCGCCTTCATTCTTGCTGGTTGGGACAGCGTCCCTAGCACCTCAGTCCTGGGTGGCTCATCGGAACAGACTCTTCAGCACAGTGGAACCAAAATCAGCTCTGCTCCTAGAGGCCACATCCAACTTATAATGAGAAATAAATGTATGGGGAGTGGCCCATGTAGCTGCCGCACAAATGGCTTCCATTGGTAATCTTGCCTGAAAAGCTACAGAAGTAGCTAAAGCCCTAGTAGTGTGGCCTTTTGGTTTAGCAGGGAGCTGTTTGTTCCTCAACTGATAAATCAAAGTAATAATAGAAGTCAACCACATACATAGAGTTACTTTAGACACTGGTAGACCTTGTTTACCTTCAGCATAGGACAGGAAGAGCTGATCTGATTTTCTAATTTGTTTAGTCCTATGCAAGTAGAAACGTAATTGTCTATGAACATCCAACTGATGTAATTTATGTTCAGCTTTGTTGGAATAATTTGGGAAGAAGACCGGAAGATCAATGGACAGATTCAGATTACTCTCAGAATGTACCTTAGGAAGGAAGGAGGGATTAGTCCTGAGCAAAACTCTGTCATTATGGAAAACTAAATAAGGAGGGCGAACACAAAGGGCCTGGAGTTCAGAAACTCTTCTGCCTGAGGTAATTGCCACAAGAAAGAGGGTTTTCCAAGAAAGAAACTTTAAGGAACATGAAGCTGTGGGTTCAAAGGGGGGCAATATTAGGGAAGCTAAGATCAAATTAAGATCACTGAGGCAGGGGATCTCTTATAGGGAGCCTGAGCAAAGTAGCCCCTTTGAGAAAAGCTTTGCAAAGCTTATGGGACATGATACTAGTTTCAGATAGGCCTGTATGAAAATTTGAAATTGCGGCTAACTGAACTCTAATGGTGGCAGAAGAGGACCCAGCCTGAAAAAGTTCCACTAAGAAATCTAAAATGTGGTGGACCAGGGCTGAAAAGGGATCTATGTTTTTAGTCTCTGGCTAAGGTTGGAAGTGGAGCAACCAAGCAGTGAGGTTGAGAGATTGCAGGGATTGGTGCAGCCCGCCCGACTGATGATCAGGAGGTCTGGTACTGGGTCCAGAGTCCAGGGCTGCTCCAGGAGGTGATGATGCAGAAAAGGAAACCAAATTTGCCGAGGCCAGTAGGGGGCAATGAGGATCATCTTGCATCCCAGTGCGGTAGCTTTCTGTATTAGTTTGGGAATAAGGGGAAATGGAGGGAATACATAAAAAAGTCCCTGAGGCCAATCATGGATTAGAGCCATCTCTAGGAGGGTATCTGGGAAGAGGGAGGAGAGAAAAGAAACTGTCGCACTTGCTGTTGAGGGGGGTGGCAAAAAGGTCGCAGCAAGGCTGACCCCATTTGCAGAAGATTTGATCTGCCACTGTCTGATTGAGAGACCACTCGTGAGGCATGAGAATTGCTCTGCCCAGTCTGTCCGCTATAACGTTGGACTTCCCAGGGATGTGCGTTGCTATCAGAAACCGCTGGGAAGAGATTGCCCAGTGCCAGAGTCTGAGTGCTTCTCAACATAGGGGGTTGGACTTGGTTCTGCCCTGCTTGTTGATGTATCACACTACCGACATATTGTCTGTCTGAAATGCAATGGTCCCAGTGGGAAGAGAGTTCTGAAGAGTTTGCAATGTTAAAAGCACAGCTCTCATCTCCAAGACATTGATATGCAGATGGTACTCATGGGGTTGCCATGTGCCTTGGACTGTTCTGTCCTGAATGTGCCCCCCCACCCGATCAGGGAGGCCATCCATGGTCACCGTGGCTACTGGAGGAGGAAGAACAAATGGTCTGCCCTGGGGTACTGACGGGGAAACCATCCACCAAGCAAGCTGGTCTTTGCATGTCTGTGTAATCATAATCATGTGAGACATTGGAAGTTGTAGAAATGACCATTGGGTGAAAAGCAACCACTGAAGAATCCTCATATGAAAACGAGCCAGGGGGACTAGTATGATCGCTGCTGCCATGAGGCCCAATGTCTTTAGGACGAATCTGGCCTGAATTTTCTTGCATCCTATTAACACCTGTACATGTCGGCGAATATCTAATACTCTGTGTAACGGAAGTCTCGCTGACATGTCTTTTGTTCTTAAATTTGTGCCTATAAAGGTTACAGACTGACAAGGCGACAATGCAGACTTTTCAGAATTTATTATAGTACCTAGCTTGGAGCAAGTTTAGATGGTGTACTTCCTGACTCGTAGCAGCTGATGTCTGGTGGTAGCAGTAAGGAGCCAATCGTCTAGATAGGGAAACACCTGGAATCCTTGCCGTCTCAGGTGAGAGGTAACTACTGTCATACATTTGGTGAACACCCTGGGGGCTGTGGTGAGACCAAAGGGCAGAGCTCGGAACTGATAATGACTGGCTCCCAGCCGGAAGCTGAGGAATCTTCTGGAGCGCCTGTCCATTTTGATATGGTAGTACGCATCTTGAAGATCTATGGAGCACATCCAATTGTCCTGACCCAAAAAGAGTAGAATGGACTGAAGCGTGACCATCCAGAACTTCGTTCTTTGTACAGAACTGTTTAGTCTGCTGAGATCCAAAATGGGTCTCCAGTCCCCTGTCTTTTTTGGTACCAAAAAGAACCTTGAGTAAATTCCGGATTCTTGCTGGTCTGCTGGGACTCATTGGATGGCTCTTTTTTGTAGCAGTTTTGAGATCTCTTGGACTGCTTGTTCCCTTAGACTGGGTGGAACATCTGGAAGGGATTTGTTCGACCTTAAGGGGGTATGAACGAAGGGAATTCTGTAACCTCTGGATATGACAGACTGTACCCATCTATCTTGAGTTGTGTCTTGCCAGGCTTTTGGGTACAGTGATAATCTTCCCCCGACTGCCTCCGAAGGCGGGCAGCCCCTCAGGGATGCTGGAAGGGCTTGTCAGAGAAGGAATCTCTGCTGCCCTGATTTTGCGGGCCCCCTCTGTCTCGAGAGCGTCTATTGTTGTTCCCTCCTCTGCCCCTGGAGGGAAACTCACGTGTGTCAAGCACGGCTCCCTGGGGTTTCCGGAACTGCATTTTGCCATGTTTTTGACCTTTGGGGTATGGTCTAGAAGGAGTGGAAAAACGTACTCCCACAGCAGGGAGAGTCTTGCCTTCCTCCTCACACCTGGTAAGGGTTTCCTTCACCTGTGGTCCAAAAAGAGCAGAACCATCAAAAGGGGTATTGGTGAAAGACGCCTTAAAGGGGTCTGCAAAGTTACATAACCGCATCCAAGTGTGCCTTTTCAAGGCCACACCTGTGCCTGCGGCTCTACTCGCCCCATCGGCCGCATAAGAAATGAGCCGCATGGAGGAGTTCACTATCGAATTAAGAGTCACCAGCTGGGAGGTAATCTTATCCTGGGCCCCCGCAGCTGATGGATCTTGAAGGGTATCTCCTAGCTCCTTAAGGAGATCCCTTTGAAGGTGTGTAAAATGGCACAAATAGTTCAGTGACCACATGGAAAAGGTCGCTGAGGAAAACATCCACTTGCCGTATCTGTCCATCGTCCTAGACTCCTTATTAGGAGGGATGGACAAACGAAGAAGTCTCAGCCAACTCCTTTTTCGTGGCCGCTGCTACCACCATAGCATCAACAGGGACACCCTTTGTCAAAAATTGCTTGTCTTGTGGTGCTGTGATGAATTTCGTGGGCCTTTGGGGAGTTGGTTCCACTGTGTCTGGGGCTGACCATGCCTTTCGAGCCACCACTGTCATCAGTGGATCGAAAGGCGGAGACATCCAGGAGGTGGAGGGGCGAGAACCAAACGCATCCAGATATACCGACTCATTCTCAGAAGGGTTAAGGGTAGTCCAGTTCCCTCTCTGCCTAAGCATCTCAAGGATGTCTGAGAAGGAGACATCTTCAGAGGGGGACATCGGGGAACCCTACCGAATCCTCTAAGTCAGTATCCGAAGTGACATACTCAGGGGAGTCAACATGCGTCCTCTTACATTTCCTCTTTCGAGGGGGCTCCTCTGAATGATCAGGGAAGGCCTCGGAAGAGGAGGACGTGCCCACTGGGGCGACCTGGAGCGCTTGTTCTCCTCGCTTGGGGTCTGGAGGAGGGGCAGAGGCAGACGCAGGCACCATGAGGGGAGGAGCCGAAGAGGCTGATTGTGGAGCTGACTGAGGGGCCAGCACACTCCTCATGACCTCGAAGGCACCCCTTCCCGGCAGAGAAGAAGGCTTAGGCTCCGAAGAGACCGGAACCCTCCCCGGCACCGAGAGGGATGGCTCCAAGGCCGATGTAAGAGCCGAGCTCACCTGCGCCGAAGCTCCGAGAGGGAGAACGGGGTTGGACAAGGGTCCGATGCCACTCGCCCCACCCTTGGAACCGACAAGGGAGTCTCAGCGCCCAGATCCCTCCAAGGACGGCGCCATGGAAGTGATCGGAGCCGAAGGAACCGAAAGGGTAGGTATCGGTGCCGACGGTTCCACGATCTGAACCCCAACCAGCTCCGGCTCCGAACTCAAGGGGTGAGTCGAAGGAGGAACTACTGTAGAAACAGGCAGAGCCGAACCCTGAATAGGGCTGGATAGCATTTTAGCCAGGGCCTGCGATTTCAGAAGTCTGCTCACCACTCTCTCCAAGTCATGGTCAGACAGTCTCAAAGACCGAGAAGAGTGAGATCGGGGACTTCGCTCCGACTGTAACAGAGGCGACCCCGGAGCCGAGCGAATCAACTCTAGGGATGGGGACCTAGAACGCTTTCGGCTCCCTGAAGGTTCCGACACCAGGATCGGAGCCGACTGAGAGGCAGGTACTTCGGTTCCGGCCGGAACCTAAGTCGAAGCAGACGCCACACCCCACGATGGCTCCGAGCTGGGAGCCGACAGCTTCGATGGCTTGGAGGGTTTCCCTGGCTGAGTCTTAGCAGGTGACCCTTCAGGTTTTAGTAATCCTCTAAGGATTAACTTATTCCTACGCTCCTGCAAAGCTCTTGGACTAAAGGCGTGACACACCGAACAAGAGTCCTGCAGGTGTAGGACACCCAAGCAGTAGACACAAGAAGTGTGACCATCTGTCAGAGACATTTTCTGACAGCATGAGTCACACTTCTTGAATCCTGATACCTTAGTATCTTTGGACATCCTGTAAAAAGAAAAATCACAGGAAAAAAGGCCAACAGTAGGTAACAAGTATAAAGAATCATACACACAAAAAAAAAAACAGTTACAACATCTTAACAACACACACACACACACACACACACTATAACTTTTAGTTAAGTACTTACCATAACGGTAGATGTATGCGATCCATCTCACCTACATTAGTAACTGATGGGCTCAGAGCCGAGAAACGGCTCCGACTCAGCTGATAAACTAGCACGAAGTCTCTGATTGGCTGGGCCAACCCCTCTATCCCAGGATGCACCACACCCAAGCCCCCAGATCTTGTTTGCCCCACACAAACTCTCCCTCACCTGCCCTCAACTCACGCAGATACGTGATCCAGAGAGAAGAAATTAGACCTTCAGTGGAAACCCCAAAAGTGTTTCCTCCAAATCCTTCAGGTAGGGGGCAGGAGGGGGGGTATATACGAATGTAGGCGAGATGGATTGCATACATCTATCGTTATGGTAAGTACATACCTAAAAGATGTAGTGCGATCCTATCTCGCCTACATTAGTAACTGATGGGACCGCGTCCCTAGCACCTATATCCTGGGAGGCTCACTGGAAAAAACACTCCTGAGCACTGTGGAACCAAAAGACGCCCGACCTCTGGACATCAAGTCTAATATGTAATGAGAAACAAAGGTGTGTGGAGAAGACCAAGTGGCAGCAGCACAAATTTCATCCACAGACAGTCTGGAATGGAAAGCTGTTGAAGTTGCCATGGCCCTAGTAGAATGAGCTCTAACTGGGAATGGAAGGGACTTTCCTGTTGATGAATAAATGAAGGACACACAATCCCTGATCCATCTGGCGATCGTGGCTTTAGTGACTGGTTTGCCAATTTTGTTATCTGCAAAGGCAACAAATAGTTGATCTGATTTTCTGTCCTGCTGTGTCCTATCCAGATAGAAACGTCATTGTCTATGCACATCCAACTGGTGAAATCTGTATTCTGCATCGTTGGAAAAATTGGGAAAGAAGACTAGAAGCTCAATAGATTGTTGAAGGTGAAGAGCAGAAGAAACGTTAGGGAGAAAGGATGGATTTAATCTCAGGGATACTCTGTCCCTATGGAAAATGAGATAAGGAGGCTTGGCAGAAAGGGCTTGAAGTTCTGAAACCCTTCTGGCTGAAGTAATAGCTACCAAAAATGCGGTCTTCCATGGCAAGAATTTTTTCTCGCAAGTTGTTGCTGGTTTGAAAGGAGGGGACGTCAAGGCACAAAGGACCACATTCAAATCCCATGGCAAAACTGGATGCAATATAGGGGGACGAAGCAACCATGCTCCTTTAAGAAAGGCCTTACACAATTTGTGACTCATGAGTGAAGGATCAAAGGCAACATGGTAATTGGAAATTGCTGCTAATTGTACCTTTAGCGTAGCAACGGCGGAACCTTGGCTAAAAAGAGAAGCCAAAAAATCCAGAACTGCGGAAACAGGGGCTGTCAGGGGATCAAGGTTATGCCGCTGGGCCCAAATAGCAAATCTCTTCCATTTGCTAAAGTAAATACCCTTGGTAGAAGGCTTATGCCAAGAGGACAATATTCGTACCACCTCAGGCGAAAACGCCTGTTGCCTGACTAAGGTTGGAAGCGGAGCAGCCAAGCCGCCATTTTGAGAGTCCATAAGGACGGATGGGCCTACCCCGACTGATGAGTCAGGAGGTCCGGAATCGGATTCAGGATCCAGGGGCTGTCCACCGCATACTTCCGCAGGAATGGAAACCACACTTGACAGGGCCAGAATGGGGCTATCAGGATTATGGTGCTTCCCAGACGGATCGCCTTCTGAATCAGTCTGTGCAGTAGAGGAAGTGGGGGGAAGGCATAGAGTAGACTGGAGGGCCATTTGTGGACCAGCGCATCCCTGGGTTCTTCCCCTTGAGCAGGGATCAAGGAGAAATAGTTGTCGCACTTCGCATTCAGCGGACTGGCGAATAGGTCGCAGCAAGGCAACCCCCACCGGACGAAGATCCCATCCGCCACTTGATCGTTCAGGGACCATTCGTGGGGCATCAGGATGTCCCTGCTCAACCTGTCGGCTATAACATTGGATTTCCCGGGAATGTGAGTTGCCACTAGAAACCTCTGGGAAGCAATCGCCCATTCCCACACTCTCATGGCTTCTCTGCAAAGGGGGTAAGAAGACCTGGTCACTCCCTGTTTGTTGAGGTACCAAACCACTGACATATTGTCTGAAAGAATCGCAATCGTCCCCAGTGGGAGAGAGCTGTGTAGTGCCTGCAACGCTAGAAGCACCGCTCTCATTTCCAGGACATTGATATGTAGACGAGTCTCATGATCTTGCCGAGTGCCTTGGACAGTCCTGCCCAGATAATGCCCCCTCCCCTCACCCTATCTGAGAGGCATCCGTGGTCACCGTGGCCACGGGGAATGGAGGGTAGAAGGATTTGCCCAGGTTCAGGTTGGAGGAGAGAAGCCAACAGTGAAGATCCCGCCGGCACGAGTCTGTGATAATTATCGTGTGGGACAACGGAAGTTCCTGGAAGGACCATTGGCTCGATAGGAGCCACTGTAGAATCCGCATGTGCAGTCTTGCCAGCGGAACTAATAGAATACAGGCCGCCATGGATCCTAAGAGTTGAGGGACTAACCTGGCCGGAGCTTTCCGACGGGGCAATAGGTCCTTGACTTGGTTCTGTAAAATCCTTATCCTTTCTGTTGGAAGGAAGGCTCGCATTTTTATAGAGTCTAGCTCTGCGCCTATAAAGGCAACACACTGTGATGGCAGCAATACAGACTTTTCCAGTTGAATGTTATGCCTAGCAATTGACCCAATTCGATGGTAGTAGTCAGAGCATGAGTGAGTAGATGCTTGGTGGGAGCAGTGAGGAGCCAGTCGTCTAGATACGGAAACACCTGGAATCCAAGACGCCTCAGGTGAGCCGTTACCACTGCCAGGCACTTGGTAAACACCCTGGGGGCTGTGGTGAGACCAAAGGGCAGGGCTCGAAACTGGTAGTGACTGGTTCCCAGGTGGAAGCATAAATGAGTCCTGGACGCCATGTCTATCTTGATGTGATAACCCAGATTCATAACCCAGAGGCTCCCTGCGCTCTGGAATAGAATTCCAATTCATGTTAGGCAGAGCACCTCACTGACTCTCTTCAAGAAGAATCTTGATGAGTGGATGGGGGATCGTAGGTTTGTCCCGGGGATTACTTCCGTGTCACTATTAGACAGAGGCACAGTAAACTAAACTTTAAAAAGGGCACAGTATACTCAAATCAAGGGGTGGTGTAAGCCAAACACAATCGGGCTAGGCTTATAAATGCCCCAGGGCAGATAGCCTAGTATGAACCTATGATATTAGGAGTCCTTAAGATCGATGGAGCACATCCAAACTCCTCCTTCCAGCAATGGAAAAATGGATTGTAGCGTGACCATCCGGAACTTGGACTTCTTTACGAAGCGGTTGAGACGGCTGAGATCCAGGATAGGTCTCAAGTCCCCTGTTCTTTTTGGCACCAAAAATAATCTTGAGTAAGTTCCTAATCTGGCCTGGCCTTCGGGGACTGGCTGGATGACTCCTTTTTCCAGCAGCTTTACCACTTCTGTAGCTGCTTGAATCCTTTGACCGGGTGGAATGTTCGGGATTTTCCTGGGGGGGGGGGTGAATAAACGGGATGGTGTAACCTCCAGTGATGATCCGGAGCACCCACTGATCCTGAGTGATGGACTCCCAGGCTTTCAGGTGCTCCGAAAATCAACCCCCGACTGGCTTCGGAGACACACAGTCAGGCAGTCCCTCAGGGACGTTGGAAGGATGAGCCGCAAAAGGATTCGCAGCCTCCTGTGTTGCGGGGGCCTCCGCCGCCTCTAGGGCGACGTCTTCCAGAATAATTCCCACCTCCCCTGCCTCTGGTGAGGGGCTCACCTTGATGAGCCGGGAAAGAGCTTTGCGATTCCTTGAACCATATCTTTCCTCCCCTCTGAGCCTTGGGATAAGGTCTTGTGGAAGCGAAAAACGGGCCCCGACGGCAGACAAGGTCTTGCCCTCCTGCTTGCATCTAATGAGGGTGTCCTTCACCTTGGGTCCAAAGAGGGAGAACCCATCAAAGGGGGCGTCTGTGAAAGAAGACTTGAACGCCTCCGCAAAGTGACACAAGTGCATCCAAGCCTGCCTCCTTAGGGCTACGCCCGAACTCGCTGCTCTACCCGCCCCCTCTGCCGCATATATAATGAGCCTCATGGACGAGTTAATGACGGACGACAGGGTCGACAGCTGGGTGTTGACAGACTGAGCCAACGCCTCAGGCACATGTCCCGACAGGGTATCTCTCAACTCCTTCACGAGATCCCTTTCTAGTCTTGTGAAATGGCACAAATAATTCAGTGACCACAGGGTAAAGGTCGCTGAAGATAGGGTACGCTTCCCGTACCTATCCATGCTCCTAGATTCCTTGTTAGGCGGATGGATAGACGTCGAAGCCTCTGCCACATCCTGTTGAGTGGCAGATGCCACCACCATAGCATCTACTGGAACTCCCTTAGTGAGAAACTGCTTATCGGGGCGTGCAGACAAGAATTTATTGGGGCGAGTGGGGACAGGCTCCACAGAGTCAGGGTGTTCCCAGACCCTTCAACAAATAATGCCCAGTAACTCGTCGAAGGGTGGAGATACCCAGGAGGTGGAGGGCTGGGCTCCGAAAGCCTTGAGGAACACCGACTCTTCCACGGAAGGGGTCTTGGAAGGCCAGTTGCCCTTCTGTCTCAAGATCTCTAGTATGTCCGAGAACGAGACATCGTCAGAGGACGACTTAGGGGATCCTTCCGCATCATCCAGATCGGTGTCTGAGGTGATGGACTCATCTGGGGAGTCCACGTGCTTCCTCTTACAAATCTTTTTCCTAGGGGTCTCCTCAGGCAAGGACTCTGACGGCCCCTCAGAAACTGGGGGACCACAGAAGGAGGTATCCTCAGGCCTGGGAGCCCCACTGTCCGAGGACAGGGGTGCAACAGAGGCTCCAGTTGTTGCCAGGGAAGGAGCTACAGATTCCGAAGAAGTAACTAGGGGCTTTGCCAGTGCACTCCTCATGGCCTTGAGGGCGGGTCCACCAAAGTCTGCTGAAAGACCCACCTCCAAGGCCCTGACCATAGTCGGGGCTCCCCTCGCCGAAGCACCAAGAGGGAGACTCTGATCCAAAACCAGAGGCCCCGATGACTCCCAGTCAGGCCCGACCGAAGAGCCACGAGTACCCGGACCTGTCGAAAGTATCGAGAAGGTCGGAGCAGAAGTTGGTGCCAACAGGCAAGCAGTGGGTCTTGGAACCGACCCGACAACTTCCCCAGCTCCTGTAAACTCTGGCTCCGATGACCCTAAGGTTGTCGAAGGAGGAAGCAATGATACAGGCAAGGCTGGCTCCGTAGCCGACTGGGCTGGAGCCGACAGCAATTTGGAAAAGACCGGTGACTGTAGGAGCCTCTGGACGACCCTGTCTATATCCGAATCAGAGAGCCTAGAGGATTTGGAGGAAACCGAAGGGGCTCGACAAACTGTCTCCATAGGCTCCAAAATCACCGTAGGAGTTCTGCTCCGAATCGGCTTCAACAGCATCGGAGCCAAGGCAGACTCAAGAAACACCGAAACTTCCTTCGGAGCCGATGAAGTAGAAGCCGAAGAAACCAATCCCGGAGCCGACCCTCTGTCTATCGGCTCCAAAGCCATAGGAGCCGAGGGGAGAAATCCCAATTCCAAACCCCTTTCCATTGGCTCCGAAGCCCGTGAAACCGAGGAAGGGGAAGCAGAACTTGGTCTCTCATCTGTCAGCTCCGAGGGCAATGGCGCTGAAGATGAAGACATAGATTTTCCTCTTTTGGCCGGCGGATCCGACGGACTGGTTGGAGCAGACGACCTCTTCTTCTTACCACGAGGCTCTGAGGATAGAAGAAAATCTTCAAAGGAAGGTCTGATTAATCCTCTTAAAATCAGTTTATTTTTTCTCTCCTGGAGGACCCTCGAGGAGAAGGCATGGCAAACACTGCAAGACTATTGCAAGTGCTTGGCCCCTAGACAGTAAACACAGATGTCATGGCCATCTGTGATGGACATTTTGTATCCGCATTTGGTACATTTCTTGAAGCCAGAAGGCTTATGTTCTTTCCCAGACATTCTCACAAAACACACACAGAAGGAGGAAAGGAATGTGGGTAGCTCTAAGTTAAACACTCTAAAGGCAGGGCTAAGGTCCTCCAAGTTAAACAGACCTAGCCCACCAAACACCTGGAATTTACCACAGAAAACAAACTTTAACCTAAAACAATCAATATACAGTCAGACAACAAGATAGCTATGAAAATAGCTGTTTTTGGTTAATTCTTAAGAAAAAACCCACCAAAAGCCAAAATTTTGACTAAAAAAATAGGGTACTTAGCCACAGCCAACTCAAGACCACGTCTTATCTCTAGAAGCGGCAAATGAGATCAGGGGGCTTGGGTGTGGTGCATCCTGGGATAGAGGGGTTGGCCCAGCCAATCAGAGACTTTGTGCTAGTTTATCGGCCGAGTCGGCGCCGTTTCTCGGCTCCGAGCCCATCAGTTACTAATGTAGGTGAGATAGGATCGCACTACATCTGTAAAATATATATATATATATATATATATATATATATATATATGTATATATATATATATATATATATATATATATATATATGTATATATATATATATATATATGTATATATATGTATATATGTATATATATGTATATATATGTATATATATATATATATATATATATATATATATATATATATATAGATATATATACTATAAAAAGTAAAGTACTACAACTATTTCTACCTGACAACACTACAAAAGGTATTTTAGAGGACAAGGGTTAGCCTCTAACTAAAAAGGCTACCTTGAAGAGAGAAAAAGAGGGGGGGAACTCTCTAAAAGAGGGGGGGAACTCTCTAAGTAAAAATGAGCTTTCTAAGGGGATGGGATAGATCTAAAACTACACAGAGACAAAAAGTACTAAACTACTATAATAAGAACTAAACGCTAACTATTTATATGAAAAATTTTTATATAAAACCTATCAAAAGACAAAAATATGACCTGAGCCAGTAAAAGCAACCTCGTAGCAGAAGCGGCAAATGAGATCTGGGGATCTAGTGCCAGGCATTGTGGGATATGGTGAGGCCTTGAGCCAGTAAATAGCTCTCGAGCTTTAGAAGATGGCCGAGTCGGAGCTGAGGATCGGCTCTGAACCCAACCAGCAAGAATGAAGACGACATAGACAACTTAACATAAAATGATTCCTATCATACCTTGCCTATGCCTGGAGTTCCTATGGTGGGCAGAGGCCTGCCACCAAAACAAGGGATTGCCATTCACATTACCCCCTGCCACCCAAACCCTAACTACAGATGCATCAGACTATGCATGGGGGGCTCACCTGGCACTGAAGTGCATTCAAGGCAAATGGAACCCAGATCAAATGCACCTACATATCTATCAAAAAGAAATGTTAGCTGTACAGAATGCTCTGACAGCCTTCAATGACTACATTCATCCAGGACAACAAATGGTAAAGACGGTCAACACCACAGTTATGTGGTACATAAACAAGCAGGGGGGGTACACATTTCTACCCCCTCTGCAGACTAGCCATGGCATTGCGGAACATGGCCTTGAGCTACCAAGTGCAACTACAAGCTCAATTCCTGCCAGGAAAACTGAATACACTGGCAGATGGACTAAGCAGAAATCTCATGGACCCACACGAGTGGAAACTAGAACCATGGATTTTCAACATGTTGACAAGCAAATGGGGGAGCCCAGACATAGATCTATTTGCCTCCCCCCAGAACTACCAGTTGGACAAATTTTGCACAAGGACTTCTCACAAAAAAGCCTGGAAAGTGGATGCTCTGTCCTTCAGCTGGAAAAAACTATCAATCTATGCCTTTCCCCCTCTGCCTCTGCTCTCCAAAGTTCTGCTAAAAGTCAAACAGGACAAACCAAAAATGACTTTGATTGCTCCAGACTGGCCCCACCAACACTGGTACCCAACTCCTGCGTAGTGTGTCACAAATATCTCCATGGCACCTGCCTCAGACACCTTCCTTGCTGTCTCAGCAGGAGAACCAAATTCTGCACCCTCAGCTCCCAACACTGAACCTTGCAGCTTGGCTAATCACTTAAATTCACCCTTAGCATCTCTCAGCAAACCTGTGATGGATGTCATCTTGGAGGCGAGAAGACCTAGTACGAGAAAATCTTATGCTGACAAATGGAAAAGATTCTGTGCCTGGAACCAATCTTTAGGAATGAGCACAGCAGCACCCAATTTACCTCAGATTTTGCAATACTTAACTGAGATGCTTCACAAGGGCCTGTCTTTTTCCTCTATTAAAATCCACACTTCAGCTATTTCAGCTCACTATAACACAGAACCACCCCTCTTTTCTCATCCACTGCTCAAGCAGTATCTCAGAGGGGCAAAGAACTTGAGACCACCCAGGAGATCTCCTACCCCTGCCTGGGACCTTAACTTTGTTTTGGAAAAGCTCACTTTACCTCCTTTCGAGCCAGCTGCTACTGCAGACTTAAAATTTCTTTCTTGGAAAACAGCCTTCCTATTAGCAATCACTTCAGCTAGAAGGATATCTGAATTACAGGCCCTTATGGCAGTGGAGCCTTTCTTCATCTTTCATGCGGACAGGGTATCTCTGAGGACCAATCCATCCTTCATGCCCAAGGTGGTTTCCAGTGTGGCTCTTAACCAATCCATTAATTTCCCAACCTTCTACCCCAATCCACAGAACAAAGGGGAACGGATTCTGCATTCCTTGGACGTGCACAGACAACTTAGATTCTACTTGGACAGAGCTAAATTTCGAAGAAAATCTGAACAATTGCTAGTGGCATTTGCTGCTGGGGAAGGCTATTTTGAAACAAACCATTTCTAAATGGATAAGCCATTGCATTCATTTCTTCTATAAGCACCATGGCAAACCTATCCCCACAGGGGATCAGATCTCATTCCACCAGGGCTGCATCTATTTCTGCAGCCTTTCTCAGAGGTGTTCCTACCAGGGATAATCTAGAAGCTGCTACCTGGAGTTCAGTGCATACTTTCACCAAGCATTATTATTTACCAATTTTCTCTAAATCCAGAGCTGGCTTTGCCACTGCTGTCTTGCAGGGCCTTATAGCTGGTCCTAATACTGTATAAACCCATCCTCCCAACCATAGCTTTGGGAATCTACCCAAATGTAATGACTGCAACACTGAAAAACAAAGAACATAGTACAGTTGTGTACACTTACCATAAATGTAGATGTTCGAGTGTATTCACTGTTGCAGTCCTGGTTACTCTCCCTCCAGCCCCCTGTTTTTCTCTTACTATACCTCTACTTTCTTTTCTATGCTTAAAAGCCTTTTTGGTGTATTTGCTTTTCGTTGGAGGTATATTTTTGTGTTTTTAATTTTATTTGCTCCCCATCTGGGGGGCACCCAACATCTGGGGCAAGAAAAACTGATGTAATGGCGTCAGCTGCATGTTTTATACCCCTGACAACCTGACGTCATGGAAGAAGGAACAGCAACTGATGCAGGACCCAGAACTTTGTTAATCAGGCCGACTGAGGGCAACCTGCCAGCAGATTACCCAAATGTAATGACTGCAACAGTGAATACACTCGAACATCTACATTTATGGTAAGTGTACACAACTGTACTTTGCTACCTTCTCTTTTTACAATTATTTTAACCTTTCACGTGCTTTCCTTTACCATGCCTGTGGTAACAGGGTTATTTTTTTGGTAGATTCCGAAGCATTTTGCAAATGGAAAATAAAACATACTTCAGAGACTACACAGTCTTTCATTTTTCCTCCAGTTGTTTAAACACAGGTAGAGAGTTGGGTCCAAAGAGCAAATCCTCATTCAAGGGGGCATTTTGGAGGAGTAACCTCACATATTTGGCTACGGAGTGGGTTTTCTGTCAAAAATGCCTCCTAATAACAGATAATGTAGTAGCAGCCTTTGATGCTGCACCCACAGAATCTAATCCATATTTTATGACATTATCTCCTCATGTTCTCAGCAGTCAGGAACAGACTTGCGATTTGTCTTCAAAATGTCATTAGTAACTCTCTCACAATTTCCTTATTGTTGCTTTAAAACCTAACCCTAATACTTTATCGTAAGGTACTGACTGTTCAGGTCTCTCAAGGTAAGGGTTGCTCCTGAGATGATTTTCTGCCTAAACCAGTCAAAGTCTGTTTTCTAGTCACTGTGAAGTTTAACTCTGTAACTCTCAACTGCTTTGCTCAAGAATCAGAGATAAAGCCATAAATAAAGGGAAAAAAAGCTCAAACTCAGATAATTATAACAATTATTCTAATCCACTAAAAAGCTGATAGAACAATAGATTTTGCAACAACGTGTATTTCCTGAAGAAGAACTGCGAAACTCTGAATTCCGGCATTACTGATTGACTATAATCTTCAGTGATTTAACAGAAAATCAAAAAAGTTACATTAGAGCAGGGAAAACATATGGAGGAAAGTCAGAGACATTTGAGAGCTATACAGGAAAGAGCATTACACCATGGGGCCAGTCTAGCTCCCATGGCAGTATCCAGGGACACTGGCTCCAGAGATGCTACTTCAAAACATCTAATAGGGCTTTCTACACAGGCAAGAGACCTGAAAAGCATATTGGTTTGTGAGTTTCTCCCTCTGCTTCTCTTTCTGGGTATACTACTTCTCTATTTCTACACTATATTCTTATTTTTCCATGTAATGGAAGTTTACAGGTCCCTGCTGCTTCATCTCTGCAGTCAAGGTGGACCATCCCCATAAATCACTTTTAATCCTGGTATGCCTGCAGGGTGAGTTTTCTCCGAATAGTTTTGTGACTAAATTTTGTGCATGCCTAACAGTTTAGGCTACTGTGTTCCAACCCTAGACAATATAAGCAAAGGTCTAGTAGTCCTTGGGGGAAAATCTGTCCCTCCACCCAACACCTGCATGCTTGCACTGAGCGGGGGGACTCCATACAGCCAGTGGTATATCAAAATGCTGACCAATTATAGTATTACTATCACAGTGCAGCAAGCAAAAGTGCACAAAATGTCACTAATACGGTATTTATCTATTCAGTCCAATGTTTGGCCTAGGAGGATGCTGAACTATAAAACACTTTCTTGGTACTATGCACATGTATGTCCATGGCAAGAAAAAATCTGAAGGTGGCATGGGTAGCTGCTCTCTTTATACCAGGATGTAGTAACACCCCATGGAAGGTATCCGCCCAGTATCAAAGGAGAAAGGAGACTAGGCTATAAATGTTGGTCAGACATCAGACCTAGCTTGCAGCAGAGATTTCACACTGGTGACTGCAACAGTGATATACATGAACAATGACAATCCTGACCTGTTGACAAAGTACTCCTGCCTAATCTCTTGCTACAATCTCATCTCCAAGCCAAGCATGGCTGATAGATACCATATCACTACTGCCTAGACAGCCTCTGTAAAACTCATACTTGATGAATTACTGGAAAGCACAGATAATAATTTACTGGTTTACTATGCAAGAATCAAAAGCCAGAAAGTGGTATTTTTGGAAATATTTTTGAATAATTTAGGGTAAATTAAAGATTAAATGAACTGCAGCTAAAATGGTTAAAACTCATTAATGGATGCAAAAAATACAGCAATATGATACTGGTGCAACTATTATTGTAAGACAGAAGCATAACAGATAGGGTGAGCAAAATCTCAGCTATGAAAAACAGTACTGCACCTTGAAAGCATGTTAAAGAACTGCAGTGCCATTGATTCCATGGCAGTGGTGACTATGTAGTCAGAACAATGGTCTTCTTGGAGTGTAAGGATACAGTCCTTAGACAGATCACACTCGAGGTTTCATCCACCCTGCCACATAAAATATTGTGTGGAAGGGTTATAAATATATACTGTTTTTTGAATATATAGCAGACTGTGTGCTATTTTGTTGACTCTATCATCAGGTATGTAAGAAGGGATGCTTGGATGTGGGCACCATATGTGAAATTAATCAGGGGAAATTATTGTGTTATTCAGTGTGTTTAAAACTGGAACAGCTATCTCAGCAAAGCCAGATTTTAGCTATCCAATTTTACAGAGATTAACTACAGCTATAGTGAAACAACAAACACGTTTTTCCAATTTAAACAGTTCAAAAGATTAATACTAAATCAGGGTAATGCCATCTAGTAGTTTGCTTGTTAACCTGGGAAAACTATAAATGCAATCTTATTCAAATTAAAGTTTTTTTTAAATGAAATAAATGTATATTGACTTTCCTACCCATCTTCGAGACCATCATGAAAGTCACCAGAATAATTGCATCCATCAGGCCATTTCATGGTGCCCCTGAAATACAGAAAAAAAGAGCAGTTATTGTTTACAAAATCATAGGAGTTCTTGCATATATTTTAAAAAGTCTATGACAGCTATAACTCACAATAGAGAAAAATAAAACTGATTGCTCAAGAAAACAGACTTCAAAAATCTCCCAATAAAAACTGCTGCCAGTGTTGTTTCAAGTGTACTGTCACACTCAGTGTCTTACCTTTTTTGCACTACCCAACATGGTACAAAAATCACAAATTAGTAATTCCACCCATCTATCTCCTCTTCATTTGAAGCAGCCGTCATAAAATTTGTTTTCCCCATGCTGATGCCACTGAGATGATCTTTAACCCCAGTGACACCAACTCAGGGAAAATGTGAAATGCATTTATAGTCTACTTATTTATCCAGTTTGGTAACTGAGGTACAGCACTGATCCAAATGGATCTATTTCTGTTTTAGCCTAGGCACACATAAATGACAGTAGACAAAGCATCTTAACAAGAAGTATTATGAACATGAACAAAATGTTGTGTGAGGATAGCAACAAATCAATAACAACAAAGTACACAGATAAGGGACAATAAGAAGGTATAGTTAAAATAAGGAGGGCGGAGGAAAACGAGGGAAGCATCGAATGGACAGAGCACAAACTGTAAAAGATAGCAAAAGTAAGGTACAGGCACACAGAAGTTAATGTACAATATATACAATGTGGAAGAGATGTCACATGTTAGTGTAGGGAAATTATGTGAAGAAGACAAAGGTGCCTGACTGGTGAAGGAGAGAGTGAAGGGCTAGGTGATTTGTCCAGAGGGAAAGCATTTGCAAACTGACTTGGACCTGGGATGATCTTTAAGCTGATCACAGAATAATGGGTATGAGATGAGGAATTTAAGATCAATAGGGAGGGATTTCCACAGTTTGGGACCTAGAATGAAGATGGCATGGTTAGTGTAATGAAGTCTAGTTCTGGGACATTGAAGAAGTGGACCACAGAGGTTAAGACATCTTGGACTGTAACGAGAAGAGGGGCCGTCTGAATAGGGTAGAGACAAGGGACAGACAGGAGTATTGTTTTCTGGAGCTTGTAGAGTTGGGATCCAGGAAAGAAGGTGGAACACTGTTGGACGGGTGCAGTGACTATTACGTGGGATACAATGATGCTCATTTTTAGTGGAGAGGGTAGTGAAATGGCATATTTGCTTATGGTTTGGATGTTGCAAGAGTTTTTCTTGGATGTTGCTGCAACAAGTGGAGGCCATATTCAAGCTGTGCTAGTAGAACGCCATTGTCTGTGACATTTCTGGTGGTCTGGAGAGTAAGGGGGAAATTTTATACAACCTAAATAGGAAGGAATGTTTCCCCTTCCATATTTGTTCTAGGTGAAGGTGAAAGTTCAGTGAGGGATGAAGCCGCAAACCAAGGTATCTGAAGGAGATAACTTGATCAACGGGGTTGGCAAGATAAGAGATCGAGAGTTACAATGCTGTTAAGGGGAGGCATCAAACAGCATTGTTTTAGTTTTGGAAGTGTTCAAAATTAGCCTTTTGTTATTAAGCCATTTAATAAGGAAAGGAAGTAAATTTGTAGTTGTTGCTTTATGGCAGAGGAGGTTTGGTTTGACTAAAATAAAACCATGTCACCAGCATAAAAAGTAAGAGAGGGAGGTCAAGTGGTAGTTTATTAATGAAAACACAAAAAAGGAGGAGAGCCAGAATGGCACCCTGAGAGACTCCATTAAGGAGAGAAGAGGAAGCAGAGATGGTGTTTTGAAAGTGAACAGAGCAGTATAGATTGTAAAGATAATTTTTAAACCAGGGAGCTGCATCTAGACTAATTCCAATTTCACTTAGGTGATTAAAAAGAATGGTATTGTCAACCATTTCAAAGGCTCTGGTCAGATAAATAGATGGGGCCAGTGAGGTGGCCTTTGTCTATAACCAGGAAGATGTTATTAGTAAGTGTCAATAGTGCAGTGGAAGTACTCCTACCAGCTCAAAAGCCATCCTACCTTGAAGACAAAAGATGATATTGGAAAATGTAATGGGTGAGTTGATTGTAAGCTAATTTTGTAAGGATTTTACCAATATGGGAAGAATAGACATGGGGTGGAATGGATTATTTTTTTGGGGGGATGGGTTTAACAATGGCTGTTTCCCAGACATCAAGCATGAAGGGTCAGATGCTGGCGTCCTCTCCTGCCCAGTTGGTGAATCTGGGAATTCTGAGGCAATGTTACAATTGCCTCATGTACACGGACAACGAAGGGTCAGATGCTGGCGTCCTCTCCTGCCCAGTTGGTGAATCTGGGAATTCTGAGGCAATGTTACAATTGCCTCATGTACACGGACAACCCTCTCCTCCTCCCACATAACACTAACACTTGCGAGAGATGCAGCTATTTAGCCAAACTGGAGGCTGAGCTCTCTCAACTCAGGACTGGCAAGACCAGGCAGGAGGAGAAGGCAACTACACACACCAAAATACAAGTCTCACATAACTCAACCACACCACTGAATCAAACACATAAACACACTAAGACATACTCGGAGGCTCTGAGTAAAAATTTACCTAAACAGCAAAGGCCTCCAAAGCAGACACCCAAGCAACTGCAAACTCAAGACACCACACAAACAACACATAAAAAACAAAATCAGTGTGCAAAGGAGTCACTGCCCTTAAGGCCAAATACAACACCAAACATACTTGTCATAGGTGACTCCATAGTCAGACACACTGACGTCCCACTCACCAGGCTGAACAAGGAGAAGGTTACGGTAAGCTGCCTATCGGGCGCTAGAATCCGCCACATAACACAAGCACTCAGGTCACTCCACGGCAAGTACAAGTATGACACAATCATTGTCCATACTGGTGTGAACGACCCGAGACGTACCTCCCTGGACTACATGAAAAGAGACATAGAGGAGCTCTCTGATTATGTAGCCCAGGCAGGTATGACCCTGACCCTGAGCAGTATCCTTCCTTTACCACGAATGATGCCACAATATAGTGACAAGATGATCAGCTTTAACAATTGGCTTAATTTCTGGTGTCATTCAAAGGGGATCCAGTGTCTGTCTGCTTGGGATGACATGCTTGACAAGCCACGCTGCTTCGCAAGGGACGGCTTGCACCTGTCACCCCTGGGATTCCAGATATTGGCTAAGGCTCTTGCCACCCCCATAGTGCCTTTTTTAGGCAAGGCTCAAATTCTAAACCTACCACCCTAGAAAACAAAAACGGGAAGAAACTAAGGGTAATGCTGCTCAATGCCAGAAGTCTAAATCTCAAAATGCACGCACTCGAGGCCCTTCTCAGTATGGAGAACATCAATGTCTGTGCTGTGACTGAAACCTGGTTCAAGGCTCCTGACAGCACCCCGGCACTATCAGGTTTTACCTCATATCATGCGTTCCGGCCCCAAAACCCGGACCATACCACAAAAGGAGGGGGTGTATCCATATTCATCAAGGATACCCACACCTCCAGGTTGGTGGCTACGCACGAAGCATCGGAAACCATCCAGGTCCAATTAACCATAGGCAAAACTGCTCTACAATTTGTAGCATGCTACAGGCCACCCTCTCAAACTCAGGAAACCCACACAGCCTTCCTGAAGACACTGGAGGGTATAAATGTATCACCAAACACCATCATATTGGGTGACTTCAACTACCCGAATATAGACTGGGAACATTACTCAAGCCCCAACTTTCTAGCCCAAAGGTTCCTGGAGTTCATAAATTCAAATGCCATGGAACAACTAGTCACCGTCCCCACAAGAGGAGAAAATATACTAGATCTCATCATCACAAACATGGGGACAAAATCCTCCACACCGGAAGTATATCCCTCTTTGGTGAGATCAGATCATAAACTAATCTCACTAGAAATCCACATCCCGCCCCCACCCCAAACAAAAGACCACAGTGAAGAACTTCTCTAAAGCAAACTTCACACTACTCAAGACAGGTGTGGTATCCTTCAAGGCCCCCGAGCCAATGGAAACCACAACCCAATCTGCGGAAGCCCTTACAAATGCCTTCTATGAACACCTTCAGGTCTGCATGGATCAGGCAATCCCAAATAAAACCAAGACTCTTTCCACCAAGGGCAAACGTCCAGTCTGGTGGACCCCAGCCATAAACAAACTTTACAATAAGAGGAGAAAGCTATTACATGATAGAGCAAAATCCCAAAAAGGGAAGGCATCTTTGATCAGTACTAGCAAGAAACTACGATCCCTCATAAAATCATCCAAGGCCAACTTTGAGAAAAAAAATTGCCATAGATTCAAAAGACAATCATAAGGCCTTCTTCAGCTATGTCAGAAACCTGGGTGGAAACTCCCAGATATGCTCAGAATTAGTCCAAAATGATACAAAAATCACTGAACCCACAGACATTGCCAACATATTGGCAGACAGGTTCAGCGCAAACTTCATCCCCCTCTCCCCCCCAAAAGGAGAGATAACTATCTCAACAGAGTGTAGCCTCCCAGACATCTCAAATGCGCAGGTGAAAGCTGCTCTCTCTAAAGCTAAAAACACAGCATCAATGGGACCGGATGGTGTCCCCGGCTGTGTGCTACATGAACTCAATGAAGAACTAAACCCGCACATAAGGCAGCTGTTTAATCTTAGCCTTACCACAGGACATGTGCCCAAGGAGTGGCGTACAGCAACTGTGGTCCCACTCCACAAAGGCGGTGCCTCTACGGACCCTGGAAATTACCGCCCCATAAGCTTAACAAGCCTGGTCTGCAAAGCTATGGACAGGATCATAATGGAACTCATAAACAAGGACATAGGGGACTTGCAGACCTTGGACCCATTTGGCTTTGTCAAGGGCAGATCTTGCCTTTTGAAATTGGTCGACTTCTTCGAAACAGTTACCAAGGCCATTGATGAGGGAAAGGCAGTCCATACAGCCTACCTTGACCTTGCAAAAGCTTTCGACACAATACCCCACTCGGGTATCATAGAGAAACTTACCAGCTTAAATGTAAACCCATATGTCACAAGATGGGTTGCAAACTGGCTAAAGGACAGAACCCACAGGGTTAGAGTTGCTGGAGCCATGTCAGACTCCAAGCCGGTTACAAGTGGTGTCCCACAGGGCTCAGTCCTTGGCCCCCTATTGTTCGGCATCTACTTCTCAGAAGTACAGGCAAACATAGGAGGACTATGGCTGACAAAGTTTGCGGATGACTGCAAACTGGGTGCCATAGTGGATAGTACATCGGACACAGACATCCTTCAGAGGGTCTCACGGAAACTGATAGCTGGTGCCAGAGCCATGGCCTGAAGTTAAACGCAAAAAGTGTATAGTCATACCCTTCGGGAAAAACAAGGTAACCCCAAGCTACCATATAGATGGCAACCCACTAAGCACAGAAGAGGTTATCAGGGACCTGGGTACCCAGGTTGACAGTGGCCTCTCGTTTGACACTCACGTTGCTAAAATGGTTCGAAAGACCTTCTACATTGCCCATCTGATCATGAAGGGATTCACATCCAGATCAAGTGAGGTCATTGTTCCCCTGTACTCTTCACTTATCAGACCAATGATCGAGTACAATGCCCCATTCGGGATGTATCTCACCCGACACCTGCAGCAATTGGAGAGACCCCAAAAGTTCCTCACCAAAAGGATAAAGGGACTCCAAAACCTGTCATATACTGCCAGACTGAAGAAACTCCAACTCTATTCAGTTGCATACCGTCTGCTCAGAGGTGACCTGTGCCTGACATACAAGGCCATGACCAACCTGGAATTAATGGACATGCTCCACCTCAAAAAATCCAAATCCACCAGAACCACTAGAGCAAGTGACTTAAACCTTAGCACGGATATAAATAGGATGTGCTGGAGGGATAGATTTATCACCCAGAGACTCCCCATGCTGTGGAATAAAATCCCGGTCCATGTGAGGCAGAGCACCTCACTGGCTCTGTTCAAGAGAAATCTTGACCGGTGGATGGGAGATCGTAGGTTTACCCCAGGAATCATCTCTGTGTCACTGCTGGACAGAGGCACAACAAACTAATGGGCACATTATTTCTAACATAAGGGGTGGCGTAAGCCACATAACTTTGGGCTAGGCTTATAAATGCCTTAGGGCAGATAGCCTAGTATAAACCTATGAACCTATAACATTTTGAGTTATGCAGAGATTATAAATGTGAAAGGGGGGTGGGGCACTATGATGTTCTTATGCAAATGAGAACAACGGGAGAAGACCGTCATGATCAGCAAGTGAGCCAGCTTTTAGTTCTTAAAGTAATGGTACTGTGTGTGTTTAGCTTCTGCTGCTTCAAAATGGAAAGTGTGAATATAGGGGAAGGAGAGAGGTTAGAGTGAGAGGAGGGGTTATTAATAGAATCAGGGATGGGAACTGTACTGAAGTGGAGGCTGAAATTAGTACGGACTATCAGGCGGTTGACTTCTGCCCAGAATGTTTTAGGTGAGTTAAGAAGGGATGACTGATGCTTTTTTTTAAAATTTGACTTTTATGTCGCCTGATTGCCTGTTTAGCTAGATTTCTTAGTACAGTGTTGCCTGGAGGTCGACGATGGGCTGTTTTTACAAGTATACCAGGCACTGTCCCCAAGACTGAGATGACATTCGAGTTCATACACCAGACAGTTTTTTTGGGGGGTTTATAGAGCTATGTGATTTTACAGAAGAATGAGTTCTGGAGGTTAGTGAAAATTTGTGTGAGGAGAGTACGGCAGTGGTTTGTGTCAGCAGAAGAGAGAAAAGGAGACCAGCCTAACAAGGCTTGAATTGTCTTTAGTTTGAGAATGGTGAATTAGAATTTTGTCGGAAATTATATGAGAGAGGGAGAGATTTTGTTTATTTGGTGAGAGATACTGAAGTTGACTTTAATGAAAAAGAAGTTATGTACTCACCGTAACGTTCCATCTGAGTAGTTAGACTTCATTTGTCATCAACCTGTCATGGACATGGATCCGAGCCGGCAACTTTCCAAGCTAAGATCTGAGCTCCAAGTTCCTCCCCTTACCCACACTACACTGTAACCTCCTTCCAACCCTCAGATTGAGTTTGCCACCCACAACGTGACACAAATCAACCTAAGAGAAATAACCTGACCTGTTCACACAGACTAAGCTTACAATACTCAGTAAGTCTAATTCCAAGGACGATCGCAAACCACTAAGGTCAGGGGGAAGGAGGAAGGGAAGGTTGATGACAAATGAAGTCCAACTACTCAGAAGGAACGTTATGGTGAGTACATAACTTCTTTATCTGAAGTAGTTAACTTCATTTGACCATTAACCTGTGGGACAGAGTTCCCAGCTACCAAAAACCTTGGGAGGCCCTTATGGAAGGATATTCCGGAGCACTGCAGAACCAAAAGAAGCCCTTCCTCTAGGCACCATGTCCAACTTATAATGAGTAATAAAGCTGTGAGAGGAGGCCCAGGTAGCCACTGAACAAATGTCATCCAGAGAAACTCTGGACCAGAATGCAGCAGAAGTAGCCATAGAATGAGTAGAATGAGCATGAACCCTGTCTGGTTCTGGTAATTTTTATTTTTATTTATTTATTTTACATTTGTTGACCGGGCTAGTCCAACTGGATATATATCCGTTTACAGTAGAGGCCCGGGGAGAAAAGCTCCAGTACAGACAAAACAAACAATGATATATCACAAAAAAAAATTATTTTGAATAAAAATATAAAAGGTAAAAAAGAGAATTGCAAAATAAAATCTAAATGCTTATAAGATGGATTCAACAAATTAAAAATAAAAACATAATACTGAAGTTAGACTAATAGGAGGCATACTTTTAAGATGTAACTCTCAACAATAGAAAGTGTAAGTTAGGAGCTCAGAAGGGGGATGGGTAGAAAAATTAGATGTGAGGAGACATACTTTCAGTCGGGATTAGTACAAGGACATAGCCATTGAGTTTTAAGATGTTCTTTGATATCTTTTTTGAACAGAGAGGTAGAGTCTTGATTAGTTATTTCTTGAGGGAGTTGATTCCAGTGTTTACCTATGGAATTTGAAATTAACGCATCCCCAGCTTTCCATGATCCTCCATAGAACGAGTAGAATGAGCATGAACCCTGTCTGGTTTTGGTAATCCATGATCCTTGTACACCTGCAAAATACAAAGTGAAATCCATCTAGCAAGCGTCACCTCTGAAACAGGTTTCCCCAAAAAAGGCTTGGCAAAGGAAACAAATAACTGATTGGACTTAAGAAAGGGTTTAGTCCTATGTAAATAAAAGTGTAACTGTCTGTGGACATCCAGCAAATGAAGTTTGTATTCCCCTTTGTTTTTGAAAATTAAGGAAAAATACTGGGAGATTAATAGACTGATTGATATTTGACTCTGAAGCAACTTTAGGGAGGAAAGAAGGATTTGTCCTTAGAGAAACCCTGTCCTTATGAAAAATTAAGTATGGGGGTTTTATACACAAGGCTTGAAGCTCGCATACCCTCCTAGCTGAGGTGATAGCCACTAGGAAGGCCATCTTACATGACAAAAATTTTAAATCAACTGATGCTGCGGGTTCAAACGGAGGCGCAACTAAGGCCTGAAGAACCAAGGTCAAATCCCACAGAGGGGAAGGATGCTTAATTGGAGGTCTCAGCAAAAAGGTGCCTTTGATGAAAGTCTTACAAATCCTAGAAGCAGCTAGTGAACTTTTAGTTATGTACTCACCATAACTTCAGATGTTTGGGATCCATCTCGCCTACATTCTGACTGATGGGTTCGGAGCCGATCCCTCGGCTCCGACTCGGCACGCTTATGCCAAAGAGCGAAGTCTCTTATTGGCTGAGCTTACTATATCCCAGGATGCACCACTACCAGTCCCCCAGATCTAGTTTGTCCGCATACGTGCACACATGCACGCACTGATTATATAACATCGTCAGATGAAACAAGATAAAACAGTAGAACTCAAAACCGTTCAATCTCTTCTGATCTCCAAGGCAGGGGGAAGGAGGGTGGGTATTAGGAATGGCGAGATGGATCCCAAACATCTGAAGTTATGGTGAGTACATAACTAAAAGATGTTATGTGATCCTATCTCGCCTACATTCTGACTGATGGGACAGCGCCCCTAGCACCTGAATCCTGGGTGGCTCACTGGAAAACACTCCTGAGTACCGTGGAACCAAATGATGCTCGCCCTTTAGATGCCACATCCAATTTATAGTGGGAAATGAAAGTGTGCGGATTTGACCAAGTAGCCGCAGCACAAATCTCCGATATAGCAAGTTTGGAATGAAAAGCTATAGAAGTTGCCATAGCTCTGGTAGAGTGAGCTTTGATAGATGTTGTAAGTTGCTTATTCAAGAAGAATAAGCCTGAGTTATACAATCTCTAATCCATTTGGAGATAGTAGCTTTTGTAATGGTTTTACCCAATTTATTGTCTGAGAAGGACACAAACAATTGGTCTGACTTACGAAATTGCTGAGTCCTGTCTAAATAGAAGCAATTGCCTGTGAACATCCAATTTATGGAGAGTGTATTCTGCATCATTGGAGAATTTTGGGAAGAAAACTGGTAGCTCTAGAGATTGTTGAAGACAGAGATTAGAACAGACCTTTGGGACAAAGGATGGATTAGGCCTAAGTGATACTCTATCCTTGTGGAAAATCAAGTACGGTGGTTTAATAGATAGGGCTTGAAGCTCTGAGACTCTTCTTGCAGAAGTAATTGCAACTAAGAAGGCAGTTTTCCAAGACAGATATTTTAACTCACATGTAGCAGCAGGTTCGAAAGGGGAAGATGTTAATGCACGAAGCACCAAATCAAGATCCCACGGAGGCGCAGGATGAAAAACTGGGGTCTTAACAGGCCCGCACCTTTAATAAAAGTCTTGCATAATCTGCTGCTCATCAATGGAGGATCCATAGATTCGTGGAATTTAGAGATAGCCGCCAGTTGTACTTTAATAGTAGAGACAGGAGATCCTTGATTAAACAGGGATGTTAAAAATTTCAAAACTTCCGGGATCGGAGCAGTGATAGGGTCTAAGCCCCTGAGTTGAGCCCAGATAGCAAACCTTTTCCACTTACTGAGGTACAATTTGTTAGTGGTGGGTTTGTGGGCTGAAGATAAAATGTGAATAACTTCCGGGTCTAATGTGTGACTTCTGACTAAAGTCGGAAGTGGAGGAGCCAGGCTGTCAACTTCAAGGAGCGTAGGGACTGATGCTGTTGTCCCGACTGATGGATTAGCAGATCCGGAGTTAGATCCAACGTCCAAGGATCGCCCAGCGCATGTTTCTTCAGGTAGGGAAACCATACCTGACGAGGCCAGTATGGAGCAATCAGTATCATTGTGGACCCCAATTGAGAAGCTTTTGAATGACGTTGGAGAGAAGTGGTAGCGGAGGAAAGGCATCAAGTAGCCCTGTTGGCCAAGGTTGTGCTAGAGCATCCATAGCTGCTTCCCTTGATGTGGGGTCAAGGAGAAGAACCTTTGCACTTCGTGTTTAGTGGTGTTGCAAATAGATCGCAGCACGGCGTCCCCATCTCCTGAAAAGCTGAGCTGCTAGTTTTTCGTTTAGGGACCACTCCTGAGGAGAGAGAATTGTCCTGCTCAATTTGTCTGCCAATATATTTGATTTCCCGAATGTGCGTCTCTACCTAGAAGCGGTTGGTAGCTACACCCCATTCCCACACCCTCATGGCCTCTCTGCAAAGGGGTAAGATCTGGTCCCTCCTTGTTTGTTCAGATACCAGACCACCGACATGTTGTCTGTGTGGATGGCGATGATGCCCTGAGGAAGAAACTTGTGTAAGGCCTGTAGGGATAGAAGTACAGCCCTCATCTCCAACACATTGATGTGGAGAAGAGCTTCGTCTGGAAGCCAGGAGCCCTGAACTAACCTGCCCAGACAATGCCCCCCCCACCCTATCTGGGAGGCATCTGTCGTCAGGGTAACCACTGGAGAGGGAATAACAAAGGGGCTTCCTTGATTTAGATTGGATGTCTGAAGCCACCAGCGAAGGTCCCGTTTGCATGTTTCCGTAATCATGATGTGATGATTGAGGGAAGATCCTGAAAGGACCATTGAGTTGACAATAGCCACTGAAGAATCCTCATGTGCAATCTTGCCAGAGGAACTAAAAGAACCGTGGCAAACATTGAACCTAAAACTTGTAGAACCATCCTGGCTGGGGCTTTGGATCTTGAAATCAGAGCTTGAACTTGGCCCTGTAAAGTTTGGATCCTTTCGGCAGGAAGAAAAACGCGCATCAATTTTGAGTCTATCTCTGCTCCTATGAACCTTATGCGCTGAGAGGGCAGCAAGACAGACTTTGACCAATTGAATGTAATCCCCAGGGTAGCACCCAGGGAGATGGTGGCTTTGAGGTTGTCGATTAGTAGATGCCTGGTGGTGGCAGTCAGGAGCCAGTCGTCCAGATAGGGAAACACTTGGAATCCAAGACTTCTCAGGTGAGCCGTCACTACTGCCAAACACTTGGTGAACACCCTGGGGCTGTGGTGAGACCAAAGGGCAGAGCACAAAATTGGTAATGACTGACTCCCAGGCTGAAGCGCAGATACCTCCTGGACGCCTGATGTATCGGTATGTGATAATAGGCGTCCTTGAGGTCTATGGAGCACATCCAAACATCCTTCTCCAACAATGGGAGAATGGATTGTAACGTGACCATTCGGAATTTGGATTTCGTGACGGATTGGTTCAGTCTGCTGAGATCCAATATTGGTCTCAGGTCCCCTGTCTTTTTTGGCACTAAAAAGAACCTGAAGTAATTTCCGGATCCGATCTGGTCTGTGGGGACCGGTTGGATGACTCCTTTTTCTAGCAGCTTTAAAGCTTCTGCGGCTGCAATTTCCCTTTGGCTGGGTGGTGGGTCCGGGATTTTTTTGGACGGTGGTGGTGAGTATGTGAATGGGATGGTGTAACCTCCGGCAATGATCCGAAGCACCCATCTGTCCTGAGTGATTGACTCCCAGGCTTTTAGGTGCTTGGCAAAACGACACCCGACTGGCTCCGGAGCAGCACAGCCGGGCAATCCCTCATGATGTGTGGGAGGCTGAAGAGCCACGAAAGGACTCGCGGTCTCCAGAATTGCGGGCCCTCTGCCGCCTCTGGGACGGCGTCTCCCAGAAAAATTTCCCGTCCTCTGCCTCTGGAAGGGAATCTTCCTGCTGTTGAGAAAAACTTACGTGATTTCCGGAACCACATCTTCCCCTCCTTTGGCCTTGGGATAAGGCCGAAAGGGAGTGGAATAACGGGCACCTACGGCAGATAAAGTTTTTCCCTCTTGCTCACAGCGGTAAGGGTGTCTTTAACCTTGGGTCCAAACAAAGAGGACCCATCAAAGGGAGCGTCGCGAAGGAAGACTTGAAGGCCTCCGAACTGACACAGCGGAGCCAGGCTTGTCTCCGTAGAGCCACGCCTGTGCCTGCCGCTCTACCCGCCTTCGGCCGCATAGGAAATGAGCCTCATGGACGAGTTAGAAATTGACGTAAGGATAGCCAACTGAGAGCTAACCGACTGGGCTAGCTGCTCAGGTAGGTTACCGAGAGGGAATCTGACAGCTCCTTGACCAGATCCCTCTGAAGCCTGGTAAAATGTGCCAAATAATTCAGAGACCTTAAGGTAAAGGCCGCTGAAGTCAGGGTGCGCTTCCCGTACCTGTCCATGCTCCTAGACTCCTTATTAGGAGGATGGACGGACGTTGAAGCCTCTGCCACGTCCTGTTGTGTAGCAGATGCCACCACCATGGCATCTACAGCCACGCCTTTAGTGAGGAACTCCTTCTCGGGTGGGGCAGACAAAAATTTATTAGGACGAGAAGGGACTGGTTTCACGGTATCTGGATGTTCCCACGCCCTTCGACAAACTAAATCCAGAAGCTCGAAGGGCGGAGACACCCAGGAGGCGGAGGGCTGAGCCCCAAAGGCCTTGAGGAGCACTGACTCATCAGCAGAGGGGGGTTTGGATATCCAGCCGCCTCGTTGTTTGAGGATCTCTAAGATGTCTGCAAATGAGACATCATCCGAGGACGACTTGGGACCCCTCCGCATCATCAAGATCAGTGTCCGATGTAATAGACTCGGGGAGTCCACGTGCTTCCTCTTGCACGATCTCTTCCTCGGGGTTCCTCCGAAGACAACTCGAAGAACCCTCAGGAGGAGGGGAACCCCAATGGGGGTAACCTCAGGCCCAGGGCTCCGCTGCCTACGGACAGGGAACTGCCAAAGACCCAGTCTCCACGCCCAGGGAAGGTGCCGGTAAAGCCGGAGAGGTGGCGAAGACTTGGCCAAGGCACTCCTCATAGCCCTGAAAGCCGGACCCCAGAATCCTGGGAGTGTCCAGTCTCCGAGCCATGATAGCAGACGGCAATCCCAAGAGTCAAGCACCGAGAGGGAGGCTCGGAACCGAAAGCATAGGTCCCAAACATCACCCCGGTACAGCCGAAGAAGTCCGTGTACCAAACTCGGACCCGAAGGCCGGGTTGGAGTAAGGGTCGGAGCCGACCCTAAGATCTCCACCGGCTCCAACAGCATCTGCTCCGACGGAGCCAAGCGGTCGGAGGAGGAACAGCCATGGGATGGGCATGGGCTATCGGCTCCAAAGCCAACTGGGTCGGAGCCGAAACAAATTTTGAAAGACTGGGGACTGGAACAGTCTTTGGAGCACCCTGTCTATATCCGAATCCGACATCCTCGAGGACTTAGAGGATACTGAACGGGTTCGAGAAGTCCTCCAACGGCCCCAAAGGACTAGGGGACCGGCTCGAGGCGACTCGATGATTATCAGCGCCGAGGGAATACCCACAGTAGTTTCCATCGGTGCCGAGGAGGACTTCGGCGCCGAGGAGGAAGTGTCTGAGCGGGCAACCCTAGTCGGCTCCGAGACCAGTGGAGCCGGAAGGTGACCCGCCTCGATGCCCCAGCCATCGGCTCCGAAGCCCGAGGAGTCGAGACTGGTGGCATCGAGGCAGACCGTTCCGCCTCGGCTCCAAAGTCCTTGGAGCCGAAGGAGAAGCCTGCCTATGTCTTTTGGCGGCCGGATCCGACGGACTGGTCGGAGCCGACGCCTTCTTCTTTTTGGTTGGAGGAGAGGATGCTAGAGCTTCTTCGAAGGAGGGTTTGATTAAGCCTTTAAGAATAAGCTTATTTTTCCTCTCCTGGAGGACCCTAGAGGAAAAAGCGTGACACACGCTGCATGACTCCTGTAAATGTTTTGCACCCAAACAATAAACACAGAGAGAGTGGTCATCTGTGATTGACATTTTAAAATTACATTTGGTGCATTTTTTGAAGCCCGAAGGCCTAGGATTTTGAGACATTATGACCAAAAATGCAGTAATTTTCTGAAAGCAAGAACACACAATCCTAATTTAACTTTACTTAACTGACTCTACAAAAATCAGTTTACAACTGCCGGTTTAACAATCCGAACAACAAGAAACTCAAGGGGATCTGAAATCCCAAAAGTTTGACTGGGGTTAACTGACCGGGAAAGGCCCTACAGATAAAGGAGGCCTGAAATCAGAAACAACGCCCAATCACTCAACAAGTTTTCACAAAAAAACTTCAATCACTACACAAAGCACAGAGTAGCCGTTAAAACAGCTTTTTATGACAGGAAAAGCAATTTTCTGACAGAAAAAAGTAAGTAAAATTACTACTCAGCTCAGCCAGCTCGAGACCACGTCTTCGCTAGTTAGCGGCAAACGAGATCTGGGGGACTGGTAGTGGTGCATCCTGGGATATAGTAAGCTCAGCCAATAAGAGACTTCGCTCTTTGGCATAAGCGTGCCGAGTCGGAGCCGAGGAATCGGCTCCGAACCCATCAGTCAGAATTGTAGGCGAGATAGGATCACATAACATCCTGAATTTTCTCCTAGATGAAAGTGGGATATAGCCACCAGCTGGACCTTAACAGTGGAAGAGCTGGCCCCCTGCAGGAAAATCTGAGAAAGAAATTCTAAGGCCGCTGGAATTGGGATGGTAAATGAATCCAAATCTCTCTGAGAAGCCCAGATGGAAAAACGCTTCCTTTTACTATGGTACACCTTTCGGGTGGAGAGCACCGCCACCAGAATGGACTTAACATGGGAAGAGAGTCTGGGAGTCCTGGCAATTAGTGGAACTGGAGCAACCAAGCAGTAAGCTTGAGGCTGTCCAGATTCGGAGGAGGAATGCTAGAGGGATGACAAATGAAATCTGGAATGGGATCTAAGATCCAAGGCGGAGCTACTAGATGAGACCGTAGGCAAGGGAACCAAACTTAACGAGGCCGGAATGGAGCTATGAGGATAATCCTGCAACCCAACTGGTGAGCTTTCTGCAAGAATTTTGTCATTAGAGGTAGCGGGAAATACGCATAAAGAAGACCAGTTGGCCAAGCATGGACAAGAGAGTCTCTGGGGGCTTCTCCCCCGAGGAGGAATCAAAGCGAAAAACTCGCTGCACTTCACGTTGGATGGTGATGAGAAGAAATTGCAGCAAGGCTGAACTCACTTGTGGAAGATTTCTTCAGCTACATAAGGGTTCAGAGACCATTCGTAGGGTAAAAGGATAGTCCTGCTCAGTTTGTCTGTCAAAAAGTTGTATCGACCCGGAATGTGCATTGCTATCAGAAAACGGTTGGTGGAGATCGCCCATTCCCACACTCTCATGGCCTCTCGACAAAGCGGGTAGGGCCTGGTTCCCCCCTGTTTGTTGATATACCAAACCACTGCCATGTTGTCTGACTAATTGCAATCATTTGCAGAGGAAGAGAAGCATGAAAGGCCTACAACACTAGAAGGACCACCCTCATCTCTAGAACACTGATATGCAGAACAGTCTTATTCGGGGACCACATGCCTTGGGCAGTCCTGCCCGAGCAGTGCCCCCCACCATAGACGGGAGGCATCCGTGGTCACCGTGGCTTGGAGCGGGGTCACAATAAAGGGGCATCCTTCTCAAAGATCCTGGGATTGAAGCCACCAGATGAGGGAAGTCTTGCACACCATTCTTAGAGGAATCGGGTAACTTAAGGGCTGGTATAACAGAGACCCCTGAACTTGTATCGTCCACTGTAACACTCTCATGTGTAGACGTGCACAAGGAACCAGATTTATAGCTGCAGCCATAGACCCTAAGGCCCTCAGAACTAGCTCTGCTGGGGGTGAAGATGTCTGAAGAAGTGCCAATACATGAAGGGTCAGGCTCCAAAGTCTGTCTGGAGTCAAAAATACCTTGGCCTGGAGAGAATTTATTCTTGCCCCTATGAACTCAGAATCTGAACGGGCTGAAGACAGGATTTTGCAATGTTTATCGTGATACCCAGTAAATTTGACAGTTGAAGGAAAAAATTTGTGGCTTGAACAAGTAGATGCCTGGAGGGGGCGGTGAAGAGCCAATCGTCCAGGTACGGAAAGACCTGAATGCCCTGAAGTCTCAGGTGGGCTGCTACAACTGCCATGACCTTGATAAACACCGTGGGGGCTGTGGTGAGACCGAAGGGTAGGACCCTGAACTGGTAGTGATTGGCTCCATGCAGAAAGCAGAGAAACCTCCTGGATCATCTGTCCATCAAGATGTTGTAGTACGCATCCTTGAGGTCTACAGACCACATCCAATCTTCCTCCTACAAGAACGGCAGGATGGATTATAAGGTGACCATCCAGAACTTCTCCTTGGTAACCGACAGCTTCAACATGGATAGGTCGAGAATCTGCCTTAAGTCCCCCATCTTTTTTGGCACCAAAAAGAACCTGGAATAGATACCTGACCTGGACTGATCTGGGGGGATTGGCTGGATTGCTCTTTTGGTTAGCAGCTTTTCTACTTCCAAAGCTGCCACCTCCATTTGAGTGGGTGGAACGTCTGGGAGATGCTTTGAAGGTAAGGGACTGGTCAGAAAGGGAATGGAATAACCCCTGGATATTATCCGAAGCACCCAGCGGTCTAACGTTAAGGACTCCTATTGAGCTAGATGCTTCGAAAAACGCCTCCCGACTGCCTCCAGAGTGGAGCAGTCGGGCAACCTCTCATGGGCTGCGCGCAGGTCAATCCGAGAATGGTTCCTATGACCCAAAATTCTTCGGGTCCCCATCTGCCTCTGGGCCGGCGCCCACCTTGTCTCCCTCTGCATCTAGGGGAAAAGGAGACCTGAGTGTCCCAGGAATACTAAGACTTCCGGAACCAGATCTTCTTTTGCCCTCGCTGATTCCTGGAAAAGGATTTTTGAGGGTTAGAGAAGCAGATCCCAACGGCCGACAGCGTCTTCCCATCCTTCTCAGTCTGGACTAGCGTTTCTCGGATGGCCTTCCGGAACAGGGTCGAACCATCAAAAGGGGCATTCGCAAAGGATGCCCTGAAAGGTTCAGCAAAACTGCAAAGCCGGAGCCAGGCGTGACACCTCATGGCAACACCTGACCCAGCCGCCCTAGAGGCTCCCTCGGTGGCATGAGAGAGTAGGCGCATTGATGTGTTAGTCACCAACTTGAGTGGCCATACGTGCCAAGAATGAATGTTTATCCTCGGCCAAAATGGACTCTGGGGGAGACTCAGAGTACTCTTTCATGAGGTCACGCTGAAGTCTGATCATGTGGGCCATGTAGTTCAGCGCCCTTATGGCAAAGGTAGCTGAAGCATACGTCCACTTTCCGAGTTGATCCATTGCCCTAGACTCCTTGTCTGGAGGATGGACCGAGAAACTCTCCTGAGCCAGTTCCTTTTTAGCGGCCGCTGCCATCACCATGGCATCCACTGGGGGACCTTACCCAATGCAGGCTTATCCATAGGCGGGTTCAAAATCTTGTCTGGCCTTTTTGGTACAGGTTCTACATTGTCCGACTCTTTCCAAGCTGTGGTGGTAATGAGGTCCACCAGAGGATCAGCTTGGGGGGGGGGGGCTTACACCCAAGAGGTAGATGGGACTGCGAATGCCTCCAGGAATACCGACTCATCCAAAGAAGGCTTTTGGGTGGACCCTCCTCTCTGCTGGCACAGGATTTCCATTATGTCTCCAAATGAGACATCCTCAGGAGGTGATCTGGGGGAGCCTTCCCCTTCCTCCATGTCAGTATCCTCTGTGAAGGACTTGGGGGAGTCCAAGTGCCTCCTCTTGCACTTGCATTTGCAAGAAATCTCCTTGGGGGAGGCTCTCCGGGGAAGGCTCACAAACAGCTTCATATTCCTCAAGGGGAACCGTCTGGGGCATATCAGACACAGGCTGTCCCTGAGAGTACAGGATGACAGAAGACACACTCAGCAGCGAGGGAGCAGGGATGGACTAAGAGGAAATAGTGAGAGGACTCGATCCTCCTGAAAGACCCTCTCCACAACGTCGAAGGCCGAAGGGGAACCGGCTTCTCTAAAACTAGAATGAGTAACTGTAACCCTCAGATCCAAAGAAGGGATCGGAGCCGAAACCAGAACAGAAAGACCCAGAGGAATGGTATGTCCCGACCATAATGGAGCCAATGATACACTCATCTCCCTGGATCCAAAACCCAAATCATGGCTCCGACAGCTCGGATCCGAATCCATAGGTTCTGACATACTCAAGGGCATGGCCGGCATCGAGGTTAGGGGAACCATCGGCGCCGCTCCCCCGACTCCAGGGCTCCTCAGGTCCAGGGACTCCGAAACCCGGGGATTGATCAGAGAAAGTACTATCAGGGCAAACATCAGAGTCAAACTCTCCGCTCTGGTGGGAGAGGGAGTCAGCAACACTCCCATCTGCAACTGAGTCTATATAAACCTTCTCATCATCTGGTCCATGTCAGCCTCCGAGAGGCTTCTTGTATATCTGGAGGACACCACCAACACAGGCCGAGAGGGCTGATGCACGGACGACCTTGAAGCACGCCGAACCTCCTCCTCCTCTGACTCGGGGGGGGAAATCTGGGAATTGGAGCTGAGGGGAAGACGGCTTAGAAGTCTTGACTGGAGTAGTGACAACTTTAATAGGAGGACCCGATAGATCCGACGGATCCGCTGGTCTCTTACGACCCCTATCTTTTTCTCTGTCTCTCTCACTATGCTTTTCCTTCCTGGCCTCTGTCACCCTGTTTTGATATGGGAGTGTGAGTCCTGGACAGGGTAGGAGGACCTGAAGCTGATACAGCCACAGCCGTGGCCGTAGAGGAAGGAGAAGAGGAAGAAATAGCTTCTTCTAGGAGAAACCCAGCTAAAATCAACTTGGTCCTGCAAGGCCCATGGATTAAAGGCTGCACAGATTTTGCAGCCTAAAGAAAGGTGCGGAACCCCTAAACACACCTCGCACAGTGTGTGGCCATCAGCCGGAGACAACTTATGGCCACACTCTGTGCATTTTGAGAAAGTCTGCTTTTGTGGGTTCAACATCTCAATCCCCACAACAAAAAATAAGGCTAACTAAATCCCTACCTACAATCACACCACACACAGCAAAGGCGGGAAAGGGAGGCCTACACTAACAAAACCACAAAGTTTACTTTTTTTTTTTGTACTTTTTCTTAACGGAAAACCCGAGAGGAGGTAAATGAGAAGGTAAGCACTACACACGCACACTAAAACTAACTTTTTAACAGTTAAAAGTAAGGAAACCCTACTCTACCTGCCTGGAGCTCAGAGATCACATCTTGGCGAAGCCGCGGCAAATGAGATCTGGCAGTTACAGTGTAGTATGGGTAAGGGGAAGAGCTTGGAGCTCGGATCTTAGCTTGGAAAGCTGCCGGCTCGTATCCATGTCAGATCCGAAACCCAAAGTTTGATGATCAAATGAAGTTAACTACTTCAGATCATGTGCTACACAGGCGCATAAATGTGTCCATTAAAGTTTGTGGAATATCCCTATGGTGACACCACCAAGGGAAGCATTAAATTCATTTGGGCCATGGTTTTAATTACACATTTATGAAGCATTTTTTAAAACATCATAAATGAATTATCACTTAAGACTAGATACAGGTATATTAATAGAAACAAAAATAAATAATTTTTTTATATTCATGTATTATACATTATAGGTTCATAGGGAAATACTAGGGAATCAGTTAACACACTATTACAAGCCTAGTCAATAAGCTGAGGTTAGAATCAAACCTTGTAACTTGAACCTGTGAGGTGATGACATTAACCATCATGCCAATCTTCCACACAAAACACTACACGTTTTTTCTAACAATTACTCACCCCAACACTCTGTAAATTGCTCAATTCCTGCCTTCCCTTAAACCTCACTCCTCCTCTTCTTGAACATTATTCTACATTATTTCTATGCGATTTGCTTCGCCCCTCTTCTTAAAATCCCACCTCTAGTTATTTTTTTCTTTAAAATATTAAATACTTCAATTGCAGTTATTTTTGATTTTAATGTCCGTGTTCTAGTAACTGATTTAGACAGCCAAAAACATTAAAATTAGTCAGGTCTTGCTAAGAACAGCCAATTCATTTCCTGAGCCCCAGCTCAAAAAGAATCATTTCCTTAGTTAGAGCCATTTGCTCCACCAACATTTCTGATGGGGTACTCTGTATAGAATTTTTAAAATCGATTAACTTTTTATAGTCTCAAAAAACATTTTCTAATTTAACTCTCTCTTATCCATCATACCTCCAGCATTTGTTATCTTCCACATGAAAAATTCTTTGAAGTCTGCTTCAGCTATAAAAACACTTATGCACACATTTCTGAGCAAAAATCCTAAACCTTCTGGACTCTGTTGCATACTTAAGAGTCATGCAGATGTCCTGCAATTGTTCATTTGTAAATTGTCTTTGTAGTCTCTCTCTTCCCAACTTCTTCTAACCTCATCAGATTCAGTCTTATAGTTATCATGCAATATTCCATATGCCCTACTAATTATCCCTTTTTAAGGAGCAGCAGCAGCTTCTGTTCTAGACTTAACTAAAAACTCTAACAGAGCTCGTCTTTCACTTAGCACTCCCCTATTCCTTTCTCTTTGTCTGTATGCTGTCAACCCCTGGTAGAGAAAGCAGTCTCTCACCTGCAGTCCAAGCTTTTGTTTGGCCTTATACCACTCAGTTACCTTTTACTCTCTAGATATTTTCTCCTAATACCTTGGTTCCTTTGGTGATTTTCTTCAATTAATTCCAACCCCTCATCTACTTTCTGTACCCTGACTTGCAATCATCCCTACTGGCAAAATCTCCTTTCTCAATGCCTGTGTTTGCTTAGTCCTTCAAATGCTTTATGCAACTTTATGAATCCAGAATTTCCTGATTTAATTTCTCCAAGTCTTTTGGGTTTCTAATACCATGCCAGGAATGGCCCCATTCCTAAGCCAGGGTATAATTAAAGTTCATGAAATTAGTACTGTTTCAGTCTTTGAGGTCACCCAAAAGGATCTTTGCAGCACCCGCAATGTGCCCAAAACTGTCTCCTTCTGAAATTAATATAGAGCTGCATGTATTGGCAGCACATTTAAGTACGACTGTAAACTCTTATTTGGCCTGTTGCTCCTACTGGAATACTACTGGAACAATATGGGTACCCTTGCTTCTGCCTGCAAATCCTGGTATTTTATGACTTTGCTCGCTCTCTGTACATAAGATGCTGTAATCACTGAGTGTAGCAATTTCAATTATCAATGCTAATTTTGTCTTTTTTTCATGGACTATTATATCTGGTTTTCTTGCAGCAACCATATTATGCATGGTTGTTATGCTCCTTAAAAATCTGCATCCAAAATTCTAGTCTCTCCTTATTTCTTGGACTTCCCCCATGTTTCATCATCATCCCTTCCCACCTTAAACCTTTTGCTTATGTTACGTATATCAGTCTCAGTTGCGTAGCTCTAAGTATCCATTCAAATCAAGTAATCCTAAACTACCGTGTCCTATGGGAAGGATCAATTTATCCCACTTAACTCTTGCCCACTCCTCCCCCAAATAAATTCCTTCATTTCTTTAATAATTATTGTCCACAACTTCTACTCTTGTTAATAAAACAATGTCCGACCCATATACAACACTAAATGGAGTAAAGACATTTTCACTGTTTGTATTTTACTGTTTGGCTTTTCCCGGTTAAAGGTCGCCACAGCAGAACTCCGGTCCGCTAATGATTGGCAGTCAATTTTTATGGTGCCGAGTTGCCAGCTCGATGCCCAACTTTCAGCAAAAGCATGCCCATTCATGCCTGTCTTTCGGAGGCCACTCGACTGCGGGGAGAACATGCAGACTCCACACAGAAGGCACTCCAGCCGAGAGACGAACAGGAGAACATCTTGCTGTGAGGCAACAACGCTACCGCTGTACCACCGTGGCTTTGCACGGTTTGTATCTTACTATCCCTATCCATAATCAAGAGTTTCCAGTTTCTCAGTTTTTGTATTATTGTTTGTTTAGTCTCTTCCTACACAGCCTTAACTACCACAACAGAATCCCTTTTAATCCATACACCTAAATACTTCATCTTATGTCCTCATAAATATGAGTATTATTGAACCAACTCATGTGTATGGGTATATAGTTTACTGCTATAGCTTCATTAATTTTATATCACAGAAAAACATGAAACTGCTACATAATATTCAACACACCAAAATATCTTTTTCTGGATTTATCAGGTAAAAATAATATCACCTGCAAATAAAGTTAACTTTTCTTGTTTACTATACTAGCTATATAAAGCAAATAACAGAAAGGAAGGAGGAAACCCCTGCCTGATTACTGTGTTCAAACACAACTTGTCAGAGAGATACCCTCTCACTTTAATTCTTGTCTCTTACCCTACATATGTTAACCTTATTTTATCAGGGAATGCAGATGCTTCCATTGCCGTACTTATAAAATCCCAGCTGACTCTACGGAATGCTTTTTCTGCATCAAGACTGACCAACAAAAGCAGCATTTTTCTGATATTATGCTTAACTCTGGATCATCACTGTTCTATCAACAACCACAAAAAAGTTCAAAAACCAAAACACTAAAAGAAAAAAGCAAGGGGGAGACAGAAAAAACTTTATTCAACTAAGCACTTTTGTCTTTTGCATTAATATGGTTTTATAAGAGTAAATAAAAATAATAAACACTCGTTTATAACAAGCAAATTCATGTGTGACAGAGGTTTAACCAATAAATGACATTGTTAACTGAATTAATTCGATTGGACAAACCAACTAAATGTGAGGAGTAATGACAGAAAATCTCAAAATGCACAGTCCTTACAATTCATACAATAAATAAACCCAAAATATTAAAAGTATTGATTATTAATAAATAAATAACAGACCTGGAAAGCCAATCCTCTATTATGTAAACTGAAAGTAAAAAGTTAATAAATAAATTAATTACCCTAAGTCACATCTCAAATGGGTGTCACTATTAAAAAACACACACTTAATAAAATGGGCTGTAAACAATAATAAAGTAAAAATAGTAAAACAAAACCAACATATTAAAAAGACATAAAAGAGAAAATCATATTATGCATTAGTCTTTAACCTGACCACACTAGAAATAGAAGTGTGCTCATTTAAACCTGGACCTTTTGCAGGCATTCATCCCCAGCTGCCAAACAAGCCCCCTGTATTCTAGGAAGGCCTCTTACAAGATTCCATTTTTTCCTAAAAATGTCCTTAATTGCGAAAGAATCTTTGTTAAAGGGTAAATCCATGGCAAAATCCCTGATGAGTGTCACAGATGTTGTGTTCCTTAAAATCAAATCATCAGCTGAAGATCTACCTGGGTCTGAATTTTGTAGAGCTATCCTGCAAAATGTCATTTCTTATGTAAAACAAAAGCCAGTGGGAGTATCCCCTGGCATTCAACATGGATGTCAGGAAATCCAGTTCCTCCACTAATACACTGTCATCACTGACAAGTTTAGCCAAATGTACCATTTGTCCCTTGATGATACTTTTTTGGTGTGAAGGATGACTACTGTTGTAATGTATATGTGGATACCTATGAACATTTTTATGACAATATGGGATCTTGTATTTTTAATAACTTAAAAGAAAACAAGGTGTGATCCCTGTGTTGGCTTTTAGCAAAGGTAGGAACATTAAGAATTTACTTGAATATGGAAAAAATGGTGAATTTCCTAACTCTAGGCACAGAAAGAGCAGAATGTCAAAATGTGGGTGTGGGAGATGCAAGTATCGTAAGTTTATTAATGATGGCCCCTATGTGAGTACTGAAAGATGCAACAAATCTACTTCATGTCCAGGACACTGAAATTATGACAGTGAGTGTAGTGTACCTGGCTACTTGCATTTCCTGTTCAGCCTTCTATGCTGGTAAAACCAACAGTGGGCTTCATGACAGGATCTATAAACATCTGTATGATACAAAGAACAAAAAACCTAGTAATGGCTTATATCAACATTTCGCTATTTGTGAAAATTTTTTTACTACTGATAGCATGGATTTGTTGATAACAGGGAGTGATTGTGGACCCCTCCTAGAATACAAGGAGCTCTTTCACAAATGAGGCTAAATTCCTACAAAAGATCATGGTTTAAATGAGCACACATATTTCTAGTGTGCTCAGGTTAAAGGTATTAAATATATGATTTTCACTTTTTTGTCTTTTTTTACTGTCTTTTTACCTTAGTATTCTTGTTTGCTGACCGTTTTATTATGGGTACGGTTTTTAATCATTACACCTTGAAGCATGACTTGGGGTAAATCATTTATTATTATCTTTTGACTTTCGGTTTACGTAACAGAGTAAGGATAGCCTTCCAGGTCTATTATTATTTATTTATTGATACTTAAAATATTTTTAATATTTTGGGCTTATTGTGAATTGTATATATTGTGCAAACTGTAGGGACTGAGTACTTTGAGATCTTCTGTCATGTTTTGCTGAACTAATTCAGTTACGGACATCATTTATTGGTTAAACATCTATCACATGAGTTTGCATGTTATAAAAGCGTTTTTCTTGCTTTCTATTTACTCTGATGAAGTTCTATTAATGCAAAGGACGAACATACTTAGCTGAATAAAGGTTTTTCGGTCACCGCTTGCCCTTTTTTCCTTTTGTTTTCATTATTCTGTTAATGTTGTCAAATGTTTGTCTCTCCTCCACAAACCTTTAATGACTCATATATCTATCAATTTTTGAAACCCTTTTGCCATTCTCTTACCTAGTTGTTGTGTCTTTCGGCTTTTTCCCAGTTAGGGGTTGCCACAGCGGAACTCCGGTCCGCTAATGATTGGCAGTAGAGTTTTGCGTGCCGAGTTGCCAGCCCTGACGCACAACCTTCAATGAAGGTATGCCCATTCACGCATGTCTCCACACAGAAGACGCTCTAGCTGAGAATCGAACCAGACAGCATCTTACTGTGAGGTGACAACGCTACCGCAGAAGCACCACCACCACAGTTCCATTCTCTTAGCTAGTACGAACATAAATTCTTTATAGTTATGGGTTAAAATTGAAATGGGTCAATATACAGCTGGGTCTGAAGTGTCTTTACACTGCTTGTGTAATACAGCCACCACAACTTTTTTTCTAAGATACAGATGCCCTCCCCTCCATACTGTTATACAAAATCTTCCACATCTTCATAATTTTTCTCTCCTAACTTCTAAACTTCAGTAGGAATAGTGTTTATTGCAGGAGGCTTTCCTGATGACTGATTATACATCACCATTTTTTTCTCACCTGTTCAATTCTTGGCCATTAATTCTTAAGCCTCCTCTACCTCTAACCTTGGCATAATTATGTCTTTCATAAATATTTTCATTTGCATATTTTCTTGGTTTCTACATTCCTCTACTTTGCATACATTTTCTAAAAAATTTATTAAATATCTCAAAGATCTCTATAGGATCTTGGTTATTTTTATTGTCATAGTTTCCCCTAAGTTAGGCAACAGTCTGTTTTAGTTTCTGCTGCTTAAGTCATTGTGCCAAGTTTGTTCTGGACTTATTAAACATAGTTGCTTAACAGCAAGCTTTTTAAACTCATATGTATTATCTAAATCCTCCCTGATTTTCCCTTTACCACTCTGCAGTTGTTCCTCTTCTTGTTCTGTCAGATTCCCATTACTCAGCAATACTTCAACCTTTGGCAGCCCCATTCCATAATTCCAATTACCTCACCGGCATATCTCTTACTCTTTAGTTCAACCCTATTTCTAAGCTCTATTTTCATTTTATTCTACTTACTAGCTATCCCTTCTGAAGAGATTGCTATCTTCTCTAGTAACTCTAACAACTTCCAGTATCCATTCCTTAAATGCTTTTTTAACATTTAGGCAGGAAAGTGCCAATGCCCCATTTCACTTCTTTACCCTGCATCTTCATCTTAGTTTTTATTGATGCATGATCCAAGATAGATAGTGGATGAGCTTAAAAACTATCAGTTAAATAAATGTGCTCCTCCAAAATAAAAATTCTATCCAGTCTAGCCCAATTACTGTACCTTTGGGAAATGTGTAAATTCTGTCTGATTCCCTACTACTGAATTCACATCTTCCAGTCCAAATATTCTCATATATTTGTTAAGAAAATACACCCTCTGTTATATTTTCCTTCTAGGTCTCCCTGATACGTCCTCAATACTGTAAATAAAGTTACAGTACCCACCCACAAATATAATTTCCTGCTGAAAAATTATTTCTCCTCAAATTTTAAAGCCTTTTAAGGCCATTTTTGGTGGAGTATAAATACATGCCAGTGTAAATATCCTTCTTTGCCAGTAGCTCCACAGTACCACAAATCTACCATTGTTGTGTTTATTTCCTCATCTATCAATACTGGATCCCCTCTAGCAATTAATATTACTCCCATTTTCCTTTGTCTTGGATATTCTGCTGAATCCATTCATCCTCAATCCCTTTTTCCTATTTTGCACATGGGGTCGGGGTGTCACCAACAGTGGCAATTATCTCGAGCCAAGGTTCACACCACAGGGTGGCTAGCCATGCGGCTTTAGCTCATCCATACCACGCATGTACCTACAGCCAATTTGGAGTCTCCAATCCACCTATTGCATGTCTTTGGAATGTGGGAAGAAACCGGTGCACCTGGAGAAAACACACTCGAATGCAGGGAGGACATGCAGACCCCACACAGAAGGCACCCCAGGCGAGAACTGAACCGGACAGCCTCTTGCTGTGAGGTGACAACACTAATCGCTGCACCACTGCAGCCTCCCTGATATTCTGCTGAATGCCATCCTAAAATCCTTTCTTTATCAAACTCACACGCTCATTTCTATCCAAATGTGTCTCCTGCAACATTGCTATTTACCCTCTACAATTCTTATTACAAATCAATACTCTCTGCTTTGTTTCTGCACCCGTAAGGCCATTTACATTTTGTGAGAACACAGACAAAGCAGTGATTATGATAGAAAGCTGTTAATCCAACCTATTATACATGACCTTTATATTAAATGTATATTTCCAACTTCTGGCTTACATAAACTAATGTTTCGCAGACTAATCTTTTAAGAAGTTGTTTCTTCTTCTCCTCGCCATTTGAATCAATGTCACATTTTCATGACTTTTTGCTTCAATAAAAACCCTCAAACAAAATGCTATATACATTTTCAGAATCTCCCATCCCTTTTAAAAATGAGAACACACACACACACAAAACTATGTAGTTTTTTTCAACAGATGAAGTTGACTCCTCAAAATAGGAGCATTTGACCAAATCAACGGCTGTACCCACAGGCAGTACCTACTCTAAGATTAAGCATGTTACAACCTGTGTTTCCATTTACAGTGATTGATATGTTTTTCTGTTATTTCTACTACCCTTGCAGATGTGAAAACATCAGCATGCTTTTGGTGGACACTGACTTTAAGCCTTCAGAAAAACTACACTTGCTACCTTTAAATATATAAACTAGATTGTACACTGTTCTAAGCATTAAAGTACTAAAACTGATGGAGAGGAAAGACGCCAACAGTCAAATGGGATAATCTTATTTTTCTAAAAGAACAGGGCGGATTGGGATTCTCCAAGTTGAAGGGGTATTTCAGAACAACACAGTTAAGGCTCCTATACATAGCACAGGCAGAAAACTATATTTCAAAGTGGAAAGAGATGATGATGAAACAGGGAGGAAGCTCAAGTAACAGGGAAAGACTGGGATTTTGGATGCAGACCTTTAAGGACAACAGCCATAATCATACAGAATATTATATTCATAAAGTAGCAGATAATCTTCTAAGAACTAAACCAACATGGGAATGGACAAAGGAGATTCTGCCAATTAGCAATACAGACAACAGGCAAAAGAGGGTGGGAATATACTGGAGAAAACTGGCAAAGGAACCAAGGTATTTGGAGCAAATAACTAGAGAGGGAAAGATAATAAAATGGGAAGATGCCAAGAACTTATTTGGACTGCAGGCTAGAGACTGATATCAATCCTTGATATGGAAGGCAGAATATAGGCAAAGAGAAAGAAGGGGGGTTCTAAACCAATAACCAACATTGATTATGTTTTAGTAGTTCTAGAACAGAAGGAATAATTAGTACAGCATATAAAATATTGCATAACTATAAGAATCAATCAGAGGATGTTAGGAAGGATTGGGAGGAGAGGTTAGATAAGCAGTTCATAAAAAACAACAGGGGGATATGCATGTCTCCCAAATATGCAACAAAATCTAGTTGATTTAGAATCTTTGCCTGGAAGTGTTTACATAGGTACTTTTATACCACAAGCAGACTTCAAATAATTTTTCCTCAGGTAGACAGCAAAAGTTGGAGGTGTGAAGGGGAAGTGAGGTAAGTGGGAACATATTTTCTGGGAGTGTAAGAAGTTGGCAGACTTTAAAGATTCCCTGCAGACCACTCTGTTGGAAATGCTGGGTGAGCAAACTGGAGTAACTAGAGAAATTATTTTTGTACTCCAATACAAAACTGGAATTACCTAAACATAGTAAGGCTTTGTGGAGTCTAGTTATGATGTCTGCAAGAAAAGCAATTACTAAAAAATAGAAATCAAAGTCTAAATCAACTTTACTAGAAGTAGTGAAGATAGTAACAGAGATAAAACAACTGGAACTGATATATTTAGAAAAGGGTAGGAGCAAATTACATAGGAAAACATGGAAAATGTGTGATCAATCCATGCAGAGGAGGAATGAGGTTTAAAGAAGGCAGGATTTGAATGAGCTATGTAATAGCTGACTAACAATGTCTGGATATGTTAAAAGTGATGCACAATATTTGCAGCTACAGTTGTGTCAGCACTCTTTGAAATGTACAATGTTTGCAACTGAGATTGTGTTGCTATAAAGTTATGTACTTACCATAACATTCCATCTGTGTTGTCCATATTCATTTATTTTTGACATATGGGTTCTGTTACAAAATCTGAACTGACTCAACCATTACTACAGCTCGTGCCAGCCAAAAACTCTTGAGCTTCACCTCTACCCACAGTCCCTCTTTCCCAGTTACATCAGATTGAGTTTGCAGAGAATATATAGATAAAGAAACCTGAAGGGAAGCCCATATCTGCTATGCTTTGAAGGTCACAATAATTTGAAGGTATACAATCTGTCCCACCAAAAAGGCTGGGGGGGATGGAGGGAGGGGAGTCAAGGATAAATGAAGATGGACAACACAGATGGAACATTATGGTAAGTACATAACTTCTTTATCTGATGTTGTCAATCCTCTAGACATTTGGGAGAGAGTACCCAGCTACCTTAGAGGACTCACAGAAGGATATTCCTGAGCACCAGTGAACCAAAGGATACCCTTCTCCTAGAGACCAATTCCAATTTGTAATGAGCAACAAAGGTATGGGGAGAAGCCCAAGTAACTGCTGCACATATATCATCCATTGAAGCTCTTGATTGGAAAACTGATGAAGTGGCTACAGATCTTGTAGAATGGGTTTTCATGGGCCTAGGCAAATTAATTTTGTTATTATCATAGATAAATGAAATACAATCCTTTAGCCATCTGGCTAGAGTCACCTCGCTGACTGGCTTACCAAACCTTGCACTGGAAAAGGAACCAAATAATTGGTTAGATTTTCTCATGTCTTTTGTCCTATGAAGATAGAAGCACAGTTGTCTGTAAACATCTAGTAAATGCAAGGAATATTCACCTCTGTTGGAAAAATTGGAAAGAATACTGGTAAATTAATAGCTTGATTGATGTTAGACTCTGAGACTACCTTGGGTAGGAAGGAGGGGTTTGTGCGTAAAGAATCTCTATCTTTGTGAAACACCAGATAAGGTGGTTTACATGGCAAGACCTAAACTTCTGAAATTCTTCTAGCAGAGGTTATAGCCACCAAAAACAATGTTTTCCAATGTAAAAACGTCAGCTCACACTCTGCCAAGGGTTCAAAGGGAGAATGTACAATGGTTTACAGCACTAGGTTCAGATCTCAGGATGGTGTATGGTCTTTGAAAGGAGGTTTCAACAACAGTGTCCCTTTTAAAAAGGACTTATAAAAGTCTATGAGAAGCTAAAGAATATTCTTGCAAACTATTGTGAAAATTGGAAATTGCTGCTAGTTGTATTCTGATGGTAGAAGATAATGCTCCCACACTACAAAGAGAGGCTAAGAAGTCCAAAATATTTTCTACAGAAGCAGAGAAGGGATCAATATGTTTTTCACCAGCCTAGATAGTAAATCTCTTCCAATTACTAGAATATAGTTTACCGGTGGAAGGTTTATGAGAAGATAGGAGGATGTGGCATACCAGGGAGGAAAGATTTAGACGCTTGGGAACTAATGGAATTGGAGGAACCATGCTGTCAGCTTGAGGTTCAAAATATCTGGGTGAACAAGTACATCTGGATTGGACAGAAGGTCCAGAATTGGGTGCAGAATCCAAGGCTGTTGGATCAGACAAGGCCAAAGAAAGGGGAACCAAATCTGTTCAGGTCTAAAGGGGGGAATGAGGATTAATCTGCTCTTCAACCAAAGTGCTTTCTGCAGGAATTCTGGAATTAGTGGTACTGGGGGAAAGGCATACAGCAGACTGGGGGGCCAATTGTGGAGGAGAGAGTCTCTTGGTGACTTCCCCGTAGAGGGAATCAGGGCAAAGTAATTGCTGCACTTGTTGTTTAGGGCAGAGGCGAACAGGTCATAGCAAGGTTGACCCCACTGATGGAAGATCCTTTCCGCCACTTCTGGATCGAGAGACCACTCGTGAGGCTGAAGGATACATCTGCTCAGTTTGTCTGTATTCACACTGGAAATCCCCAGAATATGCATTGCAAGTAGTTGGAAGAGACTGCCCACTGCCGCACTCTGAGTGTTTCTCCACAAAGAAGGTAAGACTTGGTTCCTCCCTGCTTGTTGATGTGCCAAACTACGGACATATTGTCTGTTTGAATTGCAATTGTCCCCTGAGGAAGAGCTGTTTGAAAGGCCTGCAATGCTAGAAGCACCGCTCTTAGCTCCAGAACACTGATATGCAACGTTGGCCTCTAATGGGAACCAAGTGCCTTGGACAGTCTTGCCTCAAAAATGCTCCCCCTCACCACATCTGGGAGATGTCCATGGTCACTATGGCCATGGGCTCTGGAAGGACAAATGGTCGGCCGAAGAGAATTTGTTCAGAATGAGTACACCAAAGTAGATCTTTCTTGCAATAATCGGTGATCAGAATCTGGTCCATCATTGGCTGATGAAGCACAGACCCTTGAGATGATAGCAGCCATTGTAGTATTCTCATGTGAAACCTGGTTAGAGAACTAGAGTTACTGATGCTGCCAAGAACCTAGAGCTTGCAAAATTAGTCAAGCAGGAACTTTCTTTCTATGGATTACTTTCTGAACCTATGTAATAATTCTTTGGAGTCTCAATGAAGGAAGGGATGCTATAGATGTTTGTATATTGAGAACTGCCCCTAAAATCTCTTGATTCTGAGTTGGGGTCAATTAGGGTTTTTTGTGATTTACAGTAATTCCTAGGTAGGCAGAGGTGTTGAGAGTGTAATCCCTTGCTTCTATCAAACACTGCCTGGTCAAAGTGGTAATGAGCTTGTTGCCCAAGTATGGAAACACTTGGAATCCTTGCAGTCTCAAGTGAGCTGCTACTACTGCTATGCATTTGGTGAACACTCTGGGGGCTGTGGTGAGACCAAAGGGCAGCACTCTGAATTGGTAATGACTGGCTCCCAGCCAGAAGTGGAGAAACTTCCTGGAAATGCTTGTAAATTTTTATGTTGTAATATGTATCCTGAAGATTTATTGAGCACATCCACTCATCTTTCCTTAAAAAAGGAAAAAATGGAAGACTGGACTGTACCGTGACCATTCGGAACTTTGTTTGTCAAACTGATCTGTTTAACAGGCTGAGGTCCAAAACTGGTCTCCAGCCCCTTGCCTTTTTTGGCAATAAAAAGAATCTTGAGTAAGTTCTGGATCCTCTCTGGTCTGGTGAGACTTGTTGGATGACTTTTGTTTAGCAGTTGCTGAATTTCTCGAACTGCTGGATCCCTCTGATTGGATAGGATATTGGGGATTCTTTTGGATACTGTGGGAAGATGGGAAAAGGATATGGTATAACCCTCTGGATATGATCCACTGTACCAAAGAATCTGTTATGCTTAGCCAGGTGTTTAGGTGCAAGGGATAAGCAGGAACACTGAAAGGGTTACTCAGAAAAGAATCGCTGAACCGCTGGTTCTGTGGACCACCTCTTCCACGTGGGCACTGTCTTCCACTGTGGTTCCCCCCCTCTGCCCCTGGGGATCAGCCTCCACATGTGTCCTGGAAAGGCCCTTTGGGGTTTTTTAAACCACATCTTTCCACCGCTCCTCTGATTCCTAGAAAAGGATCTCGTGGGGGGGGGGGGGGCATACTCCCACAGCAGAAAGGGTTTTACCATCCTTCTCACACCTGGATAAAGACTCTCTTACTTCTGGGCCAAACAAAGATGATCAGTCAAAGGGTGCAATGACAAATGAAGACTACGCCTGAACCCACTGCTCTGGATGCCCCTTCAGCTGTATACTTAATAAGCCTCATGGACAAATTAGACACAGACTTCCAGGGTGGCTAGCTGGGAGGCAACTTTCTCTTAGAGCCCCTCAGAAACCGCTCCCACCAGGGTATCTGACAACTCCTTGATCAGATCCATTTGAAGTATTGCGAAATGTGCCAGAAAATTTAAAGACCTTAGGCTAAAGGTCGATAAAGAGTAAACCCACTTCCCAAATCTATCCCTAACCTAAGACTCCTTGTTGGGTGAATGGATAGATGAACTCTCCTCAGGGAGTTCCTTTTTTGTGGCGTCCACTACAACCATGGCATCCACTGCTAAACCTTTGGCGCAGAACTGCTTATTTTCAGGGGCCACTTCAAAGAAACCACCCTCCAGAAAGAAGCCAGGGCTGAACTGACTTGAGTTGAAGTTCTGAGGAGAAGGACAGCTCCGAAATATTGGAGTCAACTCCTGCACCCCCCCCCCAAACCAACAGGGCAACTATGCCTCTGGGTGGTCTCCGGTTCCGAAATCACCAAAGAGCTCAGGTGAATTACCAGTTCTGAAGAAAAGGAGATCTCAGGAGATCCTGCAATCAGTGCTGGAAGACTCAGAACAGTAAACTGTGAAGCCTCAGAGGAGGAGTGGTTAACAGGGTGAAAGAAGGCTCGGTTCCTGGACTCAAAGGGGTCGGAGCTTGAGGGAGTCCTGTAAGTCCTCTCGCCCACAAAATTTTATTCACGAGTGTCGCCACATCGAGTTCTGAAAGACTTTTGTGGAACGGATCAATGACATGGAGGGAGATTTCAGTGTCTTGAGAAAAATTTCTGGAAGCTTACACACAAAGGGGTTGATAGATGGGGAGTAAACAGTCCTAGGTAAAAACTCCCTTGGTTTAGTTTCAAAGGTCTGCGCTGACGTATTTGGTGCCATCAAAGTAGAAGCAGTTAAAATGTCCTACACCAGAGCTTTCAACGTCGAAGGCGTTGTGATAGTGGTAGGTGCCAAGTCAGAATCAAGAATTTACAGTCACAGACATCTGGTTCAGAGGATCGTTTTGGAACCAAGGATTTCTGTTTCTTGGATTTTGGTGCCAACGGAGAAGTCAGAACTGACAAGCTCCTCTTTTTACACTTCTCAAAGGAAGATGAGGATGAAGGGGAAGACGTATCTATCTTACGCTTGTCTGCTGCAGAAATGGCTTCACCAAAGGCAGAAGGGATCAAACCCTTCGAGATGTTTGTTACATCTCTCAACAAGGACTCTATGACTGAACCCATGGCAAATACTGCAGTCCTTCTGCAAATGCACCATATCCAAGCAATATATACAGAGCAAGTGTAAACCTGAAGAGGGAATCTTGTGGCTACACTTTTGGCATTTTTAAAAGAAAGAAGAGCCCTTAGCTGTCTCAGCCATCAGAAAAATATGGGCTGGAAGGCAGACACTCAAACAATCACACAGAGGGGAAAAGACAGAAAACTAAGGAGGGAAAATGGTAGCTAAAGGGTAGAGAAAAACTGAAAGAAATTTTATACAACATGGTCTATGTCATACATGATAATTTACTAAAGATGTTTCTTGCTTTAAAAAAAGACTGCTGGAGAGGCTTTGACTTCTTTATCTTCCCAGAGTTTCAAACTTTATTTTTCACTGAACTGCTTGCTACTGTACTTGAAAGCTTACATTGCTTTCATCAAACAGTACTCAGAACTGTCAAGCTAAACTACATGAGCCTTTAGACAGCTCTTCTCTAAGTAAAATCAGTTAACACTGATAAATAAAAACAGCTAACAACTTTGCAGATATATGAAAGAATCTTTGTAAAGTTCACTCAGAGTACAATCTACAGCTGTCCCCTTGCCAACAATCTGCACCTGCAGACTTCTCCTGTCCTACTGAGAGCATTTGCTAGTGACAAAAAAAGCTAACAGTGGCCATACAAGAAACATAACCTTATCCATGCCTTTCATCATCTGTATCTTATTTTGAAAGCTTATATCCAGGAACCTCAATCTAGACATCCACCACTGTAAAAATGGGAAATTACTTTCTTAATTCTACATATATCAATATGCTTCTACACCCTCAAACTAGCAGCCCAAGATCACAATGTTATATTAACTTCTGACCAGCCTTTTTTATCTTGTTCAGAACAGAGCCAGTATATTTTATAACTAAAAGTAGTAGTTGCTTGCTTTAGCATCATAAACATGTACAAAAATCACTGCTAAGACTCCCATTCTCTCAATTTTTCAACCCCCCTGACTGCACACTATGAAAAACTGCTTTACAAATGTCCTCCTAGGCATTAATGACATATTATAGGGTATATGCTTTACAGTTCGTCCACAGGTTTTACAAAGTTAAAAAAATTCAGTGTTTTCCAAACACATTTTCATGAAAAGCCATATTTTATATGTATTCCTAAATCCAGGAGGATTAATGCTTTATACTCTCTCATTTATTCACTAATTTCAGTGTTGCTGGTCTTCTTCTTGATCATTTCTATCTTCTAACAGCAATCTATGGTTTACATCCAAAGTACTCCTGATTCTTCTAGTCAGCCCCTGCGCTTTTTTCTCTCTCTCATGCATTTTCAAACAAAAGAATGGAACATTTTTTCATTGGCAAAGTTTCTTTATGGGCTTTGTTGTCAGACAAATGAGAAGTAGAGTCCCCTTCTGCTTGCTGGCTCACTCTTTCTTGGATAACGTTTTTTATTCCCTCCTTAGCATGTTCTGCATCCAAAAAAATACCTTTGCTCCTCCAGGAAAAAAAATATTCCTAAAACAGCTGGATACAGCAGCTTGAATCTCACACCTGCCTTTCAATAATCCCTGCCAGATGGGATAAACTCATTTGTCTTCAGCCTTGTGTACAGTGAATAACCACTTTCTAAAAACTCTCTGCTGTAACCAATTTTTAATACTTTTACTTTCTGCTAAAATTTTCTCAGGAACAACTCTATATGCTGGTATGACGGCATCTTTAATTACACAGGTCTTAACTACTTTATCATGGCCAGGTTTGGAGCAAGCATACAATGTGTCCTTTCTTTAACAAATCCTGCAGTGGAACACCAGTCCAGCTGCTTATTTCATATTTTCAAAAAATGAATACAGTCTCTTCCCTTCCAGTTTCTCTAGTACATTAGAAAGTCTCAGCTTTTCTCTGTGCACTGTCTTCTACCTTTACTATTTTTGAAACAGATCTTCTTGAGAAGCTTCATACTCAGACAGCAATTTCATTTCAGCCTCTGATTTTTGCAGTTTTATGAGATCATCTGAATTTCTAATTCAAGCTATTTTTTCTAGCATTTTATGATTTGAGTTGATATATTACATGTTCAAGGGTAAGTACTAGGCTAGAAGCCCTTGTGGCCATTTTAAGTCTAGCCAAATTCACTTTTTGTGCTCAAAATATTACCTATCCCATTTGGATATAAACTGGCCTTAGCCATCCCACGGTCGATAATTATATATTACTCCTAATGAGAATAACTGGGATCAAGTCGTGCATAATTTGAGGGGACTCATGCATGGGATAAAGCATTAAGGAACTACCTTTGTCCATTAGTAGTACAGGGGGTAGTCCTAGTTTAAATTTGCTGTTTCCAATTCCTAGATCTAAGATGCGCTTGAATATGGTCAAGGATGCACTTTGTTTTATGTTGATAGGAAGCTTGTTCCACAGCAGCAGTATCCTGTGAGATATACCTGTCCTTCCACACTGTTCTTTTGATAATGCAGAACAGGTTTAGATCCCTAGATGAGTATTTCTAATGCCATTTGACTTGCTGATACACAGTAAACCCATTAATAATGGGTCGGTGGATGGCTTGTATGCCAAACTCAAGTCACGTCTTAGCAGTCTGTAGGATGCAGAGAATAGTGATGGTGGTTTGAGTTGGTCCATGTAGGATATGTTGTTTAGCCCTTGTATCCTTTTAGTAAGGTACCTCTGCAGGTGTTCCAGTTGTTGCGGGTGTTTGGACAGATACATGCCCACAGGGGGCATTATATTCAATAATTGGACTAATAAGGTCTGAGAAAAAAGGGAGTCAGTGACATCTCCAGATCCAGACACAATCTGTTTATAAGCTGTGCAATACAGAACTTTCTTACAACAACAGACACATGTTGGTCAAATGTTAGGTCACTTTCCACATGACTTCACAAATTTCAAACAACTGGGTCAGCTCTTAGGGGTGTATTGTTGATGTGGTAGTTCCCTGGGGTAGATGCCTGCATTTTTTGGCATTAGTTTCAGTCCATGATTTTGGTACCAGTTATTTATTTGGGATAAACCTTCATGCAGAATGGTCAAGTCACTGGGGATTTAATGACAGCTTCAAGCTTGCAGTTATCTGCAAACTTTTTCAGCCAGAGCCCATTGGTATTGGCTTTTACTTCAAAAAAGGAGATACCAAACAGGAGAGGCCCCCAGACTCCACTGGTGACTATCTCTTTGGGGAGGTAACTTCCCCTATTGTTATTATCTGCATCCTATCTGTGAGCCAGCTGGCAATCCAGCCAGTGACATAGAGGTTTATTCCCAGTTTATTTAGCTTTTTTACTATTCTTTCTGTGTTTCATTTATTTTAAAGATGGCTTCCGGCACATTTGATTTAATTTTTCCTCTAAATTATTGGAAACCATCCACTGTACCAAAGATGAAACTTGAACTGCTTTTTGCTGACTAGCTGCAGGATTCTTTTGAGTCAGAGTTCTCCTTTTCTGCTTGATTTTCTCTCAGGTTTTCCAAATTTCTTCTTGGCAGGCATCCACCCAGTCTAATTACTAACCAGTGACTGAATATTTCCCAAATTTACAATTTCAAGGGCCCCTTTTTCTAAATTTATGTTTTCACACTGGGACAACTGAAATCAACCTGTTGATTAGTGTGCAGCCATCTTGGGAGTTGACATTTATGAAGTTTCTTATTAAAAGAAAAATAGCCCATATAAATTTGAAAGGGCTAGGGCAAGTTGCATCCTGTCACCTAACTTACTGGAAAAGTACAGTTGTGCAAGTCCTACTTACCTGTAACAGTAGATCCTCTTCCTTCCTCCTCCCAGGTACAGGTAAGTGTTTGGAATTTACTCATGTGCCATTGAGAAAGTGTGAAATCCGAACATCTCCTCTTGCATGTAAGTAAGGCTTATTAAGTAAGGCTTACTCAACTGTAACAATGTTCATCATTCACACTGCCTCAGTAGCATATGGATAAATTCCTTGGGAGGATGAAGGATGAGGATCCAGGACCACTGGAAAATGGTCCTTGCACAGCCTGCTCTGGAATGTGGAAAAGAATTCAGTTTGTAGAGGTTTTTAATGGTGAGAACAGAGGACCAGGTTGCTGCCTCTAGAATGCTTCTAGAGTCTACTCCTTTCCAATATAGTATCATAGGAAGATACTAGGCTAATGGCCCAAGGGCCCTTACAATCCTACCCAAATTTTACCCTTGTTACCATGATCAGCACCTACTGCCCCTGTCCAAGAGAGACAAAAGTGGAACTCCCAGGGAGAATTTACAGTTACCCATCCAATCCCCCAGACTGAGTTTGAGGAGGGGCAATGAGGTGCTCTGTTTGATATGAAGTGGGAGTTTATTCCAAAGGTGCGGTAACCTCTGGAAGACAAATCTGTCCCTCCAGCAAGTTCTATTGATGTCACATACCAGGTTTAGGTTTTTACAACGAGTAACCCATGTGCCTTTTGACTTGCGGATGTGCAGCACTTCCAATAAAGCAGAGTCAGAGAATGCCTTATATGTGGTCGCGGTGGTGCAGCAGTTAACGTTGTTGTCTCACAACAAAAGGTTCTCCCATTCGATTCTCAGCTGGAGTGCCTTCTGTGTGAAGTCTGCATGTCCTCCTCTCAGTCGTGTGATGTTTAAAGACATGCAAGTAGGTGCGTGCGTGAATGCGTGTGCCTTTTTTGAAGGTTGGGCTTCGGGCAGGCAACTTGGCACTGTAAAAATCCACTGCCAATTATTAGCAGACCGGAGTTCCGCTTTGGCGACCCCTAACCAGGAAAAGCCGAAAGACTGCCTTATATGCAAGGCAGAGATCACCTCTGAGTAGTCTGTATGAAATAGAATAAAGTGACAGTGATTTCAGCTGATCCACATAGGATAGCTGCTGAAGACCTTGATCTTTCTTGGTGAGGAATTTGTTGTCTCTCCAATTGATGCTGGTGCTTTGACAGGCAAATGCCAAAAGGGGTCTTGTACTCAATTATTGGCCTAATGAGTGTAGAGTATAGGGAGGTGATAACTTCACTTTTTGTCGAGGAATTGCCCTTACTTATGACGTGAACATTACAGAATGCCCTTCTTACCACTCTGGAGACATGGTGGTCAAAGTCAAGGTTGAGATTTCTCACAACTGAGTGTATACTTTGGGTATTGCCATTGACATGGTAATTTGCAGGAACATCGCTCTTGCTGAAAGGGATGATAATACATTTTTTGCATTGCATTTGAGGCCATGACTTTGGCACCAATCATTTCTTTGTGTAAGACCCTCCTGAAGGATGTTGATGAAGCCGGTACTTAGACTGTTACTGAAGAATAGCAAATAGTGTTGCTAATTCTTGTTTGAGCCCATGTAGGACGCAGCCAGGGATGTTATCAGATTCCATTGATGCTGGCTTTTTGGCCTTACAGAGAACATTTATGACCTCCTTTTTAGAGATACAAGGTAGGGGTCAGGTGGTAAGGATGTCATGAAGTATGTGTGCAGGGATGGGGGAGTGAAGTTTTCACCGAACCTGTTGGCTATCAGGTAAGCTATGTCCACCGGCTTAGTGCATGTGTTATTATTAGCTACCAGTTCAACGGAAATCTAAGCCTTACCATTTAGGTTACAGATGTAACTAAAGAAAGCCTTATGGTTGTCCTTGGTTGAGGAAGCTAACTTGGATTCGTTGCCTGCCTTGGAGGACTTCAAAAGAAGCCTTATTTTCTTATTTAAGCTGAGGAGGGACTGTCTCCAGTTTAGAGCTAGCTCTTTCTTACTCTTGGACAGCAGTTTCTACATTTTATTGTAAAGCCTGTTAATGGTGGCTATCCACCAGGCAGATTTGCTTTTCCTTGAAGAGCGTGTTTTGGTCATAACTGTTTCTGCTACTTGTACCCCAAAAAAAAAAATAATGAAACTACTTAAACAGATCTTCCTACTGCAGGCAGAGGGGAAGAGATTTATATTGGAAGTCACTTCCTTTCCATTGTGAAATGTCAATTGCACTTGATTCTGCAAGGGTCTCTCAGTGCAGTGACACCTTTAACACCTCTGCAGTAGTGTGGGGGAAGAGGACTGTCAATTCCTCTTGGACTACAAAAGAAACCCCTGAACCAAGGCCTGCAATTAAGCTACTTTTCTGACTGTAACTGGACTTCTAAGTATAGTGTAAAACAAGCTCTGAGCCAAATATAAATGAGGGTGATTAGAGACAGAAAAGAAGCGGTCTTTTATAGAAGGTATTGAAGATGACAGTGACTCTCACAAATCCCATTAAATGTCAATGGTATGGGAATTCACGGTTACTTTCTTATGTCTGGCATGATTGATACAAAGCATTATGGGAAAGAGAAAGGGTTGAGGAAGAACAAGATCACGTTAATACATCAAGCCCCAATGTTAGCCATGTTGTGGAATACAGGCTAAAACTATAAATAAAGCACTTATAGTGATTTTGAGGGTCAGGAAACAGAGTGAAAAACAAATTTTGATACGTCAGGAAACAAAGAAATGAAAAAAGAGATTTTTTTTTTTTAGTTCTAGTGTGGATTTTTTCCTTTAAAGTAGATTTTTTTTCATCACAAGAAGAAAATGGCAGATGAAACTCTCCTCATACATACTTTCATAATTTGTCAGAACAAACTTTAATGTATGAGCCTGACAATTCAAAATTCTGAAACCCAAAGATGTAGTATACATGTTTTCCCATACCTATCAATAGTTTTTCCATCCTTATCAGAAAGAGTAGGACTGAAATTAAATAAATGCTTAGCAGCAGTGGGATCAACTAAAGCTATAGATACTGGGTCAGGTTTGGGAATACTGTATAAAATTTTAAAAGACTGAGGAACTTAATACATGATATATGCCTTTTAGGGTAGCTGGCCATCAGGAAAATAACAGGCAGTAACGCACACATCCTCTAAAGTTGACACAAGTGGAGGAATAGGTGCAGGTTCTGGAAAATTCTTCTGTAACAACTCAAAGGGTTGGGAGGGTGGCCTAATGGTTAAGGTGTTTGCCTTACAAACACAAGGTGCAGGGTTTGAGTCTCACAAGGCATAATTGGCTAGGCTTAAAATGGCTCGCAAGGGCAGTTAGCTTAGTACTAATCTATGAACCTATGAACCTATAATATTTTCTGAGGGACTAAGAAATCTCTGAGTTCTCCTACTGAAACACTAACAAATTCCAGCAATAGTTTCAGAGAAAGTGAAACCCCCCACAGGGAGAATCAGAACAACACTACAACTATTACACTTTTTTTTTTTTTTTTTGAGAGGAATGAGAAAGGAGGGAAGGGGAAGAGCCTCTAAGCTAAACAATGACTCCCCCAAACTAGGAGAGCCTCTAATTTAAATGGCTACTCCTATAATGAAAGAGAAGTGGGAAAAGGAGAAAGCCCTTAAACTAGAGAGAGGACTGAAAGAAAGGGGAAGGAGAACCCTCTAAGTTAAACGGGTTCAAGGGGACAAGGTAGGCCTAAAGGAAAACGACGGCCACAACAACAAAAGGCAGCAGCGGAAAGGTTAGAAGAGAGCTAACCTAGGACAAAAAACACAAACACTAAAAAAAAAGAAAACTAAGATATCTGAATGAAAATTTTAGAAAAAATAGCCAAGAGGAAAATACTTAGCCTGAGCCAGTATCAGCAATCTCGACGCTGCAAGCGGCAAACGAGATCTGGGTAACTACCGCTAGACATGCTGGGATAGAGGCTAGCCTCGAGCCAGTAAAAAGCTCTCGAGCTACAGCATACAGCCAAGTTGGAGCACAGGATAGGCTCCGAACCCAACCAGCAAGAACAGAGGCCAGAAGGGAACAACATAACATTTGGGGTTCTGACATCAAAGGAGTGTTGCCAGAAGCAACAGCCCTCTCCATCGCTCGCATGGAAGCAAGTCCGCCCAAAGAGGGATGGGAGCCTGGAATTGAGAAAGACAACCTCAGGAATGGGATCACACCCCGCTCCGACAAACCCACCCCCACGGGTGGAGCCTCAAGCAGGATTGATGTGGACATGGCTATCGGTGCCTATGATGGAACCGAGGAGAAAGACGGCTCCATGCCTCAGGCCGAAGTGCCTATCCCCCAATCCCCAGATTGAGGAAGGACTGGTTCAGCGGGAACCAAAGACCAAAGGGACAAACTCAGTGCCGGAGTGAGATGCACTGTAGGCGCCGAGGTGATGGGTTCCAAGAAGGATGTCGGAGCAGAAGGCTTCAGAACCGAGATGGTTGAAGGAGGAGTGTAAGATGGAGTCCGTGGATAAGTCAACCCATGTCCTGCAGGTGGATGGCTAACAACAGCTGGTCCATAAGACGCACCACACCAAGTTCTGTAGGCTCCTGGTGGATCTAGTGGATGCTCCAGATGGGGAGTCAGGACATTCAATGAAGGGGCTACATGCTTGGCTTTGGCCCATAAACAGATCTACAGAAGGGAAGTATCGGGGCCGTGATGCAAGGTCTGCTAGCACCGAAGTCTCTAGATTCGAGACTGGAAGTAAAGGGGTTAAATCCAGTGAAGTCAGTACAACGCTCGGTGCTGAAAAGGTCGGTTCAAAAAATGTAGTTGTAGGTGTGCCCTGAGCCAAAGTGGCCACAGGTGCCGAAGTCCAAGAAGGCTTAGTAAGGTCTATGATCAGTGCCGGAGGCAAGACAGGTGCTGAAACCAGTGCTGGTATCGAAGGTTTCGAGATGCTCGGATCCGAGAAAGGCAACAGATGCAGATTTATGCTCCGAAGACAACTTTGGGACCTTCAATTTTCCAAGCTTGCCCTGATCACCCAATGGTGAGGAGGGAACAGAATGGGATCTCTTTTTGTCTTTAGAAGGAGGGGTTGAGACCTCCATCGCAGAAATGGCCTCTAAGAAGGGAGACTTAAGTAACCCTTTCACAATCAACTTATTCTTGCGCTCATTAAGAGTGCGTTGACTGAAACTCTGACAAATGTCACACAGAGGCTGCACCGAAAGGCGGGGCACTCCCAAACAGTATACACAGTCATCATAAGAGTCACTATTAAGTAACTTGCCATTACATGAAGCACAAAGCTTAAAACCTGAAGTACCCTTCTTATTAGACATCTTGGTAAAAAGACACACTACAGGTCAAATGTATAATGTAACTACATCAAAGTCAAACACCGTTCAAAAAAGTCACAAATAAAGTAATCCTGTGATATGTACCGAAAAAGGAAAAACACCTCACTAAAAACCAAAGCTAATAGGTTAAACAGGAAGACAATACCAGCTATGGTAAAGAAAGAATACCACAAGGGTAAGGGAGTAAAAGCCGTACCAACAATGGTACTTGAAAGTTTAACAACGGGTAGAATAGAGAGGAAAAAACAAGGTTAGGCAGAAGAAAACACACTAGAAATACTATTCACTTAATAAAATATGAAGGTATCAAAAATGTTCCACACAAATATCAAATAAAGTTCCACTTTGTTGAGTGCTCGGCTGAAATGCGGCTTTACAGCTACACAACAAACAAAATCTGAGGTAACAGGAAAAAGGGCATTCTGGGTAGAGACTTAACTTGAGAGATTTTTTTGGCTGGCGCGAGCTTGGTAAAAGGACGACTTGGTTCCGAGGGCTTGGAACGAACCCATCAGTGATGAATGGAAAGAAGATTAACAACATTAGCTTAATACTTATTTCCTATCTCTTTTTTATAATTTTTCCTCATAACTGCAAATGATAGCATTCTTTATTTATAAAAGGAACGAAAATAACCTCAGTTACTCACAGCAGGTAAAACGTAAACAATAAAAAAGTTTATTAAAATGTTAGCGCTTTCACGGTTAACAGCTTCATCAGACATACGCAATTATGAGAACAGTTTTATTTAAAAATTTCAATTAATGACATCATACAAAGCAATTAACTTCTTAAAGGCATAATGCCATAGCACATGGAGTTAACAACAATTTTATCAATATTTCAGTTAGTTTAATGTTTCAGGGGCCTGTCTTTCAGAAAGGGCTTTAAGGAGACTTTGGCATTCAGTCCTGGAGATCTATCTGCCTGGAGCCTTATTATCCATTTTTGTTCAGCCACTTCTGATTTATTTTTAAAGTCTCCACCCCTTCTTCCCTCTTCTAATACCTCTAACACAAAAAAACTAAAATTATGATTCTGACCCTCTTTTAAGACATGCTGTGCCAAGGCACTAGTTTCTTTAATATTACGGATGTCCCTATAATGTTCCAGCATCCTATCTTTCAACATATGATTGGTTTTACCAATGTAAAAAGCATTAACAGAGCTTGCAAAAACTAAGATAAACTAAGTTGCTCATTCTGCAGTCAGCATAGAAATTAAAATCAATATTAAAGTGCAAGAAAGGATGTTGAAAGGAATTCCCTGTATATATATATATATATATATATATATATATATATACACATATACATATATATATATATATATATATATATATATATATATATATATATATATATATACATATATATATATATATATATATATATATACACACACACACACACACACACACATATATATATATATATATATATATATATATATTTTTTTGCAGGCACTACAATTCCTACATTTGTGTGTTCCAACTCTTAGAGTGTATTCCTTTATTCCTATTTTAAAAGTTGATGACAGAAGACTTTGTGTGGATAATGTTTTTTTCATGACAAACATGAGCTAGCTGAAATGCCGGTCCTCCTTCCATGAGATTTTGTAGATGTACAAAACTTTGATTTATTCTGTCTTGTATTGCTTCAACTTTTCTACCTATGGGAGATAAAAAAAAAAACTACAATGATTCTCAAAAGGCACATGATGAACTGATAATACAAAAAGAACGGGAAGTGAGAGAAGGTAGGGAAGAATGGGTAACCAATTAACAAATGCAGAAAAGCAAACTGTGGACAACAGAGTCCCTGCAAAGCCATCTCCTGTTTTTTCAAAAGAAAAGGCTGGATATAAAGGAAGAGATTTTTTTTTTCTTCAAAAAAGTGAATGATTCCTTAAAAACAATGCATTGAACACATGGAGTGTGGACAGCATATAAAATATATGGACACATGTTTATATAGACAAATTGCACTCTGAATACTTTTTAAAACAACTGAAATTATTAAGTACCAGTAAGAACATAATTTACTTAATATAAATGTAAAATATAACCATGACATTTAAAATTTACTTAAAAAGAAAAATTTATACCTGACTGGAATGGGGCATTATATTGTATGCCATCTGGTAAAAATATACTTTGTTTTCAAACTGCATACTGTGTTATTTTACATCTAATAAATGTCATGTGACATTGGGGAAAGGGGTGGAATGAAAAATGAAAGTAGCACATTATTTCTTGGAAACATTTAGAAAATAATTTATAAAACTGGCCCTGGTAAGTGTAACTTTAGGCTTAGAGGTTGCTGAACCTATGCTTCTTGAAAGCACAGTGGCCTGTCATAGTCAGAGGAGGAGCTTACAGCAATAGTCCTTACTGACAGACTATGATGGATTACAAGCTGATGAAGCCAGGGGGTTAGGGCCTCCAGATTGAATCCTACATAAGTAGGGTATGAAGCAGAGTTACACAGCTTGAAGCTGAGGCTTTTACAGAGGGGATATAATATTCAAGAGGTCAATGAGCACTTAGATATGATTTCGAACTTACGATCAGATGTAGCGGCACCATATTTTGGACCTGTTAGTATGAATGATATGGTGAGTACAACTAGGAAACAACCTTATGTTAAAATGTCCACCTTTTTTTCATCAGACCATGCTGATGTCAGGGACATTGTTACAAAACATTGGTCCATCTTGCAGGTGGACAGTGATTTGAGGAATATAGTTGGAGAACAACCACATTTCTTATTTAAGAACAAAAATAATTTAAAAAGGATGCTCTGTTATCCTAATTTTGAGGGTAATAGAGTAGAGAATGGGAATACTAGGCCATGCGGCCAGTGTAATTTCTGTTCATATATAGATGGTGATACTACATTTTTTCATCCAGATTTAAATATTGAGTTCATGACAAATGCTAAAGCCAACTGTATGACCTGTAATCTAGTGTATCTAGCGGTTTGTCAGACTTGTTTTTCCTTTTATGTGGGAAAAACTAATCGTCCTTTTAGGGACAGGATAAGAGAACATGTTTACCACATTAGGAAAGGATCGACACACAATTCCTTGGCTAAACATGTGATGTCACATGGGGATACACATAGGTTTTTATTTAGAGCATTATAGGTCATAGCCCTGACCCAGCGTGAGGGTGATATTAGGAATTACACTGAGTGTAAGGAGAGCTATTAGATAATCAGGTTAAGGGCTGATTGTGGTCTTGGACTGAATGAAAGGGCTTCAATCAAACCCATGTTAAGAAAACGTAGGAATATTAGATGAAGCATTAATGCATCATCATTTAGATTTATATGATGTTATATGTATTATACAGTTTTTATGTCTCTTTTATATTTTTTCTCTTTTTAATATATATGTGTCTATATATATTTTATAAATAATACTATATATAAGTTATAACACTGTTAGGATATGGCTTTTTCATGTTTTTAATAGCACATTGTTTTTTAATTGTCTTGATGGTTTTCAGTATATTATATTACAGGTTAGCATGTAGGTAATAGCACTTTAAGATTTAATTATCTGGTGAATGTGATAGGTCGGTTAGATTTGAATATTTGTATATATTCAGTGCAGCATAATATGAGTTGTTTTTGATCTGAAGAAGCTCTTGTAGCGAAAGCGCTAATCTTTGTACAATTTTTTTTAGTCCATTGATAATAAATACAGTGATTTTTTACATCTTTTGTTTCCTGCTTCGTTCCGCCTCCGTTTGCTTTTTGGATTTTATTACAATTTTGGGACTCTGGAAAAGGAACGTTTGCCTGAAGTGTTGGCAGCATTTCTATTTTGGAATGTTTTTTTCATGACAAACATGAGCTAGCTGAAATGCCGGTCCTCCTTCCATGAGATTTTGTAGATGTACAAAACTTTGATTCATATTATTCTGTCTTGTATTGCTTCAACTTTTCTACCTATGGGAGATAAAAAAAAACTACAATGATTCTCAAAAGGCACATGATGAACTGATAATACAAAAAGAACGGGAAGTGAGAGAAGGTAGGGAAGAATGGGTAACCAATTAACAAATGCAGAAAAGCAAACTGGACAACAGATTCCCTGCGAAGCCATCTCCTGTTTTTCAAAAGAAAAGGAAGGATATAAAGGAAGAGATTTTTTTTTTCTTCAAAAAAGTGAATGATTCCTTAAAAACAATGCATTGAACACATGGAGTGTGGACAGCATATAAAATATATGGACATATGTTTATATGGACAAATTGCACTCTGAATACTTTTTAAAACAACTGAAATTATTAAGTACCAGTAAGAACATAATTTACTTAATATAAATGTAAAATATAACCATGACATTTAAAATTTACTTAAAAAGAAAAATTTATACCTGACTGGAATGGGGCATTATATTGTATGCCATCTGGTAAAAATATACTTTGTTTTCAAACTGCATTCTGTTATTTTACATCTAATAAATGTCATGTGACACTGGGGAAAGGGGTGGAATGAAAAATGAAAGTAGCACATTATTTCTTGGAAACATTTAGAAAATAATTTATAAAACTGGCCCTGGTAAGTGTAACTTCAGGCTTAGAGGCTGCTGAACCTATGCTTCTTGAAAGCACAGTGACCTGTCATAGTCAGAGGAGGAGCTTACAGCAATAGTCCTTACTGACAGACTATGATGGATTACAAACTGACAAAGCCAAATGAATGCCTTGTCTAGGTACTTAAGAAGCTTGACCTACCTTTTGAAATTAGCTGCACTATCTGAGACTTTTAATGAGGTTAAAGAAGTGTTAAACAGTGTACACCAAATATATGAATGAATGCAAGTTTAAGTGACAAGTATACTAAATGAAAGCAGGTGATAAACAATGTATAAATACGAAACTTAAAAGAATAGCTGCATGCAAATGAAACTAATATGTTATTGAGAGATTCCATAAAAATGCACTGAAATGTTAAAAATGAAAACTGTTATGTATGTGAAGCCATGCTCCAATGCTCCAGATAATATCCCTGCTTATTTTCTCAGTGTAGCCGCTGAAGCAGTCACCTACCCCATTAGCATTCTAATTAACCGTTCAATCCAGGAATGCATAGTACCCGGAATTTGGAAAAAGGCCTTCATTATACCATTACATAAAGGAGGCAACAATAATAATATTAGCAATTTCCGTCCCATTGCTATCCTGTCTCCCATCTCTAAACTTTTAGAAAAATGCATACAACAACAACTTCTTCCACACCTTTTAGAAAATCAGCTTCATACACCCACACAACACGGATTCAGGCCATGTCACAGTACTATGACTGCCCTTCTCTCCTTCCTTGAAACTATTAATAAAGCCGGGGATTCTGGCCTTCTTGTTTCCACCCTATTACTTGACCTTTCTAAAGCCTTCGACACTATCTCTCATAACCTGCTTTTAACTAAACTATCTAAACTTAACCTAACCCCTTCCTCCTTGAATTGGTTCTCAAGTTACTTATCTAACAGATATCAAGCAGTAAAATGGAAAAAGGCCACCTCCTCATTTCTTAATACCCCAACCGGAGTTCCCCAAGGTTCCATATTAGGCCCTCTTCTTTTTAACATATTTATAAATGATTTCCAGAACTCTATTCCTTTCTCAAATATCATCCAATATGCAGATGATTCAACTATCATCTGCTCTGCCACATCTACCCCTGTACTCTTAAAACTTACTCAAGAAGTTTTTTCAACCACTGAGCAATGGATGAAAAGAAACCACCTTGTATTAAATGCCCCTAAAACCAAATTGATGGTATTTACTCCCTCTAAAACTACCTCATTTAACTTTAACTCCTTCACTGTCACCAGCCAAAACAATACACCTTTGGAACTGGTATCAGAGACCAAATTACTTGGGGTCCAAACTGATAACCAGCTTAAATTCCATTCCCACTTACAACTAAGCATCAAAAAGACACATCAAAAACTAGGCATGCTCTATCGACAAAATCATTACCTAACCCCTGCAACTAAAGTAACTCTCTCTACTTCCTTTCTTATCCCCCCCCCTTCTCTAGGGAACTCCTCTTCTCACTAACCTACAATCCTCTCTTAAATCTCAACTTTCCTCCTGCTACAACAAAATTGCCAAATTTGCTACCAGCCATAAGTCATCCTCCCACCACTGTTCTTCTCTCCAAAAACTAAAATGGCTAGAACTACCAAACCAACTCATCTATACACAATTAACTCTTGCACATAAGCTAATTTTTAACCCCACCCTCTGTCCTTCCCTCTCTTCTACCTTTAAGATGCACCTTCCCAATAGAGTACTAAGGTCCAATAATCAAAATCTAATAGAAGTGTACAAACCATCTAGTCCACCAGGCAAAAATCTTCTATCTTATGGCTTAGCACGTCTCTGGAACTCCCTACCACCTTCCATTCGTACCACTTCTAACCATTACTCTTTCAAAAAATCCCTTCACTCACACCTAATATCCCAATGGGAATGCTCCTGCTCTCTCCCTACATAACATATGCTATCAAACTCCTGTTCCCTTCATTCCAAGGAAATCAAACTCCTTTTTCACTTCATTCCTTCACCTTGGATTCATTCTCTCTCTTTCTCTCTTCTCTTTCAATCTATTACTCATTAAAAACCTTCTTCTATCATCTCTCCATATGCTTATATTCCAGTACTTATATGTTAGTAGTAAAAAATGCATCACACTGTCACTGCTTATGTGCAATTTGTAAACAATGAAGCAGACTGTAACTATGAACTGTATATTCCAAAAAAAGTAATGCCTCTCTGCTGTATATGCAATGTTCCACTGCCAGTTAGTTTTAACTTCATCCTCATCACTAGTGTGTATTATTTGTAATGTTTGCTGTTTGAATTGTAAATGTCTTGCTCAAAACTATAACCTTTGTAAAAATATATTCTTTAAACTATTGTAACCTAAATTGTTATTGGAGCTTTTCTCCCCAGGACTCCATTGAAAATGGGTTCATTGGCCCAATGGACCATCCTGGTAAACCAACTACAAATAAATAAATAAATCTGTGCATGTGTGTATATATATATATATATATATATATATATATATATATATATATATATATAAAATGTGTGTAAAATATGCTGGAAACATTCAGGCAATAATGCATAAAGTTACCCCTGGAATTGTAATTTTAGGTTTAGTACTGGTGGCACCTGAACTTCTTGTAAGAAAGAAAAGTGATACCTATCAGTACTCTGAAAGCCAGGCTGAAATGATATATACATACAAATATGTAAGGCATATGCAATAATGCCCTTCTAGAAATGATGAACTGATGAAGCTCACTCTAGCTTCATCTCCTCTGTAAATATTAAATACTAATATTGGCCATGCTTGTAGAAACCCAAATGCCTCAAAAGATCTCTTCATAAATTCCCAACTCACGCTATTAAATAATGTTTTGGCATCCAAACCTTAACATTATTATTACTATTGTCCAATGTATCCATTTGAATCATAAGTGTGCTACCTTCGATAAATATACACTAATCAGGTCTATTATTTTGAAAATGTGCCTTTTTGCCAAAATTATCAATAATACTTTCTAGTCATGATTCAAAATCAAAATGGGTCTGTATGACTCTTGATCAAAAGGGTCCTTCCCCAACTTTGGTTTAACTAGGACTACTGCTTTCCAAGTCAAGGGCATATCCTCAGTACAAGAAATACTGTTAAAACGTAATGGCGAGACTACTTCCTTTCCTTCTTTGCACACACATCTACTGTAATTCCATCTGATTTCTAATTGCTTCTTTAATTTCAATTCAATATATTTATTTATTGTTAATACCCCTTCCTTCTACTTCTGTTAACTGAAGATGTTGTAACTGTCTGTAATGTTTTAGCTCTCAGCCTCTATATCTCGTCTTCATAGTGTACTCTAATAATGTTCGTGCTTGAGGTTGTCTACATGGCCAAGAGGGGAAACGGTGAAAAGATTTGTAGTAGGGTAAAACATAGGCCCTTCTGCACCAGAAGTCCCAAAAGTCATTAACAGTAAACAATATGATGAACATGCAAGTAAACCTATTCTTTCAGGATTTTTGCCAGTGGAAAGTAAATATGTTAATGAACTGACAGCTGGCTATTTAAACTGGTACTAGTTTACTTGTCTTTTGAGTGCAGTGATTTATTATATTTTGATTTAAGCAGTTTATGGAAAAGAAGCTATTATAAAGACATTTGACTTCCTTTGTAAATACATTATAGAAGAGGATTTGGGGTTTGTACATTGTGGGTCATTTTTGTGTAGGGACAACTGGTTGGGGCGACGTGGATGAACAGCAATTCTGCTGTAGGCACATGGCTGCAGGAAATTCACTGTGGGCACAAAAAACACACAGCTAGAGTAATGAAGTGCAGGTGGAATGGAATGTATGTGAGCCTGTCCAACCTGGATCTTAACTGCACAACAATCAAGTAGAGGCCAGACACTAGTGGTTGAAGGTATAATTAAAAAGGTATATAGCACATCTTCCTAAACGTCTTACCATACTGCACCAAGAACAACATCTGACTGACTGGGGAGAATTCTATCTCATGGGAATACATATTACTCAAATAGGAGAGCCACTTTTCCTATTAAGTGTCTCTTAAGAACACATACTGGAGCATAAATGAGACTACAACAATGTACAGATCATCATCCATGTAGCTGCATACTTAAGTATGTACTATAAACTAAGTACAAGATTCATGACTTACCCTGATACCAAAAGGCATTAACCATTGGAAACTAAATTATGTCTGCCACTAACATGCCCTCCAGGCATCCTGTTGTGAGTGCCTGCTGACACCTTAACTCTGGGGGAGGGGGCGGGCTTGGGTATTGTTCCCTCCCTGCACCTGGTTATTTCAGCTGTAGACACAACACTGAGTACTTCTCTATACCCAGAGTGAAGTTCATGCACCAATGCGACTCTGCAGCTAATTACAACTCAGCCATGCATCTACACCCAAATGTCCTTGCAACTACAAGCCCAAATCCCTTAAGAATGAATCTTTTCTGTGGAAAGTATTCTTACTAATGCTGTTTTTGACCTGCTATCTTTGATAAAGATACACTAATCAGGTCTGCTATTTTAACAATTTGCCTTTCCTTTTGCCAAACTTATCAATAACACTTTCTAGTCATGATTCAAAATCAAAATGGGTCTGTATGACTCTGGATCAAAAGGGTACTTCCCCTACCCAGACCTCAAAGCCCTTCCAAACTCTGCCCTCTGCAACCTTCCAAACACTCTACAAAGACAATACTCCCCAGGACGCATACAAAACCATCTCCCAATGTCTCAGCCTCTTAAGCCCTTAAAGCAAATTACCACACAACCCAATATACTGGTCATTGGAGAATCTGTTGTAAGACACACTTGATGGCCCATTCTCCAGGGTGAACAATGAAACAGTCACAGTCCGTTGCCTATCAGAGGCAAGGATCCGCCAGATGACACAAGCACTCAGGACGCTGAACCACAAGTACCAGCATGACTCTGTCATAGTCCATGTGGGCACTAATGACCCAAGATATACCTCAATGGAGCTTTCAGATTGTGTTCCCCAGGCAGGTATGAACCTAGCACAGAGAAACATTCTATCTTCTCCAAGAATGATACTACAATATGAACAGATGGACTTTAACAATTGGCTTAGTTACTTGTGTCATTCTAAGGTGATCCAATATTTGTCAGCTTGGGAAGACATGATCAACAGACATGCTGCTTTGCCAGGAATGGTCTACACATGCCCTCAACTAGGCTTTTGTATATTGGCCAAAACATTATCCACCCCATAGTGCTTTTTTTTAGGCCATGCTAAACTGAAAAACCTTCCAACAATGTAAATTCTACTCAGAATAAACCAAAGGTGCTGGGAGTTTCAACAAGAAGCTCTACACCCTTGTGAGTGCTGACATATGTTCAGTTACTGAGACATGGTTTAAAGCCACAGAAAGCACCTGGCAGTGCAAGGCTGACGAATGATCTGCAGAACCTATTCATCTGAAACTGTTGCCAAAGAGAAAAGTGGGGATTCAGGCTTTCTGGAATGGAAAAGGGACTGCTAGGGTGGGTGGGTTGTTTGGTCGGGGGGAGACAAGATCATTTAAATAATCATTCTGACTTGCTAGAATGTCCTTGGTTTTAGGGGGGCTCCTGAATTTTTTTTGGAATCCCTTGCCATTGGCCAGGCTAGCCCATTTTTAGTGGAGGTTCGGGGAGAAAAGCTCCAGGGAATTAACATAAAAAGCAAAGAATGAGCAAAACTAACAAAACTAAGCAAATCTAAACAAAAGTTGAAACATTTTTAACAAAGAAATACGTTAGGATAGATTAAAATTACAGAAGATACAAAAACTTACTGGTAAAACAAAATAAAACTTTAATACTATGTATTAAGATTCAATAAAGAAATTTAGTAAGTCTACATAGTACAAGACAAAACACAGTGATGACTGGCAGTACAGAGCAATCAGCTGTCATACTCACAGGTAAAGGAGTTATTCTTAAATGTCTATTTATATGCATTTTGCAGAATGTTTATTTTACTTATTTTTTTTTGCCAGAATTGGATAAGAGGTTAGAAAATCCCTTAGAAAATTTGGAAAAGGAGGGCTGAAAACTCTTAGTATCACCTTGGCACTCTCATCACACGTTTTGTTCACCTCTGCAGCAAAGGGGGCCAAAAACTAAATCTCTGTTCAAAGCAGAAATTAAAATTTCATTTTTATGGATCATCTGGGAGGTTCTGAGAATGCAGTCAGGCAAACCTCCTCCTCAACACAGTACCAGTGGCCAAAACCCTTGAAGTATTAACTAAATCATACACACGTTGTAAACAATGATAAGTGACTTGTACAAAAGAAAATACTAAATTATTTAAATCAGATTTTCCTCAAGATGAAACTGCAAACAAAACATTTCTCAAACTTTCACAATTAGAACAAACCTTAGCATACTGCCCAGACAACTCAATTTTGAAAATCAAAGTTGCAGAAGCATACACTTCCTCCCATACATACCAATACTCTTAACAGCCTTATCAGAAATTGTGGGATTGGAATTAACTAAATATTTAGCAATAGTGGGATTAGCTAAAGCTACACCTGAGGGGTAAGATTTGGAAAGAGTGTAGAAAAACTTCAAAGACTGAGGAACTTTATACATTCTATCTGCCTTTTTAGGGGCAGCTGGCTGATATCAGGAAAACGGCAGGCACTGACACACACATTCTCCGAAGCTGACAGAACTGGAGGAATTAGTGAAAATTCTGGAAGTTCCTTCTGTAACAGTCATAGTATTTTCTGAGGTATTCAGAAACCTGTGTTGCCCCACTGAAAACACTCAGCCATTTTGGATATAGTCACAAAGAAACATAACCTCCCCACAGGAAGAATTGGAAACTAAGCTCTCCTCTGAGTCTGAATCAGAAATCGGAGGAAATAACCCTGTATCTGTCTCATCTTCCTGTCCAGATTTGGAATATTGAATATCTTCAGGAAAAGAGGTATGCATTTTTTTTACCAGCAACCATATTATAAGAAAGATCAATAGCCAGAATTAAACTCTGAGCCATACCTAGTAAATTACTCTTCTTCAAGGAAATTTGAAAAGCACACATGCTTAGTTTTCTGTTTCTTTTTAATGGGAATAATAGGGCCAACAGTGTTATTAATGTCAGCAGAAACTTCCCCAGGGATGGACACAACACTCTGACAAAACAGGGAAGCCTTCCCTATTCCATCTCCCAAGACCAACGAGAGTGGTTCTCTCTTGCTAACTGAAGACACCACAACAGCGGAAGAGGATGTGGTAACCCCCCCCCCCCCACCCATCCACAATGGCTGTAGGTACTATCCGGAGGAATCTGGAGTAAAATATGAGTGGTCTGAGGTACAACTAATGGCCACAGCAGAGTCACCCACCTAAAGCTGAGGCAAATTACTAGTATGCTGTGCTGGGAAAGGCAGTTTCCTTAATTTTTTTTTTTTTGGTGGCTGGAAGAAAGACCAACCATGGAATCAACAATTTGTTCCATTGTCGAGCCAAAAATGATGCCTCTTTCATGTGATCGACAGTTTGTTCCATTGCCAAGCTGAAAATGGTGCCTCTTTCATGTGGAAAACAAGCAGTATATGCTAGAAAAAAACAGTGTCTTTAAAAGTCACTTTTTCACAGAAAAACACAGTAAAAAGCACTTTGAAACTTTGTCAGTCCTAAAAAGTAAAACAAACACAATTTCTCCACAGAAAAAAATGTTTCTTAAATATTTTATGCAACTTTTATACTGACAGGGAAAAAAAAGTGTGTTCTGTTTAAAAGTACAATACAGTCTTGCGACAGTTCATTAAAATACGAACTCATAACTTTATAGCTTTAAAATAGCACCTATCAAATTTTTTTTTAAAATAAGAAGGTTTTTACCCTAAAGGGAAATTATCTGCCCAGCAACAGAATAGCAGAAGCCGACCAACTATCCTTGAAAGACTCAGAGTGTACTCTTTGGCGTCAGGAATGCTATGAAGGTCTTGGTGCCCAAACCTATCTATTTAGACAGCTCAGCTCGAGCTAACAGTTTGGACATGTGGAAGGTACCCTGAAGCTTTGGAAGCTGACCAGCTGCTATATCCTTGCAGGATATAACTCATACAGCTAAGGCTACTGCAGCAGTGATGAGTATGAAGAACATCACTGTGGCCTATACGGAAATGTTAATGGAAACTCTGTAAAGGCATACAAGTAATTTCATAGAAACGGCAATACCAAACTGAAATAAGCTTAGGATAAGCTCCAAAAACAAGCCCCCTTGGTGGACTCCCCGTCTCCAGAGAAATATATTGATTAAATAGTAAAATAACAACACTTTTCAGTCACTGTATAAAACAAATGGAATAAAATTTAGTGAACAGGTGAGTAGATGTTGATGTGCTGCTACAAAAAAGGTTCAAACGAGCATGCCAAATGAGTGACATTACATTTACCATAGTGATGAATGCAGTGGTAGAAACCTGTCACAGACATTTAACAGCAACTCAATGGAAAATAAAGGGGTAGTTTTACCTCCAAATATGTCTCAAATAGATAATTTAAGAATCATAACTAGAAACAAAGTATGGCTAAGGAAGGAGGTGATAAATAAGGAATTAAAAAAGCAGGTTTTTGATCAAATAAAGAAAAAAGCAACTGATTTTGAGACAGTGAAAATAGATAACTGTATTATTACATCCATGAAACTGGTGTATTTAGAAATCAATCTGGTTAGCAAGATGTGGTAAAAAAAAAAAAAGTATGAAAAATACTGGAAGAACCATAAGAAAATAGTACAATAACGTAGAAAGCATTTTAGATGTCATACAGGCATACATTCTTATGTTTTGGGGAAGCTAAGGTATGTGTGGAGTGTGTATGCATTTCCGGCAGAAAGCGAGGGGGAGAATTATTAGAGATGACATTCAGCAGTACATAGGGTTCCAGACAGAAACCTAGAAAAAGAGGGGTGTTGCATTATGCAAAGAAGAAAGGAGGGTTACAATTAATAAATCCAGATGCATAGGTGGAATTTTTACATTTTATAGGTTCATAGGTAAGTACCAGGCTATCTGCCCGAGGGCATCTATAAGCCTAGCCAGAATGTGTTGGCTTTCGCCGACCCCCTCAGATTAGTTCCCTGTGCCTCTGTCCAGCAGAGCCATTAGTTCCCTGTGTCTCTGTCCAGAAAAGCCACTGCAGTGATCCCCAGGGTAAATTTTCTGTTTCCCGTCCACTCATCAAAGTTTCTCTTGAAGAGTGTTAGTGAGGGGCTCTGCCTAATGCAGATCGGAATCCTGTTCCAAAGCATGGGGAGTCTCTGGGACAGGAATCTATCCCTCCAGCACATCCTATTTATCACTGTGGTGAGGTTTAGGTTCATAGGTTGATACTAGGCTATCTGCCCTAGGGCATTTATAAGCCTAGCCAGAATGTGTTTGGCTTTCGCCACCCTTTTAGATTAATTGACTGTGCCTTTGTATAGTAGGTCACAGAAGGTAGCCCTTTTAAGGTTTGTTTACTGTACCTCTGTCAAGCAGGGACACAGAAGAGATCCCAGGGGCAAACCTACGATCTCCCATCCACTCGTCAAGATTTCTCTTGAAGAGGGTCAGTGAGGGGCTCTGCCTAACATGGATTGGGATTTTGTTCCAGAGTGAGGGGAGCCTATGGGATATGAATCTGTCCCTCCAGCATGTCATATTTATTTCTGTGCTGAGGTTTAAGTCCCTGGAGCGTGTAGCTCTAAGGGATTTGGATTTCCTGAAGTGAAGCATGTCCATTAATTCTGGGTTGGACATGGCTTTATACGTTAGACACAGATCGCCTCTGAGTAGGCTGTACGCAACTGAGTAGAGCTGGAGTTTCTTTAGCCGAACTGCATAGGGCATCTGTTTGAGCCCCTTGGTCCTGTTGGTGAGGTACTTTTGGGGTCTTTCGAGTTTTGCAGGTGTCGGGTAAGGTACACCCCAAATGGGGTATTGTATTCAATTATGGGCCTGATAAGTGATGAGTAGAGGGGCACAATGACCTCCCTTGATCTAGATGTGAATCCTTTCATGATAAGGTGGGCTATATAGAAGGTCTTTCTAACCACTTTGGAAATGTGATTGTCAAAGGAGAGATTGCTATCTACTTGGGTCCCCAAGTCCCTAATTACTTCTTCCATACTTAATGGATTACCACCTATGTGGTAATTTGTGGGCACTTTGTTTTTCCCAAAGGGGATGACTATGCACTTTTTGGCATTTAGCTTTAGGCCATGGCTCTGGCACCAGTTATCCGTCTCTGTGAGACCGTTTTGGAGGATGCTTGTGTCAGCTGGAGAGTCGATTACGGCATCCAGTTTGCAGTCATCTGCGAACTTGGGCAGCCATAGTCCACCCGTGTTAGCCTGTACCTCGGAGAAATATATACCGAACAAGAGAGGTCCCAGGACTGAGCCTTGTGGGACGCCACTTGTAACTGGTTTAGAGTCTGACATGGCACCTGCTATTCTGACCATGTGGGTTCTATCCCTGAGCCAGTTTGCAACCCATCTTGTGACATAGGGGTTGATATTTAAGCTGGTGAGCTTATTTATGATGCCCGAGTGGGGTAGTGTGTCAAAGGATTTTGCGAGGTCCAGGTAGGCTGTGTGGACTACCTTCCCTTCATCTATGGCTTTGGTAACTGTTTCGAAGAAGTTGACCAGGTTCAAGAGGCAAGATCTGCCCTTAAAGCCGAACTGGGTAGGATCCAGTGTCTGGAGGTTCCCAATGTCTTTGTTTATGATTTCCATGATGATACGCTCCATAGCTTTGCAGACTAGGCTAGTCAGGCTTATAGGGCAATAGTTTGCGGGGTCTGTTGTGGCACCACCTTTGTGGAGTGGGACCACTGTTGCTGTATGCCATTCCTTGGGTACATATCCTGTAGTTAAGGCTGAGATTGAACAGTGACTTTATTTCAGGGTTTAGTTCTTCTTGGAGCTCATGTAAGATGCAGCCCGGGACACCGTCTGGTCCCATTGATGCTGTGTTTTTTTGCTTTGGAGAGGGCAGCTCTCACCTGTGCATCTGTGATCTCAGGAAGGCTACACTCTGTTGGGATAGACATTTGCTCTTTTGGGGGGGAAGGGGGGGGGGTTTGCACTGAACCTTTTCGCCAGGATGTTGGCAATGTCTGTGGGTTCAGTGTATTTTTTGTCATTTTGCACTAACTCAGAGCATATCTGGGAGTTGCCTCCCAGGTTTCTGACATAACTAAAGAAGGCCTTGTGATTATCTTTAGTGTCTTGTGCAATTTTTCTTTCGAAGCTGGCCTCAGATGATTTTAAGAGGGATCGTAGTTTCTTGCTAGTATTGATTAGAGACACCTTCCCTTTTTGGGATTTTGCTCTATCATGTAGTAGCTTTCTCCTTCTGCTGTATAGCTTATTTATGGCCGGGGTCCACCAGACAGGTCTCCTGCCTTTGGAGGAGTGAGTCTTGGTTTTATTTGGGATACCATGCTCCATGCATTCCTGTAGGTGTCCATAGAATGCTTTTGTAAAGGATTCTGCATTTTGGGCCATATTTTCCACTAGCCCGGGGGCTTTGAAGGATTCCATCTTGGTTTTGAGAAGTGTGAAGTTTGCCTTTGAGAAGTTCTTCACCGTGGTTTCCTTGGCTAGGGGTGGGGACGGAATATGGATGTCCAGTGAGATTAGTTTATGGTCTGATCTTACCATTGAGGGGTATACCTCTGATGTGGAACATAGAGACCCCATGTTGGTGATGACCAGATCCAATATGTTTTCCCCTCTTGTGGGAATGGTGACCAGTTGTTCCATAGCATTTGAGTTTATAAATTCTAGGAACCGTTGGGCGAGGGTGTTTGGGCTTGAGTAGTTTTCCCAATCAATGTTTGGGTAGTTGAAGTCACCCAATATAATGGTGTTTGGAGAGACCTTCATATTCTCCAGTGTTCTCAGGAAAGCTGAGTGAGGTTCCTGTGTTTGGGAGGGTGGTCTGTAGCAGGCTACAAACTGAAAGGCAGTTTTGCCCACTGTTAGTTGCACATGGATGGTCTTCGATGCTTCGTGCAGTGCCACTAACCTGGAGGTGTGGGTATCTTTGATAAATATGGATACTCCCCCTCCTTTTGCGGTTTGGTCCGAGTTTTGGGGCCGGAAAGCATGGTATGAAGTATAACCTGTTAGTGCTGGGGTGCTCTCGGGAGCCTTGAACCAGGTTTCTGTTACTGCACAGATATTGACATTCTCCATACTGAGGAGAGTCTCAAGTGCATCTTGAGGTTTAGACTTCTGGCGTTGAGCAGCATTACCCTTAGTTTTTTTTTCTTTGTGTTGGCTATGGAGGTGGGCTTGTCTTTTGAGCCTTGCCTAAAAAAAGCACTATGGGGAAGGCAAGAGCCTTTGCCAGTATTCGAAAACCCAGGGGTGACAGGTGCAAGCCGTCCCTAGCGAAGCAACATGGCTTGTCGAGCATGTCATTCCAGGCTGACAGACACTGGATCCCCTTTGAATGACACCAATACTTTAGCCAATTGTTAAAATTGATCATTTTGCCTTTATACTGTGGCATCATTCTTGGTGAGGGTAAGATGCTACTCAAGGTCAGGGTCATACCGGCCTGGGCTACATGATCAGAGAGCTCCTCTATGTCTTTTTTCATGTAGTCCAGGGAGGTACGTCTGAGGTCATTCACACCAGCATGGACAATGATGGAGTCATATTTGTACTTGCTTTGGAGTGACCCGAGTGCTTGTGTTATGTGGCAGATCCTGGCACCCGACAGACAGCTTACAGTGACCTTCTTGTTCAGCCTGGTGAGTGGGACATCAGTGTGTCTGACAATAGAGTTACCTATTACAAGTGTATTAGGTGTGTTGTTTAGTCTTACGGGCTGTGACTGTGTGGCACACTGACTTTGTGAGCTATGTGCTATGTGGGTATTGTTTTATGGTAGGGGTTGCTTGGATGTCTGCTTTGGAGGTCTCTGCTGCTTAGGCAGATTTTTATTTAGAGCCTCCGAGTATGTTTTTGTGTGTTTATGCGTTTGGTTTGCTGATGCGATAGGTCTATGTGAGACTGGATTTGTGGTGTGTGTGGTTACCTGCTCCTCCTGACAGGCTGTGCCAGTACTGGGTTGAGAGAGCTTAGCCTCCAGTTTGGCTATATAGTTGCATCTCTCACATATATTTGAGCTTGTTGGGAGAAGGAGAGGGTGGTCTGTATACGTAAGGCAGTTGTAACATTGCCTCAAGATTCCCAGATTCACCAGCTGGACTGGAGAGTAAACCCAAAACTGACCTGTGGACATGCCTGAATAATATAGGGAACTACTTATTGACTGATCAGAGAGAACCAATAGGGAGCAAGTGCTTAAAAGGAGTATAAGAGGATGTAGTGCTTAAGTTTATTAGTGTTTACCTATGAGATTAATTATACGAGCAAGTGCAGGGCTTTAGAATGAAAATAGAGTGCTTATTTTGAGATTTAGAGCAGTTATAAGGGAAAAAGTGAAAAGCAGACTTTGTGGAGCCGGGAATAGTTTAAACCTGTTTAAGCTGCGTTGCCTGACGCTGCTCTGTGCGCAAGACCACGCAAAAAGAGAGTTGCTGGTTTTTAAGAGAGAGAGATCAAGGAGTTTGGAATTGACCCAAAATGGCCAATAAAACTACAGCTTCTAGGCAGTAACCACTCCTACAGGGACAGGCAGGCTGCTCAGTGTTAATCACTGCCACTGGTGAACACAGAGACTTCCCTTTAGCCCAAGCAAGCACTGGCCTCCAAGAAATTTACAAACAGTTCAGAACAGCAAATCTGTAACTGAACTTTCTTAAATTTCAGAAAGTGGGAAAAAAGCAAGATTTTTTTTGTTTTAGTTTAAAGGTAGCAGAGATACACAAGTAGCAAAATAGTCAGAACAGTGCAATAAATGACCCCACACTTGAGTGCTAGGCCAGAGTCAGGTAAAATGCAATTTTAAGAAAACTGATTTTAAATTAAGTGCAACATAGGAAATGCAGTAAACAGGCTCTAGATGTGTTCTAAATACTGTTTCTAATTCAGATATAAACTTTAGCAAGCTGGAAAACTCTGAAAAGTAGGCTGCAAAGCAGTAATTTTAAACATAAAATCAGAAGAAAATACTCAAAAGTGGCACCTTTCTTCTCTCAGCGTTTTCTCCCCTTGGTAGGTACTTCAGCAACAACTATCACGCCTGGAAAGACGCCAAAATCACGAGGCAGCAGGGTTTTGAGAGAGAGAGAGATCAATGAGTTTGGAATTGACCCAAAATGGCCAATAAAATGACAGCTTCTAGGCAGTAACCACTCCTCTTGGCTCTTGGGGATTTGTTTTTTTTTAGGTGGAGCATGTCCATCAATTCTGGGTTGGACATGACCTTGTATGTCAGGCAGAGATCACCTCTTGAGTAAGCAGTATGCAACCGAGTACAGCTGGAGTTTCTTCAGTCGGGCTGCATAGGGCATCTGTTTGAGGCCAGTAATCCTCTTGGTGAGGTATTTCTGTGGTCTTTCCAGCTGTTGTAGGTGTCTTGTAAGGTACACCCCAAATGGGGCATTGTACTCTATGATGGGTCTGATGAGTGATGAGTAGAGGGACACAATAATCTCTTTTGTTCTAGATGTGAACCCTTTTATGATTAGTGGGCCACATAGAAGGATTTTCTAACCACCTTGGCAATATGATTATCAAAGGAGAGATTACTATCTACTTGGGTCCCCAGATCCCTTATTACATTTTCTGTATTTAGGGGACTACCACCTATGTGGTAGTTCGCGGGTACTTTGTTTTTTCCAAAGGGTATGACTATGCACTTTTTGGCATTTAGCCTGAGGCCATGATTTTGACACCAGGTATCTGTCTCAGTGAGACCCTTCTGGAGGAAGTCTGTATCAGCCGGAGAGTCAGTTACAGCCCCCAGTTTGCAGTCATCTGCAAACTTGGTCAGCCATAGTCCTCCTGTGCTTGCCTGTACCTCTGAGAAGTATATACCAAACAGGAGGGGTCCCAGGACTGAGCCCTGAGGAACGCCATTTGTAACCGGTTTAGAGTCGGACCTAGAGCCTGCAACTCTCACCATGTGGGTTCTATCTGTGAGCCAAATGGCAACCCATCTCGTGACGTAGGGGTTTATGTTCTGTCTGGTGAGCTTGTCTATAATACCAGAATGGGGAATGGTGTCAAAAGCCTTTGCAAGGTTTAGGTAGGCTGTGTGGACCAGCTTTTCCTCTTCTAAAGCCTTGGTAACTGTCGCAAAAAAGTCCACCAGGTTTAGGAGGCATAATCTGCCCTTAATAAAGCTAAACTGGGTAGGGTCCAATGTTTGGAGGTTCCCAATGTCTCTGTTAACAAGTTCCATGATGATGTGCTCCATAGCCTTGCAGACCAGGCTAGTCGGGCTTATAGGGAGATAGTTCCCTGGGTCCGCTGTGGCTCCACCTTTGTGGAGTGGGATAACTGTTGCTGTGTGCCACTCTATGGGTACGTAGTCTGTAGAGAGGCTGAGTTTGAACAGTGTGTTTAGGTGAGAGGTTAATTCATTTTGCAGCACGTACAACACAGCCTGGGACACCGTCCGGTCCCATTGAAGCTGTGTTTGTGGCTTTGGATAGGGCTGTTTTAACCGGTGTGTCAGTGATTGCCAGGGCTCTACATTCTTCTGGTATGATTATGGGCCCTTTAGGGGGTGAGAGGGGGGGTGAAGTTTGCACTAAACCTGTCTGCCAGAATGTTGGCAATATCAGTCGTTTCAGTGTATTTTGTGCCATTCTACACTAACTCAGAGCAGATCTCAGAGTTTCCACTTTGGTTCTTGACATAGCTAAGGAACGCTTTGTGGTTATCTTTGGAGTCCTTGGCAATTTTTCTTTCGAAGCTAGCCTTGGATGTTTTTTATGAGGGATCCTAGTTTCTTGCCGATACTGATCAGGGATGTCTTTCCTTCTTGGGATTTTACTGTTTTCTATACTAGTTTCCTCCTTCTATTGTACAGTTTATTTATGGCAGGGATCCACCAGACTGGTTTCCTTTTCTTGGAGGAGTGAATCTTGGTTTTGCTTGGGATAGCACGATCCATGCATTCTTGCAGATGCTCATAGAGTGCCTTTGTAAGGGATTCAGCAGCTTGGACAGGGTTGTCCTTTAGCATGGGGGCTGTGAACCTTTCCACCTCGGTTTTAAGTAACTCGAAGTTTGCTTTTGAAAAGTTTTTCACAGTGGTTTCCTAGATTGGGTTGGGGACGGAATGTGGATATCCAGAGTGATTAGTCTATGGTCTGATCTAACCAGCGCAGGGTTGACCACCGGTGTAGAACACCGGTCGCCCATGTTGGTGACGACCAGGTCCAATATGTTGTCACCTCTGGTGGGAATGTTGACCAGTTGATCCAGGGCATTCGAGTTTATAAATTCTAGGAAGCGTTGAATAAGGGAGTTAGTACTTGAGTAGCTCTCCCAGTTAATGTTTGGGTAACTGACATCATCCAATATTAGAGCATTTGGTAAGACCTTCATATTTTCCAGTGTCTATGCAGAATGGGGGTCCTGGGTTATGGTGGGGGATTTATAGCAAGCTACAATTTGAATTGCAGTTTTGCCCGTTGTTAGTTGCACACGGATGATCTCTAAGGCATTGTGCTGTGCCACTAACCTGGAGGTGTGGGTATCCCTGATGAATATTGATACACCCCCGCCTTTTGCGTTTCGGTCCGGGTTCTGTGGCCGAAAAGTATGGTATGTGTTATAGCCTGGTAGTGCTGGGGTGCTCTCTGGAGTGTTAAAACAGGTTTCTGCTACTGCACAGATAACGATTTTCTCCATTCTGAGGAGTGCATGCATTTTGAGGTTTAGAATTCTGGTATTTAGTAGCATTACCCTTAGTTTTTGGTTACTTGTGCTATTTACAGTGGTGTGTTTGTCGTTTGAGCCTTGCCTAAAAAAGGCACTATGGGGGCGGCAAAAGCCTTGGCCAGTAATCGAAAGCCTAAGGGTGACAGGTGCAAGCCATCTCTTGTGAAGCAACGTGGCTTGTCGAGCATGTTATCCCAGCTGGACAGATACTGGATCCCCTTTGAATGACACCAGAATCTTAGCCAATTGTTGAAAATGATCATTTTTTCTTTATACTGTGGCATCATTCTTGTCAAGGGCAGGATGCTACTCAGGGTCAGGGTCATACCGGCCTGGGCTATGTGATCAGACAGCTCTTCCATGTCTCTTTTCATGTATTCCAGGGAGGTACGTCTCAGGTCATTCACACCAACATGGACAATGACAGAGTCGTACTTATTCTGGAGCGACCTGAGTGCTTGCGTCATGTGGCGGATCCTGGTGCCTGACAGGCAGCTAACTGCATCCTTCTCCTTGTCCAGCCTAGTTAGTGGGACATCAGTGTGCCTGACTATAGAGTCACCTATTACTAGTGTGTTGGGTATGTTATTTTGCCTTAAGGGCTGTGATTGCATGGCACACTGATTATGTGAAGTATGTGCTTCATGGTTTGTGATGGAGTGTGGAGGTTGCTTGGGTGTCTGCTTTGGAGGTCTCTGTTGCTTTTGCAGATTTTTATTTAGAGACTCTGAGTATGTTTTCGTGTATTATGTGTGTTATTCGCTGGTGTTGGTTTAGTAGGTCTGTGTGAGACTGGTGGTGTGTTGCAAGTATTTTCCTTCTCCTCTTGACTGTCAGTTCCAGTCTTGGGTTGAGAGAGCTTTGCCACCAGTTTGCTTGTATAATTGCATCTCTCGCATATATTAATGTTTGGTGGTAGGAGACGGTTGTCAATGTACATGAGGCAGTTGTAATAACATTGCCTCAAAATGCCCAGATTCACCAGTTGGACTGGAGAGTACACCGGAAACTGCCCTTTGGACATGCCTGAATAGGTAAAGTGAGCTGTTTTACTGATTGGCTGGTAAGGATTTTGAAGGAGCTGCGACAAAGAATTATTACAAGAAGTGCAATGTGAAAAAAAGAAAGTGTGAAGGGAATTAAAAATAGAAAAAAAAATGCAAAGTAAAAGAAAGAGATGAATATATATATAGAGTAAATCTGAATGTGGAACACTTATACGGACATGTTGAGAAAAAAAAAGAATTCTATGAAATGACTGTGGAACAGAATTATGTTAAAGCATGGGAAAATCTGAAGGAAGAAGAGATAAACACTGCAACGGAAAGGAAAAATTTAAGGAAGTTTGGGAGGCTTCTGACTTTTTGTAAAAGGCTCCCCATCCATGTGAACCAAAGTTCCTCTCTAACTCAATTCAAGTGTAGCTTGGATAATTGGAACGGGAACAAGAAATGTATCCCTGGTTTGGCACCTATGTCTCTAAAGGACACAGGCAGCTTGTACATGGTTCATCTCCCAGGGCCCTGCTTGTAAATGTTACATCTGCAAAGCCCCTTCTTACACTTATCAAGGGTACCAGAACTTTTCAGAGATTTGGGATGCATGGCTAGGCTTAAAAAGGCCCTTGTGGTCATTAGCCTAGTAAACACAAACGAACCTAAGACTGCTATTAAATAAAGCACATGTGAAGGAACAAATCAAATACAAGAAGAAAGATTAGGTAAAGTGCGCAAAGATGAGTAATCTACTGATGAAATACAGGCAAGAAGAAAGATTATGGGAACTGTATAAAGATAAAGAAATGATTTAAAAGTTTTACCATGTAAAAATTTTAATTTTAGCAAAAGTTTAAAGAACAGCATGCTTGCCTGCTTGTGTTTTAGAGAAATAGATATATATATATATATATATGACATATGGAAAATATACAAAATGTGGATAAACGTGCAACAAAAATATAGATAGGATACTGTTTATAACTTTATGGCATATATGGAAATGCAGATGTGAAAAATTATTATATAATACATCTACTGCCAATCATTAGCGGACCGGAGTTCCACTGTGGCGAACCCTAACTGGGAAAATCCGAAAGACTAAACAACAACAACAATGTGGAATTGTGAAAGTGTATTAAACAGAATACAAAAATGGTTGTGACAAAAAGGATGGGGTAAAGAAATATGCTGAAGAATACTACAAATGTAAACTATGAAAGAATTTTCAATTTTTTGCGAATGATATGGGTGCTAATATTGAAAGTATATGTATACAGTGAATGTAACAAATATACATAAATAAAATCTCCCTATTCTTTTCAATAATTGCCCTTAACATCCACCTGAGATACTGCCAATTCAACATCCATCTGAGATACTGCCAATTCAACATCCACCTGAGATACTGCCAATTCAGGCAGATGAGACTTCAGTTTAACATCTCATATGAAGGACAGCACACTCAGGAATGCAGTACCTCTCCCACCATGCTGCACAGCATGCTTTTAGTGTACCTGGTGTTACCACAGGGCTGGGATTGCACCAATAGCAGAATGGAATGGAAAGCAGATCTGGCAAAGAGAGGAGCAGCCAGCAGTTTCATATATGCTGTCCTGGATACTGTGGAATTTTCTTGATGCCCTAAATGGGTGGAGCTACGGCAATTTCTAGCCCAGACGGTATCTCAACTACTGTGCTTTACATTAACATTCTCACTTCACACCCTACAGCATTTAGATCCAGAAAACAGCAAGTATGCTTGCTTTCTCCTTACATATTTTGAATACATTAGAATACCTTGCTCAGTAGATAATAGAGAACCTTGTCTACATGGCAAAAACTATCTAGTTACTTCTCTTACTGACCCAATTTTCAGATAAAATCATAGTTTATATAGCCAGTCCAAAGACATCTGTAGCTGAACTATTACAGGAAAATGACAACTTTAGCAGGGTCTCTAACCACAAGTTTAATGCAAATACATCTGTCTTAATGCCATTTTCACTTCCCATTAGTGACATGTGGCTTTGTACTGAGTACTGTTGTCCTTTTATTGTTCATACTTCTGCAAAGCAAATTTTAAACAGGGTTGTAGCTAGGTCAATTAGTGCCTTGGACAACGTCCACATTTGGTGCCCCCTCCAGCTAAACACAAAAGAAAAAAGATCTTCAGGACAACTTGTCTTCCATACCATTTGAGCTTTGTTAAACTACAGCAAAAAGTTTCTTACTACATTTACGAAAACACTGATACTTACTCACTGAAGCAGACACACAAATTGCAGGTGTTTAAGGGAAATATCACTATTCCTAAAAAGGCCTAATGACTGTGCCCCCTAACAGCTTGCACCTGGGACAGCCCCCACTCCAATCCCCTACTCACCCTTGCTACAACTTTGATTTTAAAGGATGTCAATTTTGCTGGATTTTAAGACTATTTTCAAGTTATTGTGTTAAGTCTAATTCATATAGCATGGATAGTGGGCATTCTGCATTGTTGTGGGTATTTTCTTGTTTGCTGTAATACTCTCCTTTTTTCATGTGTTACTGCTTACATTTCCTGTGTTGGTTGAACTTCCTGAAGCTAATGGTTGCTTATCTTCTTAACAGTGTTGCTCTTTGGAGTCTGTTATAACTTATAATATGAAACTAAGCTGGATTTTCTTGGTTGAAGTTTTTGAAGTCAGTATTCAATTTTCTTTGTTATGCAGTTCTTCTTGCCTTGTACAAGTTGTGATGAAAAGAGATACTGCCAGCCAAGCTAGCTGGAATTTTGTAGCTAATTATATGTCATTTGTGTGAATATCAACATAATTTATATAGAACAGTCAAAAAGGGAAATACTGCCAGTACAGCTGTCTGGAAATTTGTACATGGTTGTGTCTCATTTGTGAATGTCAACATCCTTCATGTAAGATGCTTGTGTTACAACTGACTGTATCAGTGCTGTATGCTATGTGTATATCAAAGTTGTTTGTACACGTGTTTTGAAAAGGGTTTGCAAAATGCTTGTGTTTAAAATGGATCCAAAGTGTGCCCTACTGGAAAAGAACAGAAATGTACATGCACTATTGTAACTATGTAAATGCATATATTTTAACAGTAGAAACTGGGATAGAGGAGGTTAACCTCAGTCTAGAAAACATCAGAAAAATAGCTAAAGTTGAATTACTTTATGGCAGCAAGGAGACACAGGGTCGGTGCTGAGAGGCTTTCTGAATGGACTTTCAGCATTTATCAAAGATCTGAGGAAAAGCGCTCGTCTATGTATTTTTACAGGTAGATGCTAAATGCTACCACAGTTGCCATCAATGGTTGTTTTGGGGCCTGGGAACTAGGAGTCAAATGACAAGCCATAATGTCATTCTGCAAGTTATCCCAGTAGTAATATTTGAGATATTAATTTGAGAACTCTCTGAGAGTGACACAGCATTCTGTATTCTGTCTTGGACCTGACCAGAACCATTCACCACACACTTGCCTTGCTCTGTAAGTAAGTTAACTAGGATATAGCAATTCTCTTAGATATACTCAGGAATATAGCAACGCTTAGCTTAGACAGTTTTCTTTATTTATTTGAGACTGCCTGCAATGTTGTTTTAAATATTCCCTGTGATTTGAACGCTGATATCACTGTACATATATATTTAGTATTGTCTTTTATTTATTATTAAATCATTTAAAAGTTTCAGTGTAGCTGATTTGTGTAGAGATATTTAAGTTCTGAGAGTACTTGCATATTTATCTGGTGACACAGTGGGCCACTCCTTATAGGTTCATAGATTAGTACTAAGCTAACTGCCCTTGTGAGTCATTTTAAGCTTAGCCAATTATCCCTTGTGAGACTCAAACCCTGCATCTTGTGCTTGGCAAGGCAAACACCTTAACCATTAGGCCACCCTCCCAACCTAATAGACTTGCTCTTGGTCAAACTACCATTTGTATTGAGAGCAACATTACACAGTAAGATTGGACACCCTTTGTTAAGGGCCTTAAAAGTAGCTAATAAGGAGCTGGCTGGTGGCAGTGATAACTACCTTACAGACTGGGTAAAAGTGGGTATAGCTAGTAAACCTGGCCAGCCTTTCCCAGGAGTGTGTGGTATGTGTGTATATATATATATATATATATATATATATATATATATATATATATATATATATATATACACACACACACACACACACACACACATATATATATATATATATATATATACATACACACACACACATATATATATACATACACACACACACACACATATATATATACATACACACACACCTATATATATATATATATATATATATATATACATATATATATATATATATATATACACACACACATATATATATATATATATATATATATATATATATATGTATATCAAACCTAACCTCAAAGGGTGTGTATGTCAGCTAATGAGACAGGGACACAAAGTACTGGTTGGAGAGAGAGGGTGCTGGAGGTCTTGGCTTGGCCACTCAGCTGAGATCTTAACTCTATAGCTGTGCCAGTGGGGAGTCGTACTGGGAATGTGGAAAAAGTGGGCGAACCCAGCCCCAGACTGATTGTGGTCTCTGTGTGCTCTTAAGGGAAATTGCACTTGATGCAGAGAGCTGCATCTGGAAATAGTGTGTGTGCACCTGTCATCCTCCCAGACTACATCCCCCACTGGTGCCAGTGGTGAGGATTGAAGGCTCCAGTGGTGAGACATGGCATAACTTTTGAAGTGAAGTTGTTTTTTATTTTTATTTCTTTTTCCTCCTTAGGATGGTAGAACTTCCTGACGTTGGTGGCTGGTTATTTATAATTAATTTAGGTGTTTTCCTATGACTGATGCTTTTTTTTGCCTGATGTTTTCCATTATTTTGCTGTGTCACAATGTGTGTTGGTTGAAATGTAATTTTAAAATAATCTGCCATGTTTAGTCTGCTTTTCTGTTCTGTTTTGATTTGCAAGTCCTTTTTCTGAGGTAAACAGCTGTTTTTTTACTGTTACTAAAGTAATCAAATGTGATGCATGGAAGTGGTCTCTGACTGTTTTTTTTTTTCTTTTGGACTTAATTTCAGTAGCTGTTTGGTTGTTTATGTAAGTTTGGAGGAAGTCTAGATTATAATGTTGTCAAATGTCATTACCAGATGTAGCTGCAAATCAAACATCACACACAAATGTATGCCAAGCAGATATAATAGCAAACAGAACAGACTCTTTAGAAGAAAAGCAATAAAAGAAACAACTTATGGGAACTGTTTAGCAAAATACTATCAAGTCATGAGGCAGAAAACTTAAAATACACTAATTTCACCTGTTCCTGACAAAGTATGTAAAAATATCAAACTTACATCAAAAGCTAAGAGAGAGTAAAAGGTGGTCTGCAGGGGTGCTTCACCTCCATCTCTGCACCAAGGAGATTTACTGCTACATGGAGGCATTATCCTATACTCCCACGTTATATGCACTAACTCCACAATCACACAGACATAGGGGTAGAAAACCTCATGAAGCTCTACAGCATGGTGTGTTACATATCTTGATGTGCTTTTCCTAATCACAAGTACATGTAACTAAATGAAATCTTGGTTTACACTGCTTATATTCAGATGAACTCTGTTTTAACTATATTGTGTGTGTGTGTGTCACATTTCTATATGCATCACGTGAATTTTTTTTACGGATGACAAACCTACTGCTCCTCTGCTAACAGTACTATGCTGCTACAGGTTGTCGTGAGGTTGGGCTTAAAAGAACATCATGAAATCTCTTCCCTTTGCTATCCCAACAGGCAGCTTGTTCTACTCTAGCTCTCTGGCATGCTAAATTCTATCAATAGATTCAGACAACAGTACTGCTTCCAGTAGGATTTATTCCATCAAAAAAATCCAGCACTCAGTTCTGCACGATAAAATAAACTTTACTAAATCTCTCCAAATGTTGAAAAAGCACATATGGCTACTTGGAGTTCATTCATCAACTGTACTCTGAACTCTAGGAAACAAAAAAAGTAAGCAATCTAGTTTTGCTGCTGTAATGCACCCTTTTCAGTACAAGAAAGCCTTATCAGGTGACATACTCCCAAGAAGGTGATAGCGGAGTGCTAGGGAGCTTGCTACATGCCTAATACTAATGGGGGCCCAAAACCTAACCCCCTCACTTCAGGAGGCCTACTTGACTCTCAATGACAGCCTTGGTTGGGGAGAAAACATACAGGCTTCAACATTTATCATTTCTCTGATTCAACAGTATATATACTGTCCACAGCAAAAGGTAAAACTGACTCTTCCACAGGTTATCATCTGCCGATTCACCAGCAAGTGCTGCCAAAGAGGCAGACCTAGCCATCTCCCTCCCACTCATCAGGATAAGTGAGCTGCCACTGGCAGCTCAAGCTTATCCTCTCCTTTCCTGGTTGCTCAAGTGTCCATCCCACCAATCAAATATGGGTCACCTAAGAAACAGTAAGAGCTTTATCCCTCTATGCCAGGGGATCCGGTCTCCCATGCCTCCACTTCTTGTAAATTATTTTTCTTGTATTAATGTGTTTTTTACTGGTGTCCACATGAATGATTTGGCCAAGTTTTATGACGGAAGCCCTTCCTGATGCAATCCTCCCCATTTATCCAGGCTTGGGTCCTCGAAGGCAGGAAGAGAGTAGAAAGGCTAGGACTGTGGTAGTGAGGGTCGGAACTTTGAATGTTGGCAGTATGACTGGTATAGGGAGAGAGCTAGCCAATATGATGGACAGAAGGAAGATTGGTATATTGTGTGTGCAAGTGACCAGATGGAAGGGGAGTAAGACTAGGTGTATCGGAGGTGGGTTCAAATTGTTTATCATGGTGTGGATGGGAGGAGAAATGGCGTAGGAGTTATCCTGAAGGAACAGTATGCTAAGAGTGTTTTGGAGGTGAAAAGAGTGTCAGATAGCGTGATGTTTATGAAGCTGGAAATTGATGGTGTAATGATGAATGTTGTTAGTGCATATGCTCCACAAGTTGGGTTTGCGATTGACGAGAAAGAAAAATTTTGGAGTGAGTTGGATAAAGTGGTGATGACTGTACCCACGGGTGAGAGAGTGGTGATTGGAGCAGATTTCAATGGCCATGTTGGTGAAGGGAACAGAGGGGATGAGGAAGTGATGGGTAGGTATGGTGTTAAACAAAGGAATGCAGAAGGTCAGATGGTAGTGGATTTTGCGAAAAGGATGGACATGGCTGTGGTGAATATGTACTTTAACAAGAGGGAGGAGCATAGGGTGACATACAAAAGTGGAGGAAGATGCACATAGGTGGATTATATATTATGTAGGAGGGCCAGTTTGAAGGAGATTGGAGACTGTAAAGTGGTGACTGGGGAAAGTGTAGTTAGGCAGCATAGGATGGTGGTTTGTAAGATGATGTTGGTAATCAAGAAGAGAAGGAGGAGTGTGAGGGCAGCACCAAGGATCAAATGGTGGAAACTGAAAAAGTGTAATTGTGAAGTGGAGCTCAGGGAAGAGTTAAGACAGGCACTGGGTGGCAGTGAAGAGTTACCAAATAGCTGGGTAACTACAACAGAGCTAGTAAGGGAGACAGCTACAAAGGTGCTTAGTATGACATCTGGACAAAGGAAGGACGACAAGGTGACATGGTGGTGGAATGAGGAAGTACAGGAGAGTATACAGAGAAAGAGGTTGGCAAAGAAGAAGTGGGATTGTCAGAGAGATGAAGAAAGTAGACAGGAGTATTAGGAGATGAGGTGCATGGCAAAGAGAGAGGTGGCGAAGGCTAAGGATAAGGCATATGAAGAGTTGTATGAAAGGTTGGACACTAAGGAGGGAGAAAAGGACCTGTACCGATTGGCTAGACAGAGGGACCAAGCTAGGAAAGATGTGGAGCAGATAAAAGTTATAAAGGATAATGAGAGAAGTATACTTACAAGTGAGGAGAGTGCATTGAGCAGATGGAAAGAGTACTTTGAGGGGTTGATGAATGAAGAGAATGAGAGGGAGAGAAGGTTGGATGATGTGGGGATAGTGAATCATGAAGTGCAATGGATTAGCAAGGAGGAAGTAAGGATAGCTATGAAGAGGATGAAAAATGGAAAGGCTGTTGGTCCAGATGACATACCTGTAGAAGCATGGACGTGTTTAAGTGAAATGGCAGTGGAGTTTTTAACCAGATTGTTTAATGAAATTTTGGAAAGTGAGAGGATGCCTGAGGAATGGAGAAGAAGTGTTTTGGAGCCACTTTTTAAGAATAAAGGTGATGGGCAGAGCTGTAGTAACTACAGAGGGATTAAATTGATCAGTCACAGCATGAAGTTATGGGAAAGAGTAGTGGAAGCTAGGTTAAGAAGGGATGTGATGATTAGTGATCAGCAGTATGGTTTCATGCTGGGAAAGAGCACTACAGATGCGATGTTTGCTCTCAGAGTGTTGATGGAGAAGTACAGAGAAGGTCAGAAGGAGTTGCGTTGTGTTTTTGTAGACTTAGAGAAAGTATATGACAGGGTGCCTAGAGAGGAGTTGTGGTATTGTATGAGGAAGCCGGGAGTGTCAGAGAAGTATGTAAGAGTGGTACAGGATATGTACAAGGGTAGTGTGACAGCGGTGAGGTCTGTGGTGGGAGTGACGGATGCGTTTAAGGTGGAGGTGGGATTACATCAAGGATCAGCTCTGAGCCATTTCTTATTTGCAATGGTGATGGACAGGTTGACAGACGAGATCAGACAGGAGTCCCCGTGGACTATGATGTTTGCAGATGACATTGTGATCTGTAGTGACAGTAGGGAACAGGTGGAGGAGATCCTGGAGAGGTGGAGATGTGCTCTAGAGAGAAGAGGAATGAAGGTCAGCAGGACTAAGACAGAATATATGTGTGTGAATTATAGGGAGGATAGAGGAATGGTGAGGATGGAGGGAGTAGAGGTGGTGAGGAGTTTAAATACTTGGGATCAATAGTTCAGTGTAATGTGGAAGAGAGGTGAAGAAGACAGTACAGGCAGGATGGAGTGGGTAGAGAAGAGTGTCAAGAGTGATTTGTGACAAACGAGTACCAGTAAGAGTGAAAGGGAAGGTCTACAAGAGGGTAGTGAGACCAGCTATGTTATATGGGTTGGAGACAGTGGCATTGACAAAAAGGCAGGAGTTAGAGCTAGATGTGGCAGAGTTAAAGATGTTAAGATTTGCACTGGGTGTGACGAGGGTGGACAGGATTAGGAATAAGTATATTAGAGGGTCAGCCCAGGTTGGAAAGTTTTGAGACAAAGCCAGAGAGGCAAGATTATGTTGCTGAGGACGGTTGCTGAGTATGTTGGGAAAAAGATGCTAAGGATGAAGCTACCAGGTAACAGGAAAAGAGGAAGGCCTAAGATAAAGTTTATGGATGTGGTGAGAGAGGACATGAAGTTGGTTGGTGTGACAGAGCAAGATGCAGAGGACAGGAAGAAATGGAAACAGATGATCTGCTGTGGCGACCCCTAATGGGAACAGTCGAAAGAAGATGATGTATTAATGTGGTTTTTGTTTATTAGGAGATACACAACTGGCCTTCTTTCATGCTTACAATTAAGATCAGATGTACATAAAAGATGAAAAAAAATCCTACATATTAATTAAAAGACATATGTGTTCTGACTGATTAACCATGGGCCAGTGTTGCCAGAGGCAATGAAAAAGAAGTTATGTCTTACCATAACATTCCATCTGTGTTCTTGATCTTTGTTCATTCATTACTAATGGGTTATCGGTTCCATCCGTGGAACCGGGCCAGGCTCATACCAAGCTCACGTCAGCCAAAAACTCTCGAGCCAAGATCCTACCCAGAATGCTCTGCTCCCTGTTACCTCAGATCGAGTTTGCAAGTTGATAGACAAAAGTAGAGGCTACCTCTGGACATAACAGACCTACCAAAAAAAAAAAAAAAGGAGTATATGAGATCAACCAGGAACCTCTGAAGGGGGACGGAGGGTGGGGAGTAATGAATGAACGACGATCAACAACACAGATAGAATGTTATTGTAAGACATAACTTCTTTATCTGATGTTGTTAATCTTCGTTCATTCCTTACTGATGGGACAGAGTCCACAGCTACCTATATCTCTGGGTGGCCCTCATGGGAGGACATTCCTCAGCACCATGGAACCAAAAGAAGCTCTACCTCTAGAAGCCAAATCCAATTTGTAATGAAGGATAAAAGTATGGAGTTTTGGGCCAAGTTGCAGCTGAACAAATATCAGTGAAGGAAGCCCTAGCATGGAAAGTTGCTCTTCAAATGTTCCCTTAAAACTAGCTGGTTTCTCAGCAGCAGCACTAAAATCTGAACCCCTGTGACTAGCACTTGCTCTAGAACCTGCTGGAAAGCACTAGGAAACATGAAACTGATACGAGCACTCAGCTCTCCTTGTCAGTAAGGAGAAATTAATCATAGGCACAAAACAGCCTATAATTGCAAAGTACCTTGCAAAGGTAAGGGAAAACAGCTCTTGTACTTTACAAAAAAGCACCTAAACAGGCATGTCCAAGGGTCAACTTCCGGTGATTTCTCCTGTCCACCTGGTGAATCTGGGCATACTGGGGCAATGCGGCAACTGCCTCATGTACACAGACAATCCTCTCCTCCTACCACCCAACACTACAACCTGTGAGAGATGCACTTGCATAGCCAAACTGGAAGCAAAGCTCTCTCCGGCCAAGATTGTGCTAGAGAGTCAAGAGGAGAAGGATAACACCTGCATTACACCTCAAGCAACTCATAGCTTTTCAAAACCCACACCATCAACACCCACACATAGCAACACTAAACCCAAATATGTGGAGGCCCTTAACATTAACCTGCCCAAGCAACAAGGACCTCTGAAGCCAAAACGCAAACAAACACCAGTCACAACCAAAGTGACACATAGCTCACAACACCAGTCTGCCACCCAAAACCAGCCCCTAAGGCAAGACAATGTACCCAACACTTTAGTCATAGGTGACTCTATAGTCAGGCACACTGATATCCCACTCACCAGGCTGAACAAGGAGAAAATTACAGTCAGCTGCCTTTTGGTTGCCAGGATCTGCCACATAACGCATGCACTCAAGTCACTCCACAAGTACAAATACGACTCTGTCATTGTCCATGCTGGAGTGAAAGACTTGAGACGTACCTCCATGGACTACATGAAAAGAGACATGGAAGAGCTCTTGGATCATGTGACCCAGGCAGGTATGACCGCATCCTGCCTTCACCCAGAATGATACCACAGTATAAAAACAAAATGACTGACTTCAACAATTGGCTAAGCTTCTGGTGTCATTCAAAGGGGATCCAGTATTTGTCTGCCTGGGAAGACATGATCGACAAACCACGATGCTTTGCCAGAGATGGTCTGCACCTGTTACCCCTGGGATTCAGGTTACTGGCTAAAGCTCTTTCCACCCCAATAGTGCCTTTTTTAGGCAAGGTTCAAAGGATAAAACCACCACCATATCAGATACAAGCATGCAAAATCTGAAGGTAATGCTACTCAATGCTAGAAGTCTAAACCTCAAAAGGCACTCTCTCGAGGCACTCCTAAAAATGGTGGACATCGATATCTGTGCAGTAACCGAGACCTGATTCAAGGCTCCAGAGAGCACCCCTGCAAAACCAGGCTACAATTCTTACCACACTTTTCGGCCACAAAACCAAGACCGAAACACTAAAGGTGGAGAAGTGTCCATATTCACCAAGGATATTCACACCTCCAGGCTAGTTGCCCAACACAATGCATCTGAAATTCTCCAGGTGCAACTAACACTAGGTAAGACTGCAATCCAAACTGTAGCTTGCTACAGATCCCCCACCATGCCCCAAGATTCTCACTACACCTTTCTAAACATACTGGAAATTATTGAGATACAACCAAACACCCTAATACTGGGTGATTTTAACTACCCTGCCATTAACTTGGAAAACTACTTAGGTACCAACTCCTTTTTCCAACAGTTCTTGGAATTCATAAATTCCAATGCCCAGGATCAACTAATCCATTGTCCCACCAGGGGCTCCAATATCCTAGACCTGGTCATTATCAACATGGGAGATAGATGTTCCACACCAGTGGTCACCCCCCCTCATTGGTCAGGTCTGACCATAAGCAAATCACCCTTGACATCCACATCCCACCCCCCAACCCCCAGTAAGGAAACCTCCTTAAAAAACTTCTCCAAAGCCAACTTCATGCTACTGAAGTCAGAAGTGACAAACTTCACAACACCCACGCAGACGGGATCTGGAAGTTCGACTGCAGAATCCTACACTAAGGCACTGTACGAGCACATCCACTTGTGCATGAATCGTGCCATCCCAAATAGAACCAAGATGCTCTTCTCCAAAAAAAAAGAAGCAAATCTGGTGGTCCCCTGCTATAAACAAACTATACAACAGAAGGAAGAAACTGTTGCAGAAAAAAGGAAAATTCCAGGATGCAAAAAACTGGCACCAGCCTCAGTAAGAAGTTGAGATCCCTCATAAAATCCTCTAAAGCTAGTTACGAAAATAAAACTGCCAGAGATTCCAAACACAACCACAAGGCATTCTATAGTTATGTTAAGAATCTAAATGGCAATGCTCAAATCTACTCTGAGCTACAACAGAATGGCATTAAATATACTGATCCCAAGGATACTGCCAATATCCTGGCAGATCGATTTAGTGCCAACTTTACTCTCATCCCTTAAAGGACCCATCTCAATACCAAAAGATTGCCAAATTCCGATAATCACGGCCACACAGGTAGAAACAGCACTCTCCAAAGCTATGAATACAGCATCCATGGGACCAGATGACATCCCAGGCTGTGTACTACATGAACTACAAAATTAACTGGCACCTCACCTAAGTGTCATGTTTAATCATAGCCTCACCTCAGGCTTCATGCCCATTGAGTGGCGCACAGCTACAGTTAACCCGCTCCACAAGAGAAGATCTGCCTTGGATCCTGGGAACTACCGTCCCATCAGTCTGACAAGCTTGATCTGCAAGGGCATGGAACGCATTATCATGGAACTTATAAACAAAGACACTGGCAACCTTCAAACACTGGACCCCACCCAGTTTGGACTTGTCTCCTGAATCTGACTGACTTCTTCGAATCAGTCTCCAGAGCTGCGGACGAGGGTAAGGCGGTCCACACAGCCTATCTGGACCTTGCCAAGACCTTCAACACCATCCCCCACTCTGGAATCATAGATAAACTTACTAAGCTGGGCATAAATCCCTACGTCACTCGATGGGTTGCCAACTGGCTTACTGACAGAACCCAGACTGTAAAAGTAGCCGACTCCAAATCCAGCTCCAGACAAGTGACAAGTGGAGTACCTCAGGGTTCAGTCCTGGGACCACTCTTGTTTGGCATCTACTTCTCTGAAGTACAGGCCAACATTAAGGGACTCTGGCTAACAAAGTTTGCAGATGACTGCAAACTGGGAGCCATTATTGAATCCCCAAATGATGCGGATATTCTACAAAAGGGCCTTACAGAAACAGATGCCTGGTGCCAGAGCCATGGGCTCAAGCTTAATGCCAAGAAATGTATAGTTATCCCCTTTGGAAAAAAAACATGTACCCATTAATTACCACATAGGTGGCAAGACACTAAACATCGAAAGTGTGATGACAGACTTAGGGACACAGGTGGACAGTGGTCTCACTTTCGATAACCACATCGCCACAACAGTCAGGAAATCCTTCTATGTGGCACACCTCATCACTAAGGGCTTTTCATCCGGAAAAAAGGAGGTCATTGTCCCTCTGTACTCATCCCTCATTAGACCCATTATAGAGTATAATGCCCCGTTTGGTATGTACCTCACAAGACATCTGCAACAGCTGGAAAGGCCACAGAAATACCTCACTAAAAGAATCACAGGCCTAAAGCAGATGCCATATGCTGACCATCTAAAAAAACTCCAGCTATACTCTGTGGCATATTGTCTACTCAGAGGCGATCTCTGCTTAACATACAAGGCCATGTCAAACCCTGAGCTGTTGGACATGCTCCACTTAAAGAAATCCCAATCCGTAAGAGCCACATGCTCAAGGGATCTAAACCTTATCATCTCAATGAACAGCACATGCTGGAGGGATAGGTTCCTGACCCAGAGACTCCCCATACTCTGGAATAGACTGCCCATACATGTCAAGCAGAGCGTCTCATTGGCCCTCTTCAAAAGGAACCTTGATGATTGGGTGGGAGATAGGAAATTCACCCCGGGGATCATGTCAGTCGCCCTGCTAGACAGGGGCCCAGAGAAGTAAATATTGTGGGAAGAAATATCCAGGGAATTACTATGGCTAGGCTTGCATACACCTTAGCGCCGATAGCCTAGTACCAACCTATGAACCTAAGTTGCCACAGACCTTGCAGAATGGGCTTTCACTCTGTGAGGCAAGGTGATGATGTTCTTGTTGTAGACAAAAGTAATGCAATTTCTCAACCATGACGCCATTGTAACTTTTGAGACTGGATGACCTAGCCTTGGTCCAGAAAAGGCCAGAAATAGTTGATATGAGTTACGGGTAGATTTTCTACTGTCCAGATAAAATCGTATTTGCCTGTGGACATCCAGGGAATGCAGGCAATACTCTCCCTTGTTAGAATAATTAGGAAGAAACACTAGGAGGTCAACAGACTGGTTGAAAGACCATTCTGATACCACTTTCGGTAAAAAGGAAGAATTAGTTCTCAGTGATACTCTATCCTTATGGAAAATAAGGTAGGGACATTTCATGCATAAGGCTTGAAGGTCTGACAAATGTCTGGCCGATGTGATTGCAACCAGAAACAAAGTTTTCCAAGAGAGGTACTTTAAAATCACATGAAGACACAGGTTCAAATGGGGGAGCTGTTAGGGCTTGAAGAACCAAGGCCAAATCCCAAGGTTGTAGTGGTTCTCTTAAAGGGAAGTTTTAGGTGAAAAACACCCTTCAAGAAAGTCTTACAGAATCAGTGACATGAGTGAAAAATCCTGAAAACCAATGTGGAAATTAGAAATGGTAGCTAAATGAACACGAATAGTAGTGGCTGACACTCCAGATTGAAAAAGTTGTGATAAGTAATCTAAGACCACCGAAACTGGGGCTGACAAGGGGTCCAATTGTTTATGAGCTGCCCATAATGAAAACCTTTTCCATTTGCTAAGACAGATTAGCCTGGTGGACAATTTATGAGATGCAATAAGAATATTGCGCACCAAGGAAAAGAGGTTATCCTGCCTGGCAATCATAGGAAGTGGAGAAACCAAGCTGTCAGCTTCAGTCTTGTTAGATTGGGGTGAGTCAGACCCTGCAGATGGGAGATCAACGTTGGGGATGGATTGAGGATCCATGGCCGATCTAGCAGGTGAAGCCAGAGGAAGGGGAACCAAACTTGTCGAGGCCAATATGGAGCAATGAGGATCACTTTGCTCTTCAACTGATGTGCTTTCTTCAGAAATTGAGAGATGAGGGGAAGAGGAGTATGAGCTTAAAGCAGACCCGAGGACCAAGCATGGGCTACAGCATCTCTTGGTGACTGTCCCCGAGGGGGGATCAGGGCAAAGTAGTTGCTGCACTTGTAGTTGGTTGGGGAGGTGAATAGGTTGCAGCAAATCTGGCCCCAGCGGTTGAAAATTCTTGCCACTATCACTGGGATGAGGGACCACTCATGAGGTTGTAGAATGAACCTGCTCAATTTGTTCGCAATCACGTTGGAGCTCCTGGGAATATGCATTGCAATTAGAAAGTGGTTGAAAGCTATCGCCCATTGCCATATTCTCAAGGTCTCTCAGCATAACGGGTAAGATCTGGTGCCCCCTTGCTTGTTGATGTACCAGACCACTAACATGTTGTCTGACTGAATTAAAACAGTCCCTGACGGAAGGATGGAGTGGAATGCTTGCAATGCTAATAGCACCGCCCTCAGTTCCAGGACACTGTTATGCAAATTAGCCTCGGTCTCAAACCAGGTGCCTTGGATGAAGTTTCCCTGACATAGCCTCCCCAACCCATTAGGAAGGCGTCCGTGGTCACCGTGGCTTTTGGCTGATGGGGGCTGAAGGGGCGAGACCATTGTCCACCAGGGTAAATCTTGCTTGCATCTCTGAGTAACACTTATCTGAATGGACAAAAGATATTGTATAGGGTACCAATGAGTGAGAAGTAACCATTGCAGAAGTCTCATGTGGAATCTGGCCAGAGGAACAATGGTGATCGAGGCTGCCATTGACCCCAAAAGTTGGAGTATGGACCGAGCAGATGATTTGCGGTGACAGAGTAGCGACTGAACCTGTTGTCTTATTCTTTGAAGTCTGTGACCTGGAAGAGATGCTGTACAATTCCTTGTGTCTAACAGAACCCCGATGAATTCTAAAGATTAGGTTGGGATTGTGTTGGACTTCTCCCAGTTTATAGTGATTCCCAGGTGTTGTGCTGTGAGAAGAGTGTAGTCTAGGGCTTCTTCCAGTAGACGCTTAATTGCCTTCAAGAAGAGGAAGGATAGACTGAATCGTGACTATCCGGAATTTCTCTGTTTTTACAAATTTGTTCAGTATACTGAGATCCAGAATCGGTCTCCAGTCCCCCTGTCTTTTTTGGCACTAAAAAGAAACTTGAGTAAAAACCGGATGCTATCTAGTCTGGGGGGACCGTTTGGATGACTCTTTTGTAGCAGCTTTTGGATTTTGTGTGCTGCTGCTTCCCTCTGACTAGGTGGGACATCAGGTAAGTCTCTGGATGAGGTGGGACAGAGATGGAAGGCGATTTGACAGCCTCTGGATATTATCCCTTGTACCCAAGAATCTGTGGTTATGTTTCACCAGGCAGTGGGGTACAAGGAAAAACGACCCCCAAATGCTTCCAGAGGTGAACAGTCGGGCAATGCTTCAGGAGCACTGGTAGGGTTGCCCAGAGAAAGAATCTCTGGAACCCTGGTTTCGTGGACCTCCCCTGCCCCGAAAGAGGCATCTTCCATTGGAGTTTCCCCCTCTGCCTCTAGGGGAGAACTTGGCACGTGCATCACGGAAGGAGCCCTGTGATTTTCTGTGTCACATCTTCCTGCTCCTCTGATTTCAGGAGTAGAATCGTTGAGGAATGGAGTGTTGGACACCAATGGCAGACAGGGTCTTGCCATCTTGTTCGCGTCTTGCCAGCATATCTTTAACCTTAGGGCCAAAATATGAGGAGGCCTCGATGGGGGCATTCATAAAGGAAGCCTCAAAGGAGTCTGCAAAGTCGCAAAGGTGCATCCAGGCATGTTATCTGGTGACTATACCTGCGTCTGCCACACCTTCCGTTGCATGTGAAATAAGGAGCATGGATGAATTGGATATGGATTCTAGGGTCACTATCTGAGAAGCTATGTTGTCACAGACCTCATCAGAAACAGATCCTGCCAATGTTTCAGAGAGTTGGTTGATAAGGTCCTTCTGGAGTCTTGTAAAGTGTGCCAAGTAGTTCAAGGACCTTACGGTGAAAGTCAATGAAGAAAACACATGCTTACCGAGTCTATCGCCAGGGACTCCTTGCTGGGTGGATGAACAGTTTGGCTCTCTTCTGCCAAGTCTTTTTTGGTTGCAGCCGCCACCACCATGGCATCTACTGGAAGACTTTTTGACCAATGGGGATGCTCAGCTGGGGGAGATAAGATCTTGTCAGGCCTCCATGGTATAGCTTTCCAGGGTGTCAGGAGCCTTTCATGCATGCTGGACGATGGGGTAGGGGGCTGGGCATAATAGACCTGCAGGAAAACGGATACCTCTGAGGAAGGGTTGGAAGACTTCCAGTCACCACTCTGTCTTAGAATCTCGAGGATGTCACCAAAGGACACCTCATCAGAGGGTGACTGTGGGGACCCTTCCTCATCATCAAAGTCCGTATCTTCAGTCAAAGACTCCTCAGTGGCGTCCATGTGCTTCCTCTTGCACAAAATCTTGAGAGAGACTTCCTCAGTGGGGAGATCTGGGGAAGATTGCAAAGAGGGGGTCTCCTGAGGGGGAGAAACCTGAGGCCCTTGTGCCCGGTGGTTGTAGATTGCGACAGTTGCGGCAAGGGTGGGGGAGGACTCCGACATGGAGGGTTTGCGAGTGGAGGCAAGCGCACTCTCCATGGCCTGAAAGGCCGGACAACCTGAAGAGGGATGGGAACTCAGTACCGAGAACAACAACCTTGGAACCAGGGTCACACCCTTCTCTGACTAGCCAACCCCCAAGTCCAGGAGTCTCAAGAGGGCTGTGGAGCGTGAGGGAAGGAGGATTCTTGGAAGGTGCCGTAGAAAACATTGGCGTGGAACCAAGAATGCCTTTCACCATGGCACAGCCACTAGCCTTAGAAGAGCCCGATGCCCAGTGCACAGAGAGCCAAAAGGACAACTCTGGCTCCAAAGTGAGGTCCACTATTGGGGTTGGAGGAAGGGGCTTCGATGCTGCCATGGAAGTCAAAGGAGGAGTGTACGATGGGAGTCTATGGAGAAATACGATCACCTGGAAGAGGGAACATAGCTTTAGATGGTTGAGAGAGGCCCCTGACCACAAGCAACTGGTTGACAAGCCGCAGCACATCTTGATCTGAGAGGATCCTGGTTGACCTCATAGAGAAACCTGAAGGCGATTCCGGCCTTTCTAGAAAAGGGCTATACTGGCTTCCAAAAAAACAGATCCATGGAAGGAGAATACTTAGTCCTTGCTAGTTCATGTGGTGCAGAGCCCGGAACCAAGCGTGTCTGCACTGAGGAGAATGGTGTCAAGGTTATCTGCGCCGATGAAGGCAGCGCCATAGAAGCTGAAGGTGTCTGCACCATAAAGGGCAGTGTGGCAAATGTCTGCACCGATGAGTACGGTGCCGTTAAGGAAGGTGTCTGCACCGATAATGACAGTGCTAAAAAGGACTGCACCGAAGAGCATGTTGGTGCTGAAGGTGTTTGCACCATAGAGGACAGTATCGTTAAACTCGGGGCCGAAGGAGACTGTACCTGCAGAGACATTGCCAATAAAAGCTGCGACAAAACTGTTGGAGCCATAAGTGTCTGCATCGGGAACTCCAGTGCCGGTGGCAATAAAGAGGGCATAGCTAGAGCAAGAATCAACTGAGGTGGTGCCAAGACTGGGGCTGAAAGGGCCACAGATGGCAGCACCGGGCTTGAAATCTTTACCGTTTTGTGAGTTGACTCCTTGTGATCTCCAGAGGGAGATGAAGTGAGTGACCTCAAGGAGGAGGAGGAAGAAGAACACCTCTTACAGGGTATAGCAGGAGGGGGTGAGCCTCCGACCCAGAGACAGCCTCACAGAAGGAAGTTTTAAGGAGGCCTTTCAGGATTAACTTGTTCTTCCATTTATAGTCCTGGTCGAAAAATTTGTACAAATCCCACACTGGGGATCCACTGAAAGGTGGGACGCATTCAAGCAATAGACACATAAATCATGGCCATCAGAAAGCGTTAACTTATGGCTGCATTCCGTACATTGTTTGAAACCAACACTACTTTTCTTGTCCAACATAATGATATTGAGAAGAACGACAGTACCAAGGAGTTAAGAAAGCTACCCAGAAAGGTAAGAAGAGAGAGAGAAAGGAAGGATTACCAATGCTGGTAATGAAGAATTACCTCAAATGTAAGAAAAGGGTAATAAAAGGGAAAAAAAACTATAGGGAGAGAGACTTAAAGTTACGATAGGGTAGGAGTATAGAGATGGCAAGTGACTGAAAACTTTTTAAACATTAACAATATAGAAACTTTCAAATATTGTTCACTTAGCTGAGAGAGAGCGGCTTGACACGGCTGTACAGCAACGTGGCAAACGAGATCTGAGGTAACAGGAAGCAGAGCATTCTGGGTAAGATCTTGGCTCAAGAGTTTTTGGCTAACGCGAGTTTGGTTTGAGGCTGGCTCGGTTCCGAGGACAGAACTGATAACCCATCAGTAAGGAATGAACAAAGATTAACAACATCAGGACAGAAGTTTCACTGGAACAAGAAGAAAATATGAAGTGAAATAGGAAATTATTGCATTTACTGGAAGAAGTTTTTTCTCCCCTCATTCCTACCAGGTTCTGCTGAGTCAGTCTGGCATGCCATGACTCAAACTATTTTACAGAATGGAAATCATTGCCTTGTGCAATGTCTGACTATAAAACTAAGCAAAACTGAATGAAGCACTATCTGCCAAATAAGGTTACTGTTGGAGAATTTCTCTAACCCAGAAGAACAGCAACTCTGGAGTTCTGATATTAAATAAAGGAGTTCACAGCATGAAGCTCCAAGAAAAAGACTCCATCCAGCCACTGTCAACATCTTTTCCCATTTTACACATGGGGTCGTGTGTCACTTAAACAGTGACAGTCATCTCGAGCCAAGGTTTACACTGCTGGGTAGCTAGCATTGCCGCGGTAGTTCATCTGTACCACTCACTCGTGCATACACTCACATCTACAGCCAATTTACAGTGCCTCATTCACCCACTGCATGTCTTTGGAATGTGGAAAGAAACTGGAGCACCTAGAGGAAACCCATGTGACCGCAGGGAGGACATGTAGACTTTTGACAAAAGGCACCCCAGTCAAGAATCAAACTGGTGGGGACTGAGAAGGTTAAATTCAGTCTGCAGAATCTCGGATTGAAAACTTTGTTTTGGAAGAAATGGGATTCACAGACTAATCATATAAATGACTGAACTGGTTTGTCTTGCAATTTCAGCAGTCACAAATGTGATACTCAGATTTTAGTGAATTTGAGGAAACATATTTGAGTGACCTCAGAATTACCATAATTTATACTTCATTGTATTTATTTCTATTTGTTGACTGGGTAGATGGGATGGTCTACTAATCCTTTTCAGCATTTACAGATATTTATGTATACAATATTTATGGAAACTGGCTGAGTTTTACTTAGACACTGAACTGACGAAGGATGAAAATTTACTTCTGTATATTCAAAGACAAAAAAAATCTGTACCCATTTCTATATATCTGTATCACTCTCTCTCCCTTCATGTATATATATCTATAGATTGGTCTACTTTAAAACGTCGACTTTCAAATTCGCGAGACGACAATGCTGAAACTTCACAATGCTGAACTCCCGGAACATCGCAATTTCACTTCAAGACACTAACCACTTCACCCCACCGATAACATTACAAATAGAACAAATGACACCCACCAAAGTGGGGGGCTTCACACACCCCCACTTAAATATACCAACTCCAAGATCGCACTACAGTGGTGAACGGGCAAAGTTCACCATGGTGGTCAGTCAGTTAGATTCCTGGAGTGAAATTGCAATGTTCCGGGAGTTCAGCATTGTAAGTGTCAGCATTATCGTCTTGCTAATTTGAAAGTCGATGTTTTAAAGGGGACCCATACATATACAGTGTATATAAAAAGTGTACACATGCCTGTTAAAATGCCAGGTTTGTACTATATAAAAAAAATGAGACCATAATAAATCATTACAAACTTTTCCCTCCTTTAATGTGGTCTATAACCTGTACAATTCAACTGAAAAACAAACAAATCTATTACGGGAAAACAATATAAAAAAATAAAAAAAACTTACAATAAGCTGGTTGCATAAGTGTGCACATCCTTAAACTAATACTTTGTTGAAGCACCTTTTGATTTAATTACAGCATTCAGTCTTCTTAGGTAGGAGTCTATCAGCACGGCACATCTTGACTTGGCAATATTTGCCCATTCTTCCTTGCAAAAGCGCTCCATATCTGTTAGATTGCGAGGGCATCTCTTGTGCACAGCCCTCTTCAGATTATCCCACAGATTTTCTATTGGATTTAGGTCTGGGCTCTGGCTGGGGAATTCCAAAACTTTAAATTTCTTCTGGTGAAGCCATTCTTTTGTTGATTTGGATGTATGCTTGGGGTCATTGTTGTGTTGAAAGGTGAAAACCCTCTTCATCTTCATCTTTCTAGCAGATGTCTGAAGGTTTTGGGCCAAAAGTGACTGGTATTTGGAACTGTTCATAATTCCCTCCACCTTGACTAAAGCCCCATTCCAGCTGAAGAAAATCAACAACAAAGCATGATACTGCCATCACCAAGCTTCACCTTTGGGATGGTGTTCTTTTGGTGATGCAAACTGCTGTTTTTGCGCCAAACTTGCCTTTTGGAATTGTGGCCAAAAAGTTCAACCTTGGTCTCATCAGACCATAACACATCTTCCCACATGCTTCTGGAAGACTTGATGTATTATTTTGCAAATTTTACCTGTGCCTGGATGTTTTTCTGTGTAAGAAAAGACTACTGTCGTGCAAATCTAGCCCATAGCCCAGACATACACAGAACGTGGGTGATTGTTGTCACATGTAGTACACAACCAGTACTTGCCAGAAATTCGGGCAGCTCCTTCATTGTTGCTCTAGGTCTATTGGCAGCCTCCCTGACCAGTTTTTCATCTTGTCTTTTCATCAATTTTGGAGGGATATCCAGCTCTTTGCAATGTCACTGTTGTCCCATATTTTCTCCACTTTTTGATGACTTGTCTTCAGTGTGTTCCATGATATATCCAATGTTGTGGAAATTTTTTTGTACCCTTCTCCTGAATGATGCCTTTCAACAATGAGATCCCTTTGATACTTTGTAAGTTATCTGCGAACCATGGCTTTTGCTGTAGCAGGCAACTGAATAAATGTCAGGAAAATCCTACTAGGACAGCTGAACTTTACTTGGGGTTAATCAGTGTCTCTTGAACTGATGGCAGGTGTGTACCCAAGAAGACTGAATGCTGTAATTAAATCAAAAGGTGCTTCAACAAAATATTAGTTTAAGGGTGTGCACACTTATGTAACCAGCTTATTGTACGTTTAGTTTTTGTATTTTTCCCCTAACATATTTGTTTATTTTCAATTTAATTGTACAGGTTACAGGTCACATTAACGGTGGGAAAAGTTTTGAAATGATTTATTGTGTTCTCATTTTTTTACATCACAAAAACCCTTCATTTTAACAGGGGTGTGTGCACTTTCTATATCCACTATATATATAAATATATATATATATATATATATATATATATATATATATATATATGTGTGTGTGTGTGTGTGTGTGTGTTATATGTAAGCATTTACAGTGGCTTATGCATACAATATTTACAGCCTGGTTGAAATTTTGCTTAGCCAATGAATCTGAACTAATAAAGGGCTTAAGTTCAGCAAGAATTATGTAAATTCTGGGCAATTCACCATTGTATTTGAAACAGTTGCAAGTAGCTTCCTTGTTTAGGTGCTTCAACAGTTTAGATCTAAATTATGACAATGTTTATAAGATTCTTGTTTCATTGCGGAGTCTATTCCAGGTGGCTGGTGTAAGTTTAGAAAATGCTGTTTCACCTATACTGATTTTATATTGGGGGCAGACAAGGTTCTTCTCCTATGTGGATCTGAGGGTGTAGTGTTTCTCCTTAAATACAAGTTTCCTTCATAGTGGAGTACAGTAACATGGTATGATAACTTTAAATACTAAGTACTTAGTTGTTGTGTCTTTCGACTGTTCCCGATTAGGGGACGCCACAGCGGAACTCCGGTCCGCTAATGATTGGTAGTTGATTTTTACGTGCCGAGTTACCAGCCCTGACGCACAACCTTCAACGAAGGTATGCCCATTCATGCATGTCTCCACGTAGAATACGCTCTAGCTGAGAATCGAACTGAACAGCGTCTTACTGTGAGGCGACAACGCTACCGCAGCACCACCACTGCGGGTTTTAAAATACTAAGTACTTAGTAAGAACATTAATCTGTTGCTGATAGCAAGCCAGCTGAGCCCTTTAAGAAGATTGCAATGATGTCTATGTCGGCTAATAATGCAAATCTACAGATCTTATTTTCTACATTTTTAACTTTTCTGTATTGTATGAGGATTGTAGGGATATTATTGGTAAGCAATATTCCAGTTTGGGAAGACTATTTTCAGTTATTTCTGTTTAAGCAAGTGGTGAAAGAATATGTGTGATTTTATAGCAAAGTTTAAGTTGCTTGAACACTTGGTTCACAATAATGTTAGAACAATGTTAAAGTTAAGGGCGGAATCCTGTATGAGACCTAGGTATTTGTGTTCAGATACATTTGGAATAACTTAATCAAGACTGTTTTTAGGTTGTACAGATTTTGGATGTGACAGTTCCTGAGGTATTGCAAAAAGCACATCTATTTTCATTGGGTTGATTGGTAGTTTGTTATTGGTAGCCTATACTGAAATTCCAGTAAAGCTTTTTTGAGGTCTATGTTGCAACACAGTACAGTGTTTGTCAATAGCATATAATATGATAGATGTGGAAGGTCATGGGTAAGGTCACTGATTAACAGAAAAAAAGAAGGGGACCTAGCACTGAGCCTTGGGGAACTTCATTGTTAAGAGCTCCTTTATCAAAGAGTTGATTAAGTTAACTGGTAATTATATAGACACAGCCACCATACTTGTGAGGTATAAGGGAGTGAAAGCCCTCCTCTACAAAAATGTTTCAATAGTTTAACAATTAAGTTTGGAGTTCACTGTTCGTTACAAGCTTTTCAGTATACAACAAGGGAACAGAACACTTTTTGTGTAATGATTCTTTTTGCTGGATATACTGCTTTACCGATGGAAAAAGTCTGTAAGAGTAAATGAAAAACATGGAAACATTTATTTCTGATATGAAAAATATGCAAGCTAGACAATTTCTATTATTACTGGTGTGATGTCCCTCCTCTGGGCCAGTGATCAGGGAGCCTCAATCCTCACCACTGAAACCGGTGGGGAACATTCACTTTGAGAGAAAAAATCTCACACACACTATTTTCAGATCTAGCTCTGCACTGAGCATAACTTCCCTTATGAGCACACACGGAATGCACACTCCAAACCCCAAACAGGACTCCCCACTGACACAGCTATAGGTTTAAGTTCTTAACCAGGTGTTCCAAGCCAAGTCCTCCACAACCCTCTTTGTGAAATCAGTGCTCTCACAGTGTCCCTGATCAGAGTAACACACACACACACACACACACACACACACCTGGGAAAGGCTGGCAAAGCTGACCCGCTTTGTCACCTCCATCTAGGCTTTAAAGTAGATACACTACCATCAGAACACCCACAAAGCCAGCTATTCTAAGGCTCTTACCAGTTTACCCAATTATTCTTAGTAAAATTAATACTTATACAAATGGTAATATTCAACCAAGCAGCAAGACTTTCAGGACCGTGTAGCCACAGTGCCACTTAATAAATGCAATTACTCTTAAAGGTTAAATATTTTCTAAAACAGATGGAAAGAATCAGACAGATACAGGAAAAACAACATTTAACTAATCTCACTATGTTTTCCTGACTGAAGAATTACTGTTCCCTACTTACTTGCTAGAGCAATGCCACATGAAGTGGAAGACTGTCTTGTGTCAGTTCCAATAACAGAGTGCTGAGTGCTTCCATTACATCACTCACTAGTATCTACATACAATTTCAGTGCTGGCTACAGAATGACATCACATCTGGTCACATGACTCTGTGGTTCCCACACTACCCCCTCACTAACAACTGAGCCAAGATTTGGCACAGATGTGTCACATTACAAACACATAACTTTGCCAAGGCTTAATACAGCATCTGGAAGCTATAAAACAATTCCAACACTTCTACCTTTTCTGCACTAAGGCTTTTCATAGACATTGTGTCTCTGGCTGCATTCAGACCTGTGATAATCTTTCTGGCCTTAACCATGTCATTTAATTTCAGGCTATTTTTTCTTAAGGTTAGCTGGGCTGAGCTTAAGCCCTTTCCTTCCAGTATCCTCTGTTAAAATATATACATTTCAGCAGTTACAACAATACAGCCTGACATACATGTATATTTCTCTTCTATCCAGCAGGATCCACTGTTGATACATTTTTAACACAAGCAGCTTTAGAAATACATTTTTAACACAAGCACCTGTAAAAATCAGTTTGATATTCAAATGACATATAATTCTTTACAAAACTCCAGCTAGTTATGCTGGCATATATTACACATGCACTGTTGCACTCCCTCTAGTACAGCTGGCACTACTCCACATCATTACAGTTGGTTTATGACATTGTCCACTGGATTCACAGACATCTGATTTAGTCCCATAAATGGGATGTGCACAGTATGAGATGGATACCTGGTGTCAAAATCATGGCCTCAAGCTAAATGCCAAAAAGTGCATAGTCATACCCTTTGGAAAAAAACAAAGTACCCGCGAACTACCACATACGTGGTAGTCCCCTAAATACAGAAAATGTAATAAGGGATCTGGGGACCCAAGTAGATAGTAATCTCTCCTTTGATAATCATATTGCCAAGGTGGTTAGAAAATCTTTCTATGTGGCCCACCTAATCACAAAAGGGTTCGCATCTAGAACAAAAGAGGTTATTGTGCCCTTCTACTCATTACTCATCAGACCCATAACAGAGTGCAACACCCCATTTGGGATATACCTTACAAGACACCTGCAATAGCTGGAAACACCACAGAAGTACCTCACCAAGAGGATTACTGGCCTCAAACAGGTGCCCTATGCAGCCTGACTGAAGAAACTCCAGCTGTACTATGTTGCATACTGCTTACTCAGAGGTGATCTCTGCCTGACATACAAGGCCATGTCCAACCCAGAATTGATGGACATGCTAAACCTAAAAAAAATGACTCAAACTATTTCACAGAATGGAAATCATTGCCTTGTGCAATGTCTAACTATAAAACTATGAAAAACTGAATGAAGCACTATCTGCCAAATAAGGTTACTGTTGGGAGAATTTCTCTAACTTAGAAGAACAGCAACTCTGGAGTTCTGATATTAAATAAAGGAGTTACCGCAGGGAGGACATGTAGACTTTTGACAAAAGGCACCCCAGTCAAGAATCAAACTGGTGGGGACTGAAAAGGTTAAATTCAGTCTGCAGAATCTCGGTTTGAAAACTTTGTTTTGGAAGAAATGGGATTCACAGACTAATCCTATAAATGACTGAACTGGTTTGTCTTGCAATTTCAGCAGTCACAAATGTGATCCTCAGACTTTAGTGAATTTGAGGAAACATATTTGAGTGACCTCAGAATTACCATAATTTATACTTCATTTTATTTCTTTCTATTTGTTGACTGGGTAGATGGGATGGTCTACAAATCCTTTTCAGCATTTACAGATATTTATGTATACAATATTTATGGAAACTGGCTGAGTTTTATTTAGAGACTGAACTGACGAAGGATGAAAATTTACTTCTGTATATTCAAAGACAAAAAAATCTGTACCGATTTCTATATATCTGTATCACTCTCTCTCTCTCCCTTCATGTATATATATATATATATATATATATATATATATATATATATACATCTATAGATGGGTCTACTTTAAAACGTCGACTTTCAAATTAACGAGACGACAATGCTGAAACTTCACAATGCTGAACTCCCGGAACATCGCAATTTCACTTCAAGACACTAACCACTTCACCCCACCGATAACATTACAAATAGAACAAATGACACCCACCAAAGTGGGGGGCTTCACCCCCCCCCCCCCACTTAAATATACCAACTCCAAGATCGCACTACAGTGGTGAACGGGCAAAGTTCACCGTGGTGGTCAAGTAGTTAGATTCCTGCAGTGAAACTGTGATGTTCCGGGAGTTCAGCATTGTGTCAGCATTATTGTCTTGCTAATTTGAAAGTCGATGTTCTGGTAAGTAGATGTTTTAAAGGGGACCCATACATATACAGTGTATATAAAAAGTGTACACACTCCTGTTAAAATGCCAGGTTTTTACTATATAAAAAAATGAGACCACAATAAATCATTTCAAACTTTTCCCACCTTTAATGTGGTCTATAACCTGTACAATTCAACTGAAAAAGAAACAAATCTGTTACGGGAAAACAATATAAAAAAATAAAAGAAACTTACAATAAGCTGGTTGCATAAGTGTGCACATCCTTAAACTAATACTTTGTTGAAGCACCTTTTGATTTAATTACAACATTCAGTCTTCTTAGGTAGGAGTCTATCAGCACGGCACATCTTGACTTGGCAATATTTGCCCACTCTTCCTTGCAAAAGCGTTCCATATCTGTTAGATTGCGAGGGCATCTCTTGTGCACAGCCCTCTTCAGGTTATCCCACAGATTTTCTATTGGATTTAGGTCTGGGCTCTGGCTGGGCAATTCCAAAACTTTAAATTTCTTCTGGTGAAGCCATTCTTTTGTTGATTTGGATGTATGCTTGGGGTCATTGTTGTGTTGAAAGGTGAAATCCCTCTTCATCTTTCTAGCAGATGTCTGAAGGTTTTGGGCCAAAAGTGACTGGTATTTGGAACTGTTCATAATTCCCTCCACCTTGCCTAAAGCCCCATTCCAGCTGAAGAAAAGCAACTCCAAAGCATGATACTGCCATCACCATGCTTCACCTTTAGGATGGTGTTCTTTTGGTGATGCGAACTGTTGTTTTTGCGCCAAACTTGCCTTTTGGAATTGTGGCCAAAAAGTTCAACCTTAGTCTCATCAGATCATAACACATCTTCCCACATGCTCCTGGAAAACTTGATGTATTATTTTGCAAATTTTACCTGCGCCTGGATATTTTTCTGTGTAAGAAAAGACTTCTGTCTTGCAAATCTAGCCCATAGCCCAGACATACAGAGAACGTGGGTGATTGCTGTCACATGTAGTACACAACCAGTACTTGCCAGAAATATGGGCAGCTCCTTCGGTGTTGCTGTATGTCTACTGGCAGCCTCCCTGACCAGTTTTCATCTTATCTTTTCATCAATTTTGGAGGGACATCCAGTTCTTTGCAATGTCACTGTTGTCCCATATTTTCTCCACTTTTTGATGACCTAACTTCAGTGTGTTCCATGATATATCCAATGCTGTTGAAATTTTTTTGTACCCTTCTCCTGAATGATAACTTTCAAGAATAAGATCCCTTTGATGCTTTGTAAGTTATCTGCGAACCATGGCTTTTGCTGCAGCAGGCAACAGAGTAAATGTCAGGAAAATCCAACTAGGACAGCTGAACTTTACTTGGGGTTAATCCGAGTCTCTCTAACTGATGGCAGGTGTGTACCCAAGAAGACTGAATTCTGTAATTAAATCAAAAGGTGCTTCAACAAAATATTAGTTTAAGGTGTGCACACTTATGCAACCAGCTTATTGTACGTTTATTTTTTATATTTTTCCCCTAACAGATTTGTTTGTTTTTCAATTGAATTGTACAGGTTACAGGTCACATTAATGGTGGGAAAAGTTTTGAAATGATTTATTGTGTTCTCATTTTTTTACATCACAAAAACCCTGCATTTTAACAGGGGTGTGTACACTTTCTATATCCACTGTGTGTGTATATATATATATATATATATATATATATATATATATATATATATATATACACATATATATATATATATATATATATATATATATATACATATATATATATATATATATATATATATATATATGTGTGTGTGTGTGTGTGTGTTATATGTAAGCATTTGCAGTGGCTTATGCATACAATATTTACAGCCTGGTTGAAATTTTGTTTAGCCAATGAATCTGAACTAATAAAGGGCTTAAGTTCAGCAAGAATTATGTAAATTCTGGGCAATTCACCATTGTATTTGAAACAGTTGCAAGTAGCTTCCCTGTTTAGGTGCTTCAACAGTTTAGATCTAAATTATGACAATGTTTATAAGGTTCTTGTATCATTGCGGAGTCTATTCCAGGTGGCTGGTGTAAGTTTAGAAAATGCTGTTTCACCTATACTGATTTTATATTGGGGGCAGACAAGGTTCATCTCCTATGTGGATCTGAGGGTGTAGTGTTTCTCTTTAAATACAAGTTTCCTTCATAGTGGAGGACAGTAACATGGTATGATAACTTTAAATACTAAGTACTTAGTTGTTGTGTCTTTCGGCTTTTCCCGGTTAGGGGACGCCACAGCAGAACTCCGGTTCACTAATGATTGGTAGTTGATTTTTACGTGCCGAGTTACCAGCCCTGACACACAACCTTCAACGAAGGTACGCCCATTCACGCATGTCTCCAAGCAGAAGACGCTCTAGCTGAGAATCGGACCGGACAGCATCTTACTGTGAGGCAACAATGCTACCGCAGCACCACCACAGTGGGTTTTAAAATACTAAGTATTTAGTATGAACATTAATCTGTTGCTGATAGCAAGCCAGCTGAGCCCTTTAAGAAGATTGCAATGATGTCTATGTCGGCTAATAATGCAAATCTACAGATATTATTTTCTACATTTTTAACTTTTCCGTATTGTATGAGGATTGTAGGGATATTATTGGTAAGCAATATTCCAGTTTGGGAAGACTATTTTCAGTTATTTCTGTTCAAGCAAGTGGTGAAAGAATATGTGTGATTTTATAGCAAATTTTAAGTTGCTTGAACACTTGGTTCACAATAATGTTAAAACAATGTTAAAGTTAAGGGCAGAATCCTGTATGAGACCTAGGTATCTGTGTTCGGATACATTTGGAATAACTTAATCAAGACTGTTTTTAGGTTGTACAGATTTTGGATGTGACAGTTCCTGAGGTATTGCAAAAAGCACATCTATTTTCATTGGGTTGATTGGTAGTTTGTTATTGCTAGCCTATACTGAAATTCCAGTAAAGCTTTTTTGAGGTCTATGTTGCAACACAGTACAGTGTTTGTCAATAGCATATAATATGATAGATGTGGAAGGTCATGGGTAAGGTCATTGATTAACAGAAATAAAGAAGGGGACCTAGCACTGAGCCTTGGGGATCTTCATTGTTAAGAGCTCCTTTATCAAAGAGTTGATTAAGTTAACTGGTAATTATATAGACACAGCCACCATACTTGTGAGGTATAAGGGAGTGAAAGCCCTCCTCTACAAAAATGTTTCAATAGTTTAACAATTAATTTTGGAGTTCACTGTTCATTACAAGCTTTTCAGTATACAACAAGGGAACAGAACACTTTTTGTGTAATGATTCTTTTTGCTGGATATATTGCTTTACTGATGGAAAAAGTCTGTAACAGTAAATGAAAAACATGGAAACATTTATTTCTGATATGAAAAATATGCAAGCTAGACAATTTCTATTTTTATTGGTGTGATGTTCCTCCTCTGGGCCAGTGATCAGGGAGCCTCAATCCTTACCACTGAAACCGGTGGGGAACATTCACTTTGAGAGAAAAAAATCTCACACACACTATTTTCAGATCTAGCTCTGCACCAAGCATAACTTCCCTTATGAGCACACAGGGAATGCACACTCTGGGCCCCAAGCAGGACTCCCCACTGACACAGCTATAGATTTAAGTTCTTAGCCAAGTATTCCAAGCCAAGTCCTCCACAACCCTCTCTGCGAAATCAGTGCTCTCACAGTGTCCCTGATCAGAGTAACACACACACACACACACACACACACACACACACACACACACACACACACACACACACGGGAAAGGCTGGCACAGCTGACCCACTTTGTCACCTCCATCTAGGCTTTAAAGTAGATACACTGCCATCAGAACACCCACAATATTCTTAGTAAAATTAATGCTTATATAAATGGTAATATTCAACCAAGCAGCAAGACTTTCAGGACCATGCAGCCACAGTGCCACTTAATAAATGCAATTACTCTTAAAGGTTAAATATTTTCTAAAACAGATGGAAAGAATCAGACAGATACAGAAAAAACAACATTTAACTAATCTCTCTATGTTTTCCTGACTGAAGAATTACTGTTCCCTGCTTACTTGCTAGAGCAATGCCACATGAAGTGGATGAGTGTCTTGTGTCAGTTCCAATAACAGAGTGCTGAGTGCTTCCATGACATCTCTCACTAGTATCTAAATACAATTTTAGTGCTGGCTACAGAGTGACATCACATCTGGTCACATGACTCTGATTCCCACACTACCCCCCCAAATAACAACTGAGCCAAGATTTGGCACAGATGTGTCACATTACAAACACATAACTTTGCCAAGGCTTAATACAGCATCTGGAAGCTATAAAACAAGTCCAACACTTCTACCTTTTCTGCAGAAAGACTTTTCATAGACATTCATAGACATTGTGTCTCTGGCTGCATTCAGACCTGTGATAATCTTTCTGGCCTAAACCATGTCATTTAATTTCAGGCTATTTTTTCTTAAGGTTAGCTGGGCTGAGCTTAACCCCTTTCCTTCCAGTATCCTCTGTTACAATATATACATTTCAGCAGTTACAACAATACAGCCTGACATACATGTATATTTCTCTTCTATCCAGCAGGATCCACTGTTGATACATTTTTAACACAAGCACCTGTAAAAATTAGTTTGATATTCAAATGACATATAATTCTTTACAAAACTCCAGCTAGTTATGCTAGCATATATTACACATGCACTGTTGTACTCCCTCTAGTACAGCTGGCACTACTCCACATCATTACAGTTGGTTTATGACATTGTCCACTGGATTCACAGACATCTGATGTAGTCCCATAAATGGGATGTGCACAGTATGAGACGGATACCTGGTGTCAAAATCATGGCCTCAAGCTAAATGCCAAAAAGTGCATAGTCATACCCTTTGGAAAAAACAAAGTACCCGCGAACTACCACATAAGTGGTAGTCCACTAAATACAGAAAATGTAATAAGGGATCTGGGGACCCAAGTAGATAGTAATCTCTCCTTTGATAATCATATTGCCAAGGTGGTTAGAAAATCTTTCTATGTGGCCCACCTAATCACAAAAGGGTTTGCATCTAGAACAAAATAGGTTATTGTGCCCCTCTACTCATTACTCATCAGACCCATCACAGAGTATAACGCCCCATTTGGGATGTACCTTACAAGACACCTGCAACAGCTGGAAACACCACAGAAGTACTTCACCAAGAGGATTACTGGCCTGAAACAGGTGCCCTATGCAGCCTGACTGAAGAAACTCTAGATGTACTCTGTTGCACACTGCTTACTCAGAGGTGATCTCTGCCTGACATACAAGGCCATGTCCAACCCAGAATAGATGGACATGCTCCACCTAAAAAAAAAACAAACAAACAAAAAAAAAAAACAAATCCCCAAGAGCCACACGCTCGAGGGATCTAAACCTCACCGCAACGATAAATAGGACATGCTGGAGGGATAGATTCCTGTCCCACAGATTCCCCATGCTTTGGAACAGGAGTCCAATCTACATTAGGCAGAGCCCCTCACTAACACTCTTCAAGAGAAACCTTGACGAGTGGATGGGAAACAGAAAATTTACCCCAGGGATCACTGCAGTGGCTCTGCTGGACAGAGGCACAGGGAACTAATGGCTCTGGTGGACAGAGGCACAGGAAAAGTACAGTTTTGTACCTACCATAAATGTAGATGTCCGAACTGGATAGCATCTGCAGTCATAACAAATGGGTTGTCCTGTCGTCAGGCAGCCCTTCGGTCGGCCGGATTCCAAAGTCTGGGTCCGGCTTCGGCTGATGTCGCACTTCACCCGACGTCATCTCTGCTGGTCTTCGGGTATAAAGGCATCAGCTGACGCCATTTTCCTCAGTGTTTCTTGCCCCAGATGCCAGTTGCCCTCTTGGAAGGCTAAATTTTGGATAAATGCCAATGTTTCCAAAAAAGTAGAAGGTAAACACAAAAAATAAGCATGTATGTACATATATACAAACAAATACACCATAAGAGACTCCCCCCCAGCTAGCTATTAGGAGGGTAAATACCCTAGGAGTACCACAGAGGGGAAGGAGGGTGGGTAATCCTGACTGCAGATGCTATCCAGTTCGGACATCTACATTTATGGTAGGTACAAAACTGTACTATGTCCTTCATGGATGCATCTGCAGTCATAACAAATGGGTAGAATACCATAGCCAAACTAGGGGTGGAGGAAGTAAAATTATGGTGTAGTTAGGATCCCTTGCAGTACAGCAGTGGCAAACCCTGCTTGGGATCTAGAGTATAGAGGTAAATTGTAATGCTTGGCAAATGTATGCACGGAGGTCCAAGTAGCCGCCTCAATAATGTCCTTGGTTGCCACTCCTCGTAAGAAAGCTGTGGTAGTGGCTGTAGCCCTTGTAGAATGAGGTCTTATGTTCTGTGGAATTGGTTTTCCATGGTAGGAGTAACAGAATCTTATGCAATTTCCTATCCATTTGGAGATTGTCTGTTTGGAAATTGCTTTTCCTTCCCTTCCTGTTGCATAGGCTACTAAAAGCTGGTCAGTTTTTCTGTTACTTTTGGTTCTGTCCAGGTAGCAGCGTAACTGCCTATGTACATCCAAGGTATGCAGCAGTCTTTCCCCCCTGTTCTGTGGATTGGGAAAGAAGGTAGGTAGGTGGATTGCCTGGTTTAAAGACACTCTGGATACCACCTTAGGCATAAATGTAGGATTAGTTCTCATGGACACCCTATCTTGATGGAAGATTAGGAAGGGTTGCACTGCCATTAAGGCCTGTAGTTCCGAAACCCTCCTTGCTGAGGCAATTGCCAGTAGGAAAGCAGTTTTCCATGACAGGTGTTGCAGATCTGCTGTTGCTGCTGGTTCAAACGGAGGGAGTGTCAACTTTTCTAGCACAAAGTTCAAGTCCCATGCTGGTAATGGTGGTTTCCTAGGAGGTTTTACATTCTTGATCCCTCTGAGGAACTGCCTGAGTAGAGGATGCGAAAAGACAGGTGGATCAAGCTGTATTCTGCTGAAATAGCTGATGCATGTATCTTGATGGAGGAATAGGACAGGCCTGTATGTAGAAGCTCTGCCAAGTACTCCAGAATGTTAGCAATATCTATGTTCGACACATCTTTTCCTCTTTCAGTACTCCAAATGACAAACCTTTTCCATTTTCCTGCATAGTTCCTTCTTGTTGAAGGTCTGCGAGCTTCAAGGATAATGTCTTTAACCCTTTGGGAAAGGTCTGGGTTAGTTGCTGCTATGTGATGTTCCAGGCAGTCAGTTGCAAGGTTTTTAGGTTTGGATGCATGATGTTGTAGTTGTTCTGAGTTAACATCAAAGGCATCAGGGGTATTGACCACATTCTCTCCCGAAACATGCTCCTCAGCAATGGGTACCAGTGTTGTCTTGGCCAATTCGGAGCTATCAGGATTATCCTTGGACGTTCCTCTTTGATTTTCAGTAGTACCTTGTGCATCAATGCATATGCTGTCAGGCCTTTCCAGCTGAAGGATAGAGAGTCCACCTTCCATGCAAGTGGGTGGAATGTCCTTGTGCAGAATTTTTTGAGCTGGTGATTGAGTGGGGATGCGAATAGATCTATTTGTGGCATTCCCCATTTCTTTGTGATGGCCTTGAAGATGTCCGGGTGTAGCATCCATTCGTGAGCATCCGAGGTGGTTCTGCTTAACATGTCTGCTAGGGTGTTCTCTTTTCCCGGCACAAATATTGCCTGTAACTGGATGTTGTAGCTGAGAGCCGGATTCCAAAGGTCCAAAGTCATTCTGCATAGGGGGTATGAATGAGTGCCTCCCTGTTTGTTGATGTGCCACATGACTGTGGTGTTGACTGTCCTTATCATCAAATGGCCTTCTTTGAGGAATGGTCTGAATTTTTGGATTGCCAGTTTTACTGCCAGCATTTCTTTTTGGTTTATGTGCAGGTGCAGCTGGTCTTGAGTCCACAATCCTTGTATGCATTTGTCCAGCATGTGCGCCCCCCATCCTAGGTCTGAGGCGTCCGTTGTGATGGTTTGGCTTGCTTGAAAGTTGTGGAAGGGTAAGCCTGGGTTTGACTGGCATGCTTGAGCCCACCATAGGAACTCCTGTTTTAGGCATGGGATTAGTGGGATTTCTGTTTCTAAGCTGTGCCTGTGCTGAGACCATAAATTCTTTAGGTACCACTGTAGCTTTCTCATATGCAGTCTGGCATGTGGGACCAAGATTATGCATGATGCCATGAAGCCCAAGGCCTGCAGAACTTTTCTTGCTGTTAGTTTGTTCTGCTTTGTTAATGCCAAGAAGTAAAGAGGGAGTTCTTTTTGTTTTCTGCAGTTAGGAATGCCATTTGTTTTACTGTGTCCAATTCAGCCCAAGAATGTTCTTGTTTGGGATGGTATCAGCCTTGACTTTTGTAAATTGACTGTGTATCCCAGGGCTTGTAGCAAGTAAATGACCCTTTGTAAATCTGTTGTCAGCTTGCTTTTGTTGTCCGCTTGTAACAGGCAGTCGTCCAGGTATGGATAAATTTGGATTCCCTGTAGTCTGCAGTGAGCGATTACTGATGCCCGGCATTTTGTGAATACTCTGGGCGCAGTAGATAAGCCAAAGGGCAATGCTGAGAATTGATAATGCTCTGATCCTGCAAGAAATCTGAGGTATCTTCTGCAATTTGGTCGAATGGGGACGTGCAGGTATGACTCCTTGAGATCTAGAGTTACCAGCCAACACTCCTTGCCCAGCATGGGAAGAAGTTGCTGTAGGGTCAGCATTTTGAATTTTGGGACAATGATGTATGTGTTTAAGACGGACAGGTCGAGAATAGGTCTCCAACTTTTCTCTTTTCTTGGTACTAGGAAGAGTCTGGAGTAGAATCCTTTGCCCTGTTCTGTTATTGGTACTCTTTCCACAGCTCTCATCCTTGTTAATTTCGCTATCTGCTGTAGAGCTTCTATTTTTGATTTGGAGGTAGGTTTGGCATTCCTCTTTTACTGGTAAGGTGTGGAAGTGGAACCGGTAGCCTTGGTCTATGGTTTGCAAAATCCACTTGTCTTTTGTGATATAGTGCCAATTTTCGAAAATAAGGCTAACTTTCCGCCTAAAGGTGCTGCTATTTGCTCCCTGGTAGGCGGTGTCAGAGCCAAGTCACTGTGATTGTCCTGTTGCAGTGGCAGTGGTTGTGTCTGTGCCTCGGTTATTGCCTTGCCACTGTCGTCCTCTGTAGGCACCTCCTCTGGATTGATTTCTGCCTCTAGAGCGTCTATTCCTGCCCCTTTGGGATTTTGTGGAGTCTGGAAAGGACCAATTTTTGGCAGGCCAGTTCCTGCTAAACCTTGGGGGCTGAACCTGTAAGAAATCTTTAACTGTTTGTACAGATTTTGCCTTTTCTTCCATTTTCTTCATTACTTGCTGGGCAGGTGTACCAAACAGACTGGCCTTATCCATAGGAGCATCTAACAGCTTTGCTTTAACATGATCCGGTAAGACCTGTTCTTTCAACCATGCATGCCTTCTTATCACTGTGCCAGTCATGGCTGATCTAAATGAAGCCTCCAGTGCATCATAGCCACATTTTTAGGAATGGTTACTAACCTGTTGGATGTTATTCACCATTTCTAATACATATTTCTTATCTAAGGATTCATCAGAGGACAGTTTTTTAGTTAACTGATCAAGCATAAACTCTTGGTATTGGATCATATGAAACTGACAGTTTAAAGCTCTAGCTGAGACAGTAGCAGAGGTGTAAACTTTTTTCCCCCATCTCTCTAAGGACCTGGATTCCCTTTCAGAAGGAATAGGGTTTTTGCTGTGGTCGAGGCTACTGCCTTAGGCCCCTGGGATATAGTTTCGGGATCTGCAAGTGGGGCCTTGTATAGGTGGTGATGAGTGTCTGGCACCCTGTAAAATCTATCTGGTTTGGCAGGGGCTGGAGGTAAAGAATCAGGAGCAGTGCAAACATCATTAAATGCATCATCCACAACAGGCAGTACAGGAGGTATAGCTAAGGGCCTATGTTGTGGTAAGTGCAGAAAAGTCCTAAGCCTTTTCTTGAATCTGAGAAATCTTGTCCCTGCCATTGGAATTGCTCTCTCATGGCATGTAAGGTTTCCCCAAAGGAAAATTCCTCTGGTGGAGAGGCAGCTGGAATGGATTCTTCAGCATCGGAATCTTCATAAGTAGAAAAAGGAGCCTCTGGCTGGTCTGTAATGTCTGAGTCATCCGCAGAATCATCAGAGGACACTGGCTCGGGGGGCTCTGCTCTAGGTCTCTTTTCTGGGGGCTGAGAGGCCCTGTCTGGGTGAGATTGGGATCCCCTAATTAAGGATATTAAATCTTCTGCCAGAGTAAGCATTTGTGAACTTGAAGAGGGCCTGTGTGAGGGGGGCTTAACAGGCACTGATTTAACAGATTTGGCTGCTTTAGCCCTGGCAAAGGCCTTAATAGACATGGCTGCAGGAGGCCTAGCAGCACCACGTGCTGGGGTAGAGACATCCAAAGGGATGGTGTCTGATAAATCACTAGGAACCACAGTTGTAGGCAAAATTTCTGAGGCCGATTCAACTAAGGTAGCAGGAGCCTCAGTAGTAGTCATGGATTCGGCTGAAGATTGACCGGTTTTCTCGGTTTCGGCCGAAACCGAGACACTCGCGGCTTGCTTAACCGTGGTTTCGGCCGAAACCGCGGACCGCGAGTGTCGGTCTTTTTCTTTGCGTTTTTTAACAATTTGGGTAGTCGGAGGATCCGGCGGCATAATGTACGCAAAATCTGAGCCGAAAAACTGTTCAGCAAACTCCGACCGACGCCTAAGCGTTCGTCGGTTGAAGGAAGCACAGGCCGAACAGGCTGCTACGTCATGGTCTGGGCCTAAGCAAGGCAGACAGTAAGAGTGGAAATCTTTATGAGGTATTTGTTTCCCACAAGTTAAACAGTTATTGACTTTTTCTGACATCGGCTGAGGCAAGAAAGAGTCCCCAACGGGGTACTTAGCTTTTTAGAAGTCTTCGAAGTAGTATTCGGTAGTAGTAATCTCTGGATCTGACCGACCGGCACTTGCGAACAGCTTCTTCTTCGGGCGCCACGCGGCAAGAAAGACTGGGGAAAATGGCGTCGGCTGATGCCTTTATACCCGAAGACCAGCAGAGATGACGTCGGGTGAAGTGCGACATCAGCCGAAGCCGGACCCAGACTTTGGAATCCGGCCGACCGAAGGGCTGCCTGACGACAGGACAACCCATTTGTTATGACTGCAGATGCATCCATGAAGGACATCTAATCTAAGGGGGCGGTGAAAGCCAACACATTCTGGCTAGGCTTATAGATGCCTAGTACTTACCTATGAACCTAAAAATCTTTTTTTTTCCTCAGTCACAAAACTTGACAGATAAACTGTTTGACCAAGCAACTATAGCTGCACATTATAACAGCTGTGATATATATCAAAACCAAAGAAGAGCGTCACAGTCCACAAGCGCAAATAAATCCAGTCCTTTGGATGCGAAAACGATTTATTAAATAATCCAACAGATGCAACAAGAAAAATAATAGAACGCTCTCACAACGTTTTCGTCGTCTACTTTATCAATATACAAACAATTAAAATGTAGAACTTCTTATATATCCCCCAGTTTCCCTCCAAAAAAAAAAACAATCATTCAATTATTCAATAAGTGCAACTAATTTAGAAAAAAAGCATGAGTTACATAAAATCCTGTGTAACATGAATTGGTGTATAAGTAATAACTTTTTTAAAAATAACTGAATAGTCATAGTTCAGTGTTATTTTCTTTGGATAGTGAATATGGTAATGTGTGTACAATCTTAATGGATAATAAGTGAGGTAAAATAAAATCATCATAAACATGGGAGAGCAACCATTCTGAAAGTAGTGGCTCCATCTAGTGATCAAGTCACAAATAAGTCCATAAAATTCATGTGTTTCAATAATTAAAAATACTTAAAATGTTAGTAAAATAATTGATAAAATTTGTATAAATAAATTCATAGTGATAAAATTGATTTTATTAATAAATATTGTTTGATAAATATTGTAAATAAATATTATATTTAATGATTGTTAGCAATTTAATGAACATAATGGGTAAGCTATAATTTTGCAGCTCTTAGTTTTAATACTGGTTTAAGGGAAAGCATCTCATTGAGTCCTGGACTTTTTCCAGCGTTTAAAATCACTTGCCAATACAATTCTCTGTATTCTATCTGTGTTTCCCACATGCCACCTCTGGGATTAACAGGTATCACATCTAGTACAAAAAACTCAAAACTTGAAGTACAACATTTCAGTGAGTGTTTATAAAGTGCATTAGTATCTTTCTTTACCTTCATATCATATATCCTTTGCTTAAGCTTTCTCTCGCTTTTGCCTATATAAAATGACTCACATTTCGTGCATGTGGCAATATAAATAATGCCCTTCGTATCACAGTTTGCAAACGTGTTCAAGTACAATTTCTTTTTTCTAGCTTTCAAAAATATATATTCACTGCATTTTAGGTGGGCACAGGATTTTATGTAACTCATGCTTTTTTTCTAAATTAGTTGCACTTATTGAATAATTGAATGATTGGTTTTTTTTGGAGGGAAACTGGGGGATATATAAGAAGTTCTACATTTTAATTGTTTGTATATTGATAAAGTAGATGACGAAAACGTTGTGAGAGCATTCTATTGTTTTTCTTGTTGCATCTGTTGGATTATTTAATAAATCGTTGTTTTCGCATCCAAAGGACTGGATTTATTTGCGCTTGTGGACTGTGACGCTCTTCTTTGGTTTTGGTTTACTTTGGCGCCACTTGCTCCACTTTACATTTTTTCTAGCTGTGATATATATGTCATGCAAAGTTTCCAGCAGACTGGGTCCAAGGACTTGAAACCTCCCACAAACATTACTCTACTTAAAGTAAAGAGCATATGGAGCTCTACTTCAACCTACAAATGTCTTCCTTTCAAAATCCTAGGTCAATAACTATAAAATTATTTTCTTGACATGGAACTATTTTCAAAACAGCCCGAAATTCACCACAGTCAATGACTCAAAAAACAGCACTAAATGTAACACTTTGTTTTCCAGGACTAAACACTGATCAAAATGAATAATTTTCAGATCAACAGAGTGAGTACAAACCATATGAATATTTGAAAAAATAGCATTAATAACAATTCAAACAATGATGAAAACAATCCTCAACATTTGTACTTCTGAAAAGGAAAGTTATAGAATCCATACAATCAGCAAGAAGAAAAAAAAAGTTACACATATACAAGTACTTAAGATAATTAATGAGCTACAATGATCATTCTACTCCCAGCATGAACACAAAGAAAGCATGCAAACTCATTATTAAAAAAGTACAAAATAAAGTCAAAGTACAGCCATTTTTATCATGATACACTGATACTCACTTCAATGCAGCTATAAAAACCTTTGAGAACTTAGTGCAAGAAATCACCTCTCTGCAAACATTGTCTTTTCCTATAGTCAGACACCTTCACCCCACTGGCAGCCAAACATACAGTGAGGATTCCAGATTACAATCTAAGAGGCCAAACACACAATGATCAAATCCTACAAACACCCAAAACACACCTATTGTACTGAATATAGCTTCTCCCATCTTGGGACAAAAATGTAGGATCATAGGAAGTTACTAGGCTAATGGCCCCAGGGCCCTTACAAGCCTGGCCAAGTTCAACCTGTGTTCCTAAGGGTGTCTGATTCCAGCAGGCACTAAAATCAGCACCTATTGACATGTTCAAGAGGGATGCAGGTGGAACCCCTAGGGTGAATTTCGTGTTACCCATCCAATTGTCCAAACTATGCTTAAATATGGCCAATGAAGGGCTTAAAGTGAGAATCAAACCCTATACACCTTGTGTCTGTGAGGGGGATAATACTTTAACCATTATGCCAACCTCCAACCCCAACACCTTACTTAAACAATTTCACAATTTAAAACACATTGAAATCTAGTTAAAAGCACATTACACTTTATAAAAAAAATATTGTAACCTGCTAGAACAAGCTAGAAAGAATCTGCTAAAAATGTCAGAAGAAATTGCTGTGTGAGTAATTCACTTTCATGCAGCAAACAATTTTCATTTAACTTACTTGCCATGGGGCTTTCCACAATTCCAATCACCTTCATATAATGCATTTTTGAACTTGCTCTCTTTTTTAAAGGTATATGATGCAAACCGAGAAAGGAGAAGCTGGCAGTCTTTGCTTCCTCCCCAAAGAGGAAAGTCACGTTTTCCTTCAAGACTCTGACGGATTGCCTGATTTATTTTCCAGTGCCACAGAGCCTAAGCAAAAGAAAAGTAAGATTATTTACATGTACAATATAGAGATACAGAAAATGACAGCAGATTAACAACTTAACAGTTTCCTTACCTTACAGCTAAGGTGAAGAGCACAGCTAATCAATAGATTACTTCCTACTATCTTCAGCTCTAAAACTGTTACATTTGTTTCCTGCATTAATAACTTCTAACACTCTCTTTACTACAAATCACATTATCAAAACGTTTATTTCTCCAGTGTCATCTACAAAAACACTATGGCACCCAGAATAAACTGCCTCAATCACTCTGGATGACTAGTTCTTGTTCACAGCTTTTTGATGACAGTTAGTACACACTTGGATACTGAATATTCCCCTGAGGTACTTAAACAGTGTGCATTACACGTCAGCCTCCATCTCCTCCCATTTTGGGAACCATATTAAGGTACCTGAATCCTTTTTTGTATGCCTTCTGGTAAAGACCATTCAACATTTTTGCTCTGGTTCCCTGGCTTTCCTCCAAAATTATATATGCTAACTAGGTTAGCCCATTGGACATATTCTCCCTTAACTTGAGTAACCCAGAAACATTGTCTGGGTAAACGACTTTCTCCATCCTGATTATGTCCATGCAGGAATGAAGCTTCCAATACTGCAGACAGTGCTACATGCGGAGATCTTAGCGTCTGTCTGCAGTGAGGGTGAACTACTTACATTTTTATGTTCTACCACATACACAGAAGGAAACATAATACTATGATTGTGACAAAAATAGCTGCAGCTGTGACTAGCTCAGTGCATACATTTATGCATCAGTTTAGTCCCCAAAAGACCAGTGACCAAAAACTGCCACTGAGAAGTTAATTGCCCCATCCCTCCCTTTCTATTAAATAACCAAGCTGACCTGCAATAGTACTTTCATTTTTTCTGAGGGTTGTAGTTTTTTTTCAGAGAAACACCTCTTTTCCTTTCCAGCTGCAGAGAAGTCCAAGTCCACCATCAATTTCCTGAAACTTTAATGCTTACAAAGACAAATGATTGTCTTATTTTATGTGTTAGGTTATCAAATGTCCACTTTTGTGGTTAATGACACTTGGAGTGGGAAACACATTCATAATTGTTCCGCATGAATACTGCCATTTATTTTAAAGTCTTTTCAGTTTTACTGATAGTGTGAAAAATGTTCTTCTCGCATGACATTTACAATCATTCTAACACAGGAAGGGACATTTAGTACAGCTATGCTAAGCACCTGTAGTAAATAAAAGTTATCTTTTTCCTCATCACATTGCTGCTCCTTTACAGAGTCAGTAGCACTGGCCACTGCTTTACATCTGAAGTCCAGGCCTACATGAAGGGACTCTGGCTGACAAGGTTCACAGACGATTGCAAGTTGTGAGCTATTATTAACTCCCCAAGTGATGTTGACATCCTACAGAAAGATCCTACAGAAAGACCTCACTGAGACCGACTGGTGTCATTATCACATCGATGGTAGTCCACTGAACACAGAAAGCATTATAAGAGATCTAGGAACAAAGCTTGACAGCAACCTCTCTTTTGACCACCACATTGCCACTGTGGTCAGAAAGTCCTTCTATGTGGCACATCTCATTACTAAGGGTGTTGCATCCAGGAAGAAAGAGGTCATTGTCTCCCTCTACTCTTCCCTCATTAGGCCAGTCATTGAGTACAATGCCCCATTTGGCATGTACCTCACTAGACATATGCAACAACTGGAGAGGCCGCAAAAGTACCCCATAAAGAAGACACTAGGCCTTAAACATTTGTCCTACATGGACAGACTAAAAAAACTCCAACTATTCTGTGTCTCATGTCACCTACTTAGAGGTGATCTCTGCTTGACTTAGAAAGCATTGTCTGACCCAGCTCTGTTAGAAATGCTACATCTAAAGAAATCCCAATCCCTCCGCACCACACGCTCCAGAGACCTCAACAGAACATGCTGGAGGGACAGGTTCATAACCCAGAGACTGCTCATGCTATGGAACAGACTTCCGATACATGTCTAGCGCAGCACCTCACTGGCCCTCTTCAAGAGAAATCTTGATGAGTGGATGGGAAATAGAAAATTCACCCCGGGGATCACTCTAGTAGCTTTACTTGACAGAGGCACCAGGAACTAAGGTCAGGTGGCACAATGCCAGGGTAATCCTATGGGCTAGTCTTGTAAAGGCTCCAGGGCCATTAGCCTAGTACACACCTATGAACCTATATAAGCAGCCATTGGTCTTGTTGAATGCACTTTTACAGGTCCTGGTAGGTGCATTCTCATTTTGTTATAAACAAAAGTAATACAGTCTCTAAGCCATTTAGCTAGAGTAACTTTATAAACTGGTCCACCCACAGCAGTTGAAGAAAAGGAAAAAAACAGTTGATAAGATTTTCTAATTTCTTTTGTTCTGTGAAGGTAAAAACGTAATTGTCTATCCACATCTAGTAAGTGTAGACAGTGTTCACCTTTATGCACGAAGTTGGGAAAGAAAGTTGGGAGAGTTGTACAGTTTGATTAATATTGCTTCAGATACAACCTTTGGCAGAAAGGAAGGATTTGTTTGTAAGGAGACCCTGTCTTTTTGAAACATTAGATAGGGAGGTTTGCAAGATAAGGCCTGTATCTCAGATATCCTCCTAGAAGAAGTAAGGAGCAATTAAGAATAAAGTTTTCCAGGATAAAAACTTCAAATCACAATTTGCTGAAGGTTCAAAAGGAGAATGAATTAATGACTGCAGCACCATATTCAAATCCCAAGATGCAGAGGGTTCTTTATATGGAGGTCTTAGCATTAAACTTCCTTTCAAAAAGGCTTTGCAACTATGTGACATTAAGGCAGAACCATTTAAGACAGTATGAAAGACAGAGATTGCAGCAAGATGCACTTGCATAGTAGAGGCAGATGCTCCTGCTTCAAAAAGTGAAGTTAGGAATTCCAGGACGTTCTCAATAGGCACAAAATATGTCAAGATTAGACACTGATGTCCATTTAGAAAACTTTAGCCACTTAAGGTACAATTTCCTTGATGAAGGTTTACGGTAGGATAGAATAATTTTGTTGAACTGAGAAAGTGAGACGAATGCCTGGCAATTGTGGGAACTGGAGAAGTTATGCAGTGAGCTTGAGATTCTTAAGATTCAGGTGAATTACTCCTTCCAGGTGGGACAATAGTTCTAGATCTGGGTCCAGTATCCGAGTTTTCCGAATCAGATGAGGCGAAAGGAAGGGAAACCAGACTTGTCGAGGCGAAAATGGGGCGGATGAGAATTATTCTGTTGGCTTTCTTTAGAAACTGGGATAGAAGGGGAATCGGGGGAAGGACAGCATCTCTCAGTGACTCCCCCAGAGGGGGTATTAGGGCAAAATAACTGCTGCACTTGTTCGGGGGGACACAAACAGATCACAGCAGGGTTGGCCCCAGTGCCAAAAAATCTTTTTTGCCACCAATGGATTGCGAAACTACCCATGAGGCGTGAGAATGGTCCTGCTCAATTTGTCCGCAATCACAATGGAACTCCCCGGAATGTGCATTGTTAAGAGAAAGCTGCTGGAAGAAATTGCCCATTGCCATACTTTGAGTGATTCCCGACAAAGAGGGCAAGACCTAGTTTCCCCTTGCTTGCTGATGTACAAAACTACTGACATATTGTCTGCTTGAATCACAACTGTTCTGATGGGGAGGGTTGCTTGAAATGCCTGCAACACTAGGAGCACTGCCCTCATCTCTAGAACACTGATATGCAAACTGGCCTCCAGCTAGGACCAAGTGCCTTGGACTGTCTTTCCCAGATAAAGCTCCCCCAACTCCATCTGGGATCCGTCCGTGGTCACTATGGCTTGGGGTTGATGGAAGACAAAGGGACAACCTGATAAAATGGAACATTGGTTGATTCAGTAAAGACCACTGAGACATCAGAAGCCATTGAAGTTCACATGTGATATCTCAAAGGAGAACTAGGGTGGTACAGGCTGCCATTGAGCCTAGAGTTTGAAGAAGTCTTGCTGTTACTGTCTTACTGCGAATGATCTGGATGACTTGTGATCTTATCCTCTGAAATCTTTCGAAGGGAACAGACGCAATGCCAGTGATTTTCTTGAGCACTGCACCAATGAACTCCAACTGCTGAGATGGTTCTAAATGGGACTTTTTGCAATTAACAGTGATACCCAAAGTCCAAACAAAAGAGGAGAGTACAGTCTCTTGCCTTTACAAGTAGACGCCTGGCGGAAGTGGTACGGAGCCAGTCGTTTAGATATGGAAACACCTGGAATCCTAGTAGTCTGAGGAGAGCTGCTACCACTGCCATGCATTTGGTGAACAGGCTGGGGACTGTGGTGAGACCAAAGAGCAGTGCCCTGAACTGATAATGACTAGCTCCCAGCCGGAAGCACAGAAATCTTCTAGATTGCTTGTCCAGTTTTATATGGTAACACGCATCTTGAAGATCTATTGAGCACATCCGATAGTCTTTTTCCAAGAAAGGAAATATAGACTGAATCGTGACCATCTGAAATTTGGTTTGTCGATCTGATTTGTTCAACAAACTGAGATCCAGGATTGGTGTCCAGTCCCCTGTCTTCTTTGGCACTAAAAAGAATCTTGAGTAAATTCTGGACCCCTTCTGGTCTGGCGGGACTGCTTGGATGACTCTTTTGTCGAGCAGTTTTTGAATTTCTAAAACTGCAGCATCTCTGTGACTGGGTGAAATGTCTGGGATTCCTCTGAATCTCTTTGGTTGTTCTGAAAAGGGAATGTTGTAACCTCTGGTTATAATCACCTGCACCCAACTGTCCATTGTTATCCTTAGCCAGACAGATTGGTGAAGGGATAACCCCTCCCCCCCCCGACTGCCTCCAGAGGATGGCAATCTGGCCTCCCTTCAAGAACGCTGATAGGAATTCTCAGGGAAAGAATCCCTGGAACCCTGATTCTGCGGGTCACCTCTGCCTCTTGCACAGTGTCTTCCATTATTACTTTCCAGTCTGCCCTGGACAAAGTCGCTGCCACCTGGGTCCTGGAAAGCCCCTTGGGACTTCCTGAACCATAGCCTTCCACTTCTCTGGTTCCTAGAATAATGCCGTTCAGGAGTGGAAAAGCATACGTCCATGGCAGAAAGTGTCTTTCTATCTTTCTCACATCTGTCCAGAGTGTCTAACTTTGGGAACAAACAGGGATATTTGTCAAATGGAGTGGTGACAAAAGAAGACTTAAATGGCTCTGTGAAATCCCATAAGCACATCCAGACTTGTCTCCCTAATGGCTACGCCCAAACCTGCTGTTCTCCATCAGCATGCACACTTATGTACAAGTTGGAAATGGATTCTAGGGTGGTGAGCTGAAAAGCTACCTTGTCTCAAATTTGTAGTGTGTAATGTGATCTTGATATTTTGGTATAAATTAGGAGGTTTTGTACACATTTCCTATGTATGTGGTAGCACAGTCACTTTGTAAAGCATTTGGAGCTCATAGTTTAGGTACATTTTTTTTAAATGTTTTGAGCTCAGTGCTTAATTGATTAATTGTTTTATTATATGCATTTGATTCACTAATGCACATCACATTGTGTGTTGTAAGTATATTTAAAGCAATATTGTTGATGCTGTGAATTATTCCCTTTGAAGGCATTTGGCCGAGGTACCAGGAGGCATCCATTATATGGTTTATAAATCTGTTCCTAGCCTGCTTCTTTCCATTTGGTTTTTGTTTTTCAAGTTATAGTCTTGTCTCTCACTCCTTCAGCTACTACCCCTGCAAGAGTATCTGATAGCTCTTTTATCAGCTCTCACTGAAGTCTCATAAAATGTACCATGTAATTCAAGGACCCGAGGGTGAAGCATATACGTGCTTCCCATCCATTGTCCTAGACGCTTTATTAGGAGGATGGATAGTAGGTCTTTCATCAGCAAGTTCCTTTTAGGTGGCTGCCGTGATTACCATGATGTCTACAGGTATTCCCTTGGCCCAGTGCTGCTGATCCTGAGGGGCTGAAAGAATACTGTTTGATCTCTTAGGAATAGGCTCGATAGTGTCAGGCAATTTCCAGGCCTGCTCAGCAATCAATTTAATGAGACTGTCAGTGGGCGGAGAGATCAAAGGGGTAGAAGGTTGGTGGACTGGATGGAACAAACTGAAGGAAACCCGGGGGAATGTCATTACAAAAAGGAACTTGGAGGACAGTTTCGAAATGGGTGCAGAGAAGCTGAATACCTCATTCATGTCCTGTCCTTGAAGGAAAACACCCTTGGTTTTAAGGGAGACAGTACTGAGGATTTAGAAGGCATCAAAGAGGGGGAAGTCCAAAACAGTAATCGGCACCAATGAAATTGGTGCAGATACTGGCACTGACAGCACCGAAGACTCAATTATTTGTCTTGCTGGCTTGAGGGAACTATTGGAACTGTGGAAACTTTAAAAACTTTGACATGTGGTTCTGAAGAAATTTTTGGAATGGAATGGTTCCTTTTCTTGGATTTTTGACACTTGCTAGAGGAGGAAGGAGAACGGATATCAGTTTTGGATCCAGATAAGGCCTCATCAAATTCAGATTTTAGCAGTCCTTTTAAAGTCAATTTGTGACAAATGACACAGTTTTCTTGTAAATGTACTACCCCCAAACAGTAGACACAGAGAGAGTGTCCGTCCAAGTTTGGAAGTTGTCTGTCACACTTCTGGCATCTTTTGAAGCCAGAAGTTCCTTTAGGTTTTTCTGCCATCCCACAAATCTCACACAGACCATGAAAGCTGAGAGAGCTAGAAAAGTTTTTTTTTTTTTTTTTAGAGAATACTAAAGAAAGGAAAGGTCGTACCAGCAATGGTACTTAAGAAATACCATTTAAGGTAAAGGGAAGAAGTTCCAGCAATGGTACGTTAGATTTACTGAAATGGTAGGAAATGAAAGAGAAGAACTCAATGATAAATGCAGAGAGGAGCTGGTAGTTGAACAAACAATAAGTTTTATGAGAAAAGCTGTAAAGTACTTACAGTTTTTATAAATATATTGCTGTCGAGCTGTCAGAGGAGAGCATTTGTCTGGCACTATGAAGCTGCTAATGAGATCTGAAGTAATATTGCGAGGATCATTATGGGTAGAGCTTAGCTTGAGTTTTTTGGAAGGCGCGAGCATGAATAATGGTCAAGTCTGCTCTGAGGTTTGGAATCGAACCCACAGTCAAGGATTAAGTGACAATTGACATCAGATTAACTGCATTTGTTACTGGTACCATGATTCAGTGATCATCTGCCTGGAGGAAGATGTGTGGTAAACCATACTGCTCACAGGTGTTGTACCCCAGAACTTCGCTCTAGGGGTGGCAGTCATTAAAACATCTTATTCCCCAAAATGCCTTAGAAATTTCTTTATGAAGCCTAAGAGAATGACTGAAGTGAAACTAGCTGTCATGAATGCCTTACAGTTTTAACAATGGATAGGACATAGATCAGTAGGCAGACAGATATGTACATACACACTTAAAACAGATAAATGCAATTTGGAGTCTTTCCTGTCCTTGGAGAGTGTAGAGATCTGCAATGTTACAGAGGTTTTGTTTAAATATTAAGCTAGCATCACACAACTTCACTGTATTATGCCTACTGTTATTTTACATGAAATGAATGTCCCTAACATTATACGCAACATTGCCAATGCTGTAGTGTTAGACACTAATCTGCATTATGAAATATGTGCCCTTACTGACACAAGTCAAATTAATTTCCACTTAATAGGTTGTTACTGTAACTCATCTATGACCCCCCCCCCCCCATAAACATAAAGGACAATACAGTCAATATTGGAAAATTCAAGTAAACCACTAATGAATGGGATAACCACAGTTCCAACAATGGGAACGCAACACACTTTTCTTTTAATTTATCAACAGTAACTACCCTGGGATAAGCTGACACCTGCAAAAGAACAAGCTGAGTTAGGGTTACCTGATTTGAAGGGATATTTTAGAGCTACACAGTTAAGAGTTCTTATATGTAACACAAAAGAAAGCTAGAATTCAAACTGCAAAGGAATGATGATGCGGGGGGGCTGTAATTCAAGAAATAATTAAAGAGGCATTTTTGGATGCAGATCCTTAAAGAGGATAACAGTTATACTGAATATTATATTCCTAAGGCAGCAGACAGTGTATTCAGAACTAAGACATCATAAGAATGGAGAAAGAAAATAGGCAAGAGGGGGCTGGAATTTACTGGAGGAGAAGGCATAGAAGCCAAGGTACTGGGAACAAATAATTAACAAGGCAAAGGCAGCAGAATGAGAAGAAGCCAAGAAGACATTTGGAGTGTGGGCCAAAGATTACCTTCCCCATCAGGGACTGATAGAGTACAGGCAAAGAGAAAGGGATAGGGGAATCCTAAATGAAATACCTGCACTGGTAGAGTGTTTAGCTGAATATAGAACAGATGTTGCTATCAAAAATACATCATCATTACAGTATATAAAATATTGCCCAATAACTACAGGAGTCAATCAGAGGAGGTCAGATTGGATAAGTAGTTCACAAGGAGGCTGCTGTTAAAAAAAACGGATAATTAGTAGAGCATATAAAATATTGCACTGTAGCTAGAGAAATCAATCAGAGAACGTCAGAAAATATTGAGAAGAGAGATTAGATAAGCAATTCACAAAAAAACAATTGAAAACGTATATATCTTCCAAATATGCAACAAAATCTAGAAGATTTAGGATTTTTACCTGGAAGTGTTTGCATACGTTACTTTACACTTCAAGCAGACTCCAAAGATTTTTCCACAGTACATGGCAAATGTTAGAGGCACAATGAGGAAGAAAGAGATACCTGGGAGCATATATTCTTGGAGTGTAATGAGTTGGCAGACTCACTCGGTCAGGAATACTGGGTGAGCAAATGAGTGTAACTAAGGAAATTTTTTTTTTTTGAGTTGGGATACATGATCTGAATTGCCTAGACATAATAAGGGCTTGTTAAGTTTAATTCTAGTGGCTGCAAATAAAGAAATTACTATAACATTGAAATCAAAGTCTAAACCAACCATACACGAAGTACTGAATATTGTTAACGGAGATAAAAAAACATGAAGTTGGATCTTTAGAAAAGGGTAGGAATAAATTGCATAGAAAAATGGAAAATGTGGGAGCAATACATGCAGAAAAATATTTTGGAGGAGGAATGAGGTTTAAGAGAAGGCAGGAAGTGAAAAATTTATGCAATGTTGGTTTGATTATATTGCACAGAGGAATATACGTGATGTATGTTGTTGTTTGTCTTTTCGGCTTTTCCCAGTTAGAGGTCACCACAGCGGAACTTCGGTCCACTAATGATTGGCAGTTGCTTTTTATGGTGCCATACGTGATGTATAATGTTTATAAATGTGAACGTATTAATATGGTTTGACTACTTTAATATAAATGAAAGTTTGCCGATGTTTAAAAAAACAGCAACTGCTTTGAAAAATTGGTTAAAATTCACACTAGGGGAAATAATATTCTTCTTATTATTATAACCAACACTGCCACCATCTGTTTCACCACTCACTATTATCCCTCAACCCATGTGATCATGATACTTCATGTCTTCAATAGTCCAAAATGTGTCTCATTCTGTGACTTTTTCAAAGTCGAATATCTCAACACTAATGTTACTCTTGCCACAATAAACTGTAATCTGACCTTCAATACTCCAGTATGCCTATAGGTGACAGCTTCAACAGGCTACATTCTATCTTAAGTGAATGAATTTTCAAACACAGCCCAGTGACATAGAAGTACAGGGGAAGATGCATAAAGAAACCACTTAGCTGGAATCTTAGGTTAATATAGTACGTAAGAAAGAATAAAGTCAGACTACATACACAATGGACAACAAATGCAGCACGGAATTCTCACATGTGTATGTCAGGTCAAGGCCTCCTATAAGGACATTCTAGCAGCCAAGACCAAGGGGAACAACAAGAACTTGTTTACTATATTAGAAAAATTAGAGAGTATAGTAAGTAACATTGTATTCTTGAAACTGAAAGATATTGTCACTATCTCAGCCAACAAATTTAGTAAAAAATTTTGACACCCAGGAAGTAAATCTTGTCTACTCTTTGAACTAGACGATAAAGCACATCTATCTTTTCTTTTTTTTGAGGCAACCATTTGCAAAATGAAAATACATGCTCAGTGGATAACAATAACATTCAAAGGAGTTTATTTTGCACCTTAACACAACCTGGAATACTACCTATATATGCGTTAGAATGAATAATTCTCAATTCATAGGTGCTGCATCGAACATGTGACACCAGGTGGCAAGGATGCCAATTTAGATGAAGGGACACAACACACTGGACTTCAATAATTACAATGACATTGTCTCATCTGTATTCTGCGCCAAGTAATGGATTAAGTCATTATAGGGCTGATAAGACATAATAATGGTAAATCTGTTGCTTCCTGGCATAAACCACTATGGCTTTTGCAACACCAGGTCCTGTCTTTTGAATATTTTTGTCATTTTTGAAAGACAAAGGACTTGCAGCATATGCTGCACATTTGTATCTTTCTAAAGCCTTCTGATACAAAACCCAGGCAGCTCATAAACAAGCCTGGAGAATTCAAAATCAAAGGAAATATTCAATGAACAGGTAATAGGCTACTATGTAGAACACAAAAGAACAGAGTAGGTGATCATCTTCACCAACACAGCAACCACCTGGAGTTCCAAGACGGCTGCATACATGGCTGCTTTCAGTATGAAAACAAACTTTGGAAAGCAACCAGGAAAAAAAAAAAAAAAAAAAAAAAAAAAGAAAACATTTATTTGGGTAAAAATCAGTTATTGGTTAGTCACTGTATTGCCTGGATGTCACCAATCAAGAAATCTAGACACAGTAAGAGAAATCAATTAGAAAAGGAAAAGAGCCCCGCAGCTGTTCCGCCTCAATACATAGTAATTTCGGTCAAATCCATTCAGATGTGTTTACAATAAGTGAGACACTGCAGAAATGCATACAGCAAAATTACAAAAGACTGGAAAGAAAAGAAGAGGCTTTAAGTAGCTATTCATATGAGCTGATAAAACTATAGAAATCAGAGGATGTAACGAAGGAAGACTGAATATGAGGCTTCTCAAGAAGAACTGTTTAGACAAATTAGTAGAGCTAGAAGACGGAGCACACAAAGCAAAACTGAGATTTTACATTGTACCATAAAAACTGCATTAATTTTATGAAAGTGCAAATAAACAACTGGACCGGAATTGCAAAACAGGATCTCTTAATAGAAAGGGTACATAAGTGTCGATGCTCCAAATCAGGCCAAGAAAACAAAGTCAAGATCTATAGGAATAAAAATGCAGTCATATCAGCAGAAGGAGCTGCTCCTAACAAAACTGTGGCATGAGAGTAAAGTATTATCAATTTGGAACACTAGAGTGTTCATATAAAATGATTATTCACTGTACATTAGATAGAAGAAAAGCAAATTTATCCCTGCAATCAGAACGTGTAAAGAGGCAAGGGTGAGTTTCAAGTTGTTATATTCAGCTGTCTTCTGAATATTTTTTTTCATTAGCAGCAAAGACATTCTTGGATGCATAACAGGCAACGAAGAAATAAAAAAGCTTATCTGGCAAAAAGTGAGCTAGCAAGTTGAAAGGGATTTTGTTTCTCATTTCTCTGACAATGGCAAAGCCCACAGACAGAACATGCTAGTAAAATCTCTTCTAATTTCCAAAGAAAAATGACTGAAAAACAGAGAAAATCAGAGGACCCGATGAGAAAAACAAGGAATACACTAGATTTGAACCAGAGACTGGTGTTGGGTGACTGAGAAGATGAAGATGATGCAGAATAGTGAGAAACGGAATGTAGGAAGCAAATAGGCAAACTGTAAAAGAATACATGTATTACATGCAATTTGGACATGAGGACTGTGCTTCTCCTAGAAGTAAGGGGAAGAAGGGGAAAAAGACTGGAAATCTGTGGATTATTTTAAACTGGTTGTAGACTGTAATGTATAATTTTTCCACATTGCCATTGATTTATAAAAGCAGAATTAAGGAAATGAAGAAGAAACTAAGTAAACCAAGTTTCCTTTTTTCCTTAGTAATATGTGTATAAACTGCAAGTAAAAATCTCTTTAGCTTCTCTTTGTGATAAGTGCATAGCAAATTTCTTGATGTCCGCTGCATGTAAACTGGATGATGAGTGACTGTTGCTAATGCCAAAGTAGGAAGGCACTTTTTCTACTTTTTTTTTGTATATGCCAGCAGACCTCTGCAAAAGAAAGTCTGCAGATGCAGATAATAAATCAAGAATTGACTGAACTATGAACGGTATCAAATGTGATAGACTCCTCCGGGGGTCAAGATACTTCCTCTTGCATATCCTCTTCCGAAGGACCTTCTCAGTGGAATATTCTGGGGAGGTTTCAGAAGAGGGGAAAGTCCCCTGCTGGACATCCTGAGGCCTGGGGTCACTGCAATCCTGTGGAAAGGGTATGTGAGAAAGCAAATACACCTGCACAGAACTGGGAGGAAGATCTGAGGGAGATTGCGTCTCAGATTGGAAAGTAGTCAGAACCCTCCTTCATAACTTCAATGGCAGTCTGCCCATGCTCCAAAGAGCTCCCTGGATTTGACAAATGGGTTGTCAGGGCCGACAGAACCTCAAGAGCAGAAGACAGAAGATCCGAAGCAGAGGTAGGAGCTGAACTCACCCACACCGAAGCCCCCAGAGGCAGCGTCAGATCAGGAGAGATCCGAACTAGATCTGAGGACCCGACTGGAAACTGTCTGCTCCCAGATGTCTCCTGTTCCGACTGGGTAGAAACACTAAGGGAAGATATCGGACCGGAGGAGCCAATGGGTCCCGGACCAGATACAGCCACAAGCTGGATGTCGGAATCCTCCGGCTCCGAAACCAAGGGATGGATGAGAGGAGGAGCAGGTGCCAAAGGGGAAGATTCTGTCTGATCCGATTCTTTTGGGCTTGGATCCAATAAACATTTGGCCAAGGCCAGTGACTTTAGCAGCTTCTGCACCACCATAGCCACATCTTCATCAGACAGACTCCTGGTGGACCGGGTAAGAAAGGGTAGGTAATCTAGATCTGGTCAAAAATGGTGATGGGAGTGGAGAGGGGAGTGGTTCCAAAGGTGGCGATATGCTCCAATACCTGAATTCAGAAGGCAAAGTCGACTGCGGAGCTGAGGGTTCCAGTTGCTCCAATGAAGCCTTAGATCCAAGATCAGCTGTCTGCTTCACAGGTTCCACTGGAACCGACAGTCTAGGTGCTTTTTGTTTTGGCTCCGAGGAGGATCTCAACACCAAAGAAGGACGTTTTGGGACTTTTCTGATTTGTCAGATTTAGAAGATAATTCCGAACATATAGCCTCAGTATAGGGAGTTCTTATTAACCCTTTCAGAATGAGTTTATTCTTGCGCTCCATTAGCACTCTCTGGTTAAATCCATGGCAGATGGAGCACGACTCTTGTAGGTGAAGAGGCCCCAGGTAATACACACACAAAGTGTGTGAATCACTAAGGGGCATCTTTTTTCCATATTTGTCACACTTTTTAAAGCCAAGAGGCTTCCCTTCCTGTTTTTGAGACATCCTATAACAAGAAAGTAGGAAAGAAGAGACACATGCAAACAAAACCACACAAACAAACAGTCCTCTAACTTAAATGGATGCCTAGAAGGAAAGAGAAAGATTTTTTTTTTATTTGTCCTCAAACTAAAATGGAGGATTAAGCAAAAAGGAAACTAACTTAACCCGATGCTAACAACTGAAAGTAAGGAGCAAATGAGCTAATCTGCCTAACACTCACTCTAAGGAATTAAGAGATGGTAAAGATATACAAAATTATTTAAACAGAAAAAAATAGACTAACGATAAGAAAATATGAGAGATACTATTAAAAAAAATTAGAAACACTTAGCCCAGAGCTTGCTAGTAGAACCTCCTTCACAGAGCAGCAAACGAGATCTGAGGAAGCTAAAGGGTTGCATTATGGGTAAAGAAGGATGCCCACTGGTTTTGCTGAAGACCTTGAGCTTTTGAAATGGCCGAGACAGAGACGATAGATCGGATATGACCCATCAGTGAGAATAAAGGCGAGATTGACAACATCACATGCTTTGTTTTACAACAACCCCACAGCATTGAAACTACTGGCGCAATGACTTCAGACAACAGAAAACAGAAAGGGGCGTGCCAAGCTAAGGGAGCCTAAGACTAAAAAAAAAATAACTAGAGATCCTATAGAGGTATTAGACACATTTTGGAAATGAAGCCTTCAGGAGCAAATGGAATTCCTGTGGAAATTTGGAAGTTAGGAGGGAAAAGTGATAATGACATTGAAGGCTTTGTTTAACAATTTTTTTAAAAGGAGAGACAGTAGTAGCATAGTGGAAGAAAGCTGTAGTGGCTGTACTACTCAAAAAGGACAAAGACCCTTTAAATTCAGCTTCATATAGACAAATTTGATTGTTAAACCATGATTAGTCTATTCTTTTGCTGTTTGGGGCTTTGCTTTGTCATTAATCTGAATGTATGCAAGATTTGCTATCGCTCAATCGACAGATGTTTTTGTGTATGGTGTCATCGCTTGCTTGAGGATTCCAAATTAACTGTTTTTAGGGTTGCCTTAGTCTCTAGCCAAAGTTCAGCCATTGCAACTGTTCCAACTGTGCATTTTTTTTGTCTGTAATTAATTTCTGTTAGCCTAAACCAAATTACTCTGCCTAATAGGGACAGTCTAACTCACATTTGTTACCTATCTGCATTCAACTACTAGTTGCTTACAGTCAGTCTGTCTAACAAATTATTTTTGCTTTCCACATAAAATACTTTTGCTTACTTAAAGTAACCTTGTACACAATAAACTGTTTTATTCTTAGTTTACCTATCGGCACATTGTCTGTACATTAGATATTTGTAAAAATGTTCTTCTCTCTAGCTCTGCTACTACATACTTTAATTTTTGAAATGTAAATGTGTAAGCTTAATAACAATCTGCCTGCGAACACTTGGCTCACTCTGCCTGTGTCTTCATATTTTTCTCTCTCCATTGCTTCTTCTAGCGTAGGCTCCTCCCTATCCTGCTCTAACCCACCAAAAGTGCCCTCACGGATGTTCTTGCCAAGAACCCACAAAAAGGACATTTGTAAAACATACTGAGAGCCCATACTGCTCCCGGAGTACAACTCCCAACAAGGACTAAGTAAAGTATGTGTACTGCTTAACACCTTGTAGTAATTATATTAATTTTACACCAGCTCGCTGTGCGCTTACCTGCCAGGCTAGCCAGCAGCCACAACCCCTCTCTCTCACGCCGATTAACTAAACCTTTTCTACCTTTTTATAATTACTCCCTCTATCCTGGTCCATGGTATCTCCCCTCCTTCCTCTTACTCGATATCTCTTTCTGGATCTTTACTACCTGAGACTGACTTGCCACTAGGTGGTGCTCCTATCCCAGGTTCACCTACCTGTCTTCTCTCCTCCTCAAACACCCATTCTCTACCCTCCATAAAACCTCTTACCTTCTCCTACTGGCCTTCATCCATATATTCACCCACCACTCCTTTCTCCCTCAGTCTTCCTTCCTCTCACAATTCACTGCAAGCTTACCTTTGACTACCACTCTCTACTGATTGTCTTCTTCACATTCTTCTCCTTTGGCTCTACCCGCTCCGTTCGCCCTGCGGGCTCACTCTGCTCCCCTACCCTGCCCCCATTTCCCACCCGCTCCCAGCACCTCTACATATATACCTTTCAAACTCCTCCTACACACCTCAATCGACCAATTACTATCCTCTTCTTCTACCCCTCCCTCCTTTATCAATTAACCATTCTCAGTCCTCCTCTTATTTCCCCTCCTTCTCTTACTCCTCCCACACTACTCTTACTCCTCCCTCAACTCTCTTCTCTTACCCCTCCCACACTACTCTTACACCCCCTCACCTCTCTGCTACACCCTCTCTTTGTCTAATCTCCCCCTCTCCCATTTGCTAAATTATAACACCCCTTCTTCCTCTTTACCTCCTCTCCTCCTCTAGCTTTCACTTCCTTCCTACTCTTATCCTTCTTTAACCCATCCTTTCTAAACATGCCCTCCCAAATCCTCACCATTACCAGACTCCCCTGCTCCCTTCTCATCTTACTAATTCCCCTTTATCATGCTACTTCCTACTCTTCCAAAGCTCCCCCATCCCCTCCTTCTGCTTACACCATCCCATACTCTCACCTACACCCTCCACTACTCAATCACTTCCACTTCATATCCTCCTTCCTTATTCCACCTAAACTACGGCACCTTTTCCAGCCCAAAGTCTACTCCACCTCCACAGAAATTTTCATACCTAAACTACAGCCAACCCCAAACAACTTCCTATCCTACCAACCCAAAAGGCCAAAAGCTAGTGCCAGTAATGCCATAGCCTTATCTGGAGATATCCACCCTAACCCAGGCCCCGGCCTCTATACAAACAACCCCTTCCCTCCACCCCTTACCTCCCCTGCTACAAACATCCCTTTCCCCCCTTCCTCTACCTCCTCTACTTTCTCTCTCTTAATACACTTAAGTTCTTCACCATCAATGCTCAGAGCCTCAACAACAAAATCCACCAATTACAAGCTTGGATTAACCACAACCAACCAGACATCTTAGCTATCTCTGAAACCTGGCTAAAACCTTATATTACTGACCCTGAAATCTTACCTCCAGGTTTCCACATCCTCAGAAATGATTGTTTAAATAAAAAAGGTGGAGGCTCTGCTCTAATCTACTCTAACCATCTCTCTCTAATCCCTCTGCAAATCCCAACCCCACAATTCAAAAATACTGAACTAACTGCAGGTCTACTCAGATTGAATAAACATAATAATATCTGCTTTATCTCCTTATATATCTCCCCAGGCGACAACATCTCTACCCTTGAAAATATTCTTCACTGGGCCTCAACTGAAATAAAATATGAAACTTACATTCCTGGCGATGTTAATATTGACTGGAATAAAATCAACTCACCTTCCCCTTCTCTATCCATTAACCTATATAACTTCACCCAAGTAATCCATTCAACAACTTGTCCTGACAAAATCCACCCTCCAGGATCCATCTTAGACTGGATTCTGGTTTCTCATCCCAACAAAATAATTCTCTCAAGCACCATCCCCGATACTTTCAGTGACCATCTCCCTGCCTTCACTCATCGGTCAGCTAATTCCACCCAATTTCATCACCAGTACATTCAAACTCGAAATCTTAGCAACTTTAACCCTACAATTTTCACAAACACCTTCAAACTAATTAACTGGCAAATCCTCAACACTCTCCCCCTAGACAATGCTGTAGAACATTTTAACTCTATTTTCCTAGACACTCTGAATTCCCTAGCCCCTCTAAGAAACATACGAATCAAAACTAACTCTGCTCCTTGGCTGACAAAAGAAACTAAACAAATCATGCATCTCAGAGACAAAGCCTGGAAGCATTATCAGAAAAACAAACTGCCTTCTGCCTTGCTCCAATACACCCAACTTCGCAACCAAGTAAAAAAACTAATCACTTTAGACAAAAAAAACTACTATAGTAAACTTCAGTCCAACAATAATAAGAACCCAAAACAATTTTGGAAATCAGTTAACTCCCTTCTCCACCCAGGGTCCAAGAATAATCCCTGCCCAGACCCTAGTTTAACTGACAAGGAGTTGAGTTCTCACTTCAACACTTTCTTCACAGAATCCATAGCTAATCTAACCAAAACATTCCCAAACAATAATCCACCTAACACCCTCTCCTCAACACCCAACCACCTTAATAAGTGTCACTTGAATTTCCAGTTCAAACCAGTTTCAACCAGCTTCATAAAAAGGCTCTTATCTAATCTCAAACCATGCTCCAATGCCCCTGACAACATACCCTCCTCCTTCCTCAAATGCACAGCTGAAGGTATTGCTTTCCCTATTAGCATCCTGATAAACAGATCCTTAAATGAGTCATATGTGCCCAAACTATGGCGTTCAGCCTACATCCTACCCCTCCATAAAGGAGGTAAAAACACCACTATTTCTAATTTCCGCCCCATTGCCCTACTCTCTCTAATATCTAAAGTCCTAGAAAAATGTGTCCACCACCAGCTTTTACCTTTCCTAACCCAGAATCACCTACTTATATCCACCCAACATGGCTTCCACCCTGGCCACAGCACCATTACTGCCTTACTATCCTTCCTTGAAACAGTCAATCGAGCCCGAGACTCTGGACTCGTTGTATCCACAGTACTACTAGATCTTTCTAAAGCCTTTGACACCATCTCCCATACACACCCACTCTTTCATCTCACCAACCTTAATCTCTCCCCAAATACTCTTTCCTGGTTCTCCAGTTACCTATCTGATAGATCTCAAGCTGTCACATGGATGAACTCTACCTCTTCCTTCTTGCCCACACCTACCGGTGTTCCCCAGGGGTACATCCTTGGACCCATACTCTTCAACATCTTTATAAATAATCTACACTCTTGTCATCCCTGACACTACAGTCATCCAATACGCTGATGACTCCACCTTAGTTTGTGCTGCCTCTAACATTACTGAACTCCAGACTAAAATACAAATAGCCTTTTCCACTACATAGAACTGGATGCACCAAAACCATCTCTCCCTCAACTCTAATAAATCCAAAATTCTAATTTTCACCCCTACCAGAGTTTCCTCCTCCTTTGACAAAGATTCCTCCAAAGTCCTAAGCCAAACCAACACTGCTATAGAAGTGGTGCCTTCCGCTAAACTACTCGGTATTACCATAGACGAACACCTAAAATTCGATCTCCACATACAACAAAACATAAAGAAAACCCATCAAAAGTTAGGTATGCTCTACAGAAATAACCAATTTCTTTCCAACTCCTCTAGGCACACCCTGGCAATTACATACCTACTACCCTCTCTTCTTTATGGAGCCCCTCTTCTAACCAATCTGTCTACTTCCAATACCTCAAAACTTGAAACTTGCTATAATAAGATCTCTAAATTTGCAACTAAATCCAAAACCTCAACTCACCACTGCCTTACCCTTCAATCTCTAAATTGGCTTGAACTTCCTAACCACTTAGACTATCTCCAACTAACCACCGCTCACAAACTAATATTCTACCCAGACTCATGCCCTGCCTTAATAAACATCCTTCCACCATACACCCCAAACAGATCTCCAAGATCTGAACACCAAAACCTTATCTCCATCCACAAACCCAAACGTCCTGCCGGCCAACTTCTACTCTCCTTCTCTCTAGGTAAAAAATGGAACTCCCTCCCTCCTTCTCTTAGGACTATACCTAACTCCGAATACTTCAAGACCCAACTTTTCGAATACCTGTCATCCAAATGGAAATGTTCCTACTCTCACCAGATATAAATTCCAGGGATCTCTCTCCCTGAGCTCTCCATTTCCTGCCCCTCTCTACCCCCAAGCTTAACCTGACTCTTCTGACTTTCTCTTGACTCCAACTTTGTTCAGTCTGTTAAAAAAAAAAAAAAAAAAAAAAAAAAATTTATGCACATCTATGTATTATCTTTATTTTTTTCTCTGCACTGTATTGCTTTATTATGCTTGCTCGTTATGCACATTTTATGTAAATGTATTTCCAGACTGTATGAATCTTATTCTTGTATTATACCATTAACTTTATGTAACCATGTTTCATTGTATTGCTTGTGGAGCTTTTCTCCTCGGGCCTCCACTGAAAATGGGCACTTCTTGGCCCAGTGGACTTCCCCGGTAATCAAACTGAAATAAATAAAATAATAAATAAATTATAAAGTTGTTATATCTATGTGAGCTAAGAGAATGGCTAAGGTGCTGCCATAACTGATACATATGGATTGATATGATTTTGTGGAAGGGAAGCATGCATTTGACAACATTAACACAAAAACAGTGATTTAAGGATAACCAGAGTGCAAGAAGACGTGGTTATTTTGTTAGTTCTTGATGAAGACAAGGCATACAATAAAGTTAGCTGGGATTCTATCAGTAGGGCAATGGTAGCATTTGCATTTCTTGAAAGAATAATGTTAATGTGGTTAACTAAGAAGATGTATGAAAGGTGAGAGGCAATAATTAAGGTGGGAGGATTCTTCTTCTGACAAGCTAGGCTTGACCAGAGAAACCATACAGGGTTATTCTCTTTCTCCTGTGTTATCTGCTTTGTACTAAGAGCCACTGTTAAAGTAAAGGACTCAACTTCAAAGGTATAATCAATATGGTACGCAAGAAAGAAAATGCCTTATTCGCAGATGATATTAGTAAATGCCTTATTCGCAGATGATATTATTTTGCATTTAATAAATCCAGAAAAGGATACTTCAGTGTTGTGGAACATTTTGCGAAAGTTTTAGGTTTTCTCAGCATTCAAAATAAATGAGAATTAAACAAAGGCTGGAGCAGTAAACTATGTTCCTACACAAACTGGTTCAGCAGATACCCATATTTTTGAGAAAGAGGTAAGAATTATGTAAGTGTTTGGATTTAAAAAGATTGTATTACAGCATCTAAGGATATGTGGGAAGAGACTAAAAAAAGATAATACAAAAAGTGAGAAGATGGAAGCTCTTGACCATGGATATGGATAGTACGGTACACGCAGTAAAAATGTTTTAGTTCCTTTAGTATTGTATAAAGGTCAGGTATATTTTTATCAACCAGAAGAGAGAAGCTGCAGACCACAATTAGTATATAAATGAAAGTATTTATTTTGGAGTGAAAGAAGGCAAGAGTTAAGAGGGGTAAGTTATTTCTCCCCATAGAATAAGGTGGCTGAGGACAAGTGGACGTGATACTTTAGAGCTACCACAAGCAGGAGGCTACAAATCAAAAGGGAAATAAATGATGCCGAAATGGGGAGGGGTCACAAAATAAGGAGAGAATGATTTTTGGATGCAGACAATTAAGGAAAACAGTAACAACCTTACAGAATATCATATGTACAAAGTACTAGAAAATATTCTTTGCACTAAGCCAACACAGGAATGGAGAGAAGAGATTTTACCAATAAGGATGACTGTATGTAGGGGTACAGAAAATAGGCAAGAGGGATCTGGAATTCATTGTTAAAAATCTGCAAAGGATCCATGGCATTTGGAGCAAATAAATAGGCAGGGAAAAGTCACAGAGTAGGATGAGGCCAAGCACAAGTTTGGACTGTAGCTTAGAGACTGCCTTCCCTAGCAGTGATTGTTAACATAGTATAGGTAAACAGAAACAGAGAGCGAAGTCTTAAATGAAACAGCAGCTCTGGTAGAGTTTATAGTTGAGTCAAGAACTGAATATATGGTTAAAAAAGGGAGCAATTAATACAGCATACAAAATAATGCATGATAACTATAAAAATCAATCGGAAAAAGAGACTGGGAAATGAGAAAGGAAAGGCAATATACAAAGGGATGATATTTGTATGGCTCTCACGTCTGCAACAAAATCTGAAAGGTTTATGATTTCTGTAAAAAAAAGTTTGCATCGGTATCTTCATACCCTAAGCAGACTTCAGTGCATTTTGCCACAGGTAGACTGCAATTGCTGGAGGTGTGATGGGAAAGACAGGCATACCTGGAACATGTTTTTTTTTTTTTGGAACGTAATGAGTTAATAAGGGATTAGAAATTCCCTACAGGGTACTGATCCTAGCAGAACTTAACATATCTCACACAAAATTATCAATGTTCAAGAGCTACCAAGTTAATTATTCCCATGCAATAAGGTGGGAAATTGCTTTATCCTCCCTTCCTCACAGTATATATAGTTGTCCACCAAGGGTCCATTCTTAGACCCCTGCTATTCAACATATACATAAATAAGTTTTATTCTGCCACATCTCAGTCCACAATGGTTCAATATGCAGATAATCATTTGCTGAGACCCTACCTTGGGACAGTTACAGGCCATTCATTACTCAGGAATCCTACTCAGCAGTAGGCAGAAATGCTCCCCTTACACTTTTACACTTTATGCAAAAAAAAAAAAAAAAAAAAAAAACTAAACTGATGCTCTTCCTCTCTAAAACCAGTTCCCAAATGTAAATAGTTTTAATATTTCCTCTGCTCAAAATATTACACTTGACAGGGTTTCCAACACCAAGCTACTTGGTGTAACTTTTAGTTATGTACTTACCATAACTTTAGATGTTTGGGATCCATCTCGCCTACATTCTGTACTGATGGGATCGGAGCCGATCCCTCGGCTCCGACTCGGCACGCTATGCTATAGAGCGAGGCCTCTTATTGGCTGAGCTATTTCTTATCCCAGGATGCACCACCACTAATCCCCCAGATCTTGTTTGTCCGCATTCATGCACACATGCACAACTTGTTTATATAACATTGTTAGATGTTTCAAGATGAAACAACAGGATTCGGACCTTCTGATATCCTCTGATCTCCAAGGAAGGGGAAGGAGGGTGGGTTATTAGAATGTGGCGAGATGGATCCCAAACATCTAAAGTTATGGTAAGTACATAACTAAAAGATGTTATGTGATCCTATCTCACCTACATTCTGTACTGATGGGACAGCGTCCCTAGCACCTAAATCCTGGGTGGCTCATTGGAAAACACTCCTGAGCACTGTGGAACCAAATGAAGCTCGTCCTCTAGATGCCACATCCAATTTGTAGTGGGAAATGAAAGTGTGCGGGGAAGACCATGTAGCCACAGCACAAATGTCACTAATGGCAAGCTTAGAATGAAAAGCTATCAAAGTAGCCATAGCCCTTGTAGAATGAGCTTTGACAGAGGTGGTAAGCTCTTTGTTAGAATAAGAATAAGCTTGAGTAATACAGTCCTGATCCATTTGGCAACAGTGACCTTTGTGACAGCTTTGCCCAATTTATTGTCTGCAAAGGATACAAACAACTGATCTGTTTTCCTTGTTTGTTTGGTCCTGTCTAAATAAAAACGCAACTGCCTGTGGACATCTAATGTGTGGAATATGAATTCCGCTTTGTTAGAATATTTTGGAAAAAAGACTGGAAGTTCTAATGATTGTTGTAGGCGGAAACTGGAACAAACTTTAGGGACAAAGGAAGGATTTGGCCTGAAAGATACTCTGTCTTTGTGAAAAAACAAGTACGGGGGTTTTACAGACAAAGCTTGAAGCTCTGAAACTCTTCTGGCAGAAGTAATCGCCACCAGAAAAGCAGTCTTCCACGATAGAAATTTTAGATCACATGTCGCTGCCGGTTCGAAGGGGGAGGAAGTTAAGGCGCGTAACACCACATCGGGATCCCATGGAGGAGCAGGATGAGAAATCGGAGGTCTTAAAAGCGCAGCACCTTTCAAGAAGGTCTTACACAATCTGTTGCTCATTAAAGGTGGGTTTATAGATTCATGAAAATTGGAAATCGCTGCCAATTGAACCTTGATGGTAGAGACTGAAGAGCCTTGATTGAAAAGAGAAGTTAAAAATTTTAGTACTTCTGATACGGGAATAGTGATGGGATCCAGGCCCCGGAGTTGAGCCCAAATAGCAAATCTTTTCCATTTGCTAGAATACACTTTCTTTGTAGCAGACTTATGGGCCGAAGATAAAATGTGTACAACCTCTGGATCCAATGTATGACTCCTGACTATAGTCGGAAGAGGAGGAGCCAAGCCGTCAATTTTAAGGTGTGTAGGGACTGGTGGAATATAGTCCCGACTGATGAATCAAAAGGTCTGGGATCTGATCCAGGAACCATGGACCTTCCTGAGCATATTTCCGAAGATAGGGAAACCATACTTGACGAGGCCAGTAAGGAGCAACTAAGATCATTTTACTCCCCAAGAGAGATGCCTTTTGGATCACCCTGGGAAGGAGAGGAACTGGGGGGAAGGCATAAAGCAAGCCGGTGGGCCAAGGACGGGCTAGTGCGTCCATAGGGCTCTTCCCCGGAGCCGGGGTTAGGGAGAAGAATTTTTTGCACTTGGCATTCAGTGGAGTCGCGAAGAGGTCGCAACACGGAACTCCCCATTTGCTGAAAATCTGACTTGCAACTCTCATGTTCAGAGACCATTCGTGAGGAGAGAGGATGGTTCTGCTCAGTCTGTCGGCTATCACATTGGACTTGCCCGGGATATGAGTAGCCACTAGAAAGCGTTTGGTCGAGACTGCCCATGGCCTCTCTGCAAAGAGGATAGGATCTGGTCCCTCCCTGTTTGTTCAGGTACCAGACAACTGACATGTTGTCTGAGTGAACGGCAATTACGCCCTGAGGGAGGTAATCGTGAAGGGCTTGAAGGGACAGAAGCACCGCCCTCATTTCTAGGATGTTGATATGAAGTAGGGTCTCTTCTGGGTGCCATTTGCCTTGGACTGACCTGCCCAGGGAATGCCCCCCCACCCCACCCCATCTGGGAGGCGACCGTGGTCAAAGTGGCCGCAGGAGGAGGTGGAACAAAGGGTCATCCCTGATCCAAATTGGAGGGCACTAGCCACCAGCGAAGGTCCCGTTTGCAGGTTTCCGTGATCCATATGAGGTGACTGAGAGGGAGTTCCTGAAAGGACCAATGAGCTGAAAGAAGCCACTGGAGAATTCTCATGTGCAACCTTGCCAAGGGGACTAGAAGAACCGTGGCGGACATGGATCCCAATAGCTGCAGGACCATTCTGGCTGGGGCTTTGGACCTGGGAAGTAAGGCTCGAACTTGAGTCTGCATGGTTTGTATTCTGTCTGTAGGTAGATAGACCCGCATTCGGTTTGAGTCTATCTCTACCCCTATGAATCTTATGTGTTGAGATGGCAGCAACACAGACTTTGGCCAATTGAAGGTGATTCCAAGGGAATTGCCCAGTGATATAGTGGCTTGTAGGCTCCGCAGTAGTAGATGCTTGGAGGTGGCAGTTAGGAGCCAGTCGTCTAGATACGGAAACACCTGGAATCCTAGACTTCTCAGGTGAGCAGTCACGACCGCCAAACACTTGGTGAACACCCTGTGGGCTGTGGTGAGACCAAAGGGCAGCGCGCGGAACTGAAAATGACTGCCTCCTAGGCTGAAGCGCAGATGTCTCCTGGACGCTTGATGTACCATGATATGGTAATAAGCGTCCTTGAGATCTATGGAGCACATCCAAACACCTTTCTCCAGCAATGGGAGAATGGTTTATAGGGTGACCATTTGGAACTTGGACTTTCTGACTGAACGGTTTAGAATGCTGAGGTCCAAAATGGGTCTCAAGTCCCCGGTCTTTTGGCACCAAAAGAATCTTGAGTAAGTCCCTAATCCGATCTGGTCTGCGGGGACCGGTTGGATGACTCCTTTTTGCAGCAGCTTTGAAACTTCTGAGGCTGCAGTTTCCCGTTGACTGGGTGGCGGGTCCGGGATTTTTTTGGACTGAGGTGGAGAATGAGAGAAAGGGATGGTGTAACCTCCGGCGATAATTCGAAGCACCCATCGGTCCTGAGTGATACCTTCCCAGGCTTTTAGGTGCTTGAAAATGACCCCCGACTGGCTCCGGAGCTGCACAGTCGGGCAATCCCTCAGGGACTGTGAAAGGCTGAAGAGCCACGACAGGACTCGCGGTCTCCAGTGTTGCGAGGGCCTCTGCCGCCTCTGGGACGGCGTCTTCCGGAAGAATTTCCCTCCTGCCTCTGGAAGGGGATCATCCTGCTGAGAGGGGTAAGGCTTCTGAGATCTACGGAACCACATTTTCCCTCCTCTTTTAGCCTTGGGATAAGGCCGAAAGGGAGTGGAAAATCGTGCCCCTACGGCAGTCAGAGTCTTACCCTCCTGTTTGCAGCGGGTCAGTGTGTCCTTTACCTTGGGTCCAAACAGGGAGGACCCATCAAAGGCGTCGGCAAAGGAAGACTTAAAGGCCTCCAGCGAAATGACACAGGCGGAGTCAGGCTTGTCTCCGTGAGCAATGCCTGTACCGCTCTACTCGCCCTTCGCCGCATAAGAAATGAGCCTCATGGACGAGTTTGAAATGGACGACAATGTAGCCAGCTGAGAGCCAACCGTCTGGGCCAGCTCCTCAGGCAGGTTACCCAAGAGGGTATCGGAAAGTTCTTTAATCAGATCCCTCTGAAATCTAGTAAAGTAAAGTCGTAAGGTAGTTCAAGGACCTTAAAGTAAAGGCCGCTGAACTTAGAGTGCGCTTTCGTGCCGATCCATGCTCCTAGACTCCTTATTAGGAGGATGGACGGACATCGAAGCCTCTGCTACATCTTGCTGGGTAGCAGATGCCACCACCAAAGCATCTACAGCCACACCTTTAGTTAGAAACTCTTTTTCAGGGGGTGCCGAGAGGAACTTATTAGGACAAGCAGGCACCGGTTCCACAGAGTCTGGGTGTTCCCGCCCTTGACAGATCAAATCCAAGAGCTCGTCAAGGGCGGAGACACCCAGGAGGCGGAGGGCTGAGCCCGAAGGCCTTAAGGAACACCGACTCATCAGCAGAAGGGGGTTTGGACTGCCAGCCGCCTCGTTGTTTAAGGGCTTCCAGGATGTCTGCAAAGGAGACATCATCTGAGGACGACTTAGGGGACCCTTCTGCATCATCGAGATCAGTGTCTGATGTAAGAGACTCATCAGGGGAGTCAACGTGCTTCCTCTTGCACGATCTTTTCCTGGGGGGTTCTTCCGAAGAAGCTTCAGAAGGACCTCCAGGAGGGGGGAAACCCCAGTGGGGGTAACCTCAGGCCCCGGGGCTCCGCTGTCTAAGGACAGGGGGACTGCCAAAGACCCAGTCTCGGTATGCAGGGAAGGAGCTGGGGAAACCGTGGAGGTAGCCAAAGATGATTTGGCTAACGCCCTCCTCATAGCCCTGAAGGCGGGACCACCAGAATCCTGGGAGGGTCCCACCTCCGTGGCCACGACGGTAGACAGCACTCCCGCAGCCGACGCACCGAGAGGAAGACTTGGGACCGAAAACATCAATCCTGAAGCATCCCCCCCGGGGCCGACGGAAGAAGTCCGCATACCGAACTCCGACCCAAGAGCCGGAGTTGGAGTAAGGGTCGGGCCCGACCCTAAAACCTCCACCGGTTCCACCAGCACCGGCTCCAACGGTGCCGAGGCTGTTGGAGGAGGAACCATAGTAGCAAGGTGGACCATCAGCTCCGAAGCCGAATGGGCTGGAGCCGAAACTAACTTTTGGAACACCGGAGACTGGAAGAGTCTTAGGAGCACCCTGTCGATGTCCGAATCAGACATCTTGGATGATCTGGACGATACCGATCGGGTCCGAACCGATTTCTCCATCGGCTCCAAAGGACTAGGGGACCGGCTCCGAATGGATTCTATAATTATCGGCTCCGAGGGAGATCTCAAGGCAATTTCCCTCGGTGCCGATGAGGACTTCGGCTCCGAAGGGGAAGAGTCTGAGCCGGCAACCCTCATCGGCTCCAATATCAGTGGAGCCGATGAAGGTGACCCGCCTCTCGATGCCCCAGTCCTCGGCTCCGAAACCAGAGGGGTCGAGACTGGAGGCATCGAGGCAGACCGTTCTGCCCTCAGCTCCGAAGTCCGTGGAGCCGATGGAGAAGTCTGCCTAGGTTTTTTGGCAGTCGGTTCCGACTGACTGGTCGGAGCTGACGCTTTCTTCTTTTTTGAACGAGAGGGAGAAGAAGATAAAGCCTCCTCAAAGGATGGCTTAATTAACCCCTTAAGGATTAATTTGTTTTTCCTCTCCTGGAGGACCCTTGATGAGAAGGCGTGACACACGCTACATGATTCTTGTAGGTGCTTGGCGCCTAAACAATAAACGCACGAGGAGTGGTCATCCGTTATGGACATCTTATAACCACACCTCGCGCATTTTTTAAACCCGGAGGGTCTATGCTCTTTGGACATGTCTAAAGAGAGATAACACACCTATCTAAAGAGAGATAATACCAAAACTAGCAGTTTAAGTTCAAAAATATAAAGTTTTTTTTTTTTTTTTTTTTTTTATGACACAACAAAACAGTTGCACAAAAAAAACACAGAAAGAGAGGGTCAAGACCCTCTAACTAAAACGGGTACTTGACCCACAAATAAACGCTAGAATAGCAAATAGCAAAAAGGGGAGGCCCCTCTAACTAAAACGGGAAACCTTCCCTTAACGAAAAAGACAAATTTCTCAACAAATTCACCAAATACACACACGTATCACAACAATAGCTGTTAAAACAGCTTTTGGGTTCAAAACAAGCACATTCCTGACAGGAAAAGCCTAAATAAATTAGTACTTAGCCCAGCCAAGTTGAGACCACGTCTTAGCTTGTAAGCGGCAAACGAGATCTGGGGGATTAGTGGTGGTGCATCCTGGGATAAGAAATAGCTCAGCCAATAAGAGGCCTCGCTCTATAGCATAGCGTGCCGAGTCGGAGCTGAGGGATCGGCTCCGATCCCATCAGTACAGAATGTAGGCGAGATAGGATCACATAACATCAATTGATAAGCTCAAGTTTAATATTCACATACGTAATGCCATAAGGAAAACTCACCAAAGACTAGGAGTTCTATACAGAGCCTGGCCATTTCTCATTTCCTAGAAAACTTTACCAATGCTACAATAAAACTGCCAAATTCACTGCTAATTTGCCTAACAGATCCTTTCACTACCTTGCATTTTTAAAACTAAACTGGATGGAGCTCCCAAACTGTCCTAAATTCCTTAAGCTAAAAACTGTTCATTCTGTATTCCACCACTAATATGAGAACCCTTCCCTCACCGTCCTCCTGCAGTGATATGACTCTGGCAGACATCACAAATCTAAAGAAAAATACCTGACTCAGTCTAAAACCCAGAACATATCAAGGAATACTCTTTACTCGAATTACATCTCCAAGATATGGAATACCATACCCGGCCCAATTAGGAAATTGGTCAATAAGAGTGGTTTTAAAAGAAACTTCTGAGCACATCTCCGAAATACTAGATAATGTTAATGCTCTACCCAAATACCTGACAACTACCCCATCAAAACTTCTACTTAAATATACCTCTGTTCTTCTTATACTCACTCATGACTAGTCTAATCTAATTATATCCTCCCCTCTTATCTACCTTTCATGTTCACTTCCTAAACAAATGCTTCTGCCCTCTTCCACCTTCCTAAGATCGATACACCATACTACTACGACTACTCTGGAGCTAGCAAATACTGGAAACTACTTTTGACTTATTTACTGATTTGTCAGTGCACTATTTTACCTCACTGTAAGATTTGTTTTATGTACGTACATAACTATGTAATATTTTACCATCTTTTGTCTAATTATCATGCTAGTGCAACTATAATACACTGTATAAATATTTTTCTGTTTGTTATGGACTTTTTCTCTCAAGGCCTCTGCTGAACAGCAGTCTTGCGTAGCCCAATCACACATTCCTGACAAACAAATGCAATAATTAAATTAACAAATGATGCTTAAGTAAATTTACAGTGGTACAACAGTAACAAAATAAGTAAATAATTACATAAACAAACAAAGCAACTTAAGGAAATAATAGAGACTGATTATATAAATCATCAGTTTCCATGTAAAAAAGTCAGTCTTAAGGGACTGCTTAAAGTAGGCCAAGGGGTACAATCCATTGTAATAAGTTCCAGAGGTGTGGGCTGTTAAATGATGGAACAAAAACTCTAGATGTCTGAAGCCACACATTAAAAGCACAAGCAGTCCCACTGTGGTAGAATATACATACATGACATAAGGTAAGTAGAACCAGAGTGGAAAATAATGACTTGTTATAGTTAGAAGCCAATTCATCTGGGATGCTCATACTACTTACCAAAAGGTGGCAGATTAGAGAAAAAAGTAACTTGTGAAACTTTACTTAAATTTTGGCAGATCATCATCTTATAATAAGGGGAACTGTTAGTCATTGACACACAAATTGCTAGAATAAGTCAGATAAGTAATTAATGCTGGGAAAATCAACCAGGAATTAATCAGATCAAGAGACTGGCTCAACCACCAAGAGTATGGTCAATACAATCAGAGTTTCAAAGTCCAGAATACTACCCAAACCGTGGGTTGTAGAGGTAATTGCCTAAAAAAATTGCATCATGGTCACCAATTCTTCATGCTTAATACAAAAGAATTGCTTTGTTACAGGAACCAATTCTTCTTCAACCAAATATTAAAGTCATCAAGAACCAACAAATTGTGATGGATACCATACAAATGATGGGAACACTGGTAAATTGATGAGAAAAAGTCCTCACACAACCAGGCAGATGGTAGATGGCAAGAAAATGATAGCTGTATATTTACCATAAGTCTGTTTCTTAACTACTCATGTCCACCCACTTCACTGGATGGGACTGGTCTGCTACCAGGAACCAACACGACAAACAGCATTCCTCAAAGCAGTTCAAGCTCCTCCCCTATGTCATATAATGCACTGCCACTCTCTTTCTCCTTAGATTGTGATTAGCATTTTAAATCTCTTATAAGGGGAAAAAACACTTGAAATTAGAAAGAGGAAAAGGCCTCAGGACATCAGTGAGGTCTACAAGGAAAATAAGTGACAATTTGTATGGGAGACAGTGGGAGAGTTGGAGAAATGGAGAGACATAGTCAAGTTTCAGTGTTATGGGAAGTACATAACTGTCATATCATACACTATTCAGTCAGTCTATTTCAATGGATAAGAGAGTCCCCAGCTAAACATATGAGTGACGTCATAACATAATTCCCCAAAGAAAGGGAAGACTTGTACCTGCATTCCATGTTTGGCATGTAGTGCTTGTATAAAATATGCTGAGATGCCCAGGTTGCTGCTGTACAGATGTCATCAAATGAAAAGTTCTTGAAATATGCAGATGAAAGAGAAATATCTTTGGTGGAATATATAGGAACGTTATGTACTTACCATAATGACAGATCCATGTTTTCTGATTTTCGTCCAGTTCAACTATGACTTGTTAGATTCAACCAGATCTGACCTTGACACCGAATCTGAAGCTTTTTGGTTCTAGGGCTCTGGCTTCTCCCCTAACCACAATTCCCCACGCACTATTTCAATACCTCTGATTGAGTTAGCACCTCCCAACAGAAAGTATATCCATAACTAGAGAAACACATGCATGTAAATCAACCCTATAAACCCTTACCAAAACTAATCCCCAAAGCTAGGAAAATTAACATAGCAAGGTTATGGAAAACCGGCAGCAATGACTGCTCATATACAGGGTATGCCACAGGCAACCCAGTCATCAGAAGCTTACATGTGACAAATTGGAAGGGGGTAGGTGGGAAGGAGGTTGAACTGGATGAAAATCAGACAACATGGATCTGTCATTATGGTAAGTACATAACTTTCCTGTATATGCCACCAAATATGTTTCTCTTTCATCTGCATATTTCAAGAACTTTTCATTTGATGACATCTGTACAGCAGCAACCTGGGCATCTCAGCATAACTTCTACATGGTATGCCGGTACGTCTTCCCTCCAAAATGCCCCACCACCATTGTAGGGATATGTCTGTTGTCACTACTGCCACAGCAGGGTCCACCAGGAAGGGACGCCTTTTTATAACTGAGTGAGATGTTATCCACCAGGATATGTGTCACCTGCAAATTTGAGTGAGTAGAATATTAGCATGAAGAAGATGAAAAACTGGAACCACTGCACTGCTAGGGCCCAATGAAGTACCTGCATGTTAAGTCTGGACAACAAAACTATCAGTATTGTGGAAGCCATTAGTCCCAGAAGGTGAAGTATTAGTCTCAGAGGGGTGATGGAGAAAGTACAGTTGTGTACACCTACCATAAATGTAGATGTTCGAGTGTCTTCACTGTTACAGTCATGACTGTAGGGTTCTCCCCTGCCGGCAGGCAGCCCTCGGTCGACCAGAATCCCAAAGTCTGGGTCTGGCGTCGGCTGTTCAACTCTGCTCCCTGACGTCAGAGCGCCAGGAGTATAAAGTTGACAGCCGACGCCATCTTCTCCAGTTTTTCTTGCCCCAGATGTCAGGAGTCCCAAAATGAAAATGATCCCAAAACCTTTGCAAATACACCTCAGAAGAATGGTGAAGAAAGGAACTACACAAAAGAAAAAATAAGAGGGGTCAGGAGGGAGGGAAACCCAGACTGCAACAGTGAAGACACTCGAACATCTACATTTATGGTAGGTGTACACAACTGTACTATGTTCATCGTGTTTCACTGTTGCAGTCATGACTGTAGGGTAGAATCCCAAAGCTGAAAGAAAGGGAGGTGGTCATAAAGAAGAAGGGGCGGCTAAAAGGCCCTGCAAGACTGCAGAGGCAAAGCCTACCCTGGACTTAGAGTAGAGAGGCAAATTGTAGTGCTTAGAGAAAGTATGCACTGAACTCCAAGTTGCAGCTTCCAAAATATCCTTGGTAGGAACTCCCCTGAGGAAGGCTGCAGAAGTGGCAGCAGCTCTGGTGGAATGAGTCCGAATGCTCCCTGGGATTTGCTTTCCATGGTGTGAATAACAACATCTAATTCCATGAGCAATCCATTTAGAAATGGTTTGTTTAGAAATGGCTTTACCTTGGGAACTGGAAGCATAAGAAAAACAATTGTTCTGATTTTCTGATGTCCTTGGTTCTGTTCAGGTTAGAACGTAGCTGTCGATGTACATCCAAGGAATGTAAGATCCTTTCCCCTTTATTTTGAGGAGTGGGGGAAAAGGTTGGCAAGTGGATAGTTTGATTTAAAGCCACTTTGGAAATCACTTTAGGCATGAAGGTCGGATTAGTCCTCAAAGATACCCTGTCTTGATGGAAAATAATATAAGGTTCTACCGCCATAAGAGCTTGTAACTCTGAAACTCTCCTGGCAGAGGTTAGTGCTAACAGGATAGCTGTCTTCCAAGATAAAAACTTGATGTCAGCAGAAGCGGCAGGCTCAAAAGGAGGCAAGGTTAGTTTTTCCAAAACATAATTGAGATCCCAAGCAGGAATAGGAGGAGGTCTTAAGTTCTTAGCTCCTCTGAGGAACTGTCTCATGAGCTGGTGGGAAAAGATGGGAGGGTCTGTATTATAATGAGCAGAAATAGCAGAAGCATGGATCTTAATGGAAGAGAAGGAGAGACCCTTATGTAAGAGATCCAGCAAGTAAAGTAGAATTAAAGTAATGTTTGGAAGAAGAGGATCAGAATCCTGAGCCTGCATCCAGGAACAAAATCTTTTCCATTTTCCTGCATAAGATTTCCTAGTGCTAGGACGTCTGGCTTCTAAAATGACATCCATAACCTGCTTGGGTAGAAAAGAAGAAATCAAGGGCCCTGGATTAACCAGGCCGCCAGGCTGAGAGTTCTGACATGAGAGTGTAGAACCTGACCCTGACGTTGGGACAGAAGGTTCGGAGACTGAGGTAAAATCCAAGGGGGCTTCAGGCATAGGTTTAGTAGGGTTGGATACCAAAACTGCCGAGGCCAATTCGGAGCCAACAAGATAATCATCTTGGGTTTGTCCTGTTTTATCTTCAATAAAACTCGTGGAAGAAGAGGTAGAGGCGGAAAGGCATATCCCGAGAGGTTCCTCCAACTGAATGACAGGGCATCCACTTTCCAAGCCTCTCTGTGGAATGTCCTGGTGCAAAAATTGTGCAGCTGATGATTTAGATGGGATGCAAAGAGATCTATGTGAGGACATCCCCATACTGCTGTTATCATCCTGAATATTTTGGTGTCCAGCATCCACTCGTGTGGATCGGAAAGGTTTCTGCTCAAACTGTCTGCCAGTAAGTTTTGTTTCCCTGGTAGAAACTGAGCTTGAAGCTCCAGATTGTAAGCTAGAGCTATGTTCCATAAATCCATGGCTAGTCTGCAAAGGGGGTAGGAATGAGATCCCCCTTGCTTGTTTATGTACCACATAACTGTGGTGTTGTCTGTCCGTATTAGTAGTTGTCCTGGTTGTATGAGATTCCTGAAGGCCAATAGAGCTTTCTGAACAGCTAACATTTCCTTTAAGTTGATATGCAGGTGCTTCTGATCCTTTGTCCAAAGGCCCTGCAGACAACTGCCCTGAAAATGGGCTCCCCAAGCATAATCCGAGGCGTCTGTGGTTAGCATCTGAGAGGCAGGAGGTAGATGGAAGGGCTTCCCTTTGTTTAGAGCACATGCCCTGGACCACCAAAGAAATTCCTTTTGAAGACAAGGAAGGACAGGAATCAGTATGTCCAAACTGTGGTAATGCTGAGACCATACACTTTTTAGGTACCACTGTATTTTCCTCATGTATAGTCTTGCATATGGTACGAGGAGGATGCAGGAGGCCATGTAACCCAAAGCCTGCAGGAATTTCCTTGCAGATAGATGGGTTAGAGTTGACAAGGCTTTGAAAGTTGCTGCCAGCTGTAATTGCTTTTCGGAGGTCAGAAATGCCATCTGAGTTGTAGTGTTTAGAAGAGCACCCAGAAAAGTTATCTGTTGTGAAGGTGTCAAATTTGACTTTTTTATGTTTACAGAGAATCCCAGGAATTTGAGAAGGTTTTGTACGAAGTCCAGATGCTGGAGTAAGACATCCTTGCTGTCTGCCTGAATTAGACAATCGTCCAGATAAGGGTAAATTTGAATTCCCTTGAGTCTGCAGTAAGCTACTACTGGAGCCAGGCATTTGGTAAAGACCCTGGGCGCAGTAGACAATCCAAAGGGCAGCGCAGAGAACTGAAAGTGACTCGATCCGGCCCTGTACCTGAGGTATTTTCTGCGGTCCTGCCTGATGGGAATGTGTAAATATGCCTCCTTTAAATCCAAGGTCACCATCCATGCATCTTTGGACAGCATTGGAAGTAGCTGCTGTAGAGTAAGCAGCTTGAATTTTGGAATCTCTAGAAAGGTGTTCAAGACCGACAGATCCAGAATGGGTCTCCATGAATTTTGCTTTCTTGGGACTAGAAAGAGCCTTGAATAAAACTCTTTTCCCATCTCTGAAAGAGGTACCAGTTCTATGGCATTCATATTCAAAAGAGCCTCCACATGGATTAAGGCCTCCGTCCACTGATGTTTTGGAAGGTCTGGCCCATCCGCTTGGCCTTGGCAAAGTATGAAAATGGAATTTGTAACCTCTTAAAATCACATCCAAAATCCATTTGTCCTGGGTTATTTGAGTCCAATTTTGGTAAAAAAGAGAGAGTTTTCCTCCGAGAGGGGCTTCCAGGCAAGACGTTCCTGCAGCCCAACAGAGGGAGTCATTGAGTTTGTTTCCTTTGAGACTGTGGCCTGTCCTCTCCTCCCCTAGGGGTAGAAGCAGTCCATCGCCTTGTTCTATACGCAGCTTGTGTTTGAGGCCTCCCTCTGGGGCGTCTATATCTACCCCTTTGAAGCCTGTCTGAAGAGGGAAAGGACCAGTTTTTTGATGGCCAATTCCTGCTAAATCTAGGAGGCTGTACTTGCAAGAAATCTTTAACTGTTTGCATGGATTTCGCCTTATCCTCCATCTTTTTAATCACCTCTTCAGCTTTAGAACCAAACAAAACATTATGCTGAACAGGAGCATCCAATAATTTAGCCTTTACTTGTTCAGGTAAATTCTGTTCCTTTAGCCATGCATGTCTTCTAATGACTGTGCCAGAGGCCGCAGCCCTACAAGAAACCTCCAAGGCATCAAATCCACAGTGTAAAACATGCTTCCCAACTTGTTCAGTGGCATGCAATAAATCATGCAATTCCTTATCCTCTGCACAGGCAGAAATGGAAGATAATTTCTGTTTAAAGACAGACAAGAGAAATTGCTGATATTTAAGCATATGAAACTGACAGTTCAAAGCCTTAATGGACAAAGTAGCAGAAGTGTACACCTTTTTTCCCCATCTTTCCAAGGCTCCAGAATCCTTTTCAGTAGGAATAGGAGTTTTGGCAGTAGTGGCCTTAACACCCTTAGGACCCTGAGAAATGGTTTCAGGGTCAGCAGTAGGATTCTTGTATAAAAACTGATGGGAATCAGGAACCCTGTAGTACCTATCAGGCTTAACAGGAGCAGGAGGAAAAGAATCAGGGGTTAAATTAGCCTCCGAAAAGGCATCATCCACAATGTCTAAAACAGGAGGAATAGCCAGGGGCCTATGTTGGGGAAGAAGAAGAAAATCCCTCAGTCTTTTCTTGGATTCTGAATACTCCTGTCCCTCCCAGTGAAAATGTTCCCTTATTTCATGCAGAGTTTCCCCAAAAGAAAAATCCCCAAGAGGAGAAGCTGAAGGAATGGATTCTTCCGCATCAGAATCCTCATAAGGAGGAAAAGAATATTCCTGATCAGAAGAAGAAACTGAGGAAAGAGAAGCCTGATCAGAGGAATCATAATAAACATCCTGCCTTGGCCTTTTGTCTGGAGGGGGATGAGAACCCCTAATCATTGTAAGTAAATCCTCCGCCATTTTAAGTAACTGTTTCTGTGACTTGGGAGACGGTTCAGAAGAGGCCTGTGTTGAAGTCTTTGATTTAGAAGGAGTCTTTGCTTTTGTCTTTGGCTTTGCCTTTATTTGAAGCTGAGTAGGCCTGAAAACCCCTTCGGAAGCCGGTACCTGCACAGCGGCTCCGGACCCATCTGAAGGAGCGTTGTCCGAAGGTCCTGCAACAGAGATATTTAAAGGCCTGGTTGGCTCCTCATGAGAGTCCGTTTCGGCCGTCGGTTCTGAAATGGCCGATGACAGGGGCTGCAAAAGCGCCTCACTGATGATGGCCGAACCTGAAGCTGTCTCCACATGTGCGCTATCATCAGATTTGGACCTCGGAGGCCTGTCTTTATCCTTGCGACGCTTGTGAACTCCAGTAGATGGAAGCGTATCCGACGGCATTTTGTAGTTAAATCGTCTACCGAAGTAATGAAAAGCAAAATCGTACCTTCGCTTAATTGTACGTTGATTGAATCGAGCACAAAACTGACAACTAGCTACGTCGTGGTCAGGGCCCAAGCAAGGAATACAGTAAGAATGAAAATCCTTATGAGGTATTTGCTTCCCACAAGAAATACAATTATTAACTTTTTCTGACATCGGAGTGGAGCAAGAAAAAAGTTTCCCCAACGGGGTACTTAGCTTTGAGTGGAGAAGAAAGTCTTCGGACCGTAGTATGTAGAAATACTCGTCAGGAGTCCACCGACCGGCACTTGCGAACTGCAATCACTGCACGGCAAGAAAGACTGGAGAAGATGGCGTCGGCTGTCAGCTTTATACTCCTGGCGCTCTGATGTCAGGGAGCAGAGCTGAACAGCCAACGCCGGACCCAGACTTTGGGATTCTGGCCGACCGAGGGTTGCCTGCCGGCAGGGGAGAACCCTACAGTCATGACTGCAACAGTGAAACACGATGAACATCTTGAATGGCAGTGAGGCAAAGGGAGGGGACCCTGGAGTTGGGATGCTGGGTGATCCGCACGTTTGTGTCTAGGTGGCATACAATAAATTGCATCTGCTGAGTAGGTCTCAGATGACTTTGGTCAGACTGGCCATGATAACGTGTTCTTGCAAAATGTGCAGCAGAAGTCCCCTGCGTTTGCCAATAGACCCCTGGAAGTAGTGGTCAGCAGCCAATCATCTAGGCAGGGAAAAATATGGATCCCTAGCAGGCAAACACATGCTGCCATTATCTTTGGTAAACACCCTGGGGCTGTGGAGACACTAAACAGCAGGGTGCTGAACTGGTAATGATGGACTCCCAGCCAGAAATGAAGAAATTTCCTGGAATGCTTCACCATCTTGACATGGAAGTAAGCATCTTTGAGCTCTGTGGAGCTCATCCAATTATCCTTCCTCAGCAGAGACAAAATTTACTTAACTGTGACCATCTAGAAGGCTGTCTGTTTGACATTTATTTATTTATTTATAGTCTGTTGACTGGGAAAGTCCATTGCACCAAAAATAATCCTTTTTCAATGGAGACCCGGGGAGAAAAGCTCCACATACAGAATTACAATAGTAAATAACAATACAAAAGTAGCAAGATGAAAAAATATATAGAACTGACAAATAAATATTAATAACAAATCATTATGTGCCATATGCCATAACAAAATATGCTAGGATTACATGGAATACAGTGGTCTTCTGCAGACTAATAGAAAATAGGAAAAATAGATAAAAATTAGACAGGATGAGAGCAGAAGCATTCCCAGTTAGATGAGAGGTAGGAATGAAGTAAGGTCTTAAAAATGGAGTGATTCTGAATAGTTTGTATATGTGGTGGAAGAGAGTTCCATTGCGTGTTGTTCTGGACTATGTATGGATTTATAAGCTTCAAGAAGATTTTGGTTTTTAGACCCGAGTGATCTTCCAGGAAGACGAAGGATGAAGATAGAAGAGAGGGAAGGACAGAGGGATTAAAGAAGAGTTTGTGCACGGTGCAAAGTTAAATATAAAAGAGATAGTTATGAAGTTCTAGCCAATTTAGGGAGTACTTATTCAAGTGGCTTGGATCCACAATGGGCCTGAGGTTCCCTGTTTTCTTGGGTACTAAAGATCATCGAGTAGACTTTGAATCCTATTTGGTCTTCGGGGACTGACTGAATGGCTTTTTTCTATCAGCTTGGAAATCTCTGCTGCTACAAGTTCCCACTGACTGAGTGGAACATCAGGAACTTTCCTCCTCTTCATGGGAGGAAAGGAAAATGGTATAGAATAGCCTCTAGAAATTATGTTAAGCACCCAAGAATCTGTAGTTGTGTTTCATCAGGCTTGCAGGTACAGAGACAAGCATCCCCCAACTGCCTTTAGAGTGCAGCAGCTGGGCAATCCTTCAGGGGTGCTGAAAGGGCTTTTCAGTAAATGGACATTAAAAGCCCTGGTTTTGCAGTCTACCTTTGTTTCTCAAGATACATCCATTATTATAGCTTCCTCCTCTGCCATGAGGAAGTCTATCACCAGGAGTGTCTTGATAAGAGCTCTTTGATTTATAGAACCATATCTTTTTTCTAGCCTGCTGATTCCTAGAATACGATCTCTGGGGGTGGAAGGAGCACATTCCCACTGCAGAGAGAGCCTTGCCATCCCATTACTTCGGGCCCAAAAAAGGTGGATCCATCAAAGGGGGCATTAACAAAAGACATCATAAATCTTTCTGAAAATTATGTAGAAGTATCCAGGTGTGCCAATGAATGGTAATACCAGTGCCTGCTGCTCTAGCCATGTCATCAGCCACATTAGACAGCAGTTGCATGGCTACATTGGAGGTAGACTGGAGGGTAGAAAAGGTGGGGTCCACCATCTTCTGAATGTCCATCGGCAAGATACCTGATAGAGACTAGGAAATCTTCTTGATCAGGTCTCTCTGAAATCTGGTGACAAGGGCTAGGTAGTTCAGCATTCAAAGGGCAAAGGTTGCTGAAGTGTATGTCCCCCTTCATCCAAGTCTGTGTTTTCTGTGACTGTGATGGACTCTGGAGAAGATTTTAAGTGTTCCCACTTGCAGATCTGTTTCCTGTGAACAGGTTCAGGGGAGGGGGCATCAGCAAGTTCAGAATCAGACTAGGATCTAACACAGCAAGCAGTCTGGGAAGCCCGTGGAACTGACTGTCCCTATCTGAAAGGGAGATATGATGCAGAAGTAGACTCCAGCTAGGGTTCAGATGGACTGAAATGGATGGCTGCACCCTTTCACTTGCCATCAAAAGGACCTATTCAAAAGTCTAAAAAGCTGAGAACCCTATCAGCTCTGCCCAAACCCTTCCATTCCCCAACAGAAAGGAAGCCACAGAACCAAGAAGTCTCAACCCTGAGGCAGTACTTCATGCCAGCTTATCTAACAGCTGAGGCACCTAGGGGAAGAGATGGGTACGACAGACTTCAGTGTCGACCCATCCCATGAAGCTGCTGAAACAAAGCTTCGGCTCTAAGTCTCCTCCGGATCCAAACAAATCAGAGTCGCAAGGGAATGGGAACCTGTTGGAGTTGAAGTCACTTGCGCTACTGGCTCTGGCAAAGGCACTTAGGGACCGATCGGATTTGAGATAGCCGGGTCCAAGGGATGGACCAGGACCAGATAAGAGAGGAGGAAGAGGGGCAGATGACCCAATACTCAGTATGTTCCCAAACAACAGTACTGAGAGAACCTCAAACTGAATCTGCATTCTGAGGAACTTCCTCATCATCCTGTTGACATCCTGTTCAGTCAAGCTTCTTGATGATCAGGTCAACAATTCCACCAAAGGTAGTCTTGAAAACCTCCTTTTCTGAAGAATTGGTGGGGGCAGTCTGGCACTCCCTGGGTCTGGGAAAATCAGGACCAAGGAGGAGACAGACTGAGCCAAGAAACTGATGGTTTTGAATGCCTTGATATCTTGGGATACAAAACGGACACAATTGTTGCATCTGGTGAGATCTTACAGGACTTTTCAGAGTCCAGTCTTTCCATTTCTTTTGACTTCTCTTTTTCTTTTGTTTTTTGCTTCACCTTTTTGACTTCTTTGTCTTTCTCTTTTTTCTTCTGTCTATCCTTAGATTTTTTTTTTATCTTTACCTGCTGGAAAGAAGGTTGCTGAGGAGTTAGGCAGCATATGGCAGACCCTGAATGAGGGAAAAGAAGGCCTTTAACTTTTGTTTCTCCTTTCTGGTTTGACGGGCTCAGGAGCTAAAAGAAGATCAGGCTTGGCATGGAGTGTTGAGGTGGGCAGTGACCAAATGATATACACACAAGGAGTGTAGGGTCCAGGAAGAGAGCTTGTCCTCACATTCCATGCACTTCTTAAAGCCCTGTCCATCAGCCATGACTATGTAAATGCAACAACACCAGCAATCCGACTATCAAATCTAGACATGGTATCTATCTATATTTACAATACTACTCTAAAAAAAAATAATATGTAGTCATATATATAAACTGCTACATATATAAAAAAAATCTGTACCTAAATAAAACAGCACACTCAACAATATAATGTATACTAAGATGCTATCCTCAAGAACTACTTAAAGAAACCTAATGCTATAACCTACTTCTAGCTAAATGGGAAAACATTTCTCTCAGTAGAGGAGGAGAAAGGGTAACAACATAAACTTAAAATCTTTACACGAAGGATACATATCTTTGAGCCTTCGAAAACGTGTCCAAATACATCAAGTGGCAAACAAGATCCGAGGTATTGAAGTGGAGTGTAGGGAATTATGGGAAGGGGAGGAGTTGGTGCCCTGAAACCAGAGAGCTTCTTATTTGGTGCCAACGTCAGATCAGGTTGGATCTCACAACTCATAGCTGAACTGGATGAAAATAGACAACACTGGATCTTTGGTTTTCATGGCAAACGTATGTTAGAGAAGGCATAGATATATGAAATGTCAACTGGACAATGAGATTTTCGAAACCTTTTGGCCTAATCTGGTACTGAAAAAATGCCATAAATAATTGATCATATTGTCAAAACTGCTTTCTCTGTTGACGGTAAATCTGAATTGTCTATGAGCATCTAGGCAATGAATGACAAATGCTCCACTGTTTGAATAGGATGGAAAATGATAGGCAAATTAACAGGTTTTATGAAAGATCAAGTATGGTGTTTGCTAGATAGGGTTTGGAGTTCCGCACTTTTTGCAGAAGTGATTGCCACTAGAAGTGTATTCCAAGATAATAATGAATCCAGTTGAATAGGCTAGCTCAAAAGGAGACCGATTCAACTTTCTAGGACAAAATCAAGGTCCCAAGGAGGTATGAGGTCTTTAAGAAAGTGCATTTCAGGAATACTGCAGATTCTTTGAAAAGCAAGAAACTGATTGATAAACCCTTTATGAAAGTTGGAAGTTGCAACCAAATGGTTGAGAAATTAGATCTCGCATCAAAAGGAGATAAGAAAGCTGAATGGACTGAGGCTGAAAAAGGGTTCTGCCCACTTTTTCTGCTCCAAAGAAAGAACTTTTCCCATTTGCTTGTATACAGCTTGAAAGTAAAAGATTTCTAGAAAGCTGTAACTATCTGTACAATCCATGAAGGGAGACTGGGGTGCCTGGTCATTAATGGAATTGGAGAAACCATGTTGTTAAGTTGTAGGAATATTACATCTTCATAGGCTGGTACTAGACTATCAGCCCTGGGGCCTATACAAGCCTAGCCATAACAATTCCCTGGCTATTTCTTCCCACATTATTTACTTTCCTGGACCCCTGTCTAGCAGGGCGACTGACGTGATCCCTGGGGTGAATTTCCTTTCTCCCATCCAATCATCAAGGTTCCTCTTGAAGAGGTCCAAAGAGGCACTCTGCTTTACATGTATGGGCAATCTATTCCAGAGTCTGGGGAGTCTCTGGGTCAGGAACCTATCCCTCCAGCATGTTTTGTTTATTGTGATGACAAGGTTTAGATCCCTGGAGCGTGTAGCTCTGAGGGATTGGGATTAGACATCTAGGGGGAACATCTGTGCAAAGGTGGCATCTAGAAGCAGTAGGCCTGCTTTTGGTGAGGCCAAAGAAGGGGGACCCCACAGCTGATGCAGCCAGAATGAGGCTGTGAGGATGACCATGGCTCTGCATAGCTTTGCTTTCTGGATGACCTTGATCATTAGTGGTAGAGGAAGGAAGGTATAAGGTAGACCTGAAAGCCAGTGATGGACTAGACTTGTCTGTCAGGAAGTGTCACTGTAAGGGTACAAGAGAAAAGAAGTTGCTGCTTTGAGTTTTGAAGAAGGGGTTGCAAATAGATCATAGCACAACTTCCCCCAGCTATGAAACAAGTCCTGTGCTACTTTAGGATTAAGGGACAACACGTGAGGCATCACGATTTTCCTGCTGAATATGTCCATCAAGGGTTTGAACTGGAATGGTATATGTGCATTGTTATGAGAAAACAGTGTGCAGAGATCACCCACTGTCACACTCTCATAGCCCTGCTACACAGTTTTAGAAATTTGGAAAATTAAATGCAATACCTTCTGGATATTATCTCCATGATCCATTGTTCTGCGTATTGGCCATCTATGCAGTCTGGTGTAAGGAGAGAAGACTACTGACTGCCTCCACACTGAGACAGTTGGGCATGGTCCAATGGGTTTTGCTGATGATTTTCTTGGAAGGAACTGATGAATCCTTGATTTTGCAAAGCCCTTCTGCCTATGACACACTGTCAACTGAAGGATCTCCTGCATTCTCCTCAGGAGTTCCAATCATGATACTAGTTGAAGGGCTATTTGTGATATTTTTTAAAATCACAAGTTCTTAGGACTCTCTGGATTCCTAGAAAAGGACATTCACAGAGGCTATGAACTTGACTCCTACTGTGGCAAAGTCTTAACCCTCTTCCTCACTTGCACATTCATAGGTACTTAATAAACTCCTGATCTGTGAGGATCTTAAAAACTTTCTTTCCAGCTTCTATTTCACAGACGTTCCAAGAAATGATGACCCATTAAAGGGAGAGCTCTTGAAAGACACATTAAAGTTTACAAAGTCACACAGACAGAGCCAGGCATACCATATCACAGGAATGTCCATTCCAGCAACCCGGGACATTCCCATCAGCTAAGTTATACAACAGGTGCATGGAAAGGTTTGAGATGGTAAGTACAGTTGACACCTGTGTCCCTAGTTACCTGAGAGAATCATGTGCAACTGGTTTCCTCAGTGCATCCAAGGGTGGTTCTGCTACGTTGCTTTGGAATTGGTTCACATACAATAGATAACTTAAGGCTCTGATGGCAAAGGTACCTGATGCATAAGTTCATTTCCCCATTATGTCCACAGCTGCAGAATCCCTGTGTGGAGATGGAAAGGCAGGCTCTCCTTGAAAGTTTCTAGTGTGGTTCCATTGCAACAACCAAGGAGGTGGTAAAGGATCCTTGCTCCAAAATCTGCAAGTCCTTGGGGGGGATGCAAGATCTTGTCTGTCTTCCACGGAATAGGTCAACCACATCAGGTTCTCACCAAACCCTTCCCACTACCATGTCAAGCATGTGGTTACAACAGGGGAAATTACCCAAGAAGTTGAAGGGGTTAACTGAAAATCTTTCCTCATGATATTTTCATCAGGGGAGAGGTCCATGGGCCAAGAACCCCTCTGAAGCATTAATTCCAAGATTTCCCCAAAACTTGGGCCATCTGGAGCAGACCGTGGGTATCCTTCCCATTCACTGAGATCTGAATCTTGTATGACAGACTTTGCTGGGGAATACAAGTGTCTCCTGTTACACTTCCTCTTTCTTGGAACTTTGAGTTAGAAGTCTTTCAAGGGGAAAATAAATAATCTCTCCCTGAATGCAGTCTCTGCCTGAAGCTTTTCAGTATACTCTGATGGTGAAGCTCATGAGCAACACTAAAAACAGCAGATTTACAAGCATCTTGGAATGGAGCCAAAGGAGGAGATGCAACTAACTTGTCACATCTTGACAATGAGGTCAGTCTCTCCAGTACTTCAAATGCCGATTGGAGTGCCTGCGTAAGAAGACGCAACCAGTACCAAAGCCAATTTCTTTACCAAGACCGATACCAAAGATTGTCCCCAGACATGAAGCTAGTTTTAGCGCTGAGATGTCAGAGATGGTAAAAGGCACTAACAACATCAGCTCCAACAGACTCCAAACTTTGAAACTCACCTCACCAGGGTCTAGTTTCTCTGGATATTGATGGGGTAATATCTATGGAGATAGGATCAATGTAATCAGGAGGGAAGGAGAATATGAAATTAAGATCTGTTCACCCTACAGACAGAGGTAGACAGAATGATACATAAATCAAACTGATCTTCGGAATGCCCTCATTATGAAGTCTAAATTATGCTGTGATGATCTGCTCCAGGCAGATCTCACTGACTGAATAAGGCAAAAGCTAGTCTTTACTCTATATATACCCGGACTGTTCCTTTTCTGAGGAAAAGGTGTATCCTCTTTTCCTTGAAGAAGGATTCTGTGCAATGATGACTACCTGAGAGGAAAAATACACATATCTGGAAGGCAGTGAAGGAGGAGAAATGAAGTATGGATCCTGCAGAGGTTATGTATTTGGGTGGGTCAGTGTCGAAGCCTTTGGAATTGTAGAGGAAATAGCTTGTGGTTCAGTACAAGGAAATTTCAGAAGGGAAGTAGTTTTGGGAAGACATTTAGCCTTTCTTTTCTCCTTTTTGTCTTTATAATTTTTGCAAGAATCAGCCTGGGGAATAAAGGCTTTTGATAAGAGTTTATTTCTATGCTCCAACAGCGTTCTTTGCCCAAAGGACTTGCAGACTTTACACTGATCTTTAAAATGATCTGGCCCCAAGCAAAACACATATCATTTGTGAATGTCCTAATCTTGTGTGCATAATGGCCACATTTTTAAATGCCAGGGCCTCTTCCTTGTCTAGCAACAGTGGTCAAACTACCAACCAACAAAGACGGAAAAGCAGCTGAATTAGCAAGAAATACCAAAGATAATAGCTCAAAAGTTAGACTAAATTTCGCGAAGTAATGGCCAAACTACCAACCAACATTGTGGAGCAACAGCTGGATTACGGAGAAGTGCTGAAGATGATAGCTCAAAAAGGATATTTAAAATAAGAAACAACTTCTTTTAACTAGAAAATGTAAATGAATATCTACAGGATGAAAATAGCAATAATAATGTGCACTAGGTAAGAGAGTTCCCACAAAAAGAATGGCTAAAAGGCCTGTGACACTGCCAGCCGAGCTATCTGGAATTTTGTAAATAATCATATGTCATTTGTGAATATCAACATAATTCATATGCCTGTCTTACAAATGTAAGAGAACTATATGTTACGTGTATATTAAACTACTGTTGCAGCACTGTGTGTTGAACAGGGTTTGTACAGTACTGAGCTTCAATAATGTAACCATAGCATATTCTGCTGGAACATAAAAGATTAATTTACAAAACTTCAAGAAAATAAGTTGAAATTAAGTGCTTTACGAAGTGCTATAAAAGTTAGTTTCAATGCAGCAAGAAGACAGGATGTCTAGAGCTAGAAATGTTTCTATTGTCTGAAAAGAAAAGTAATTACTGGGTTTAAAATGAAAAGTGTTTGATTGCTTTACAACTTCCAGATCTCAGCAAACATCTGAGAGATGTGTATGTTTAACACGGAGATGTTAGTTTCTGCTAGTCTGGGAACTAAAGGCAGGTGATGAAAGAGTGAGGTCATCCAAGCTAACTCAGCAATAATGTTTTGATATTAATTTAAGAACTCTCTCAGAGAGAGACTTTAAATTTTGTATCTTGTCTTGGACCTAGAAACATCCATTCAGCACTTCTGCATGCATCTTGCTCTGTAAGTAAGTTATTTAGGACATAGTATATTTTAGATATAGACAAGAATATAGTAAAGATTAGTTTAGATGTTTTCTGTATTTGAGACTGTCCTGTAATGTTGTTTTAAAATATTTCCTGTGATTCTGAACTCAGAAGTCACTGTGTTGAGTTATTGAATATTGTCTTGTTCTTTTATTATTTATTATTATTAAATACATTTAAACCCATCTTTCTGACTGGTTTGTTTAGAGATATTTAAGTTCTTAGAGTACTGGCATATGTATTTGGTGACACTGTACAGGCCACTCCTAAATAGCCTTGCTCTTGGTCACACTTACCATTTGGATAATAGTAACATTACACAGTAGGACTGGTCCCCTTTGTAAGGGCCTTAAGTAGCTGATAAAGAGGGTTTCTGGTGGCAGTGATAACTACCTTATGGTCTGGGCGATGGTGGCATAGCTAGTAAACCTGTGCCAGCCTTTTCCAGGTGTGTGTTTGTGTATAAATCAAATCTCAAAACGTGTGTGTGTGTCAGCTGCTTGATCAGGGACACGAAGCACTGGTTGGACAGAGAGTGTTGGGAGGACTTGGCTTGGAACCCTGGCTAAGGACTCAATTCTACAGCTGTGCCAGTGGGGAGTCTTACTAGGGATCTGGAGAAAGAGGGAAAAAGCAGCCCCAGACTGACTGTGATCTCTGTGTGCTCTTAAGGGAAATTGTACTTTACTGTGAGTGTGTATCTGTCATCCTCCCAATGTGTATGTCCCTCACTGTTACCAGTGGTGAGGACTGATGCTCCTTGATTACTGGGCCAGTGCAGGGGCGTCACATATTAATTGGTTAGCAGTGGTGGGATATCCATACAACATATTAATTGGTTGATAGTTGTAAGACAGCCACATCGCATATTAATTGGCTTGTAGTGGTGTGGATATTGAACTCCTGTAGCCTGTGTACAGTGGTCACTGATGGTGTCTGTACTCTCAATCAGCCAAGCAGTGAACATTCAGAGTTCATATAATAATTGTTTTTATTTATTTATTTATTTATTTTTGTTAGCTTAGTCAGTCAGGGAGAGCAGCAAGCATGTCAGCAGAGGAGTATGGCAAGCTGACATGAAGCCAGTTGGCTGAGATGTGCCAGACTAAAGGACTGGTGCATACCAACCTGACAAAAGCAGATGTGATTGCACCTTTAGTCACAGCTGCATCACATCCCAGCAATCAGAAGGACAATCAGACTGGCCTTGGAGATGTACAACGTTCAGAAAATGTACAGCTCAATCTTTCCACAGAGGACTTAAAAATCCATCTGGAGTTAAAGAGACTTGAGTTGGAGGCTAATCATTTGGAAACAGAGCAGAGAGACTGAGACGTCTAGAGGCAGAGAAAAATGAGAAACAGACATCTTGAGGCTGAGGAAAATGAGAAACTGTGAAGGCTGGAGGCTGAGGAGAATGAGAGACAGAGGCAACATGAAAAGGAGATGCTGACTCTTTGCCAGTGTCATGGAAGTAATGGGAAATGGAGTAACCGAACCCCAGAAGCAACAAAAGTCAGTAAATTTCTTCCACAATTTACAAAGGGGGATAATTTTGATAGTTTCATTCATATGTTTGAGAGGGTATGTTTGTGTCTTTCGGCTTTTCCCGTTTAGGGGTCGCCACAGCGGAACTCCGTATGTAAACAGTATAATGTTGACCAAGGGCTCCGTGTATGGTTCCTGACCCCCTTACTCCTTGTTAAAGCTGTAACTGTAATTTCTAAACTGTCTGATACTGATTGTTTAAATTATAATTTTGTAAAAAAATGTTTGCTAGAATGTTTTAAGTTAACACCTGAAGCTTATAGGAAAAAGTTTTGTGAGCACAGATGCAAGGCAGATGAAAGTGTGTGAATATGTTGCTGAACTAAGCACTTATTTTCACAGGTGGGTGAGTGGATGTCAGGTCACCACTTCTGAAGGGATGGCAGACCTTTTGGTGAGGGAAGAAACTCTTAGCACTTTGCCTGAAGACATAAGAATATGGTTAGTTGATAGATAATGCAATACTACAGATGAGCTGGGGAAGAAGGGAGACCTCTAACTAGCAAGCAGGGCATCACTTCACAGGAAAGGGACACCCAGTGCTGCTCATGGGTCTAAGGGAACTCATGATGGGCAGCCCAGACTGCCCCAACACAGTCTGCCAGTACCAGGGGAAGCCACTAGTTCAGGTACATGTCAAGGACCAAGGGTTAAATGTTTTAAATGTAACCAGTGTGGCCATGTAGCATATACACATCCACAAGGTGGGGAACAAAAGGTGGGAGAGCCAGTAAGTGGGAGTGACAAAATATCAATAGTAGGTTCTCTCGAGACAACAAGGGTACCAAACTACCACAAGAGGTTATACCCTAGGTTACTGAATGGGGAAGAGGCCATTGCTAAGAGAGACAGCCTCTGAACTAATCATTGTGAAGTCTGCAATGGTTACAGAGGAGTACTACTTGCTTGGGCAGTCTACTTCAGTCAGAACTTTAGGGGGGACCTCATTCCAAATACCTTTGGATAGGGTTCACTTTGACTGGGATGGTGGAAAAGGATGCCATCAAGCAGGTGTGTTTGAGGATATCCATGCAGATGTCCTGATAAGGAATGATTTTGATAATGGAGTACCATGTCTTCATGCAGTTACACACAGTCAGGCTTGAAGACAATCATGTGCGTCTGGTAGCTTGGGGGAGACCCAGACAGACTACACACTTGCAGCCAGGACTGGTGAGGTGGGTACTTCAGGGAGGGAGCTACCCTGTAGCAGTGAGACTGAAGGTGAGCCACAGCTGCTTGTGGGTACTGATGTTCCCTTGGACAAAGTGACTGCAAGGGCAGAGGTGAGTAGTAGTACCCAGGCTGACAGTGAGGCACTGCTGTCAGAGAATACCAGACTTCCTGTGGAAGAGGAGCTGGGAAGGGTTACAAAGAGAGAGTTGAGATAGGCTCAGCTCTCAGACCCTACACTACAAAGCCTGAGGGAGGTAGCTAGTGAGGCACCCAATTATCAAGGGAAGGGGGAATCTGTACATTGGGACAAAGGGTTATTGTATACAGAGTGGACCCCTGGGGGATGGCTAGAGGGTGACAGAACACAGCAGTTGGTAGTGCCCAGAGCCTACCATCTGGCAATTCTAACCATAGCCCATGATACTCCCTTTGCACATCATAAGGGCATAAAACGTACAAAGAGATGTAGTATGTAGAACTTCTATTGGCCTGGGATTCCCAGAGATGTAACAGGGTACTGCAGGACCCGTGAGCAGTGCCAAAAGGTAGGCAAGGCCAGAGACGAGGTGAAAGTTCCTCTGATGCCTTTGCCTGTGATTGAGGCACCATTTCAGAGGGCAGCTATAGATTTTGTGGGGGCCTCTGAGTACCCCAAGTTCCACAGGGAAAAAGTATATTCTACTGGTAGTAGATTATGCTATCAGATACCCTGAGGCAGTGGCTCTGTCCTCCATCGAGGCAGAAAAGGTGGCAAACGCTTTGCTAGGGATTCTCAGCAGGGTAGGTTTCCCAAATGAAATAATGACTGACAGAGGTGTCAATTTCAAGTCAGACCTGCCGGCTTGTCTGTGGAAGCACTGTGGGATGAAGCACCTAAAGACCACCCCCTACCATCCCAGACTAATGGTCTTGTTGAGAGGTTAAACTCTACACTCAAGACAATGCTACAGTCATTTGCAAACCAGTAAGAGGTACTTGGACATATATTTGCCCCATCTGTTATTTACTTACAGAGAGGTGCCCCTGGATTCCACAGTTTTTTCACTCTGAGTTGATTCGAGATGAGTGGGAGGCTGAGTGTGAATCCCAAAAGGAGTTTGTTGTGGCAGATGTCCTAAACCTCAGGGAACTCATGGGCTTGGCCCAGGAGAACCTGGTAGAAGCCCAACAGCAGAAAAAGGTCTGGTATGACAGGAATGTTCGAGATAGAGAGTATCCTGTAGGGCAGATAGTAATGGTTCTCATCCCTGTCAGACACAACAAGCTGTAGACAGCTTGGCAGGGACCCTACAAGGTGGTAAGGAAGGTCAGTGATGTTAACTACATGGTAGAACTGCTAGGCAGAGGCACAAATTGTACCATGTTAACATGATGAAATCTTACCATGATATGAAGGCCCTTGTGCTGAGTATCTGCAGTGGATGGCAGGAGTCTGAGGTGGATCTGGTAACTGATCTCTTCAGTGAGGCTTGGACTGACAACTCAGTGGAAGGGGTAGCAATGTCCCAGCAGCTATCCCCTACCCAGGTTTGAGAAATCTGTGCAGCGTTACAGGAGTTTCAGGACATGTTCACTGGGAAACAAGGGTGCACCCACCTGGTGCAGCACCATGTTGATACAGGACTCCAAAGGCCTAGTAAGCAGGCCCCTTATAGGGTGCCTGAGAGAGTCAAACAGACTCTGAGGGAGGAGATACAGGAAACGGAACTAGGAATAATTCAGGAGTCCACAGTCCCTGGGTTTCCCCACTGGTGCTGGTACCAAAGAAGGATGGCAACAGCAGGTTCTATGTGGACTACAGGAAATTAAATAGTCACTCACAGTCAGATGCTTACCCCACGCCTAGTACAAATGAAGCCCTGGAGCAGCTGGCTGGGGCTAAGTATCTTACCACTACTGATCTTACCATGGGTTACTGGCAGGTGCCCTCGACTCCCTGTGCTAGACAGAGGTCAGCCTTGGTAACTCCTTTTGGCTTGTATGAGTTCACGAAGATGCCCGTTAGGATGAAAAATGCTCCAGCGACTTTCCAGAGGCTGGTAGATCATATCCTAGCAGGAGCATGAGATTTTTACCCTTGCTTACCTAGACGATATTGCCATCCACAGCCATTCCTGGCAAGAGCACCTTCAGCATGTCAGGTAGATGCTGAGCAGACTACAGAGGGCAGGGTTGACCATTAAGCCCAGCAAATGTCAGGTGGGTATGGCAGAGGTCTCCTACCTGGGACATAGAGTGGGGAATGGTAAGAACAGGCAAGAACCTGCCAAAGTGGAAGGCATTCAGGCATGGCCTGCTCCATTTACCAAAAAGCAGGTGAGGGCATTCTTAGGGACAGCATGGTACTACAGAAAGTTCGTCCCCACGTATAGCAGCATAGCTGCTCACCTCACAGACCTGACAAGGAAAACCAGGCCAGATAAAGTAATGTGGATCCCAGCATGTGTGCAGGCATTCCAGAAGCTTAAAGAAGCTTTGAGCAGACCAAAGAAAAACCAAAGAAGCAAAGACTTTCTTGTGCAGGTGGATGCTAAATACTGTCTTGTTCTTTTATTATTTATAATTATTAAATATATTTAAACCCATCTTTGTGGCTGGTTTGTTTAGAAATATTTAAGCTCTTAGCATACTGGCATATGTACTTGGTGACACTGTACAAGCCACTCCTAAATAGCCTTGCTCTTGGTCACACTTGCCATTTGGATAACAGTAACATTACACAGTAGGATTGGTCACCCTTTGTAAAGGCTTTAAGTAGCTGATAAAGAGGGGTTCTGGTGGCATAGCTAGCAAACCTGTGTCAGCCTTTCCTAGGTGTGTGTTTGTGTATAAATCAACTCTCAAAGTGTATGTGTGTGAGCTAGTTGGCCAGGGACACGAAGTACTGGTTGGACAGACAGAGTGTTGGGAGGACTTGGCTTGGAACCCTGGTTAAGGACTCAACTCTATAGTTGTACCAGTGGGAGTCTTATTGGGGATCTGAAGAAAGAGGGAGAAACTAGCCACAGACTGACTGTGATCTGTGTGTGCTCTTAAGGGAAACTGTACTTTACTGTGTGTACTTGTCATCCTTCCAATGTGTACGCCCCTCACTGTTGCCAGTGGTGAGGATTGAGGTTCCTTGATTACTGGGCCAGTGCAGGGGTGTCACAAGGCCCATAGGTTTAGTTTTGTGGCAGGACTGGAAAAAAAAGTTCAAACTGTGACATGTGTTGACAGATATGTTAAACTAGACCAAACTGAAAATGCTATACACATCCAGTTTTAGCAAAATAAAGTACTTAACTGTGAACTTCTGGAGACCACTGTCAATGCTATAGCTACAAATGAGACACAGGGAGAAAGGGAGTGATAATACATTATGAGAAGAAGGGGGGGGGCTCAAGCTGCTTAAGGAGAGCTTTTTGCCATGCTGGCACCTACTGGCAGACCAGTACCATCTGGTGAAGGAAAGTCTAAGGGCTACAATTCGCTCCTGCAACCATTCCATATATACAGGAGTTGACAGTCTTGTTGGTAATTTGGACCAGTTGCATAATCAGGAGAAAAAGAAACAGTTTGGTCTATAACTATAATAGGATGTATGACGCACATTTTGCATGCCATTCCCATATAAAACTGTTAAAAAAAATCTAAGAACAAAATAAGGGATCGTTCGATATAAGGAAGTATCTTTAGTTCAAAATTCCATTTAATGGTTTCATTTAACAAGGCTACACAAGTTTAATATAGCAAATAAGTCAGTGGATTTTCATTTTAGAGTCACAGTTTCTCACTGCAGTAATATGAGCATTAATTACTTCACTGATTAAGTCCAGGACTTTGTCAGTGACCAAAAGTAAAGATTTGGTGGTAATGATAGCATTTTGTGACTCAGTTACAGAAAGTAAAGCTTCTTGTCTGTCAGCACAGAGGATTAAGGCTGTAAGCTGTTAATGACCTGCTTTCTGTGGTCCCATGTTTGAGTCCAGTAGCCGTCAACTGCCTACTGTGAACTTGAGCAAGTCACTTAACCAGGCAGTGATTTGGAGTAACTGGAAAATTGTGATAGGCTCATCAAGGGTTTCCTAAACTCCAACCCAAAGCCTAGTAACTGCAATGAACCTTCTGTCTTAATGTTACTTGTTTACATCATAACTCACTTAGTAACTGGTTTAGGCCAGAATAAGTCAGCAAAGCTGGGTATGTCCAAAATACAAATTTCAAGCCAGCTCCATCAAGTAGTGTTGTGTAAATTATGCAAAGTTAGCCTGCTAAGAGTGCTGAAGTGTGTATATATTCAAAGCTTACTAAAGAATTTCCAAACAGATGGTGCTGTGGTTCTGTATGATGGGTGAGGTTATCCATGTTTTAAATCAGTATAAGCTATGCACAAGCAGTTTTATTAAACAAAATTTACATTAATCAAATTGAGATGACTGTACAAATAAAAATCCCATTGAAGCAAACAGAAGAAAGCTAATTTCTGAATATAGAATATTAGCTGCTTACTGAAAGAAGTTATTGCTTTCATGCATTTTCATAAGACAGCACAACGATGACCATGTTTGGTACAACTGCTTTCATACAGACCCCCTGCAAGCACTCAGTATACTTTACTTATTTTAAAAGAAGTGTTTCCAGATAGGTATAAAAACTGTAAATCAAGTCCACAGGACTCCAACTGAACCAAAATCTTTGTATCTTACCTTTAAGAATGCCATATTCTTTATTTATATCTGCACTTTCAGAATCAGTTTAAATTCATCAAAGGAAAGTTATGTACTCACCATAACAAGGCATCTGTGTTGTCCATTTTCATACTTCGGTGAATGGGTTACAGATCCGATTCCTTGAATCAGACTTGACCACATACTTCAAACTTTGGATCCAACTCTCAAGCTCCTCCCATTACCCATAATGCCCTAGTCCATCCTCAATACCTAAGCGAGTTTGGTACCATAAGGCTCCCATAAATTAGTTAAAGAAAGTGATAGCTCAAAGAATAGGGCGCAAACCTGGAACTACAAGTTCCAATAAGAAATCCAACAAGTTCCTAGAGAAGATACAGGAAGGGAGATAGACAGAGAGAAGTTGAGGAAGCATGAAAATGGACAAAACAAACACTTAGGAATGGTGAGTACATAACTATTTCTGATAGTGGCCTTTTCATTCTTTCTCAACAAATGGGACAGAGACCCCAGGAACATGAGTCTTAGGTGGCCATGAAAGGATATTCCAGAGAGCCGCTGAACCAAAGGTAGCTCTGCTTCTGGAAATTAGGTCCAAATTGTAATGAGTAACAAGGGTATGAGCAATGGACTGTGTGGCTGCTGCACAAATACCATCAACAGAAGTTCTTGACCAAAAAGCAGATGAAGTGGCAATGGACATAAATAAATGGGCTTTAGGCAGTCTCAGTAGAGAAATGCCTTGCTGTGAATAAAGCCAAAAAATGCAGTTAGTTATCCATTTAGCCAAAGTAACTTTGATACTGGATGACTCAGTCGATTTTTTTGAGAAAGAAATAAACAGCTGGTCTGATTTTCTTTATTTCTGTGTAAATAAAAAAGCAATTGTCTGTGTACATGAAGGAGATGTAGCATATATTCTCCTTTGTTTGAAAATATTTGGAAAGAAGACTGGTACATGAATGGACTGGTTAAGTATTACATTCAGAAGTCACTCTATGTATTAAAAAAAAAGAAGAAAGAAAAAAAAAAAAAAAAAGGGTTTGTCCATAAATTTACCCTGTCTTTTGGGAAAATAATATATTTCATTTTTGATGAAAATGCCTTAAGTTCGGAAATTCTTTTTGCAGAAGTAACAGCTATTAAGAAGGCTGTTTTCCATGATATCAACAAAAGGAGGAAATAGTGCTCAAAATAACACTAATAAAACAAAAGGAGCACTAGGGATAGCTGCTTCCTCTGATATAAAGTTTCAATGTAACACAACCACGTTGCCAGCACCACCACCACATAAACGCTGAAACACAGTACGTTTTCGTCAGTAGTATCACAGACTTCATCAGAAAACCGATACAGCAGCATGACCCTTAATATATACCATTCTAATAAACCTTAATTAAATAAATTACCTAATTATGTCCAATAAATGTTGAAAACAAGTGTATAAAAAAATGTAAAACTATTTGCCAAATGCTATTAAATATTTTAAATGTTCTACACATTAAAACTTGAATACATACATACATAAATATATAAATATGTAGAAAATTTTAAAAACATTAAAAAATGTTAAAAAACACACTTGCTAAATGTGTAAACAATGTTTAAGAGTATCTATAAAATATAAAAATGCAGATAAATTGCACCATCTGGTGTTGAAATTAGCCTCTAAGATTAATTGCCAGTAAACCTCTCTGTATTCAATTTGGGTCTCCCATGGACCACCCCCTAACATCCTTGCGGACTTCTAACACGATAAATGTAAAATTAGCATGTGAGCATGTTAAGGTGCATTTGTAAAGTGCATTTCTAAGGTTCTCTTTTCTTATATTGTGTGTATGTTCATAAATCCTTTTCCTGAGATTTCTCTCAGTTTTGCCCACAAAGAATGCTTTGCCCTTTCCACACGTTGCTATGTACTCTATTGCCCTGGTGTCCCAATTATAACAAGATTTTGCTACTATATTTTTATCCCTGCTGTTAATATACAATTCAGATTTGTTGGTAATAAAGGGACACTGTTGGCAAAAAACACACTTGCATGTGCCAAGCCTGCCTTTTCTACCTCCAGTCCGATTGTTTTCCATTATGTCCTTAATACTACATCCTTTCCTGAATACATATTTAAGGGGTTTGTTGCTGGTTTCCAGGGAAGGTTTGCTGAAAGGTAGAAAACTTGATTCCATAGCAGACAGGGTCTTCCCTTCCTGTTCTTTGTGTTATTTCTTTCACAGATGGACCGAACAAAATGTTCCATCAAAGGGAGCATTGATGACATATGCCTTGCAAGGCTCCATAGAGTCACATATCCACAGCCAGGAGTGTCTCCTTACGGCAAGTCCTGAACTGGTTTACCCGTGAGCTGCCTTCAGCTGCGTGAGAGATCAACTTCATGGACACACTGGAAATTGATAAAAGAGTGGCCAACTGAGATGATGATCTTTTAAAATCCTCTGCAGATGTGGACTCAGTGAAAGAATTTGACAGTTCTTTGGTTAAATCTCTCTGTAGCCCTGTAAAGTGTTCTAGATATTTAAGGTATCTCAAGGTGAATATCACAAACAAAGACTCATTTTCTGAATCTATCCAGAACCTTAGACTCTCTATTTGGTAGGTGGACAGATGAGCTCTGTTCTACTAGCTGTTTTTTAGTGGTTGCCACCACAACCATTGCATCACTGGCGACTCCTATGCTCTAGTGAGGTTTATATTTGGGGGGGCTAGCAATTTCTCAGGTTGCTGTGGTAGGTATTGGCTCAATGGAATCTGACACCTTCCATGTCTGGTGAGAGATCAGATCAATAAGCTCATCTGTGGGGGGTCACCCAATATGTAGATGGACCAGAACAAAAAGCCTTCAAAAATACTGACTACTGTGGAGAAGGATTATTGGAATAACAATCACCTTTTTGATGAGACATCATGAGGTGGTGATCTGGGGGACCCTTCGACTTCCTCAAAATTGGTATCTTCATTGAGTGATTCCAAAAGGGAATCTATATGCCTCCTCTTGCATGTCCTCTTCCAATGGCTCTACTTGGGGGTTGTTCAGGGGAGGTATCAGAAGAATGGGGGAATTCCTCTATGGGGACTGACTGGAAACTAGGCAGAACTGGCTGTCCCTGTGGAATAGACACAATGGACTCAGAGCTTGGAACCAAAAAGGGAATGGGATGGATCTGAGGGGTGACACCGGAGCCATAAAAGAAAAAATCTCTTTCCACAATCTCGAAGGCAGATGGACCCAAAGAAGCCATGGCCACCTCTGCACTGGTGCTGAGAGTTCAAGTACAACTCCAACCAGATCCAAGCCTGGAGGACGGAAATGGACCCGAGCTGACCAGCTCTGAAGCTCAAAGGGCGGGAATGGATCCGATAGCATCAGAGTAGATCCCTCCCCAAGGATCCGATACTCACACTTCAGCCCTGAGACCTGCTCCAATCCAAAGGAATAGGAGCAGAACTGGTCAGGGATGTTGTCAGAGTTAAGGAGGTAATTCTCTTCAGATCCAACTCCAGAACTCTCTGGGCTGTTGTATTTGGGGCTCCAAAACTGAAGGATGAATCAGAGAAGGAGATAGCACCATGTGTGCAGTGGCTGGAAGACTCACGGATCCAATAGGGGGATGGAGCCGAGAGGACTCTCATCTGATCTGAGCTCTAAGAAATGTTTATATTATCCATGTCCACTTCAGAAAGACTTCTGAAGGACCTGGTGGATGATGTGGTTAACCGGGGCCTAGAATGCTTTCTGGGAGCTTGCATAAAAAGGGAATGGAGCCTGGGGCGACCAGATCCAACAGAAACTTGGGTGAACGAGCTCTGGGAGCATACAATGTACTAGGTTTCAGATCCAAGGACTTGGGATCCGTAACCTGAGCCAGAGGGCTTGCTGTAATAATAACTGGATCCAGAGTTTTAGTATCTGAAGATTTTGGATCTGGAGTGTGTACTTTCAGGTCCAAAGAAGATGGATCCAATGTTTTTGAAATTTTAGGTGGCGGTTCCACAGACGTCCTAGGGGACTTCGAAGGAGAATGCTTTACAGGTTTTACGGGGAGATTTGAGCCCCTGAAGATATAGTTGAGGGAGGAAGTAGACCCTTAAGTATCAGTTTTCTACATCTATCAGCTAAAGCCCATGAACCAAAGGCTGCACAGATTGTGCAGTTGGTGTTAAGATGAGCTGCTCAGTTGGTGTTAAGATGAGCTGCTCCAAGACAATATACGCACTTCTTGTGTGCATCCGAGCTGGACATTTTGTGGCCACAAGAAGTGCATTTGTTAAAACCTGTCAGCCATGACAGTAGAAGGAAAGGATGACAGAGAAATATAAAAAAACAATACTTTTTTGAAAGGAAATATTACAGAAAAAAAATTTACCAGCAATGATAATTAAGAATTACTCTGTAAAAAAAATGTAGGAAGGACAGAATGGGTACACAAAGAAAAAATCTGCCATCTATGGTAAATTTATAAAAATATAGTAACTACTCTACTGACACAGAAAAAGAAATTGGAAAATAGGAGGGAGGTTGTAGTAATAAAAGATGGAATTTTTTAGAAAGGAAGGCTAAATTTTCACTTACAAAAAAAAAAAAAAAAACATTTAAAAACTTGACAAAATACTGCGAGAGAAGGACTCGACATCTTAGCACAATGGCACAAACAAAATCTGAGGTATTGAGGATAGACTACAGCATTATGTGTAGAAGGAGCTCAAGGGCTGGATCCAAAGTCTGAAGTATGCACGTGAGCAGATCCGCGGATCGGATCCATAACCCATTCGTTGAGGAAGAATGAAAAGGGCATCATTAGATCTTGAAATTATTTGTTGACTTTGCAGATATGGTAGTTTTGCACATACAATAATGCTGGATCCTTCCATTCTCTTTTCATCCAATACAACTTGTGGGTCCTTGAGCTGCTAGTCAAATATGAGGCAGCAAAACTAGTGCCAGCCTCAAGCTTTTTTAAGCAACATTTTTCCATAATGTCCTCTGTGTGTGTGTGTGTGTGTGTGTGTGTGTGTGTGTGTGTGTGTGTGTGTGTGTGTGTGTGGATACCACAGGTGAAATTTGGCTTAGTGAAGGTGGATCCAAGGTAATCCATGACAAAAACAGCAGTGTCCTTCAGGTCCTACAAAATGACAATTTGGAAGGGGAATAAAAGGCGGTTTGTCTTATTGGACAGAGTTGAATGAAAGGTTCAAGCAGTATAGTAAGTACATAATTTTCGTAATCTATTTATTCCATCTGTTCGATCCAACTCATGGGTCAAAAACCTGGGTGGCATCATAAAAGGAGAATGCTGAGGTGAGGACAGTGTTGCTAAAGGAAGCCTTAGACTCGCTATGGCATCTAATTTGCAATGTTTAACAAAGGTATGCAATGTAGACCATGTTGATGCTGAACAAATGTCATCAGTTGAAAAATTCCTAAAGAATTTGTTGAAGTGGCAACAGATATGGTGGAATGAACTTTGGGTTTGGATAGTCATGGGCAATTGTGAGCTTAATAAACATTAGAAATGCAACCTAAAAGACACTTAGAGAGGATGACTTTAGACACCCACGTTTGTTGATTGCAAGAGCTGTAAGTCCTTCCTGAAGGATTTCGTTCTGTGCAGCTAAAATCTAAGTTGCCTATGTACGTCCACTGTGTGTAAGATATATTCACCATTATTTGAATGATTTGGAAAGAAGATTGTTAGGTGAGTCAGCTGGTCTATGCTTCCCTCTGAAGTCACCTTGAGAAGAAAAAGGGATTTGAACAGAGGGACACACACTGTCCTTGTGAAACACCAAACAAGGTACTAACAAAGACAGTACAGTGATTTTATTATCCGGGGCCTTGGTAACCATTTCATCCAGAAAAGTAATCCTATCCTGGTGGCAACTGACCATGAATTTGATCCCCCACCTATTTTCATTAAGATATTCAACAAATTCCCCAAGATATTCCTCATCTGACCTCCATACCATCCAGCAATCATCCAGATATCTTCTCCAAATATCAATTTGATCTCCTTCTTCTTCTTTTGGCTGCTTCCATCAGGGGTCACCACAGCAGGTCAACTGTTTCCATTTCTTCCTGTCCTCTGCATCTTGCTCTGTCACACCAACCACATGCATGTCCTCTCTCACCACATCCATAAACCTTATCTTAGGCCTTCCTCTTTTCCTGTTACCTGGCAGCTTCATCCTTAACATCTTTTTCCCAATATACTCTGCATCACTCCTCAGCACATGTCCAAACCAACGTAATCTTGCCTCTCTGGCTTTGTCTCCAAACCTTCCAACCTGGGCTGACCCTCTAATATACTTATTCCTAATCCTGTCCATCCTCGTCACACCCAGTGCAAATCTTAACATCTTCAACTCTGCCACGTCAAGCTCTGACTCCTGCCTTTTTGTCAATGCCACTGTCTCCAACCCATATAACATAGCTGGTCTCACTACCCTCTTGCAGACCTTCCCTTTCACTCTTACTGGTACTTGTCTTTCACAAATCACTCCTGACACTCTTCTCCACCCACTCCATCCTGCCTGTACTCTTTTCTTCACCTCTCTTCCACACTCACTGTTACTCTGAACTACTGATCTCAAGTATTTAAACTCATCCACCTTCGCCACCTCTACTCCCTGCATCCTCACCATTCCTCTATCCTCCCTCTCATCCACACACATATATTCTGTCTTAGTCCTGCTGACCTTCATTCCTCTTCTTTCTAGAGCATATCTCCACCTCTCCAGGGTCTCCTCCACCTGTTCCCTACTCTCATTACAGATCACAATGTCATCTGCAAACATCATAGTCCACGGGGACTCCTGTCTGATCTCGTCTGTCAACCTGTCCATCACCATTACAAATAAGAAAGGGCTCAGAGCTGAACCTTGATGTAATCCCACCTCCACCTTAAACACATCAGTCACTCCCACCACAGACCTCACCGCTGTCACACTACCCTCGTACATATCCTGTACCACTCTTACATACTTCTCTGACACTCCCGACTTCCTCATACAATACAACTCCTCTCTAGGCACCCTGTCATGTGCTTTCTCTAAATCCACAAAGACATAATGCAATTCCTTCTTACATTCTCTGTACTTCTCCATCAACACTCTCAAAGCAAACATTACATTTGTAGTGCTCTTTCCTGGCATGAAACCATACTGCTGATCACTAATCATCATCTCCCTTCTTAACCTAGCTTCCACTACTCTTTCCCATAACTTCATGCTGTGACTGATCAATTTAATCCCTCTGTAGTTACTACAGCTCTGCACATCACCCTTATTCTTAAAAATCGGTACCAAAACACTTTTTCTCTATTCCTCAGGCATCCTCTCACTTTCCAAGATTTCGTTAAACAATCTAGTTAAAAACTCCACTGCCATTTCACCTAAACACCTCCATGCTTCCACAGGTATGTCATCTGGAATAACAGCCTTTTCATTCTTCATCCTCTTCATAGCTATCCTTACTTCCTCCTTGCTAATCCACTGCCCTTCATGATTCACTATCCGCACATCATCCAACCTTCTTTCCCTCTCATTCTCTTCATTCATCAGCCTCTCAAAGTACTCTTCTCATCTGCTTAACACACTCTCCTCACTTGTGAGTACGTTTCCCTCATTATCCTTTATCACCCTTACCTGCTGCACATCTTTACCAGCTCGGTCCCTCTGCCTAGCCAATCGGTACAGGTCCTTTTCTCCCTCCTTAGTGTCCAACCTTTTATACAACTCATCATATGCCTTATCCTTAGCCTTCGCCACCTCTCTCTTTGCCATGCACCTTAGTACTTATCTGGTATGTGTGTTCATATATCCTGTCCTTCAGTTTTCTCTCTGTTTTGCCTATATAAAACTGGGACAAGATTCACAATTGTGGGTTACTTCAGATTACTTAGTTTATAGTAGTAAGCATGTCTCCACAGAACTAAACTTTCCAAACTGTGCTATTATCACAAAAAAAAAAAAAAACAGTTTTGAACATATAAGCATTAAGCTGGAAAAACAGCACTGGATCCTGTGAAAAGTCAGAGGGCTTTTTTCTATGGATGGCAGAAAGACAGAATACTCACTTCCTCTAATAGCTGAAGGCTTCCCTTTCAGGATATGCTCAGCCAATCAGCTTTCACAGGAAGAGACAGGTAGGGCAGTCTGAGGTTTTGAAAGCTGTCCACTACTGGGTTACTTTGGCAGATAACCTAAAATGTATTGAGGCAGTAGGAAAGATGAAAATAAGCCTGTAACTTGGATATTCTTCTGGCAGACATGAAAGCAAACTGGAACACTTTTCCAAGAAACTTCAAGGGTGGAAAGAAAGCTAACTCAAAAGGTGACTTAGTTCAAGCTTCCAGTATGAAACTGACATGTCATGGAGGCACTATCCGCTCCATAATTGGGGGTTGGAGTAGGAAAACTCCCTAAAAAAATGCCTTGCAGTGTTTATGTGAAGCTACAGAATGGCCTACATAACCCATATAAAATGATTGCTAACTGCACTTTAATTGTACAGAAGCTGAAAAGTCAAACATGTTAGCAAAAAGCATTATATGTCTAGTGCAGGTGCAGAAAAGTGGTCAATGTCTTGAGAAGATGCTCAAATCAGAAAATGTTTCCAGTTCCCACAATAAAGCTTGCATGTGGATTCTTTCTGAGAAGCTGATGAAATCCTAACTACATCAGTGGACAAGGTTGGATTATTAGCCATTAGTGGAAGTGGAGAAACCAACAGATTTAGTATGAAGTTGTGAAAATCTGTAAGAGGTTTTGTGGAAGGATGGAAAAATAGAACCTATCTAGGATCCAAAATCCTGAGAGAGCGATTCCGTGTTGTGAGACCTGAGGAGGGGAACCAAATTTCTCTAGGCTAATCAGGGACAATGAGGATCACTGTGGCTTTCCATTTGACTGATTTTTGCAGAAATCTTGGAATAAAGGGCAGAAGTGAATAAGCATAAACTCCATGACTTAGGGATATTGCTCAACTGTTGTCTTTCTCCTGGACTGTCCCTCTTGGGGATTCATGGTAAAGAACTTGTTGCATTTGATGTTAGACAGGCAGGGACAAATTTCTGCAGCAAAACTCTGAAAACCTGTTGGGCCACCTCAGGTTTGAGACACTAGTGCGGCATCTGAATGGATCTGCTCAGCCTGTTTACAAGACAATTGGATATCCCAGGGATGTGTGTTGCTGATAGAAAGTGATGTGAAGCAATTGCCCACTGCCACATCCTCACAGCTTCGCAGCATAAGAGGAAATGTCTGGTCACCCCTTGCTTGCTGATGTACCAAAGAACTGTCATATTTGTCTGCTTCCATAGAAATTACTCCTGGAGGTGCAGAGTCCTGATGTTCCTACAACATGAAGAGGACTGCCTGCATCTCCAAAATACTGATGTGAAGGCTGGCCTCTTCTGGACTCCATAAGCTTCTGCCCACCCCCTGCAATGCTCCTCCCATCCCAAGAAGGAGGCATCTGTGGTACTTAATTCAGGAGGAATCTAAGCACCATTTGTAACTGTTCCTTGCAAAGGTTGGTTACGATAATAGGACTTGAAAGAAGATGAGAAACTTGAGACCACTAAGATCTTGTGGGAGTGAGCAAATTGTGCCATTAGTCTAGGAAAAAACATAAGTCTGGAACTCTGATAATTAAGGCAGCTGTAGGACAATTAAAATGGAGTAGAGTTTGAATGGCATCTCATAAAGTCTGGACTCTGTGTGGTGGAAAAGACACTATGGACATAGCTGTGTCTAGTCAATGTCCAATGAAATGAATGGTTTGTATAGTCTGAATAATTGACTTTTAGTAGTTTATATGCTAAAGGACAGAGATAGTTGTAGCACGTTTTCCTTAGCACTGATTAATGATTCTATGGTTGAGGCAGCTAGGATCCATTCGTCTAGACAGAGGAAGACTTGGACCCTTGAATACGCAGGTGTGTTGCTACAATGGCCATGTGCTTTGTCAACACCTTAGGAAGCTGAGGTGTGAACGAAGGGCAGGAAACTGAACTAAAAGAGAGATCTATACAGAACATCCAGTCATTTGCCTGTGCACAAGGCAAAACTGACTGCACTGTGACAACCCTGAAATGGGTCTTTTTCACAAAAATGATCAGATAATTTAGGTCCAGAATGGGCACAAGGTCCTTGTTTTCCTTTGGAACCAAAAAGAATCCCAAGTAAAAATTCTGATCCTGTCTGATCTGGTGGGACCTTTTGGAAGGCTCTTTTTTGGATCAGAGAAAGAACTTTTCCTCTGGTTCATAGGTTCATATCTTTTTACTAGGCTTATGACCAGAAAGGCCTTTTTAAGCCTAGCCATACATCCCAAATCTCTGACAAGTTCTGGTACCTTGATAAGTGTAAGCAGGGGTTTGAGAAGTGAAATATTTACAAGGAGGGGCCTGGGAGATAAACTGTTTACAGGCAGCCTATGTGTCCCTTAGAGACATATGTGTCAAATCGGGAATGAATTTCCTGTTCCCCATCCAACCGTCCAACTTGCACTTGAATTGGGTAAGGGAGGAACTCTGCTTCACATGGATGGAGAGCCTGTTCCAGAGAAGGGATACTCTTTGGGACGCATACCTGTTCAATACAGCAGGTCCTATTTATATCACAGGAAAAGTTTAAGTCTTTAGAATGGTGTGGTGGAACATCTCCGGAGGCAGCTTGGGGGTTGGTTTGGAAAAGGTATTTATATACCCTCTGGATACTGTCCTCCTTACCCATTTGTCTTGTGTGATGGCCAGCCACTTTAGGGAGTAGAAGGATAAGCAATCATCAACTGCCTCCAGAGGGGAGGCCATCAGGCAGCCCCTCAGGGACAGTGGGGTTGCCTGTTGGATAAGAGCCCATGGTATACTTGGATGTCCTTACATCACTGCTGCAGTATTCTTAACAGATGGGATTCCCTGCTGTGGAAGCCTGAACATCCAGCCAGTCTTCCAAAGACTACTTGTTGCTTTACAAAGGTACGTCGAGCATCACCCAAACGTTCCTTGAATAGCGTAGGACATAAAAGGTGATGTTCAGTCCTACCATAATCAGAACTTCTTTGCTGCCAGTCTAAAAGTATCTTTTTAGCATTGGTCTGTTTACCTGCATCCAATTTCTGCCAGTTGAACACATTTTCATTCTCCAGTGACTACCTATGTATGCCTGTCTGCTGATTGCTTTCGCAGTTGGAGATTAAGTGTCCCATTGGAGATTTTGTTTTTTCTTTCTTTTTTTTGTGTTCTTTGGGGTTAATTTATTTATTTATTTTATTTATTTCCAGTTTGATGACCGGAGAGGTCCACTGGGCTCAGGGAGCCCATTTTCAGTGGAGGCCCAGGGAGAAAAGCTCCGCATTACATAGTTTAGTTACATATACAATCATAGTAAAGAAGACACAATTACAATTTCATTCCATGCTAGAGAACAGGAATACATTGTTTGGTTACATAGTACCTAAATATTTAGGATGGCAGTGGTAACTTAATTGAGAGGGAGAATAAACACTTAGAAGGAAGAGAGAGAAAAAAAAAGTGTGATGGGTTATTTATAATACATACAATTATGTTATTCACAATATATATATTTATGTTAGTTTAGCTTTTACTCAGTTAGTCAGGAGTTTAAGGGGTGGAGTGATTATTAGGCTAGGTGGGGAGAGAGCAGGTGCATTTCCTGTTAGAGGAAAGGTAGGAATGCAGCTGAGTTTTAAAGTTTTTAAAGTTTTCACAAGTCCTTAGAGAGGAAGAAAGAGAATTCCATTTTTTAGCTAAGGAAAAAGACAGAAGAAGCTGACCAGCAGGACGACTGGGTTTGTGGACAGTGATTAGGTTTTAATGAGTAGATCTTAGAGTTCTCTGAGTGGTGTAAGGTTTGTGGTGTAAGGTTGTAGGATGTTGGTTAGTGCTGGCACTTATTAGGTTGAAAAATTAGCCTGTGGGCTGTAGTAATTTGGAGATAGTCTAGATGATTGGAGAGTTCAAGCCAATTTAACAAATGAAAGGCAGTACAATGATGGGAGGAGAATTTGGCTTTGGATGCAAATTTAGAAATTTTATTATAACAGACTTCCAATTTGGAGGAACGAGAGGCAGATAAATTTGTTAGTAGAGGAGCGCCATACGTTAGTGAGGGGAGTAAATAGGTAGTGGCGAGAGTTTGTCTGGTGGAAGGAGAGAGAAAGTGGATGTTTCTGTATAGCATACCAAGTTTTATATGGGTGTTCTTAATGTTTTGCTGAATGTGAGTATCGAATTTTAGGTGTTCATCAATAAACCCCAAGTAGTTTAATGAAGGGAACAACCTCTATAGTAGAGTTGTTTTGGCTACTAATTTGGAATGAGTTTTTATCAAGAGGGGAAGCTTTTGAGGGAGAGACTAATAGTATTTTGGATTTACTGGCATTTAGCGAGAGGTGGTTTTGAAGCATCCAGTTTTCAGTGGTGCAGAAAGCAGTTTGGGTCACTGTGTGAAGCTCTGAGAGGTTAGAGGCACAGCAGACTAAAGATGAATCATCTGCATATTGTACAATTTTGGTGTTTGGTATGGCTTTGTGGAAATCATTAATAAACATGTTGAATAGCATTGGACCAAGTATAGATCCATGGGGTACCCCAGTGGGGGTAGGTAGGAAGGAAGGTTGAGGTGCCTTTCCCCCATTTCTCAGGTGTTTCTCCTGAGGTCGTTACAAGCATAGAGACTTGCCCAGCTTTCTCTGCAGTGACCATGTTGGAAGCCAGTGAGGATCTGGCTGGTAGCACATCCAAAGAGGCTTGGCAGGCATCAGTCTTGGACATTCATAGAGAACCATGGCTGATTTCTTTCAAGGGGCCTAGGGAAGTTCCTCAGCTTTTGGTTAGGGAAGAAGTTCCTACTACGGTTCACGACTGCTGTCCTGGGTCTGAGCCTTTTCAACTTTCTGAAGGGGACATTCCCTTACATACGGGGACAAAAAATTAAATACGTTTCTTCTGCTCCTAGGGATCCACAAAGTGAGTGGCAGGTCTTCACTCAGGGACTGTTTGATGGTTTAATGTCCTTAAAGACTCCTCAAGGGATTTCAATTCCTGCTCCTCCTTGGTCCTCTACTCCCCTTAAAAGGCCTAGAGATCAGGTTTCTTCTCAGGGTGAATCTAATTCGGATAATGAATCCCTGACTTATTCTGCTCAGATTCCCCTCTCCTTTAGGCTATGGATCAGAGAAGGAGGGATCTATTTATTTATTTATTATTTTATTTAACATTTGTTATCCAAGATAGTTTGACTGGACAGCAAGTGCCCATTTTCAGCGGAGTTCTGGGGAGAAAAGCTCCATAAAACTTAGAATAAAAATATACAAATCACATGAACATGAAATTACAATATAAATGCAATAGAGATGAAAAAAATATGACAAAGCATAGAAAAAAAAAGATTACAAGTGGATGGTAGAGGTGTTACAATAGATAAAAATATCAGTAAGCAGCATTACCCATTCCTGGTAACAGATAACATTTTGTACAATATATATAGTGAGTAACTTAGCAAAAATAGAAGTTATGTCCTTACCATAACGTTCCATGTGGAGTGTTCATCTCGCCTTTGTTCTTACACCTGGGTTCGGAGCCGATCCTCGGCTCCGTGTCGGCCGCTTGGCAAAGCTCTGCATCGAGAAGAAGCTCGAGACCAACCTAACTCCCACAATCCCCCTCTGCCTTTACCTCAGATCTAGTTTGCAAGCAAACCAGAAGCCAACAGAGAGAATATAACACATTTATGCCAACAAGAACAAACATAGTTGAAAAATATAACCACAACAACTGCATAAGGCAGAAGCAGGAGAACCAAACCAGACACCTAAACTGCACGTTCTTCCTGAGGGTGGGAGGGTGGGAATGTAAGAACAAAGGCGAGATGAACACTCCACATGGAACGTTATGGTAAGGACATAACTTCTATATGTGAGAGTGTTCAATCTCGCCATTTGTTCTTACACCTGGGTAGCGTCCCTAGCTCCATGTTCCTGAGGAACTCACGGGAGAACGTTCCTGAGCACAGTGGAACCAAAGGTTGCCCTGTCCCTAGAAATCCTGTCTACTTTGTAATGAGTAATGAATGTATGTGGTTTAGACCAAGTGGCAGCCGCACAAATAGTGTCTAACGGTAGGCGGGCTGCATGAGCCAGGGATGTAGATACTGATCTTGTGGAGTGCCCTTTGGGCTTGACAGGTAAAGTTTGCTCCGAGGCAGCATAAACAAAAATAATACAATCGGAAAGCCATTTGGAAAGGGTTCGTTTCGTAACTGCCATACCCTTCTTGCTGTCTGCAAAGACTATAACAAGCTGGTCTGTTTTTCTGTGATCTTTTGTTCTATCCAAGTAAAATCTGGGTTGTCTATGAATATCTAACTTGTGTAACATATATTCCAACTTATTGGAATGGTTTTTGAAAAAGGTAGGGAGCTCAATGGACTGATTAATATTATTAACGGAGCAAACTTTAGGAAGAAAGGACGGATTAGTGCGAAGAGATATTCTATCAGAGTGAAAGATCAAATAAGGGTGTTTAACGGAAAGAGCTTGAAGCTCCGATACCCGTCTGGCCGATGTAATGGCCACCAAAAAGAGGGTCTTCCATGACAAAAATTTCAAAGGACAGGAAGAGGCTGGTTCAAAAGGTGGCAGCATCAGCTGAGATAAAAGAAGGTTCAAGTTCCAAGGTGATGTAGGACTTCTAACTGGTGGTCTAATATGGAAAGATCCTTTTAGAAAGGCCTTACAAAGTCTGTGAGCCATAATAGGAGCCCCACTTTCTTCCACATGAAAGTTTGAAATGGCAGCCAATTGCACTCTCAAAGTGGCAGGAGAAGCTCCTTGGTGGAACAGTTCGGTCAAAAACTCCAAGACCCTATTTAGAGGAGCTATCACAGGGTCCAATTGTTGTGTATTTGCCCAGTGCACAAAACGCTTCCATTTACTAGTGTAAATCTTTGTAGTGGAAGCTTTATGAGAAGCCACCAGTATATTTTGAACTGCAGGGGAAAGAAGATCAGACCTGGCTAAGTAGGGAAGCGGAGCAGCCAAGCTGCTAGTCTGAGGGAGAGTAGCAACGGGTGGGGAGCCCCTGACGAGTGGGTCAGTAGATCCGGCTCCGGGTCCAGGATCCAGGGTTCCCGAATTCGGTGTGCCAGAAGAAAGGGAAACCAGATTTGACGAGGCTAGAATGGGGCAATGAGGATAATCGTCCTTTGCAGGTTGTTGGCTTTCTGCAGAAATTTTGCAATCAGGGGAAAAGGAGGAAAAGCGTACAGGAGACCCGGGGACCAATCGTGAACCAGAGCGTCCCTGGGGACTTCCCCTGGAGGGGGTAATAGGGCAAAATAGCTTCTGCATTTGGCGTTCATTGGAGACGCAAACAGGTCGCAGGAAGGCTGGCCCCACTTGCGAAAAATTTCCTTCGCAATTGATTGTTTGAGGGACCACTCGTGAGGTAACAGGATAGCTCTGCTCAACCTGTCCGCTATGACATTGGATAACCCCGGGATGTGCGTTGCTATCAGAAAGCGACCCGTGGACTCCGCCCATTGCCAGATTCTCATGGCCTCTCTGCATAGTTGATAAGACTTGGTTCCCCCTTGTTTGTTTATGTACCAGACTACGGACATGTTGTCCGACTGAACTGCAATTGTCCCTAGAGGAAGAATTGGAGCAAAGTGTTGCAACGCTAGAAACACTGCCCTCAACTCTAGAACACTGATGTGCAGATTGTACTCCAAATTGGACCATTCGCCTTGGACTGTCTGTCCCTGAAAGATGCCCCCCCACCCTATCAGGGAAGTGTCCGTGGTCACCGTAGCTGTCGGCGTGGGTAGCACAAATGGTCTTCCGCTGGAGAGATTGCAAGTCTGAAGCCACCAAGCCAGGTGTGATTTGCATATGTTTGTGATGTGAATTTCGTGCGTCAGGGGTAACTGTTGGAACGACCATTGTGCAAACAGTAGCCATTGAAGAACTCTCATGTGCAGTCTTCCCAAGGGTATCGCAATGAGAGAAGCTGCCATGAGACCCAAAACCTTCAGAACCAGTTTGGGGATTTTCTGGATGATAGAAGAAGAGATATATGGTTTTGTAGGGAGGCTATCCTTTCTGGAGGAAGCCTTAGGATTAAGCAACGCGTATCCAATTCTGCTCCTATGAATGAGATATGCTGTGATGGCTGTAGTAAAGATTTTTCGAAATTTACGGAAATTCCGAGATGAACACAGAGTTGTAGTGTGTAATCCCTGGCCTGAATCAGTCGACGCTCGGTGGTGGCAGAAAGGAACCAGTCGTCCAGATACGGAAACACCTGGAATCCCAGGCGTCTCAAGTGAGACACTACCACTGCCATACATTTGGTGAAAACCCTGGGGGTTGAGGTCAGACCAAAGGGCAGGGCTCGAAACTGAAAGTGACTGGCTCCCAGCCGGAAGCGCAAGTGATCCCTGGACGCCCTGGCCATTTTGATGTGGTAGTATGCGTCCTTTAGATCTATTGAGCACATCCAGTCGTCCTTCTGTAAGAATGGAAGGATCGATTGAAGCGTGACCATCTGGAACTTTTCTTTCTTGATGAAGGTATTGAGTTTGCTTAGGTCCAGAATCGGCCTCCAGTCCCCTGTCTTTTTTGGAACTAAAAAGAACCTTGAGTAAGTTCTGAATCCTCTTTGGTCCGCTGGGACTGGTTGGATGACTCTTTTTTCTAGCAGCTTTGAAATTTCTATAGCTGCAAGGCCTCGCAGATGGGGCGGTACATCTGGGAGTCTTTTCTGCGGAATTGGGGGCAATAGGAAGGGAATTCTGTAACCTCTGGTAACAATGCTTTTTACCCAATTGTCTGATGTAAGACTTTGCCAGGCCTGAGGGTATAAAGCTAAGCGACCCCCGGCTGCCTCTAGAGCAGGACAGTTGGGCCACCTCTTAGGAGTGCTGGAAAGGTTTCCCGGGGAGTGTATCCCTGTCACCTTGGTTTTGCGGACCCCCTCTGCCACCATGGCGACGTCTTCCACCTCTGCCCCCTCCTCTGCCTCTAGAGGGGGCATCACCCTGTGTGCATGGGAAAGAGCCTTGGGGTTTTCGAAACCACATTTTTCCACCACGTTGCCCTTTGGGGTACGGTCTGGATGGGGTGGAAAAACAGACTCCGACAGCAGACAGAGTCTTTCCCTCTTGCTCACACCGGGTAAGGGTCTCCTTTACTTTGGGGCCAAAGAGAGTGGCACCATCAAATGGGGCGTTAGTAAAGGAAGACTTGAAGGCTTCCGCAAAGGAACATAAGCGCATCCAGGATTGTCTACGAAGAGCAATCGCTGAAGCGCTGCCCTACTCGACCCTTCGCGTATGAGATCAGCCTCATGGACGAGTTTGCAATAGATGTAAGGGTATTGAGATGTGCTGTAACTTTCTCCGAGACAGCAGCATCTGTAGTACCCTGGAGGGTATCTCCCAACTCTTTGATTAGATCCCTCTGTAACCGTGTGAAATGGGTCAAATAGTTCAGGGATCGCATGGAAAAAGCCGCTGAACTAAAAATGCGCTTCCCATACCTGTCCATAGTCCTAGAATCTCTGTTAAGCGGATGGACAGATGAGGAAGATTCAGACATCTCCTTTTTCGTGGCCGCTGCCACCACCATAGCGTCCACTGGAACTCCCTTTGTTAGATAAGCCTTATCTTGGGGGGCTGTAATATATTTATTAGGCTTTCTAGGGACTGGCTCCACCGTGTCAAGTGTCTCCCACGCCCTCCGAGCAATCAATTCCATCAATTCATCAAAGGGCGGAGTGACCCAGGAGGAGGAAGGGCGAGCACCGAATGCCTTCAGCAAGACTGACTCATCCTCAGAAGGGGGTAGGGCCTGCCAATCACCTCTCTGTTTTAGGATCTCCAGGATGTCAGAAAAGGAGACATCCTCTGAGGGTGATTTTGGGGACCCTTCTGACTCATCCAAGTCAGTGCCCGATGTCAAGGATTCCTGTGGAGAATCCAAGTGTCTCCTCTTACACAATCTTTTCCTCGGGACTTCCTCGGGGGGGGGGGCATCCGATGAAGCCTCCGAGGAAGAGGGGCACCCTCTAGGGGTGGCTGAGACACTGGTGCTCGACGCTTAGATGTAGCCGTGGGTGCAGAGGAGGATAACGGACCTTTATGGGAAGGAGAAGCCGTTTCTGCTGAAGTGGTTGTCTGGGTAGACAACACCTTCCTCATGAGATCGAAGGCCCCCGGGTCCCGAGTCGAGGCATCCCCAGATTCCGAAGAACTCGGAGGAATCCCCGAGACAGGCAACGATAGCATCGACCCCGAGGACGGAGCCGAGTCGATCCGAGCCGAGGCCCCGAGAGGGAGAGTCGGAACCGAAATATCGGTTCGACTCTCAGTCCCGGATCCAAGGATGGATCTTCGGCTCCGAGACTCCGGCACTGGATCTGACGGAGTCGAGGTGAACGGTGCCGACCGAGAAATAGACGGTTCCGGCACCGAGGGCTCCACAATCAACAGATCAGCCTCTCCCAGCTCCGAAGACTGGATAGGCCTCGGAGGAGGAACAGGTGGAGATAAGGGGAGGCCTTCGAGTCTCGACACCAACTGAGAGGAGACAGAGATGAGTTTAGACAGGGCCGTATTCTCCATCAATTTCTGCACCACGCGGTCTACATCGGTGTTGGAGAGGGGCCTGGAAGAACGCGTCGAAGGAATCGAAGACGGAGCCGACCTCAAAAGTACAGGAGGAGGAAGGTCCGTCACCGGTTCCAAGACTCAAGGCTCGGTAACTGACAAAAGTTCAACACTCGGCCCCGAAGCCTGTGGAACCGGTGATCGAACTTTAAATGAAGAGCTCGGAGCCGATGACCTGGGCTCCGACGTCTTCGATTCCTTCGAGGATTTAGATGCCTGGTCTGATGCATCCAGAGCCTCGTGGAATGCAGGCTTCAAAAGGCCCCTATCCATAAGTTTCCTGCGCCTATCTGTCATGACCCTTCCACTGAAAGAATGGCAGATGGAACAGTCTTCCTGCAGATGGAGAGGGCCAAGACAGTAGACGCAGGAACTATGATTATCTGTGACAGACATTTTCTGTCCACATTGGCACCGTTTGAAGCCTGATTTAGCCTTTTCAGACATAATACCAAAGTCAAATCCAGGTAAGAGAGAAAAGCCAGTACAAAATGTCAAATCCAGTAAATATTGTCAAATCCAGTAAAATTTGTCAAATCCTGTAAAGAAAGTCAAATCCTATAGTCAATCCAGTAAAGTTAAAGGGTGGGGTAGGCCCCGAGGGATTAAACTCTAAGAAAGTATATAAAAACTATATACAGAACCGAGAAACCCTCGATACACTACTCACACACACACAATCAACTTAAAAGAGAAATTTCTATCCAAAAAATATAAGAAATAATTAATCTTAGCTTAGAGGTGGTCCGAGCTCATCAAAAATGATGCGAACGTTGCAGCGGCAAACTAGATCTGAGGTAAAGGCAGAGGGGGATTGTGGGAGTTAGGTTGGTCTCGAGCTTCTTCTTGATGCAGAGCTTTGCCAAGCGGCCGACACGGAGCCGAGGATCGGCTCCGAACCCAGGTGTAAGAACAAACGGCGAGATTGAACACTCTCACATTATCAGTTTGCAACATTGTCCATTCCTGGGATGGATGAAGAGATCACATTTTGTACAATATTTACAGTAAGCAACTTAGAGGCAAGCAAACAAGGTGTTTCATAGCATGAACAGTATATAAGATGTTTATATAGCAGCCTTGACAGAGCAAGCACTTGTTCTATTCATATATATCCCTATAGTTATATGTGGCTTTATGGAGGTTCATTGCAGTTGCATAAATGGTTGGTGTAGAGATATGATTTGAGGAGGCTCTTAAAAGAGGATGTACATTTTTGAAGTCTGAGGTCAGGAGGGAGGTTGTTCCAGTTCTTGGCAATTTCATGGGCAAAGATAGATTCCCCAGAGTTGTTTTTGCATGAGTTGGTTTCAATTAAGGCTTTGTTGCTGGAGCATAGTCTATTAGGTAGACGTTAAGAAGGCCAATCAGAGCAGGGTTTTTTTTGGGATAGTAAAGTATTTGGTGGGCTACGTTGAGTTGATGGTACCTTAGTAGGTTGGGGAATTCTAACCAATGTAGTGTATGTAGGGCATGGCAATGGTGGGAATGTGATTTGGCACTGGCAGCAAATCTAGCGATTTTGTTATAGCAGGTGCAGAGTTTGTTCAGGTCAGTTTTATTTAGATTTGTTAGTATGAGGAAGAGTATACTCTTCTATAGTAGTAGTGTAGATAGGAGGGGGTTAAAGATGAGGTCAGCGAGGCAGGTTAGAAGTTTCTTGTGAGAAACAGTGTCAAATGCTTTGGATAAGTCTAGGAAGGTAGCTGAAACTAGTTTGCTTTGGTTCCTGTAAAAGTTTATACTGTTGGTGAAGCTGAGTGGGACAATGGAAGTGCTGTGGGATGGGCGGAAGCTGTGTTGGGTTGAAGACAGAAGGTTATTAGAGAGGAGGTGGGAGAAGATTTGGTGATGAATGCATCTTTCTAGAATCTTTGAGAGGGGTGGAGAGGTTGGTAGATGGGCCACCTTTGTGGAGGGGAATGATGAAGTTCTCCACAAGGTTGGCACGGCGTGTTCGGTAATGGAACTGTTAATTAGTAATGAAATAAGGTAGGTTATGGCTGTGGATGCGAGTTGGAGGTATTCGGCGGGGAAGTTGTTGGCGGCAAGAGTGGTAGGTTTGAGTTTAGCTAAAAATTTTGTATAGTGAATGTCTGTTCTGATATGAGTGAGAAGGGGATGGTGTTTTTTTTGGGGGGGTCTTATGGGGTTGAGGGATGTTGGTGGAAGTAGAATCATTTATGAGTGAGTATGGAGGAGGTGAATAGTTGTTAAAGCTGCAGGCTATGTCTAAATCTGTGCCAGATGTATTGGGGGGGGGGGGTGGAGTGGTGGATTTGCCGGGTTGAAGGAAATTATTCACTGTCACCCACAATTTTAGAGGGTTAGTGTTAGGTACCTTTTGTAGGGAGATGCAGTAATTTTGTTTGTCCAGATATACCTGCGTTTTAGCCTTATTATGAAGTTCAAGAAAGGCTTGCCTAGTTGTTGGTGTTTTGTTTTGGCACCAGGTTTTCCAGGCTTTATATCTATTTTGCAGTACGGCACTTGTAGTTTTTTGGATCCAGGGGGTGGGGTTGCTACGTACCCCAATTGTTTTGATGAGGGCTAGGTGGTTGAGGACATTTAGAAATGTGGAGCCGAAGTATTCGACTGCTTTGTCTAGTGGAAGGGTTTTGATGGGAGACCAGTTACAATATTTTAAGGCTATCAGGAAGTCTTCTTTGGGGAAGTTTTTGCGGGGGCAGGCTTGTAGGAGGAAGGGGGAGGTATTGGATTTAAGTTTATGTCTAAGGATAAAAGTGGGGTTGTGATCACTGACAGCAATGGCCAGCTTGGGTTGGTCGGTGAGGATCCAGTCTAATGTGGATTCCCTTTTAGTGGCCTTGTCTCTACGTATGGGAGACTGAATGAGTTTGGTGAAATTATATAGTTTGATATGGTAGGTGGGAGTGGGAGAGCGGATACAACTCCAGTCGATGTTAACATCGCCTAATATGATGGTTTCCTAAGGAAGAGAGTGGGAAGCCCAGTGAAGTATAGATTCTAGGATGGTTAGGTTATTGCCTGGGGGTATACAGATGCAAAGTAAGTTAAGTTGTTTGTGTTGGTTTAAGGAAAGTTTTGCAAATAAGGTTTCTGCATTTTTGAAGTCTGGGATCATGGGAGCTAGAACCATAGATCCAGGGGGAGGGGGAGCCCCCAACTTTTACCACTGCAAGACCCGTTGGGAAAAAATAATGAAGTGGAGTTTTTATGCTAACGTGGATTCGCATGCGGAAGTTAAACTAATTAAACTAGCTGTTCTTTTTCTCTTATTGCTCTGTGTTACAGGAGTTATGCTGCCGCTGTTCTGTTGGTGCTGCCAGAGCCAGAGTCATGCCGGTAAGGAGAGTTTTGTTCTTTTATTTGCAGGCAAATCAGTGAGAACTGAATTCACTTAATAATGATAGCCCTTTAAGTTTCAGTCTTCCTATCTTTCAGGAAACACGTGGTAACAAAAAACATTTTATTTCAGCAACTTTCTAAGATTTTACAAGCAATATTTAAAATGTGTCCCTGGTTTTGGGCCTTTGCCCCCCAAAAATAAATTTTGGCATTTTCCAGACTTCTTGTGCTGCGAAGTTGAGAGATTTAGTTGAGTGTCAAGTGAATTTTACAAGGAGCTGAAAGCTTCAGGGGAAGAGAAGTTTAGTGTTGCTTATGCAAACATTGTTCATAGGTTCATAAGTAGGTACTAGGCTATTGGCCCCAGGGCCTATAAAAGTCTAGCCAAAAAGGTACCCTGGCTTTTGCCACCCAAGAAAATTATTTTCCTGTGCCCCTGTTGAGCAGAGCCACAGAAGTGATCCCTGGGGTGAATTTCCTATCTCCCATCCAATCGTCAAGGTTTTTCTTGAAGAGTGCTAATGAGGAGCTTTAGTTGATACAGATAGGTAGTTTGTTCCAGAGTATGGGAAGTCTCTGGGACAGGAATCTATCCCGCCAGCATGTTCTGTTTATTGTGGTGACAAGGTTTAAGTCCCTAGAGCATGTAGCTCGGAGGGATTGGGATTTCTTTAAGTGGAGCATGTCCAACAGCTCTGTGTTTGACATAGCTTTGTATGTTAGGCAGAGATCACCTCTGAGTAGGCGATATGGGATGGAGTTTTTTGAGACGGTTTGTGTAGGGCATCTGTTTGAGGCCAGTAATGCTCTTTGTGAGGTATTTCTGCAGCCTTTCTAGTTATTGTAGATGTCTTGTGAGGTACATACCAAAAGGGGCGCTGTATTCTATAATGGGTCTAATGAGTGATGGGATGAGAAACCTTTTGTGATGATGTGTGGCACGAAGAAGGATTTCCTGACTACTGTGGCAATGTGATTATCAAAGGAGAGACTACTGTCCACCTGTATCCCAAGGTCTCTTATCACACTTTTGGTGTTAAGTAGACTACCGCCTATGTGGTAGTTCATGGGTACAGAGTTTTTACCAAAAGGGAAGACAATGCAATTTATGGCATTGAGCTTGAGGCCATGGCTTTGACATCAGGCATCTGTCTCAGTGAGGCCCTTTTGTAGGATGTCCACATCGTTAGGAGTTTCGATTATGGCTCTTAGTTTGCAGTCATCTGCGAACTTCAGTAGCCAAAGACCTTCTGTGTTAGCCTGTACTTCAGAGAAGTAGATACCAAACAGGAGAGGACCCAGGACCGAACCCTGTGGTACTCCACTTGTCACTGGTCTGAAGTCGGATTTGAAGTCTACTACTTTCACAGTGTGGGTTCTGTCAGTGAGCCAGTTGGCAACCCATCTTGTGACATGGGGATTTATACCTAGTTTAGTGAGTTTATCTATAATTCCAGAGGGGGGGGGGATAGTGTCGAAAGCCTTGGCGAGATCTAGATAGGCTGTGTGAGGCACCTTACCCTCGTCTACGGCTTCGGTGGCCACTTCAAAGAAGTCTATCAGGTTTAGGAGACATGATCTGCCTTTTACAAACCCGAACTGGGTGGGGTCCAGAGTTTGGAGATTACCAATGTCATTGTTTATAAGTTCCATGATGATACGTTTCATAGCCTTGCAGACCAGGCTTGTCAGGCTAATGAGGCGGTAGTTCCCGGGGTCCATGTTGGCTCCCCCTTTGTGGAGTGGGATAACCATCACTGTGCGCCATTCAGTGCGCACAAAACCTGAGGTGAGGCTATGATTGAACATGAGACTTAGGTGGGGTGCCAGTTCATTCTGTAATTTGTGTAGAATGCAGCCTGGGATGTTGTCAGGTCCCATGAATGCTGTGTTCTTGGCTTTGGAGTGTGTGGCTTTTACCTGTGCAGCCGTAATTACAGGAACTTTGCATTCTTCCTGTATAGAGATGGACCCCTTTAGGGGGTAAGAGGGGGGTAAAGTTAGCACTGAACCTATCTGCCAGAATGTTGGCAATATCAGTTGGTTCTGTATATTTAGTGCCATTGTGCTGTAACTCAGAGGAGACCTGAGTGTTGCCATTGAGATTCTTGACATAGAATGCTTTGTGGTTGTCTTTAGAATCAGTGGCGATTTTGTTTTCGTAAATAGCTTTGGAGAATTTTATGAGGGATCTCAGCTTCTTACTGAGGCTGACCAGGGAGTTCCTCCAATCATGGGATTTTTCTCTTTTTTCTTTTCTTCTGTTGTAGAGTTTGTTTATGGCAGGGGACCACCCAATTTGCTTCCTTTTTTTGGAGGATAGCATCTTGGTTCTGTTAGGGATTGCACGATCCATGCACTCGTGTAAGTGTTTATAAAGTGCATTTGTGTGGGATTCAGCAGTGGTACCTCTATTGTCTGTCTGCATGAGTGTCATGAAGTTTGCCACTTCTGTCTTAAGAAGCTTGAAGTTGGCTTTGGAGAAATTTTTTACAGTGGTTTCCCTAATGGCGGGTGGGGGCGGGATGTACATGTCTAGGGTGATTAGCTTGTGGTTAGACCTGACCGAGGAATTGACCTCTGGTGTGGAACACCAGTTGCCCATGTTGGTAATGACCAGGTCTAGGATATTGCTGCCCCTGGTGGGGGTGTGCATAAGTTGACCAAAGTGTTGGAATTTATGAATTCCAGAAAACACTGAGCAAAAGAGTTGGTACATGAATAGATTTCCCAGTTAATGGTGGGGTAGTTGAAATTGCCCATTATTAGGGTGTTAGGTTGTACCCTAAACATTGTCCAGTGTATCAAGAAATGAGGAGAGGGAATCCTGGGGCACAGTGGGGGATCTGTAGTAAGCTACAATTTGGATTGTGGTCTTGCCCAGAGTTAGCTGCACTTGGATAATCTCGGCTGCATTATGCTGAGCAACTAGCCTCTGCCTTTAGTGTTTTGGTCCAGGTTAGGTGGCCGAAAGGTGTGGTATGAATGACAGCCCGGTAATGCAGGGGTGCTCAATGGAGCCTTGAACCAGGTCTCTGTCACTGCACAGATGTCGATGTACTCCATTTTAAAGAGTGCCTCGAGTGAGTGCATTCTGAGGTTTAGACTTCTAGCATTGAGTAACAGTACCCTCAGATTTTGCTTGCTTGTACCTGTTACAGTGGTGAATTTGTCATTTGAACCTTGCCTAAAAAAGGCACTATAGGGGTGGCAAGAGCCTTAGCCAGTATCTGGTTCCCAAGGCTGACAGGTGCAGGCCATCTCTGGCAAAGCATCGTGATCTGTCGATCATGTCATCCCAGGCAGGCAGATACTGGATCCCCTTAGAATGACACCAAAAGCTTAGCCAATTGTTGAACTCAATCATTTTGTCATTGTACTGTGGTATCATTCTGGGTGATGGCAGGATGCTACAGGGCTTGGGTCATACCTGCCTGGGCTACAAGATCAGACAGCTCCTCTATCTCTTTTCATGTAGTTCAGGGAGGTACGCCTCAGATCATTCACACCAACATGGACAATGACAGAGTCATATTTGTACTTGTTGTGGAGTGACCTGAGTGCATGGGTTATGTGGCGGATCCTGGTACTCGACAGGCAGCTAACAGTAGCTTTCTCCTTGTTTAGACTGGTGAGTGGAACATCAGTGTGCCTGACTATAGAGTCACCTATGACTAGAGTGTTGGGTAAGTTGTTATGCCTTATGGGCTGTGGTTGAGTGGCACACTGAGTTTGCTGGCTGTGTGTCATTTGGGTTGTGTTGGGGGGGGGGTGGAGGTTGCTTGCGTTTCTGCTTTGGAGGTCCCTGTTGCGAGCAGATTTTTATTGAGAGCCTCCACAAATGCAGATGTGTGTTTTGTGTTTCTATGTGTGTGTTTTGGTGGTGTAGGTTTTGAGGGACTATGTCATGAGTGTGGTGTGGTGCAAGTGTTTACCTTCTCCTCTTGACTGTCTAGTCCAGTCTTGGGTGAAGAGAGCTTTGCTTCCAGTTTGGCTACATAAGTGCATATCTCACAGGTTGTAGTGTTGGGTGGTGGGAGGAGAGGGTTGTCTGTGTACAGGAGGCAATTGCTGCATTGTCCCCAAGATGCCCAGATTCATCAGATAGACAGGAGAAAACACCGGGAGCTGACCCTTAGACATGCCTGGATAGGTGCTTATTTATTAAGTACTAAAAACTGTTTTCCTCTAGACAAGTGAAGAAAGTTGAGTGCTGTAGTAATTTGTAGCTTATTTAGTGCTTACAAGTTCTGAACAAGTGTTGAACTCAAAGAAACAGATTTGATTGCTAAAACTAAAAAACTGGCTAGTTCTAAGGGAAAATTCGAAGAGCAGACATTATGGTGAAAGGAATAATTTAATGGCGATGCATCTAGTGCTTACCACTCCCACTGATAAGCTAAAAGGCTTCCCTCCAACACAGAAAGGCTTGGGGGCTCAGAAACTTACAAACAGTCCTGGACACAGCAAATCTGTATCTGGACTAGACTACTTACAGGAAAGGCACGCAACAAGCTTAGACATTTTTTTCTTGTAAAGTGGAAAGGGAGAAAGGAGGAGCAGAAGATAATTCAAGGTTAAGAAACTAAGTGAATTAGCCTTCTCAAATGTTCTTCCTGTATTAGGTAGAATGAAGTAATGACACTAGACTGGGAGGAGTGTCCCAGATCAAATTTACAGTTGGGGTGGGCAACTGCAAAGCCACCAAGTATAAGAACAGGCTACCAAATATGGAAGGAGGGTGGGAAACAAAAATCAGAACAAACAAACCCAAACAGATGCTTAACAAATGTAGAAAATTTTCAGTTAATACCTCACACACAGTGAAGCTAGCTAGAAAAGTATCCAGTAGACAATAAAAGTGCTATAAATAACTCGTAAAAATAAGCAAAAAACAGTATACTTAATGTTATACATCACAGATTGTTAGTAGCACAACAGGTAGTATACTTGCTTTTGATGCAGAAGGCTGTGGGTTCTACACCCACAGTACGCAGATGAAGCACTGATACTGTACTGTGTTGTACTTTAAAGGGAGTGGATACTGCAGTCCTATGAATGTCCTCCTTTGGAGGAGTTACCTAGTAACTATGTTTCTGTTATCAGTTTGCCATCCATTTCCCATTGCAAAATTACTAGCTTATCATTTTTTTTACATAAGTATAAACAATTTACTCTTCAAGGGCAACAGACACTTTATTTGTAGATGAAACAATGAAATATAAAGTTTTCTAGCAGCAACTTCTTCATTAGTTACATATCCCTTTAATGTGGAATTACTTAGAAGACTTACTTCTGCAGAGATTTTGCATATTTGCTGATATTGGTGGACTGTAATGTGTCTGAGTGACCTTTTATGGTTGAAATTTTCTGAAATGGGTAGTTTTGTCATTATTGGTTCATACATTTTGTTTCATTGGTTACTAGAAGACTGTTCCAAACTACAAATTTAAAACACATTCTAACAAGTGGTGCTGTATTATACAAGGAATATAATTTAATACAATCAGAAAAGTGACTCAATGAATGCATGAATGTATGCTTGCTCACAGGATGCAAGAGATCAGAATAAGGAAAAACACAAGTCAACAAAGGAGTCCCCCAGGGTTCGCTGCTGAGACTTTTTATGTGTGGCATATACATCTCAAGAGTAAAAGGAAATGCCAAAGGGCTTTGGCCGACTAAGACTGAGATGACTGCAAGCTAGGAGCAGTTACTGAATCCGCAAATTACTTAACCATCATGCAGGAAGGCTTGTCCCAAACAATAACTGGTGCCAGAATAATGAATTGAAACTAAACTTCAAGAAATACATTATCATATCCTTTGGAAAGTCATCTACTCCAGGGAACTGCCAAATTGACAATGCCCCCTGAGAAGTGACCCAGTTGTTTGGCATCTGGGAACTTGTGTGCACAGTGACCTAACTTTTGACCAACATATGCCCAGAGTCATAAGAAAGTCTTTCTATATTGCACAGCTTATAAACAAATTGATTGTGACCAGATCTAGAGATGTTATTGTCCCCCTTTACAAAGCCCTCATTAGGTCAATCATTTTATATGATGCCCACTTTGGCATGTATCTGTCCAGACCCATGCAACAATTGGAATAACCACAGAGATACCTTACTAAAAGGATACAAGTCCTAAACAATAGGTCTTGCATGGACCACCTCAAAGATTTATCACTATACTCAGTATCCTACAGAGTGCTTAGAGATGATATGTCTGGCATACAAGGCCTCCTCTGACCTAATACAGATTGACCTCTGACCTAATACAGATTGACCTACTGAACATGAGCAAGTCAAATGGCATCAGAAATACTCAGTCCAAGTATCTAAACTGAATGTTGTGGGAGATGGATATATATCACAGAACGTACCACAGTTCTAGAACAGACTATCCATTCAAGTAAAACAAAGCTCATCCCTGTCCATATTGAAATGCAACTTGGATCTAAGGATGGGTAATAGAAAATGTACTCAAAGATTGTCCTTCATGCCACTAATGGATAGAGGCAGTTTCTAAATGCTGTATCCCTTACATGGGTCCCGTAAAAGTATCTATAGTATGATCCCATTTATCTTCACTAGGGCTAATATACAATTATCAACCATGGGATAGGTATGACCAATCAGAAAATGTTAATTTAAGCAGCAAAAGAGAAATTGGCTAAGCTTAAAATGTCCTCCAAATGAATTTATGTTGTGGTAGCAAATAGTTTTAAAAAATTGCCCTTTTTAGATCATCAAGTGCCCCTCTCACCCTCTGACCCCCAGTCTTCAACAGCTTCCAGCACCTCTGTATAGGGTATCTTTTTGTAGGAGTTGAATTTTTAGGTCAGTTTTGTGAATCAGGGCTATTCCACCACCTCTTTTATGTACCTGGTCAGTCCTGAGAATGGTATAACTGGGTGGGGTTATGGAACTGTCTCTGATATGCGGTTTAAGCCATGTTTCTGTAATGACTATGATGTTGGGGTTATAGAAGGAGATGGTGGAATGCAGTTCTTCTACTTTATTCATAATACTGCAGATGTTCAAGTTTAGTATTAATAAGTTGTTCGGGTTTTGTTTGGATGGAAGGTAGGAATTACTATAATTGGTGGGGGTTGCAGAGCCTGGGTTGGGGTGAATATCTCCTCCTAGTAATAGCTGGGTAGTCACGGATGTTATAGTTCTGAGGTACTGCATTATTAGGGAGTGGTAGCAGAACTTTGGTTGTTTTTTGGATGGAGTGAAAAAATATGTAGGGGGTTAAGATGGATGGGCATTGGTAGTGGGCTACTGGGAATATGCTTGTATGACTGGGGGGTTGATACTGCTGTGGGGTTGGGTGGGGGATATGAGGTTGTTATACTGGGTGATTGGGAGGTGGTAAGTGGCGCTGATGGTGGCGATAGTGAGACGTGAGTAGGGAAGCTAGTAACAGAAGAGTAGTATGTTGATAGGGTGGGGAGAATGAGGTATATTGGAGTAGTAATTGGTAGAGAAATGAGGTTACTGTATTAGAAAGGGTGTAGTTTGGATGGAAGGGGAGGTGGTTGATAAAAGTGTTGGAGTGGGAGGAGCCAGGGCATAGTAGGGAGGTGTTTAGCTATTTGGCGTTGGGAAGTTATTTAGAGAGTAGGTAATGGATGGACAGGATTGATTGATTGGTGGGTGTGGCCCTGAGGGTCAGCTGATTTGGAGTTTGGATAAATGGAGAAATACTGGGGCTGGGTGGGGAATGGGGGCAGGGTAGGGGAGCAGAGCGAACCCGAGTGGAGGAAGGGCTAACGGAGCGGGGATACACCAAGAACACAGAATTGGTGTAAAAAAAAAAACAATCAATGAAGTATCAGTAGTCCTCCCGGTAAGAAATTATGCATTATCTGCACCACAGGTCTAAGGTATGTTGATACTGACTGATTATGGTGTGTGCTGAACTTGTGAAGGTAAGTGGGTTAAGAGCATGGTTTACCTGATGAGGGAGGACACCCTGCACTGATTTTCCCTTTAAGTCCACAGCTGGGAGCTCAAAAGATGGGATAGTTGGCAGGTAGGCAGAAGGAACGGCTTACACCGTTCTACCGGTATCAGTTGAAGGAGTGAGATACCTGGGTATTTGCTGCCACCTAGTGGTATACAAACTTATTAACAGAAGGCATCAGGATTAGAATGGGATGGAAATGGGATGTTTTACTTTAGGACAGTGTGTTAGCTTGCGGGTATGCGGTCCTGTAACTGCTTTTACAGCAGTCAGCAGAAACGTTATATAAGTAGACTGCCAACAGTTAGTGGGGCAGCTTGAATTATGTAAGCACCTATGTTGTTGCTTTATTGAAGGGCTCATTCTGGCTGGTGATCTTTCAGTTGGAGGCACCTGTCGGGAGAGATGAGTGCTGGATGGGGTGATTATGCATTGGGAGGCCACCGCCGATGTTTGGACTGACTGTAAAAAAAGAGAAGACTTCTTGAGTAATTACAGTAATGTTGGGTTTTGAGTCAACTAAAAATTAAGGGCAAGAAATAATTACAGATGGGCTACAAATCAGATAGTACCTATAGGACACAGTGCTTCTGCTTATCTCAATGGGAATAGGTATACCCAAACAATTCAACAACAAAAAAGAAAGAAAAAAGTCTCCCTGTTGAAGTAAATAACAGAAGGCCAAAGGTGTCTGGGGAGCAGTTAATGGGCTGATAACAAGGATTTAACTTTTAACTAGGACCAGCTCCTGGTGTATTTGTAGCTAGGGACAGGAATATTCATTCTAGTCTAACAGCCACACAAACATGATAACTTGAACACAGGGTAATGCATATTTGTACAGTGCTTTAACAATGTTCCTTGACAATATAATCAGCAAAAATGTAATGTGAAGCATGCAACGTACTCTATTTCAAGCGTTTTTTACATTGGAAGAAACAAACACAAGTCTATGTCGCTTCAGCACCGAGTAGAGGCAGTAAGCCAAAAACAAAATCTTTCCACAGTGAGCAGTTTAGCAAACTTTCATGGTTTTTATTAACAGAAACAGACACAGGTCTATGCCACTTCAACTGTGGGTAGAGGCAGTAAGCAAATAAAAAAAAATCATTCCACAGTGAGCAATTTACCACACTTTCATGGAATTCATTAACAGAAACAAACACAGGTCTATGCCGCTTCAACTACAGATACAGGCAGTAGGCAAAAACATTTTACTACTAATATGGAGGTGAGTCACATCATAAAAAACGTTTCCAAAAAGATTAGCGGTGCATAGTTTCTGAGATACCTCAGCTATGTATTGTACACTATATGGAAGGGACAGGAATAACTTCAAAACTGTACAGCAAATAGGAGTTAACAGCACACAAAGGTTAATCTCGCTTTATGAGACAATAGAAAGCAATACAATACAGTACAGAGCTGTAAAGAGAAGCACTTACTGGATGGCACACTCGCAAGGGCAGTAATGGCAGGATCTGTGGAGCAGGAGGGGTTTAAAGATGGTGGCAAGGGGCTAGGTATCCTTTATTGATTCAGGAGAGGGGGAAGAGCATAGAGGGATCATAACACCATTGCTGAAGACATCATTTCGGGCCAGGTTGAGTTTGCATGGGTCGAACCCACGAGGAAAGCAGAATTGGCACTAAAAAAACAATCAATGAAGTATCAGTAGTCAGCCTAGTAAGTAATTATGCCTTATCTGCACCATGGGTCTAAGGTCTGTAGATACTGAGTGATTATGGTGTGAGCTTGTGAAGGTAGAGGGTTAAAACAGCATGGTTAACCGATGAGAGAGGACACCCTGCACTGATTTTCCCTTTAAGTCCCCAGCCGGGAGCTTAATAGGTGGAGCAGTTGGCAGGTAGGCAGAAGGAACGGCTTACACCATTCTACTGGCATCTTTTGGGAGGAGTGTGATACCTGGGTATTTGCTGCCACCTAGTAGTATACAAACTTATTTACAGAAGGCATTGGGATTAGAATGGCATGGAAATGGGATGTGTTACTTTAGAGAAATGTGTTACCTTGCGAGTGTGCGGTCCTGTAACTGCTTTTACAGCAGACAGCAGAAACGTTACATAGGTAGACTGCCAACAGTTAGTGGGGCAGCTTGAATTACGTAAGCACCTAAGCTGTTGCTTTATTGAAGGGCTCGTTCTGGCTGGTGGTCTTTCAGATGGAGGTACCCATCAGGAGAGATGAGCGCTGGATGGGGTGATTATGTGTTGGGGGAGACCACCGCTGATGTCTGGACTGGTGGATGGCACACTTGCAAGGGGAGTAATGGCAGGATCCGTGGAGCAGGAGAGGAGGGTGTTTAAAGGAGGGGTTTTATTCGCCCATATGTTACTTTTGAGGAAATTTCCTTTGGGGGCACACACTCTAGTATGCTGTTTTTTTTTTAAGTGGGATTGTGCTCAGGTCTCTGATATCCATAAGAGGTACTATGAGTTGCTACAGTTGGACTCCCCTAAGCCTGTGGCTATTTCTCATGTTTTGGCTGCTTTGCTGGATGCTTTTTCCAGTGCCTCTCATGCACCTCATTCTTTGCCCACTGCTCCCAAGAAACCTGACAGGTTTTATAGGGTGCCTTAGGATTTTTCTTTCCTATGTAAATGTTCTGTTGCTGATCCCTTTGTCATGTCTGTAGCCTCTGATAAGCCATCTCAATTGCTTTCTTTGCCAAGTTATTGCCTTCTGACAAGGATAGCAGAACTATGGAAAGGTTGGGTAATAAGGTTTACACTTCTAATCCAAAAACCAAGGAACAAAGTACCAAAATAAACCTTTAAACCTAAAACAGGTACCAGCATGATGAAACAATGAAGCCACAGTACTAGCGAGGACTGAGGACACAAATTTTATTAGACACTGAATAACACGTTTCAAATTCTCCACATTAATGTACCAAGTTTGTGTTTTTGTTTAGAAACACTTCTTCAGATGTGGGCTGTGACACGTGATCTCTGTTAATGGTTTGCAAGGGCTGACTTTCCACAGGGTTATCTTGTGAGTGATGCTGGATATGCCTTCAGGCACTAGTTCATCACATCTTCTTATTCAAACAGATACCAGCTCTGTACCAGGTATGTTAATGTGGAGTATTTGAAACGTGTTATTCAGTTTCTAATAAAATTTGTGTCCTCAGTCCACTCTTGTACTGCGGCTTCATTGTTTCATCGTGCTGGTACCTGTTTTAGGTTTAAAGGTTTACACTTCTGCTACCCTAGCTTTTAGGGCTATTAATTATTAGACCCATATGTCTAGGTATGTGTTGGCTCTTTCTCAGGCCTGTCAACTTAATCCTGATTTTCTGGACTCAGAGGGTAAAACTTCTTCATTGCTAGGGAGTTCCTCTCAAGTCATTTGTCATTCTGGTAAATGCAGTTATCATGCAGCAAATGCCTCTTCTAGTGCTGCTGTTTTTGGTTCGGTAATGAGGAGGTATTCTTGGCTTAGGCTTCAATCTCTACCTGATGATATTAAAACTAAGTTGATGGATGCTTCTCTGGATTCTAAACTTTTGTTTGGGGAAGCTGCTTCTGGTTTAAGTCCCTTCAGGATAAGGGTAAGGCCTTACTGGAGCTTAAACAAGTATCTGTTTCTCCTGTGGCCAAATTTCAGGGAAACTACCCCTCCAAGTCTGCCTTTGTTCGTAAGCAATCCCACCCTCCTACTAAAGGTAGGAAGACTGGCTAATGCATGCCTTCTGCTAAGGCTTCTCAGTTTTCAGTGACTCCAAAGCTTTCCTTTCTAAACAAACCAGGTGCTGTATGACTCTCCGTCTCTTCCCAGTCATATTCATCTCTCTCTACACCTTTCTTTTTCTCTTACAGTTTGGTTTCAGATCGCTAAGGATTCTTGAGTTCTGTCGATTACTCATCAGGGGCGCTTCATGGTGTGGAAATCCCATCCTCCTTTTATGGGAATTCCTCAGCCTCCTCAAGAACAACCTCCCTTTTTCCCCAGATGTTCTTCAAAATCTCTTGACTCAGGGTGCTATTCAAGAGGTGACCATGTCTCAAAAGAGAAAGGGTTCTACTCCAGACTGTTTCTAGTGCCCACAAAAGAGGGCATTTGGAGACCTATTCTAGACCTCACTCATCTAAATACTTTTCTAAAAGTGCCTTCCCTTTGGATGTTATCCCTCCAGATTCTGTTTCCTCTCTTGCTTCCTCAGATCTATATGGTGTCGTTGGATCTCAAGGATGACTATCTACATATTCTCATCCATCCTCTTTTCAGGACGTTTTTGCATTTCTCTGTTGCTTTCTGGCATCTTCAGTTCTCTGCTTTGCCCTTTGGTACTTCTACTGCCCCATGGATGTTTACCAAATGTATTGCTCCTGTGATTGCTTTTTTGCAGGGTTCAAGGGATCCAATTTTTTCCTTACTTAGACGATCTGTTGGATTCACTTGTCCTCTCCAGAGACCCTTTTGCAAAATCTTCAGTTTTGCTGTTTCTCAGCTTCAGAGCTTGGGGTTTACTATAAATTTCAAAAAGTCTTCTCAGACTCCTTCTCAGGATCATGTTTTTCTGGGTTGCAGGATTCAGATGGTGCCAATGCTTGCATTCCTGCCCCCTCCAAAGGCCTTAACTGTCATTTCTTTCTTTAACTCTTCCTTCTCTGAATTCCATTACCACCAGTGAGTTTCTGAGAGCTCAGGATTTCATGGCATCCACTATTCCAATCCACCCTCTGGTCAAACTTCTCATGAGAAAGTTTCAGTGGTTTTTGAAGTCAGTGTGGCTCCAGCATACACATCCTCTAGATTTTGTAGTTCCTCTTCTTCCATGTCTCAACAGGAACTTCACTGCTGGATTCAGCAGTTGTCTCTGAATCCAGGGATTCCTTTTCATCCCCTTCTTCCCTCTCAGGAATTGCTCACAGACGCTTCAGACATGGGATGGTGGTTTTCATTTGGCTCCCTAAAATACAGGGGGTGCGGTTGCCTCGTCAACAGAAGAAGCACGTCACTGTCAAAGAGATAAGAACTCTTCTGCTGGCTCTTCAGATCTTTCACCCTCTTTTCTCTCCAGGGCCTCTCAAGGTGTTCACAGACAATACCACAGTGATGTGGTATATCAACAAATAGGGAGGAATGTCTTGTTCTATTTGTTGGTTGGTGCTTCTAATATGGGATCTTGCTGTCAAGTATTAAATGATTCTTCAGGCAGTTTACATCTCTTCCAGTCAGAACCTTGTGACAGACACTCTGAGCAGGTCCTTAACTCAGTCCCATGAATTAATGCTGTACAGGGATATGTTTCTAGACATTATCCACCAGTGGAGTATGCTTTCAAGTGGATCTTTTTGTCTCCCTTCTAAACAGACAACTTCTTCTGTTCTGTGCCAGAGTCCCAGGCCTCTGGTGTGGAAGGTGGACACACAATCATTTTGTTGGAAGGGGATGCTTCTTCATTGGTCTTCTCATACTTAACTTGTCTATCTTCCATTGCAGATGATTTCTGTCTACTTGATATATGTCTAACTTATCTCACCTTTAAACTCATCACAAGAATCACATTACTTTCTCTCTCTAGATAGTCTGTCCAACCTTTTTCACGCTCACCCGAATTACCTCATTGCTCAAACTCCTCACCTACACCACGTACAATGTTTTGTATACCACAAATAGTGACAGTCACATCTACCTAAATTCTTCATTATAAATGTATAACACATAAAACAATTTTTCCTACTATTTTTATGCATTACCTATGCTCCTTTATATATGCCTTTCATTATAACTTGTATATGTATTTCTATTCTTTTGTTTATGCTACTACTGAATAAGTTTACAGCCTACATCTTTTGTTATTTGTATCTATTAGGGCTTTCCCCCAGGGCCACCACTGAAAAAAGGCCTGTGCTCAGTCAGACATCCCACTAAACAAACCTCAAATAAATGTTTCTTTATGCAATCCCTCCCCTTCCTCGCATTCTGAAAGTCCTGCTAAAGATTCAACAGGCTGCTCCCAAAATCTTGTTGGTGGCTCCTTTCTGGCTGTGACAGCACAGGTTCCCTCTACTTCTGCTTCTAGCCAGGGGCAATCATCACAAGTGGATCTAATCACACAAGACAAGGGATCTCTCATCCATGCCACAGAAAAGAAGCAGGCATTCTCCTGCTTAACTGAACCCAAATCCTTCTAACTCTCAGACCTGAAAATACCACACAACCTCCCTCTGTCTGCAAGGACACCTATACTCTACAAAGAAATTGTGACGTGTAGGTTTCATTGCTTCTTAATGTATTATTATATATATGTAATCTTTACCACTAGTTAGCACAACCGCACGGACAATTCGTACTACCCGCATATAAACTCGCCCATCTCACTTAGACCTATCCACCACTGGGGCATGCGCTTCCCCCACTTTAGCCATTAGATGGCAGCAAAACCTAAGATATCCAACCATATAAACTGGGGTCCCTAGTTCAACGAAAGCTGAAAATGCCGAACACTCGGAACAGCAATTTTTTTCCCAGGGAAAAAAAAAATTATGTTCCGCAAAAAAAAAAAAAAAAAAAAAAATACTTAAAACAGTATTTAATGTGGATGGCATCCCCCCTCCCCCCTACTTAAATATACCAACTCCGAGATAGCATCACAGTGGAAGAAATGGCAAACTCCCGAAAATGGCCCAGCAATTTTTTTCCCTGAGAAAAAATTTGCTGTTCCAGGTGTTCGGTAATTTCAGAGTTCACTGAAATAGGGTCGCTGAATCAGCGTTCGCTTTTTTAAGCGTTCGCTGATTCAATATAGACCCTATAAATTGATTAGTCCCAAATTTAAAAGTCTTATTTCTACAAATTCTCCTCAAGCACTCCCCGTTCTTACCCTAATCCATACCTATAGCAAGCCAGCACAAATTATAGTATTGTTCCCAAAGTCGCTGTGTAACAGGATTAAAAATAAAAGTCCATTTGGAAACATTATCTGTTAAATGTTGTAAGGAACTGACCTGCCTGGTAGAAAACACAAGTTAATCCTGACTGATTTTTTAGTAAGCACAGGAGGCTCGGTTGGTGCCTGCTCCGTTCGCCCTCGCTGCACTCGGCCTCACTCCTCTCCCATACCACCATTCCCACCCACCCCACATCAATTAACTTTATACCTATATATCACAACCACACTTGACCACTCCCACCTCCATCACACCACCCCAACCGGTCTGATGAAGCCGAATGGTGAAAGCGCTTACTTTTTAATAAAATTGGGCTGTGATATTAGTCCGCGTTATACTTTTTATCCTTAACCATTGAAGTTTTGGAATTGTTACGTCTTGCTTGATTCCTGTGGATGCTGTTTTCATCTGTGGTTCTGCAATACTCAATTTAATTACAGCCTAATCATCCCCCAAAAAAGTTACATCCCTCAACACTCCAAACCCCAAGCCATATACTCAACATAGCCCCATACCTCTACCAAACCACCCTTATCCACCACCTCATGCACAAGATACACCCATCACACAGACAATTTCAAACAAACAGCACTCATACACTGCAGTGACATACATCCCAACCCAGGCCCACTAAATCCAGACACACTAATCCCTACCCTAATACCCTACTCCACAGACCCAAAAACTCACTCCTCATCATAAATCTAAAAGTATCTCGAACAAAGTCCATGACCTCCATGCCTTACTCTCCTTTTATCATCTAGATATTGTGATACTGATGGAGACCTGGCTAAAACCAGAAATCTAAAATAATGAAATCACAGCACAAGGCTACAATATAATCCGTAGCGACAGAGTAGCAAAAAGGGCTGGAGGAGTAGCCATACTATACAAAAATCACCTCATCCTAGAAAAACTAGACATCACAACCCCAGACCAAACTAGACATCACAACCCCAGACCTAGAAAACATTGAACTCACCCTCACTAAACTAGAACTTAATCCAAATAAATACATCAATATTATAGGATACTCTATCCCTCTAGGCAACAATATCCCCGTTACAGAAAAACTCCTAGATTGGATATCTAACCCCTCCCCCCAAGAAAACATCCTATTAGGTGACCTTAAAATTGATTGACACAACTGCTCTAGTCAAAACTCTCTCTCCCACATCAACTTACATGGACTAACCTAACTTATAACTTCCCCCACTAGAACAGACAAGAAAACCAAACATCAATTTATACTAGACTGGATACTTGTACCCCATCCTTCCCAAATATCCCAAGCTGGGTGTCTGCCAGACACCCTCAGCGACCATCAAGCTACATTTCTACTAAGAAGTAAAACTCCCCAAATGACCCAAGTAACTGTGCGTGAAATTAGGAACAAAAACACTAACCTATTCAACTTTAACAATGACCGTAAAAAGTGTAACTGGACCCACCCTAAAAAACATAGCCTTCAATGAAACAGTACTATACTTCAACAATACCTTCACAAACATACTTAACCATCACGCCCTCCCCCCAAAACCACAAGAATCAAAACTAGACATGCCCCCTCGCTAACTTTAGATACTAAAACATTCCTAAAAAATAGAAACAAAGCAAGAACAAACTATCATAAAAGCAAATCTCAATTAGATAAACAAAAATACCTTGAACTACGCAACAAAGCCAAAAAACTTATCAAAACAGACAAAATCTCCTACTACCAAAATATACAGAATAAACATATAAACAACCCAAAAAAAATCTGGGCAGCAGTCAACTTTGTATTACAACCAGGGAAGACATCCATTCCCACTCCCAAAATAGTGAATAACCACACAGTTTAACAAATTCTTCACAGAAATTATCCAAACCCTAGCTAACAACCAAATGAGCCCCAACAACCCCACTCCAACAAAAATACCCTATTGACCTGAAACAAATAGAAATCACCCCAGCTTCAGCTTCAACTCAGTACCAATAAAGATCATACAAAACTCCTCCTAAAACTTAAACCAACCTCCACAGCCGCCCATAAATTACCAAAAGAATATCAAAACAGACAAAATCTCTTACTACCAAAATATACAGAATAAACATATAAACAACCCCAAAAAATTCTGGGCAGCAGTCAACTTTGTATTACAACCAGGGAAGACATCCATTCCCACTCGCAAAACAGTGAATAACCAAGACAATATCCCCAAACAGTAACAAATTCTTCACAGAAACTATCCAAACCCTAGCTAACAACCAAATGAGCCCCAACAACCCCACTCCAACAAAAATACCCTATTCACTTGAAACAGATAGAAATCACCCCAACTTCAGCTTCAACTCAGTACCAATAAAGAACATACAAAACTCCTCCTAAAACTTAAACCAACCTCCACAGCCGCCCATAAATTACCAAAAGAATATCTTCAACTAGCTGCTGAAGCTATAGCCTAGCCTGTTCTCCATCGTAATAAACAGATTTATCTCGGAGTGCAAAGCACCCCAGCTTTGGAAAATATCTCATACAACTTCAGTGCACAAAGGGGGTAACTCTCTCTAACTCAGTAACTATCGCCCTGTAGCTATACTATCCCCCCATCAAAACTTCTCGAGAGAGTTGTTCACATGCAACTGATGAAGTACCTCCTAGAAAACAAATTGCTATTCACACAGCAACATGGTTTCAGACCCTTCTACAGCACCACCACTGCGCTTACATAATTTACTAACACCATCAATAACCACAGAAATAATGGACTGCTTGTATCTGCTACACTCTTAGATTTATCCAAAGCTTCTGACATGGTCAGCCATGGAAAACTGCTTCACTCACTATCCATCCTAAACCTTAGCATCTCTGCTATTTCTTGGTTTAAGAGCTATCTAGATGGTAGGCAGCAAGCTGTAAAATGGCAAAACCAACTCTCTCCCTTATTGCCTGTCTTCCTAGGGGTTCCCCAAGGCTCCTGGGTCTACTGCTCTTCACCCTATTTACTAATCAACTCCACTCCAACATTCCCAAAGCCTCGATAGTCCAATATGCAGATACCACCACCATAATATGCGCAGTCAACACCCTAGACCTCCTCCTCTCCCAAACACAAGAATGCTTTTCCCTAGCCGGAACTTGGATCACCAACCAAAACCTCATTCTTAACTCAGCTAAAACAAAACTAATCCTCTTCAGCCCCCACAGATCTTTACCCCCATATAACTTTACAATCTCCTCACACAACAATACCACCATCATCCCTACTAATCACGCCAAACTGCTAGGCTTGGAAATTGACAGTCACCTTAGATTTGACATACACATTTCCCAGACCATAAAAAAGTTCATAAAAAACTGGGTCTACTTTATCGCAACAAACAAGTTCTCTCCAACCACTCCAAAATTACTATAGCCAGGACACGGCTGCAATCCACCTTACTTTATGCCTCCCTTGTGCTTACCAATCTCCGAAAAACTGACCTAAACAAACTTGACAGCTTTTATAATAAGATAGCTAGATTTGCCACAATATTACCCCCCTAGAACACACCACTATGAATGTCTAAAAAAACACAGTTGGTTAGAACTCCTGCTAATACTTCAATTCAATCAACTATCACTCGCACACAAATTATTACATCACTCAAACACCCCAGCCCTACAACAACTACTTCAACCCTACACCACTACTAGATCCTTAAGATCAAGCACCCAACACCTCCTTAAGGTAACCAAATTTAATGAGGCAGGTAAATCCATCTACAGCCACTACATCTCTAAAATATGGAACTCCCTTCCTGCCCACATAACAAGTAACAACTCCTCAACCCAATTCAAGAAACTACTCAAAATACACTCCCTGAATAACAGACTATGCTCCTGTACTACCCCTGCCTAGTAATTCATTATTTTTCCTATTTTACACTAGATTCATAGTTTAGCTACAGGCATTTATTGTCCATAAGTTCAGATGTACAGTCTCATCTTAGACAGGAAGACTAATTGTACATCCAGTTTTTCTAAGGTGTAAGAAATGTCTTATGTATGTTGTCAAATGTGCCTTTTTGTAATACTTATTGTCTTATCTGTTAACTATAAAATTGTTATGGAGCTTTCCTCCCCGGGCCTCCACTGAAAATGGACTTTTATCTAGTTGGACTCTCCTGGTTAACAAATGTAAAATAAATATGCCCACCTATCCACGTATCAAATGACACTGCAGGTGATAGGATTTTGATACCCAACAAAGACACCCTTTTTTCTGAGGACATGCTGCAAGTCCTGCAGGAAGCCAGGAAACGTATTACTAGGAAATCCTACTTACCCAAATAGAAGAGGTTTTCTATTTGGTGTCGCTCTGGTAACCTGGACCCACTTACTGTGGATGTTCGTTTGGTTCTATCTTATTTGTGTGAGATGCTTAATCGTGGTTTGGAATATTCTTTTGTTAAAGCCCACTTATCAGCTATCTCTGCTTGTCTGTCTTTTTCTATTCCTTTAGCATCTAGATTTGAGGTTAAGCAATTTCATACAGGTTGAAGTCTGTGCCTCCTGGAAGACTGTTCTTTTGTTAGCTCTTACTTTTTACAGATGGTTGTCTGAGTTGCAGGCCCTTATGGCATGTCCTCCTTTTTTGGTCTTTCATAAGGACAGAGTGTCCTTGTGCACTAACCCTTCTTTTATACCTAAGGTGGTTAATGAGCTATTACTGAATCAGTCTATTAATATGCCTACTTTTTTCCCCAATCCACAATCTGACAGTGAAAGGGTGCTGCATACTTTGGACGTGCATAGGCAACTCAGGGTTATTATAACATCTGATTAGTTATTTGTTTCTTTTCATCCTAGATCTTTAGGACTTGCTGTATCCAAGCAAACTATTTCTTCTGGGATTTCTAAGGCTATTTCCTTTTGCTACACTTTTCATGGCAAGAGCCTTCCTTCTTCAGTTAAGACTCATTTTACTAGAATTGTGGCTTCTTTCGGTGCTTTTTTTTCAAGGACCTAGATACAAATTCTTTTCTTGAGGCAGCTACCTACCTGTACTTCTGTGCAAACCTTTACCAAACACAAGTTGGATGTTATTTCTAGAGCTAGGGCTGGTTTTGCTAGTGCCATTCTTTATGGCTTTTTAGGGGGATCTTCTGCGCCTTCCCCTCCCAAGTTTCCTCTTGCGGTTTGACACTCTCCCATCTGTTAAGAATACTGCAGCAGTGAATGTAAATCTTACCATAACGGTAGATGTCCTTGCCTTCACAGTTGCAGTATTCGCTCCCTCACTCCCACTCCATCCCCCTAGTCTTGCCTTCCCGGATGTACAGGTTACCTCTTGGTTTTCTTGGACTTTGTTCCTACTGGGACATTCAGTTCTGATTACTGTAAGCCTGAACGTCATACTTATGCCCTATGCTATGAAAGGACCATTTGGGTGATGTCCGGCGTACCTTTTAAAAGCAACAAGTAGTCTTTGGTAGACTGGCTGGACATTTGGGCTTCTATGGTAGAGAATCCCATCTGTTAAGAATACTGCAGCAGTGAAGGAAAGGACATTTATTGTTAGGGTAAGATTTTACACAACTGTACTTTCTGAAAACCCCCACAGCCTCTGGGCCTGCATTTGTTGAAGTGTCTGCCTCTGTTCCAGCTGCCCCTGTCAAAAGCAGAGTTAAATGTTTGTCTTTCCTTAACTGGAGTGTACTGGGACCCTTCTGGTTCCTGTTATATTATCTTTGCATTGTCTCAAAATTAACTCCCACAGCAGAAAGTGTTTAACCATTTTGTTTACACATCTGCATTCTTTCTTGAAAAGAAGGGCAAAATATTTATCTCTGTTTACTGTGAGGTTCCATCTGGGGTTTATCACATTTTCAGTGGCAACCCAGTGAAAAAAGCTCCACATATTAATCAAGTACATTTTGTAAAATACATGGAGTTTACATGAAAACACAGTTATATGAATACATCTAGAATGGATCCCTATCATATGATAGAAACCTCATTTGACTGAGACCATAAGACTGAAATTTCAAAAGACTGAAAAGTCACTTGACAAACCCATAAGACTGAAACCCATAATACTAAATTTCAACATACTAAATTGGACCATATAAAACCAGACTAGTTGGGAGGCTACATCCTCCACACCCCCCTAATTATATATATGTATATATATATATATATATATATATATATATATATATATATATATATATATATATATATATACACACACACATACATACATACATAGATATATACTAACTCCAGGATTGCACCACAGTGGGGAAAAGTGCATGTACGTTTCACTTACCTTACAGTAGTCTACACATTGCCACTACTATGCCCTTCTCCCCACTGTAGTGCAATCCTGGAGTTAGCATATATAGTTAGGGCGTGGGTGTGTGGGGCATAGCCACCCTCATAGTCTGGTTTTACATGGCCCAGTTTAAAATTTAGTATGTTGAAATTAAGTATTATGGGTTTCAGTCTTATGGGTTTCAGTCATGTGACTTTTCAGTCTTTTGAAATTTCAGTCAAATGAAGTTTCTATCATATAACAGGGATCCATCTAGAACACATTATATAATATACAGTAGCGTACAATTTTAAGGAAATAATTTTTTTACGTGATGTAGCTGGCTACAGAGAAATTGCACAGATAGTGGATACATTATGCTATGTGCTTGTCAGCTGGAGGTACAGGGGTTATCAAAGTCAGCAAGGGATTTAGTAGGAGACAGAACTTAAAAGGAGTAGTAGTTATATGAAACATTAGGTAGACTGTTGTAGAGAACTTGTATAGTCCTGCATTAAAGAACATAAAGGTAGTGGTAGATATCTGGGAAATGGAAGTTTTGCAGGAGAGAAAGTAAGTAGAGGGTGGACTGGCAGTCTGTGGAAGAATAGTGTAAATGACAGTTGTGGGAGAATATACAGTGAAATTTCTTAGTGACAGAGATAAAACATTTCATACGCAAGTTTAGAGTACAGAAAGGTTAAGTAAAGGAGTGTAACTTTGAAGGTGGAGTTTATGTTGAGTGGGACATAATAAGATATTACACTATACATATAAACAATAAGAGTGATCTGTTGTAAGGGGCATTAGCAAAGGACACTTTAAAATTGTCCACAAAGTCTCAGCCAGGCCTAATGCCTACTCCCACAGCCAAAGCTTTTCCACTGGCTAAATTGTGCAAGAGCCACATGAAGTGGTTGGTAATATTTAGTGTTTTGCTCAATGAAGTTTTCAGATACTTCCTGGAGTCTGAAGTAGGCAGTTTTCTTACACTAGTAAGTGGCTGATGCACTGAATCCCTCTGGAAGCGATTCATATGACTGGCAAAGTTCAAAGCCTTAAGTTTAAAGATCTCTGAAACATACTCCAGCTTCGCTAATCTGTCCTTCTCCCTGGAATCCTTACTGAGAGGATGGACAGAAGTTGAATCCTTGCTCATCTGTTTTTTTTTTTTTTTAGTAGCTACTGCCAAAATAATGCAATTAACCACATCATTAGCCCAATGATGTCTGCCCTTAGAGGATCTAACAATTTTGTCCAGCTTCTGATCTACTGTTTTGCATGAGTCAGATTCCTGGCATGGTCTTCTAACCTGAGATTTGCAAGTGAGACCAACCAGAAAGGAGAGGGGGCAATGCCATAAGCTTCAAAAATAACCTTCTTATCCAAAGAGGGTGCGTTTGTGGGCCAAAATTCCATTTGCTGCATTAACTTAAGGATATTGCCATAACTGATACCTTCGGGGGGGCTGGGGTAAACCCCTCAATATTCTGAGTCTATATCTGAAGTGATCAGTTCTGATGGTGAGTTAATATGCCTCCTTTTACAGGTCTTCTTTCTTGGAACATTGGGGGGGGGGTTATGATCAGACTTTTCAATGGGGCCCTCCTGTGGTTGCGCAGTGCTTTTCAGGCCTGATCCTAGGAGGCCCACGGAGTCATAATGCAGCTGAGACGGAGAACAGAGGGAGTCATAGGGTGGAGCTAGCACTGAGGAATACAAAATGATCCTTCTCGTAACCTAGAAAGCCATTCTGACTTTACCTGGATCCTAGGAGCTTGCATCAGTGATCGAATCCACTCCTCCTGAAAAAAAGAAGTGGGCTGCATGATGAGGGCATCCCTGAAGTAAAAAACATGGAAAGCTTTGAAAAGGGGATTGGCACAGACAGCTAAAAGGTAGAAGTCATCAACACTCACAGGGGAGTTATACAAGACAGTTCTTAAGATGGAAATGAAGACATGGAATCGAGTAGACCTCTCAGAGACAAGCTTGGCTTCAAGAATCTTAAGGTTGTGGGTGCCAGATCAGATCACTTAGGTACAAAGCGTGGGTGGTACTGAGGAGACAGACTTAGGATCCATGGTCAGCCCCTTAATCACTGATGCACAGATATGCACTGGGGAAGAAGCTAAACTTGCAGATGTTGGGCTAGTTCTATCCACCTTCAACAATGAAGAGGATGGGAGGACTCCCATCTCTATTTGTGTCTTCATAAAGGCCTGCATCATGTGATCCAAATCTGCCTTAGACTCCTACAAGATTCAGAGGACCTGATGGATGAATTTGAGGGAGGCTGAGAGGATACACATGAAAGCTCCCTATCAGAAGATGTTCTGCTGAGAAGCCTCCTTGGAAACCTTCTTTGGAATTATGATCAACTCTGACATTGCTTGAGACGTCAAAGTAGAAGCCATTGTGCTTGAAACCAATGCAGACTTAGTCCTCGGAACCTTTGGAGCCAAAGAAGGTTCTTTGTTCTTGCATCTCTTTTTGCATTGTCTTGGATCTTTAAATCAATGTTTTTCTGTCTGATTCATCTTTTTCAGGGAGATTTTTGGAATTCTCAACTTCTGGATTCAAGGGCAACGCCCATTATTTTATGAGCTTGTCCTTTCTGTCTAAGAGATCATGAGACCCAAAGGCTGTGCAGATGGCACAATCTGCAGAAAGATGCTCCATTCCCAAGCAGGTGATACATAACATGTACGACTTGGGGTAGAATTTTGTAGCCATATTTCTAGCACTTTTTGAAACGTTTATCTTTATCCATGTTGAAACACTCCACACACAAGTCAAACAACAAAATACTTCTAGAAAATATAAACTAATTTAACACAAAGCACACTTGACAAATTTAACTCTCTCTTGCAAATACTAAGATGTAGACTACTATTTAACCACTAACACTTAATACTATATATTTATACATACATGAACATATAGCTACAGCTATCAAATCTTAATAAAAAAGTAGAATAATGACTGTGGTATTGTATTACACCAAAACAGATAAAGTAGAAAATTAACAGATAGACTTCCCCAATGAAAGTACAGTTGTGTAACATCTTACCATAACAGCAGATGTCCTTCTATTCCCTGTTTCCATATTCTTTACAATAGGGATCCCCTGCCTTGGGCAGCCTGATGTCCGGCCAGTATACCAAAGCCTTTAGATTGTAATGGGTATGCCATACGTCACACACATGCTCTCCGCACATGGTGTAGGGCATAAAAGTGACGTCTGGACGTACCATCCTTAGAAATGAAAAGCCCCAGTAGGAATGACAGCTTAAGGATATAATCAGGTACCAGGCACATCCAGAAGGAAAAAGGACCAGGGGTAGGAGGGAGGGAGTGAATACTGCAACAGTGAAGAGAAGGACATCTGTTGTTATGGTAAGATTTTACACAACTGCACTATGTCCTTCCACATCATTGTTGCAGTATTCTTCACAATAGGAAGAGTACAAAAGCTCAGAAGAATATTGGGAGGAGGAAGAGCCAGCAGAGCTCTCTAGAAAGCTATGGAGAATGGCCCTGGCAAAACCAGCTCTGGCTCTAGAAATCACATCCAACTTAAAGTACTTGGTAAGGGCATGCACAAAAGTTCAGTAGCTACCTCAAGAATAGAATTAGCATCCAAACCCTTGGAAAAAAAGCTCCAGAAGAAGCCACAGCCTTAGGAGAATGAGCCTTGACAGAAGAAAGAAGGCTCTTCCCATGAAGTAGCAGCAAAAGGAAATGGCCTTATATACCCAAGAAGAAACGGTTTACTTAAAAACAGATAAACCCAAAGAGCTAAGATAAAAAGAAACAAAAAAACTTTTCAGTTTTACAAAAAGCTTTTGTCTTGTTCAATTATCTGACTTGTCTATGCAAGTCCAAGGTGTGCAAAATTTTCTCACTAGCAGATTTGCAGAGAAGGGGAAAAAAGTGGGCAAATGACTAGATTGATTAAGAGACAACTCTTTAACCACCTTCGGCATAAAAGAAGGCTTAACACAAAGGGATATCCTGTCCTTATGAAAAACTACTGGAGGAACAACCATAAGGGCTTGCAGCTCAGACACCCGTCTGGCAAAAGTAAGGGCTAAAAGAACAGTCTTCCAAGAACAATTCTGTAAGGAAGCTGAAGCAGCAGGCTAAAAATGAGCCAGAGTCAATTTTTCTAAAACAAAATTAAGATCCCAGGAAGGAGGGAAAGGCCTTTGAGAAAGTGTTTGGCCTCAAATCTAGAGGCGAAGCGGGACTGAAAGGCAGACAAGCAGAACTAGCTGACAAGTGGGCCTTAAAAGAAGAATATGCCAACCCAGCAGTGAGCAAGTCACACAAATAAGAGAGACCCAAAGGATCAAGTGGATCCAGGCTATGAAAAAGACAACAGAAAATCTCTTCCATTTGGATAAATAAGATTTTCTAGTAGTGGGTCTCCTGGCCTCCTGCAGGACCTGATACACGTCCTCTGAAAAAAAAGCGTCTGAAGGAGATCAAAACCCTATCCCCACAATGTCAGTTTAAGAGTAGACAAGTGAGGATGGATGAGAGACCCCTTGTCTTGTGTGAGAAGGTCCACCCTGTGAGGTAACCTGTGATGATTGTCCTTGGCTAAATGCAGAAGAGGGAACCCATGCTGTCTGGGTCAAAAGGGGGTTACAAGAAATATTTTGGAAGCATCCTATTTTATCTTGAATAGGACATTCAGAATGAGTGGATGGGGAGGGAAGGCATAAAGAAACATTCCCTTCCAAGGCCAGAGGACAAGGGACACTGGCACAACATAGTGGAAGTTGTCTGTTCAGAATGAAGGCAAATAGATTTACTTGAGGAGTACCCCACTGATGGACAATGTCCAGAAATGCATCCCTATAAAGCATCCACTCATGGGATTTTGTTATGGAACTGCTAAGAGAATCTGCCATAATATTCTGATCTGAATGTAAACTGCCCGAAAGGTCTCGAGACTGGATAGCTAGATCCGAAAGCTAATTTGCACAGGACATAAGACCTTGCCCCCGTTGGTTGTTGATATGCCACATTCACAGTGACATTGTCTGTGAGAATTTTGAGAGGCCCTGGAAGAAAAAAAGAATGAAAAGCCTGAAGAGCTCTAATCTCTTTGACACTGATGTGGTCTGTCTTTTATCGGAGAGACCAAAGGCCCTCCACTTTCAGAGAACCAAGGAAGGCCTCCCCATCCCACGTCTGAGGCATATATGAAGAGTTCCTGACAGGGGACTGGAGGTTGGAAAGGAAGTCCTGTGTTGAGGGACAACTGATGGATCCACCACTGAAGTTCCACAGCTTGAGGCATGGAAGAAGAGGGACTATAAAATCTAAAATCTGAGAACATTGCAGCCAAACCAACTTTAGAAGCCACCAGAGCTTTCTCATGTGTAGCTTGGCCAGAGGAAGCACAGACATGGTGGAATCCATGTAACCCACAGCCCTCAGAAATTCCCTGGTTGTAACTGAAAACAGAGGAAGAAGGGATTAAAAGAAAGCAATCAGAGTTGAAGCCTTGGGAGGAGGCAGGGTTGCCAGCATTGGAACAGTCTGGGGCAGTGATGGTGAATCTTTTAGGCTTGGCGTGTCAGAAATTTGGAAAATGCCTATCGTAACTCTGCTGCTGTGTCAGCCCCCCCCCACTAACAAAAGAGAAACCATTTTTTATTAATTTACTTTAAAAAAATACAGTCCATCACGTCTACTGCTATGCATTATAGAAATAAAAAAAAAATCAGTGACTTGCAATAGAGAAAATGATACGCACACTGATAATTGGGCTTAAAACAGTGCACCAAAAATTACCCTACTTTTAATAGCAATTTTGAACTGAAAAAATATGGAACATACTGCATTTGATTTAACATCAATTCATGACCTTTTTTGCTGAGTTTTAATAGATAAGTGCAGGCTGACATTTCAGTTTCGTTGGTAATTCGGCTGTTGGTGAACGCTGGTGTCACCCAAAACATTGTGGCGTGTCACCTTTGACGCATGTCATAGTTTCACCATCATTGGACTGGAGCCTGCACCCCAGAAAAACATGATCCTGAGTCAGAAATTATTTTTTTTTAAATTTACATTAAACCCCAGGCTTTGCTGGACAGAAATAGCAAAGCGTAGACGATGAAGCAAAATCTCTGTAGAAGAGGTCTGAAAGTGCAGGTTGTCCAGGTAAGGAAAGATCTGTATCCTTCTCAACCTGCACAAAGCAATCACAGGAGCATGGCATTTGGTGAAGACCCTTGGGGCAGTAGAGAGGCCAAAGGGCAAAGCAGAGAACTAAAAATGTCAGGAAGCAACAGAGATACGTAAAATTTCCTTTAAAGGGGATTAATACAAATGTGCAGATAAGCATCCTTGAGAGACAAGGAAACTAGAAAAGGCTGAGGAAGTACATGAGAAAACAAGGTTTGAAGGGACAGCATTCAAAAGGAAGGGACCTTCAAAAAGGTGTTTAGCTGAGAATGACACACAATGGGTCTCCAGGTGCATTCTTTCCTGAGGACCAAGAACGTTCTGGAGTAAAACCCCTTCTCCCTCTGAGGAATTGGAACTTCTTAAATTGTTCCTTGAGCCAACAGGCCCTGAAGCACCTCTGGAAAAATGGACAGCTATTCCCAAAGAGGGTGAGGAATGCCCAAAAAGGAAGGAAGATATTTCCAAACCACGTAAAATGCCTGGCGAATAATGGAAAGAACCCAGGCATCCTGGGTGACCTTTAACCAAACAGGAAGGGACAGGGAAAGATGCAGAGAAAGAGGAATGTGACTGAGAAAAACAGGACTTTTTGTTGCTGAATTTTATAGAATATTCAGACAGCACCTGGTTTGTCAGGAAAATGATGCTTCTAAGTAGAAGTAGTGTGGGTAGCATTAGCAGGGGAGCCCTTCTACCACACTTTTTACCTTTGGGGAAGGCAAGTCGGTCTATGAACAAAGGCAGGTTTGCTAGGGTAACTCCTTTGAAATTTAGGAACAGGTGAAACAAAAACATGCTTCAAATCCTCTAAAGCCTTACCCTTTTTCCTGCAGGGACTTACACAGTTCTGCCACAGCAGCACCAAACAAATGCTTATTGTCCAGAGCAGTATCCATCAGTTTGGCCTTGATATCATCAGGCAAAAGTTGAAGTCTGAGCTAGGAATACTTCCTCAAAACAGATCCAAAAGCAACAGCCTGAGATGAAGCATCAACTGCATCACAGCTGAATTTAATAGAATGGCAAACAATTTGGGAAGATGGCCCTAACAAGGAAAGAGCAGGGGCCTTTCCCTCAGAATCTGGAAGATCTGAAATAGCCTGACAGGCCTAAGAAAGAAGTGTCTGATAGTTCACAGCTCTAAAGACCAATGTGGCAGAAGTATACAATTTCTTGCCAAAGACTTTTTAAATGCATTTTAAAATAATCTATGTTACAGCCCTCAATGGAATTTTCACAATTCTCAAAAGCAACTCAGCAGTTGCTACAGAGTGTATTAGCAACACCAGTTTACAGATGTAATTCTTCCTCTTACCATTTCAGGATGTGCTAAAAGCAAATGAAGTTGTCCAGAGATCAGTGACTTTACTTTCACAAGGCTATTATACAGAAATTTTATGCAGGAATAAAGTAAACAAAGATGTATTAAGAGAGCTAGAGCAGAAATGTATGAACATAGCAGAAGCAAAATGATGCCCCTTGAATGTTCAGTTCTCTGTTAGATTCTTGATCTGCTGAACAATTATTCCATAATTTTTCCAGGGCGCAAGGGTAATGTAAACATCCAAGTACTTAAACTGCTTTTAATCTATTTAGAGAGTACACAATCACTTATTTCAAGTTTAAATTGTTAATGCTGATTTTATGTTGCTTTTCGGTGGGTGTTCGAAAGACATGCATAAATGGACGTGCCTTCGTTGAAGGTTGAACATCGAGCTGGCACCTCGGTGTTCGTCAAAATCTACTGCCAATCATTAGCAGACCAGAGTTCCGCTGTGGAGACCCTTAACTGGGAAAAGCCGAAAGACAACAACATGTTGCTTTTCTGTATTTGTTTTCTAACCAATATGCTGACAATAGCTGCCCATAACCTGGAGGAGAGTGACTTGAATTTATTTCATGTAAGGCCATCTGCATATGATAAATGCTTGTGTTGTGTTGTACTTGCTCAGTATTTAGAGGGCAATTTGGCAACACAGATATTAAACACAACAATGTTAATGTGTCAACACATTCAGTTAACCCATTTGAAAAAAGTGGCACAACTAATGCATCAATTATTTTCTACGCATTTTTTTTACTTTCAAAAATGAATTACTATACACTGTGTTCATAACATTTATAGAAAACAAGGTAATCAGAAAATTATTTTTGAGAACAATATCCAGCATAACAATGATCAGGTAAACATAAATGACACAGGAGTATATGTAGCCCAGTGTTAAACTATACACTTTAGCTTCTACATTAAGAATTACTATATTTTGTTTTGACATCATATAGCCAAATCTAAAGTAGGATTTATAGGTTCATAGATACTTACTAGGCTAACTGCCCTTGTGGGCCATTTTCAGCATAGCCAATTACCCCATGTGAGAATCAAACCCTGCACCTTATGTTTGTAAGGTAAACACCTTAACCATTATGTCAACCTCCCACTTTACACTTAAGTATTCTCAACTAAGTTTTAAACCAAAATATTTGTCTGTTCTGCTTCTGCTGATTCCCATGTTTCCAGTCCTTACACAAAAAAATGTCTATTTTTCATCATGTTTCGTTTTGGTCCAAATGTCACAGACCGCAGGAATCTGTGCATCTTAAAACTCCTTTGTGTTTTTTGCAGCACTTCGCCTTTGCTCTCTATCGACTATCAGCTCCATTCTGGCCCACAGGCCCATTCTTTCCCTGTCACTAGGGTGAGGGACAACTGGGAAGAGTAGTCATCCAGACAGCCATTAAGGGTGGCTCACATTTTCTCATGTTCAGCCTGGCCCTGACTTGCCATACACTCAGCTAGGCACTGAAGAGAGGTGTGCAGTGGACAATCTGCAGAGGATGTCCCATCACTTCCCTAAGGGGCATTCCTCCAAAAAGCTCTGCCTCTCCCCTCACAGCATGAGCAGTGGTCTCTCTAGTCTTCACCAGTGAGACTACACTGTTAATTTTGCTCTGAGTATGTGGGAACCTCCAACTCCCTTGGGAGAGGTGAGCAGGCTCTGCCTCTTCATTTCTCCCCCCTTCCTGCCTGGCTCCTCCAGTACTGAGGCCACTAATCAAGTCATTGTTGCCTTAGTTACAGTCAAGACCCCATCCCTCTGCACCATGGAACCAGACTTTATAACGTCTTTCTTCACCTGAATTGGGGGCATACCCAGAATGTAACCTTTTATTAGTGTCAGCAGGGAGGAAAGCTTAATGGTTACAAAGCTATGCTAATGAACAACTTCACAGCTAGAAGTGCAGCAGGTGCACAGTGCTGTCATTTTGAAACTGCTAGCAGTTTTTGCATTATACCTCAACTTCCTTGATGCCTTAATATCAGCTGGCACGATGCCAGGATAATCCTATGGGCTAGGCTTGTAAAGGCTCCAGGGCCATAGCCTAGTACACACCTATGAACCTATGTGCAAAGTAATGAGACATGAGTGGATGTACAATGGCACCACAAGACAGCCACCCCCACCTATGTGGTAACACACCCTTCTTTGCCTGCCCAACATACATTTGGGCTGCTAATCGATTAAAATAGCATCAAAACAGTGAATATCTCTAACTTCCCAGTTTTGTCATTTCTTAAGTTAAGCTGGATGGTCTATGGAGCTCTTTTTCGGCCACAACCTATGCAACAAGAGCAAGTGGGTAAATACCTCATTTTATATATAACACACAGGAAAATAATATCATCTTGTATGTAAAAATAGAACACCTTATTAAGCGAAAAATAAGTACACTATATAGATTTCAGTAAGTGTTTTTGTCCCAACTCACTAATCTTTATTATTTACTTTATGTACTTAAACTTATTTTAAAATATCAGATTCAGAATCCAACTGTTAAATTTTATATTTAATCCCTCTGTTGTTGTTGTTATGGGACAGGGGACTGGGTCTGTAGCTTGTGCAGTGTCTGAAGAAAAATGTCACTCATTAACTAGCCCACCAACAGTCAGGTATGGCATGCAAAGCAACAAACACATCAAGACAGTGCTATGATAACATGTTGTAGGGCTGTCATTAAATCCATACGATATATGGTTTGACAGAAGGAATGGGTAAGCTACAGTTTCAAGACCTCTTTTGAAGTTACAGTGAGCTGTCCTTTTTTCATATTCTGATACAGTTGGTCAGAAATACGAATACTAGTATACATTTTTGAGGGATAAGAAGTATGAAAGTCAAACGCCTGTCACTGCTAGTGACTTGACGTTTTGGGAGAGGATCAGCTGAAGGACAAAGTTTAAAATATTGCTGTCATAAACTTAGAAAGTTGCTAGAATATGTTTTGCACTAATGTATATAATCTGAAGGATACGAAGTCTGAAACTTAAAACTGTATGTCATTTAGTGACATCAACAAAAAAGTATAACATATAACTTGATATAAACTTAAAGTTGATAGAATAATATGTTTTGTACTAGTATGCATTTTCTGAAGAATATGAAGTTTGAAACTCAAATATCTAATTTACTGTCATCAAGTTGTCGGGAATCACATCCAGGACAAAGTTTAAAATATTGCTTGCTGTTTTAAACTTAAGAAATTGCTTCCCAGAATTTTAATTTATGTACTTACCATAACTTGGCATCTGTGTTGTCCATAACTTAGCATCTGTGTTGTCCATTCTCATTCTGATTCATATATGGGTTACAGTTCTAACCCTTGGATCTGACTTGGACGCTTTCTACAGACTTCAGCTTCCAGGCTCAAGCTCCTCACTTTACCCACAGACCCTGTACTAAGCACAGCTTCCTCAGATTGAGTTTGCTGTCCATTAGAAATAAGGAAGAAAGAAAAAGAAAACAGAGGCCCAACCAGGAACAAATGTTCCTATAAATACTTCATAGATCCTTCAGAAACAAAATTTTTCCAGGTCGGGGGATGGATGGGAGGGAAGGTGAATCAGAAAGAGTGGACAACACAGATGCCAAGTTAGTAAGTACATAACTGAAAAATCTGATATCGTCCTTCTCGTTCTGATTCATGTATGGGTCAGAGTCCCCAGCTACATTCTCTCTTGGGTGGCCTCAAGGAAGGATATGACAGGGTAGAGACAAAAGAAGTCCTGCTTCTGAACACAATGTTCAATTTGCAATGAATCACAAATGTACAGGATTTAGACCAAGTGGCTGCTGCACAGATGTTATCAATTAAATTCTAGATGAAAATGCAGATGATGTGGCTACAGATCTAGTTGAATGGGCTTTAGGTGGAATAGTTAAACTTTAATTGTTCTTATCATACATTACTGAAATGCAATTAATAATCCACTTTGCAAGAGTCACTTTTGTTACCGCATGCCCCAGGTGATTAGGCGAAAAGGACATCTGCTCATCTGACTTCCTGAACTGTTAAGTTCTGTGAAGATAGAAGTGCAGTTGCCTATGAACGTCTAGTAAACGTAACATGTACTCCCCTTTATTGGAGTAACTGGAGAAGAAAACTGGTAAATGTATGGTCTGATTAATGTTAAGGCATAAAAGATTGGTTTGTATAGAGAGAAACTATCTTTGTGGAAAATAATGTCAGGTGGTTTAGAAGAAAGGGCCTGTAATTCAGAAATTCTTTTTGAGGTAATGGCAACTAGAAAAATAGTTTTCCAAGATAAAATATTTATGTCACAATCATTAGTTGGTTCAAAAGGTTTCTCAGTCAGACCTTGGAGAATCAGGGTGAGGTCCCAAGGGAGAGTGGGGTTTTTGATAGGAGATATGAGAAGAAAAAAAAACTTTCATAAAAGCCGTACATAACCTCAGATCCTGAAGATAGGCCAGAGTGGAAATTGGATATGGCCGCCAGCTGAAGCCTGATCATGATAAAGCTAGATCCCACTTTGAATAGGGAAGCAAGAAAGGAAGGGATGGTAGGAATAGAATCTGAATAAAGACCAATGTTCTCTTTAGCGTCCCAAATAGAAAATCTGTTCCACTTGTTTGTGTATACTTTTTTGGTGGAAGCCTTTTGAGAAGCTAAAACAATGTTCTTGGCTGAAGAAGAAAGCCTGGACCCTTTGGCAGTCACTGGAATTGGAGAAACCATGCAGTTATATAGCTTGAGGTTGGACATATCTTGATGGAGTCTCAGGGTTGGGTGGGTTAGGAGATCATGGCTGGGGTCCAGTATCCATGATGGATACTTCAGATGAGACCAGAGGAAGGGAAACCAAATCTGATGAGGCCAATAAGGGGCAATGAGGATCACAGTGCTCTTCAACCGTTGAGCTTTCTGAAGAAATTTGGGGATCACCGGTATGGGAGGATAAGCACAGAGGAGACCAGAGGGCCAATCGTGGACTAGATTATCCCTCAGGGACTCAAGTGTGTGTGTGGGGAGGGTCAGCGCAAAGTACTAGCTGCACTTGTAATTCTGAGGAAAAGCAGAGAGATTGCAGCAAGAACAACCCCAGTGGTTCAAAATCTGATTCCCTACTAAGAGATTGAGGGACCACTTGTGAGGTGTTGAAACTGAACTGCTGAGTTTGTCCTCCAGCACTCCGGTTTTCCCCAGTATGTGAATTGCAATGAGAAAGCCATGTGAAGAGATCACCCATTCCCAAACTATCATGGCCTCCCTGCAAAGAGGGTATGGCCTTGCTCCACCTTGTTTGTTGATGTACTAGACTACTAACATGTTGTCTGTGTGAACTGCAACGGTCCCCAGAGGGAGAACATCCTTAAAGGCTTGCCATGAGAGGAGGACTGCCCTTATCTCCAGTACATTGATATGCAGTCTGGTCTCTAAGGAAGTCCACGTGCCTTGAACCATCTCCCTTTGAACCCCCCCCCCCCAAGCATCCGTGGTCACAGTGGCCAATGACTGGGGGAGAACAAACAGTCGACCTAGAGTCACTTGAGTGGAGTAAAGCCACCATCAAAAATCCTTTTTGCAACTTTCTGTTATGCTTATTTTGTGAGACATCTGCAGTTCTTGCATCAACCACTGAGTGGATAGCAACCACTGAGGAACTCTCATGTGCAGACATGCTAGGAGAATGAAAACTATCATCGCTGCCATGATTCCCAGTGCTTTTAGAACCATCTTTGCTTGGGATTTCTTCCTTCTTAAAAGGTACATCACCTGATGTCTTAGAACTTGGATCCTTTCTGGAGTAAGTCTCGCTGTCATTTGTGTTGAGTCTAATTCTGCCCCTTTGAATATCACATGCTGAGAAGGCACTAAGGCAGATTTTTCATAGTTTATAGTAATCCCTAGGTGGGAGCAGAGTTGCAAGGTTGTGTCTCTTGTTTTATTAGCAGATGCCTGGTCGTGGTGGTTAAGAGCCAGTCATCTAAGTATGGAAACACCTGGAATTCTAGACGTCTCAAGTGAGCCACTACTACTGCCGTACATTTAGTGAATGCTCCGGGGGACTGTAGTGAGGCCAAAGGTCAGAGGTCGAAATTGGTAGTGACTGGCTCCCAGCTGAAACCACAGGTGTCTCCTGGATCGCCTGTCCATCTTTATGTGGTAGCATGCATCCTGGAGATCTATACAGCACATCCAATCTTCTTTGCCCAAGAAAGGGAGTATCAGCTGCAGTGTTACCATCTGGAACTTGGTCTTTTTCACCGATTTGTTTAGAATACTGAGATCCAAAATTGGTCTCCAGTTTCCTGTTTTCTTTGGAACTTAAAATAATTTTAAGTAAAGTTCTGGATCCTATTTTGTCTGTGGGGACTTTCTGGACGACTCTTTTTGTCTAGCAACTTCTGAATTTTTAGAGCTGCTTGTTCCTTTTGACTGGGTGGAACATCAGCAACTTTTTTTATTTTCGGAACAGGAAGGGAAAAAGGGATAGTGTAACCTCTGGATATGATGCTTTGTACCCACTTGTCTTTTGTTACTTGTCGCCAGGCTTCCTGGTACAAAGATAGGCGACCCCTGACTGCCTCAACAGCTGAATAGTCAAGCCTCCATTCAAGAGTGCTGAAAGAGCTTACCAAAGAAAGATTCTCTGTCGCCCTGATTCTGCGGACCCCATCCGCCACAAGGTCATCTTCCATTATTACTTCCCCCTCTGCCTCTGGGAGAAGATTCACAAAGTGTGTCCTGAAAAGATCTCTGTGATTTCTGGAAACAAATTTTACCACTAACTCTCTGACCTTTGGGATAAGATCTAGTAGGCATGGATGGAAGACAGGGTCTTTCCTTCCTGTTCATACTTGGTGAGTGACTGCCCTTTACCTTGGGCTCGAATAAGGACGAGCTGTCAAATGGGGCATTTACAAAGGAAGACTTAAATGGGTCTGCAAAGTCACATAAGCGCATCCAAGAATACCTCCTTAGGGAAATTCCAGAACCCGCTGCTCTACTCGCCCCATCTGCTGCATATGAGATGAGTCTCATGGAGGCGGTGACAACTAAATTTAAGGTAATGAGCTGAGAAGATTCTTCGTCCACAACCCCTTCAGCTACTGAATCTTGGAGTGCATCTCCTAGCTCTTTCAGGAGATCCCTCTGCAGTCTCGTAAAATGAGTGACAGACTCGCCCCATCTGCTGCATATGAGATGAGTCTCATGGAGGCGGTGACAACTAAATTTAAGGTAATGAGCTGAGAAGATTCTTCGTCCACAACCCCTTCAGCTACTGAATCTTGGAGTGCATCTCCTAGCTCTTTCAGGAGATCCCTCTGCAGTCTCGTAAAATGAGTGACAGAGTTCAGCAATCTGACAGAAAAAGTTGCTGAAGAAAAAATGCACTTTCCATACCTGCCCATAGTCCAAGACTCCTTGTTTGGGGGAAGGACAGAAGATGTCTCTGAGAGTTCCTTTTTGGTGGCTGCCGCCACAACCATAGCATCTACTGGGACTCTCTTGGTTAGAAAAGAACACTAATACTTGATAAAACCACACTGGTTGCCAGAATGTCGCCAGTAAGTGACTGTGATAACTCCATATGTCACAAAAAACACTTTTATTACATCCAAAGAATTAATATGTTAAGCACTTTCACCCTGCAAAATTGGGCTACATCAGACCATATTACTAATGAAATACGGCAGTTTAAATACAAAACTTGGCGCCAAAAGTTCCCTTAAGCTTCACCCTTAAAGACATATACACAAATATAATCTCAGCAAATGCAGTGCATTAAAACATTATTTATAAAAACTGACTGCTCATATATGTATGTTTAAACAATATAAAATTCAAATACATTCTACGCCCCAAACTGCTATAATAACCTACTTAGGATTACGTTAATTAAAATACTGATGTGAACAAACTAAGCTCAGTAATAAATTATAATAAATAATATAAAAATTATTAAAAATTCATATTAAAAAATGAGCTTAGACTATTAAAATGTGTGCACGAGTCCCATAAACAAGTATAGATATATACCTACAATAATTATATATGAACTATAAATCATTAATGTTGAGTTGTAAAGTGTACCTTTAAAAAATAAGTAATTTGGTCTTGCAAATAATAATAAAAGCATTGAAATAATGTCTACACGTATGTTGTACTTTAATCTACCCTAATTTATATATGAGTATAAACAGAATTTTATAACCATCACATGGAATACTATTACTCATCTTTGTTTCAAAACCAAAAACATGTACGTATTTATGACCATATATATAGTATTAGAAGGAAGGATACCAACAACGCTTTGTATAGGCATATAGAGAAACAAGGTGGGACTCAAGTTTTTAAGTTTACCATCTTAGATATTATTGGGATGGATCCTAGGGGGGGGGAGATTTTAAAGCCACCCTTGGGTTCAAGGAGGTGTGGTGCCAACTTTTAACAGATGCTTCAACACCACCTGGTTTAAATGATCACATTTCAAGCAAACCTATTTTAGCTTCGAAACAAAGATGAGTAATAGTATTCCATGTGATGGTTATAAAATTCTGTTTATACTCGTATATAAATTAGGGTTGATTAAAGTACAACATACGTGTAGACATTATTTTGATGCTTTTATTATTATATGCAAGACCAAATTACCTATTTTTAAAGGTACACTTTACAACTCAACATTAATGATTTATAGTTCATATATAATTATTGTAAGTATATATTTATACTTATTTATGGGACTCGTGCACACATTTAAATAGTCTAAGCTCATTTTTTAATATGAATTTTTAATAATTTTTATATTATTTATTATAATTTATTACTGAGCTTAGTTTGTTCACATCAGTGTTTTAATTAACATAATCCTAAGTAAGTTATTATAGCAGTTTGGGGCGTAGAATGTATTTCATTTTAATATTGTTTAAACATACATATATGAGCAGTCAGTTATTATAAATAATGTTTTAATGTACTGCATTTGCTGAGATTATATTTATATGTATATGTCTTTAACGGTGAAACTTAAGGGAACTTTTGGCTCCAAGTTGTGTATTTAAACTGCAGTATTTCATTAGTAATACATTCTGATGAAGCCTGATTTTGCAGGGTGAAAACGCTTAACGTATTAATTCTTTGGATGTAATAAAAGTGTTTTTGTGACATTTGGAGTATCACAGTCACTTATTGGCGACATTCTGGCAACCAGTGTGGTTTCATCAAGTATTGGTGTTCATTTCGTTTCAATTATTCAGGAGTAGCTAGCCATGGATGTCACCGGTGATGTACTTCCAATATCCCCGAACGTTGAGAAAGAAGATATGATAAGACTTCAAGTGGAAGTCACTTCACTCAAAGGAAAAGTAAGCAGACTTATTGATTTATTTGCTAAGACAGCTGTGGTTGTTAATAATAAGTCGGGGCTGGAGTTCTTTCCAACACCAACAGTGGACAATTATCAAATACTCGTTCATTTAATGGCAATGAACCCCACAAAGATGATGCACAGAGGGAGATGGGTCCCAGGGTTATTATGAACTGCAACAATGCAAGTAAAGATATGCAGCAGTTGACTGAGTAAATCCAGATGGCACAGATATTTCTGACATACCCAATGGCCAAGGTTCTGGTTTCAGAGGGAGTCCATCAATCGATTTACATGGTGTTTCAACACACTCAAAGCCTCATAACAGCAGCAAAATTAATACTTCAGATTTTACCTTTGATTTCTCATTTTATGATATAGACGAGGAGGCCAAACACACGGGTGCAAAACCTAGGAGAGCACAACCGTTAAAAACGTATTCAAACATTATCGGGACTGTGAGCAATAAAGACAAAGGTACTGTGAAACATACTGTTCATTCTGTACAGTCTACTCAAAGCCCATGATTAGACATGTGTAGTGGAACAAAGGACATTTATTTTAATAAATTTTTATTAAGTAATTGTGACTTTGATAAGCTCCCACAAGGAAAAGAAAGGGAGATTCAACCCAGCAATATATCCGATGGGACATTGAAAGATCTTATCTACCTATTAGGTAGAAAATTAAATACCATTAATGGGTTGAAAATAGACCATGCATATTTAAATAAGTGTTCTACCTATGGGTTTGAGATTTTTTAAAATGCCCATGGGAATTACTATTACTGTCAAGAATAAAACAGAATTTAATCATATGTTTAATGAGTTTGGATACAGTTTCATGAAACTTATAATTAAGTGTAATGATGAGAAATTATGTCGGTTAATACAGGAAGTTGAACAACTTAATATTAAAATAACGAATGATTTATTATACTCCCAATGGGAGAAATTATATGTTAAGCAGTTTTCAGTGGCTGAAAGAAAGATACAGAAATATATGAGAGAAAGCATAAGAAGATTAACAGAGATGTAGAACAATATAAAAATGGTCTTGCATATGTTTGGAATGATACCAAATATGATAAATTACATACAGATAAAGGTATTTCACAAAGGAAGGAGTACAGATATGAGAATTTCTATGAGGTTAAGGGTTACAAATATGACAGGTCAATTTTTCAGAAGGGTTGGAACCAACAACAGTCGAAATGGTACAAGGGAGAAGAAGTGAGTCGACAGAATTACAATTACAAAATAAGCAAGCAGAAGGACAAAAATTGAGGGAAAGGCAAGCAGTAGTAGCACATTTAAATACAGATGTAGTAGGAATGCCCCCAGTTAATGACAATAAAGTTAATGGGGTTATTCATAGTTTCAATAACTTTAAAATTTACAAAGATTCCAATTTACTTTTGTTTACTACACAGTTTGATTTATTATCCAAAGGAATGAAGTTTATTCCGACGCCCATGTTCAATCTTGTAGGCTGCCTTTGCAAAATCAAATTATTTGTTTGAACGATCAATTTAGCCAAGATGTTTAAAGATACACATACAGTAAAACTCCCCCATATAGATATTACGACAAAATTAAAGAAAAGTACCTTTGTATCCTCCATGCATCCATATGTGGAGATTTATGAAAAAACAGTCACGAGGGAAATGTATAAATTGTACAACAAAGTAAGGACTACTAAATTCAATAATAATTTAAAGGAGTATGAGTTTAATACTCTTCAGGCCCTGAAGCATGATTCTAATATTCGAGTTATGAAGCCAGATAAGGGGGGGGGGGGGTCATATATATGATTCTATTTAGTACTCTAAAAAGATGTATGATATATTACAAGTTATCGGGTAATTATGATACAGTAGCAATCAATGAAATCAATATTGCTTAGCAGCATATTGACTCATATATAGAAGAATTTTATATTGATGGTAGGATTACAGCAGATGTACGTAATTACTTTAAGGTAGAGTATACGAAACTTGCAACGCTAGTTGGTATTCCTAAGATACACAAAAGTGTTAGTGACCCCCCCCTTTCCGGCCAATTATATCAGGTAGCCACTCTAAAACATTCCCAATAGGGCAGGCCACTGATATGTGGTTAAAACATATATATATGTTAGGCTACCACATATGGTAAATGACTCATGGGAATTTTTAAGTAAATATCCCAATGAAGGATGGAAAGAGGGACTTACTTTCGTGACTACAGATGTCATCGATCTGTTCTCATGTATCCCCAAAGAGGCTGGATTGGAAGCTTTGTGTACTAGCATTAGAAAACATACTAATATGGAGTGGGACAAATTATGTTTAATCATGGAATGTAGGTCGATAGTGCTTGACAACAATTTTATATACTTTGAGGGCGAATACTTTCATCAAACCAGAGTAGCAGCAATGGGGGCGGCTTGTGCCCCCATTTTCGTGAACCTGGTTATGGTAGATTGGGAAGAATTGGTTCTCTTCTCTAGCCCTTATTATAAGTATGTCAGGCACTATTCTAGATTTTGGGATGGCATATATATCCTTTGGGATGGTAGCACAGAGGAATTGGAAGGTTTCATTAACTTTTTAAACACAAGTAGTGAATATCTTAAATTCACATATTCTACCAGTAGAGAAGGGATTGCTTATTTGGACACACTTATATCTAGTCACGATAAGGGATTTAAATCCCGCATTCACCATAAAAGCACCTTCTCTAATGAATACCTTGAATACTTTAGCTACCATCCCGAAGTACAATGTATTTAAAAGGCAATCTATTCGAGCAGCTCGAATGACATCAAATTACAATGATATGATAGAGGAATTGGATTACATAACAGATTTGTTTAAGGAGAGGGGATACAAGGTAGATGTGATGAATAATGTGAGACAGTATATAATACAGGCATGGGGGTCAAAGTACCTACCTTTATTAGGATTACATCTTAGAGAAACTTTTAGCCATATTAATGGACGAAGGGGAGATGTTACAATTGATAGTCATCAGCGTTCTTGTATTCTTAAATATTGCCCACAGGTCAGGGAAATAAAAAGTATACTGACTAAATATTGGAATTTAATGTGGGCAGATCGGACATAATTGGGGGGAAGCCGACTTTTGTATATAAGATGGGTCGGAACATAGAGAGTTATGTGGAACAACATAAAAATATAGGAACGGGTAAGAGTACTACTAATTATAGTAGACATACAAAAAATGTGGGTATTGTAATCAATGCTCTTTTATACTTGAAGAGGAAGCCATAACACTAAAGAATGGGACAGATATTACCATTAGGTTTAAACAGGGTAATTGTAATTCTAAAATGGTAATATATATGGCCATGTGCACACAATGTGCTGGATTTTATATAGGAAAAACGGAGAGATGTTTCAGGAAACGTATTTATGACCATATATATAGTATTAGAAGGAAGGATACCAACAACGCTTTTTATAGGCATACAGAAAAACAAGGTGGGACTCAAGTTTTTAAGTTTTTCATGTTTTTAAGTTTGCCATCTTAGATATTATTGGGATGGATCCTAAGGGGGAGATTTTAAAGCCACCCTTAGGTTCAAGGAGGTGTGGTGCCAACTTTTAACAGATGCTTCAACACCACCTGGTTTAAATGATCACATTTCAATCAAACCTATTTTGGCTTTGAAACAAAGATGAGTAATAGTATTCCATGTGATGGTTATAAAATTCTCTTTATACTCGTATATAAATTAGGGTAGATTAAAGTACAACATACGTGTAGACATTATTTTGATGCTTTTATTATTATATGCAAGACCAAATTACTTATATTTAAAGGTACACTTTACAACTCAACATTAATGATTTATAGTTTATAAATAATTATTGTAGGTATATATTTATACTTATTTATGGGACTCGAGCACACATTTTAATAGTCTAAGCTCATTTTTTAATATGAATTTTTAATAATTTATATATTATTTATTATAATTTATTACTGAGCTTAGTTTGTTCACATCAGTATTTTAATTAACATAATCCTAAGTAGGTTATTACAGCAGTTTGGGGAGTAGAATGTATTTGCATTTTATATTGTTTAAACATACATATATGAGCAGTCAGTTTTTATAAATAATTTTTAATGCACTGCATTTTCTGAGATTAAATTTATCTGTATGTCTTTAAGGGTGAAGCTTAAGAAAACTTTTGGCGCCAAGTTTTGTATTTAAACTGCAGTATTTCATTAGTAATACGTTCTGATGAAGCCCGATTTTGCAGGGTGAAAGTGCTTAACGTATTAATTCTTTGGATGTAATAAATGTTTTTTGTGACATTTGGAGTATCACAGTCACTTATTGGCGACATTCTGGCAACCAGTGTGGTTTTATCAAGTATTGGTGTTCATTTTGTTTCAATTATTTGGTTAGAAAAGCCTTGACTGAGGGGGATGTAATAAACTTATTTGGCCTCCTAGGAACAGGTTCCACTGAATCTGGGGACTCCCATGCCTTTTGAAATACTAGGTCCATAAGTTCATCAAAAGGCAGAGACACCCAAGAGGTGGAAGGGTGAGATCTGAAAGCCTTCGGGTATACGGACTCCTCCACCAAAGGGTTGGTGGGCTTCCAGCTGCCTTTCTGCTTTAGCATTTCCAGGATGTCTCCAAAGGAGACATCATCAGGAGGAGAACATGGGGACCCTTCAGCTTCATCAAGTTCCGTACCAGAAGTGATGGACTCCTCTGTGGAGTCTAAATGCTTCCTCTTGCATAGTCTCTTCCGACGGACCTCCTCAGAAGGGTACTTTGGGGAGAATTCGGAAGAGTGCGGGCCAGGGGTAAAGAGGCAGACACTGAAGCTCTAGAGGGAGGAATATCTGGACATGACTGTGGACCTGCCTGTGGAGACAGCACCCTCATGATCTCAAAAGCACCCAGTCCCTGATCAGAGGATATCCCTGGGCCCAAAGAAGCTGAGGGCCCCCCCCCCCGAACCAAAGATGACAAACCCGAGGCTGAAGTAGGAGCCAAAATCAGCCGAGCCGAGGCCCCGAGAGGCAAAGTGGCATCCAACAACTGTCCGATCTGACTTGCCCCACCCTGGACCAGACTGGAGAGTATCGGCTCCTAGACTCCTCCAGTTCCGATGGAGCAGAGGACGTACGTGCCAAGGTCGGATCCATAGAGCCAGTGGTGGGTCTTGGATTTGATGGTTCCACTAAGACCAGCTCCGGATCTTCCGACTCCGAAGCCAGGGGTTGGATCAGAGGAGGAATTGGAGCAGAAGAAGTGGATGTCGTAGGATCCGAAGCCTAGGGGTCAGATCCAAAAGTAACTCGGCCAGTGTCTTTAAGAGCTTTTAAACCACCCGATCCATGTCATCCGAAAGACTCCTAGAAGACCAAGTCGAGGAGGTGGGAAATTTTTTGACCGTTGTAGGATTAGAGATCTAAGTGTAGGGGAGATCGGTTCCAAGGTCAGAGACCGTCTTCTTAAGTCAAACTCAACCAGCACCGAACTAGAAGGTGTCGGAGCTGATGAAAAATTGTTGGATCCAATAACCTTTGGATCAGAGGGCAGTTTTTGGATCTTTTCTGTCGGCTCCAATAAAGTGGAAGAGAAAGACCTCTTCCCAGATTTGTCAGATTTATCAGACTTGAAGAGGGAGATTTGGATGAACCCGGGCCTTCTTCCACTGCCTCTGAGAAAGAGGTTTTCAAAAGTCCTTTTATGATTAATTTGTTTTTCATCTCCAGGACCACTCTATGATTGAAAGCATGACAAACACAGCATAACTCCTGGAGATGGACGGCCCCAAGACAATAAACACAAAGTGTATGTTTATCACTCAGGGGCATTTTCTTATGACATTTATTGCATTTTTTTGAAACCCATCGGTTTAGATACCTTGCCAGACATTTTGAAGCACAACTACATGAAAGAGAAAAACAGGATAGAAACTTTTTTTTAAATATATATCTATATATATATCTATTATCTCTCTCTCTCTCTCTATATATATATATATATATATATATATATATATATATATATATATATATATGTACATATATATATATATATATACATACATAGGTCCCCTTCAGATGGTCAATCTTTTAAAAGTTCGACTTTCATATGGCCGAGACCATATGATTGAACTTTTAAAAGTTTGAACGGTCTGAATGCGGATCTCCATAGAGTGCAAAACAGGAAGATTTCCCTTTACTGCAATGTAGTGTGATCTCGGAGTTAGTATATTTAAATAGTAGGGGGTGCAAATGGGCTTGCCTCCCTGCTAGCACTGTTTAGTTTTTTTCTGTTTAATTTTCACATTTTCGAACATTCAAATGTTTGATCATATGGTCTCGCCATATGAAAGTCAAACATTTGGTTGTTCGATCATGTGAAGTAGATCCATACACACATATATATATATATATATATATATATATATATATATATATATATATACACACACACACACACACATAAGCCTGACCCTCTAACTTAAATGGGTCAAGCTATAAGAAAAAAAAAAAAGGTACACTTAAGGGAAAAAGCACTCTAACTTAAATGGGCCCTGACCAGAACAGAGAGACATAATAAGACAAAGCCCTCTAACTTAAACAGGCTGAGTTACAGTTCTCTAAATTAAACGAACTGCAACAAAACTATCGAAAGGAATAGCAGCACCAAATAGAAGGAAAGGAGAAGAAAAAAACAGTAGTGTTAAAAGCCCTCTAACTTAAACGGGCTATTTAACAGTTTTCTACAAGTTAAGGATAGCTGGGAGAGGGAAAACAAGGCCTAATGAAAGATGCCGGCCAATTGCAAAGGATAACACAATAGCAAAAATATATGTAGCTACTTATTACATAATTAAATGTAAATATCAGAGAACTATTGATAACTGTGAATAATAAACAAGGAAGAAAAGATAATACTTAGCCAGAGCTAGCAGACGAACACCCAATCTTGTTTAGTGGCATACAAGATCTGGAGATGGTTCTAGTGCATGCTGGGATATGGATTTAGCAAGAGCAGGCAGATAGCCTCGAGCTTGAAAATCAAGGCCGAGACGGATCCGAGGATCTGATCTGAACCCAACCTAGTAAGAATGAAGGTGAGATAGGACAACATCACATTAATATATTCTGCATTAATATGCATTTTTCTGAATAATTAATTATTCATTCTGAAACATACAAGTTGGACCACATTGGGGGTGGGGGCAAAGTTTAAAATACTGCTTACTTAGAAAGTTGCTAGAATAATATGTTTTGCACTAATATGCATTTTTCTGAAGGATATAGGTATGAAACTCTGTCATTACTTACGGGCTTCAAGTTGGGGGTCATATCAAAGGCAAAGTTTAAAATATTGCTGTTACAAACATAGAAAGTTTCTAGAATAATATGTTTTGCAACAGTATGCATTTTCTAAGGGATTATTAAGTCTGAAATTCAAACATTGGACTGCATTAGGGACAAAGTTTAAAATGCTGCTTACTGCTATAAATTTAAAAAGCTGCTTGAATAACGTGTTACAGTGCACTACACTAATATGCATTTATGACAGAAATTGCTGAAAATATTGCTCTTCAGGTTGTCCAATTTGTTTTTCTCTTCAGGTATTTGGGGGGGGGGTGCCAAATGAGGGTCTCACCCTGGGCTCCAATTGGCCTAGCTAATGCATTGAGACAAACACTAATGAAAGTGTACACCCTACAGCTGAAATACTATTGAAAGATAATAGCAAAGCAGTGTCCCAAATTACAGGGTTAGCAGAATATTAATACAGAAGGTTTAATTTGTAATAAACCCCAAGGCTAATGAACTGCAGGGGCATTTAGGGAGTGGAAACTGCAGACCACTTTTTAGAATCAGAAGAAATGACATAATGAAGTCAAAAAGTTCTTGACTATCCATGCTCTACTCGGAAGTGTAGGAATAAAAGTCAACTATACCCCATGGCTAAGCAAAGAAACCAGACCACTACTAAAATCAAGAAATAAAGCCTGGGCACAATTTCACAAAACCATAAACGAGGCTGTCAAACAGACATACCATGAGTGTAGAAATAAGGCAAAAAGACTAGTCAAATAAGGCAAGATTAAGTACTATCATAACATCCAAAGTAAGCACCACAACAGCCTACAAAAGGTTTGGTCAACTATTAATAGCATTCTTCTACCAGGCAATGTTAGCACCCCCCCCCCAACTACTACCAACAATACTGATGATATAGCCACCCCCACAACAACCTACAAAAGGTTTGGTCAACTATTAATAGCATTCTTCTACCAGGCAATGTTAGCACCCCCCCCCCCCAACTACTACCAACAATACTGATGATATAGCCACCCAGTTCAATAAATACTTTACAAAAACAATTTTAGCTCTTTTGAATAACTGCAGTACCACTCCTACTCCAGCCCTTCCTACATTAAATAATAACAATACCTTTTCCTTAAAACCTGTCTCAACAGACTTGATAAAAAAACTGCTCAAAAACTAAAACCTACAACCCTAGCAGCCGACAAACTATCTGCAGCCTAGCTTAGAGCTGCTGCTGATGCAATTGTTTACCCTGCATCCATTTTTATTAACAGATCCATCTCTGAGCACTAAGTCCATGCTATATGGAAAACTTCCCATATCATCCCATTACATAAAGGAGGCAAATCAACAGAACTGTCCAATTACTGGCCAAATGCTATACTTTCGGTCCTGTCTAAAATTCTCGAGAGATGTATACATATACAAATCACAGACTATCTGCTACTAAACTAATATCAAACACTCAACATGGATTCTGCCCCTTCTACAGCACTACCTCTGCTCTAATGACCTCCACTGATACTGTTAATCTTCATAGAAACAATGGCAAATTCGTATCTTCTATATTTCTCGACCTTTCAAAAGCCTTTGCTATGGTCTCACATAGCAAACTGATCAATGTCCTAAATGACCTGACTAAGTCAAGCTACCCTTGCATGGTTCCAAGACTACCTAACCGACTGGCAGCAAACCCTCTCTCCTCTTCTACCCGTTATCATAGGAGTTCTTTAAGGATCTAGCCCGGGTCCCTTACTTTTCTCACTGTTTACTAACAAACTCCTCACCTCAACATTGCATGCTTCTGTCATCCGGTACGCAGATGATTCCACACTGATATGTGCCGCATCGTCTCTACAATAACTAGTAACACAAGATTCTTTTTCAAATGTGGAGGCATTGCTAACTAATTCTCAACCAATTCTACACCACAATAAAACTAAACTCATGATTTTTCAACCTACAAGACACACTATGCCCCTCCCCTCCTTCAATATTCTGTCCTTGAATAACACCAATTTCTCACCTGTAGCATATACTAAGCTATTGGGATAGTAGCTTGAAATTCAATATTCATATTGCACAAACTTTAAATAAAGTACAACAAACGCTGGGCACTCTATACAGAAACAAACAATATCTTCCTAATAACACAAAAGCAATTATTGCTTAAACACACCTTATCTCGACTCTCCTCTATGCCTCACCAATTCTCACCAACCTAAAGAAATCAGATTTAGCAAAATTAGAATCATGTCATAAAAAATTGCCAGGTTTGCCACAGATGCACCTTTTAGTTCACATCACTACATAGCACTCAAGCAACTTAACTGGTCAGAACTACCCCAACGTCTACTCTATAACTAACTCACTATGGCCCATAAAATTCTAAACCACCCAGAGAAGACCCCCTTCTCTCCAGAGTTTTCTCTTACTCAAGTAATTGCAGTCTACATTCAAGAAACAAATCTCTGTTGAAAGTAATTAAAGCCAACAATGCTACAGGTGACTGCCTCTTCTCAAACTATATAGCCAAAATCTGGAACACATTCCCTTCAGACACAACTACTACTAACCTATTCCACTTAAAAAAATACTTAAATCATGATAATACTCATGCAATACTCCTGGGTAGACTACATTTCTTATTCAGAATTCACATAAACAGTTTTTCTATCTTTGTTGCTATGGTACCAGCACTGAATGTGAACTCTCTTAATCTATTAATTATATGTATATTGATGCCATCTATTGATTTTAACCTAAAAATATGTTAACCAACTACTACTTTACACTGCAAACAGACTTTCTATTCTGAATGTATTCACTTTTATGGAATACACAAGCTGCCTACATGTGTTGATATTATATGAGATCTCTTACTCTAGTATAACTGTGTAATTGTGTGCTTTTTTATATTACTTATATATGTAAATCTATACATTCTTTCTTTTATGAGGAGCTTTTCTCCCTGGACCTCTACTGAAAAAGGACTTGTATCCAGTCAGACTTTTCCAGTAAACAAATGTAAAATAAATAAGTAATAAATAGAAAAAAATGCAAGGGGATGTTATCTACTTATTATCTCCAGAATGGGGATTAGTGTGTTGGATATAAAACATGTCAATAAAACAACAGAATAAAAACATAATGAAGAAACTACATGAGATAAAAATGACTGACAAGCCAAGACACAGAACAACAGACTGATCGGTAGTATATAATTCAATAATTGGGAATGTTAAACTAATGCATAAATAAATACAAGACTGGCACAGGTTAACAGGCTCAGAAATAACCGAAGAACAAAGGTTAGAGATTTGTAAGGGATTGAGCTATGCCACAAAATCCAGAAAGTTTAGTATTTTTGCTTCAAAATACTTACAAAATTATTTTTATACTCCAGATAGACTACATAAAATGTTTCCTGAGTCAAATATTGTTAGAGGTGCAATCAAGAACAAACTGGAAGTTGAAGACCTATGTTTTGGGAATGTTCTAGGTTACCCAGGTTCAAAGAACACATAAAAGAGCTAGTAAAGGAGATTTTATGGCAAGAATAAAAATTAGGAGAGAACTTTTACTTGAAATGGATAGAAGTAGCTAATGAACCACTATCTATGAAGCAATAACAGTACTGATATTGCCGGTAACTAAAAAGAGATCACAAAAGCATTGGGAAAATATAGAAGAACCAAAAACTGGTAGATCTTATAAAGACAATGGCTATCAAGAAACTATGCTTGAGAACATAGAGGAAAAAAAAAGGTACAGTATAATCAAGATAACACTGGCAAACAAACTCGACTGGAAGACCAGGCGATATGTTAAAAGTACAGAGCAGGACAAGAGAGTAAGGAAACAGTCTTTAGTACGGGAAACAGGAGGAGGCCTTATAAGTACACTATTATAAGCATAGCAATAAAATGAGCATATACACAGTCTGGTTGAAAACATTTGCAGAATCTGGCAATTTCAACTTATATTTAAAACTGTATACCTTAGCCCTGGATGGGTCCTAATGTATAAAAATTATAACTTTTAAGTTTAAGTTTGAGTAGACAACAGAAGGGACAAAGGGGCCAGTTGCTAAGGTACGTAGTGCAGCATGCATGAAGTTTACACAGATTGATTGTTGTGGGACATTTGTTTATAAAGACTTGCTGTTAATAGAAAGATAATAAGAGATGCAGGAACAGCACACATGTTAAAGACAACAGGGATAAGAAAGAACCAAAATATCCACTTGAATTCTACAGGAGTTTAGAACTATTGGAAAAATGAGCAAAAGATGATAGAGCTCAGATATGCTACTTCTGAAGCAACCTATCTGTCACAATTGTCGATTTATAGGTTGCAACCACAAATAAGATAAGTAGACGATGGTGATTATCCAAAGAATTAGGTTATACGGATAAATATCTGCAGGAAACAGTCAATATACCAAGCTTAAGCTGGTAGCTGGAAAAAAGGAACAATACAAATAGTAATAGTGGAATGCCTACCAGTGTAGGGAAGTACAGCAATCAACTGTTTAGGCATTACAGAAAGAAACAGGTTTAAGGTGGATTCAGTTATGTTCAGTTAATATAGAAAAAAATAAAAAAAACAGAAGTAGATGTGGTCAAAGCATGCATGTGGAAGGAAGGAAAAAGAAAGACTGATTGCAGACACTCCTTTCCAATAAGCAATAAAGAAAAGATTTTGTCATGAAAACAAATATTTGGGATTATGCAACAGCATCTTAAAACAATCAAGTTGGCAGGGACAGGATGAGAAACCAAACAATAGAAAATGGCCAGCTACAAATAAAATACAACTTGAGGCAAAAAGAATATAAAAAAAAATGATGAGGCAGAAATGAAAGAATTGTTTATAAAAATGTATATACATATATGTGTGTGTGTGTGTGTGTGTGTGTAGATATATATATATATATATATATATATATATATAGTGTGTGTGAGTTTGATGACATATACATGAGAAATCAGGAGGAATTAGTTATAAGAAAACTGGATGGGCTGGGGAAGAAAACATTAAAATGAATGGAACTAGAATGGGGTGGCACAGTGGTGTAGTACATATAGTTTTCGCCTTACAGGAAGAAGTTCTCTGGTTTGATTCTCAGCTGGTATACCTTCTGTGCAGAGATTGCATTCACATGGGTATTCCCCAGGTGGTGTGGTTTCCTCCCACATTCCAACGACATACAGTAGGTGGACTAGACACACTAAATGGCCCGGGGCTAGCAACCCAGCAGTGTGAACATTGGCTCTGGAAGACTGTCACTATGACACCCTGACCCCATGTACAAAAATGGAGAAAAGGGGTTGGGGATGGATGGATGGATAAATGGAATAAAAATTATACTGTTAAACAACTGATGCTTTATTAAATATATATGTTATTTGTGGCAAAATGAAACATTACAAGGGAATAAAATGAGATTTTACAGAAATGTTTACAACAAGTTACAGAGATGAATTCTGGAAGCAACTACACTGTTTTTTTTTTTTTTGCCATTTAGGTGTGAATTTTTTCCAAAACATAATAAGCTGAAATGCTTTGCAGGATAATAGACTTTTTTTAGTGGCAGAAGAATAATCCACCTAAAACATGCATACATGTATGCATGCAAGACAAATACACACGGTAAGAAAAAAAAACACTAATAATAATAGAGCAGTCAGGATAGTTTCCTAACTGGACAAAGGCCAGAGATGGGTAGAATGGATATCACTTGAGTATGTCATTTATAACAACTGCATTCTATGAGGGTATTGATAAGCTTAGAGGATAAGCTGATAAATGCATGGACCAATTCTTGTGTAATCCCCTAATGACAAAAGTACAGGATTATTAACAATAATTAAGGCTCTTTGAAATCACTGGGAGCAGGTGATCGCTGTACAATGAGAAAACAGAATGCATTTCAGATCCATTCAATGCCAATTCACACACTGCGTACAGAACGGTTTTGTGGTTGTAGTAAAGGAACTTGCTTTTATTGCAGTACTATGACAGTTAAAACTTGTTCTTTAATATACAAATTAAATATATTTTGTACTGGCCTTTTGTGGTGCTTCTTTAGTGTGCAGAAGTAGCTCTTCCTCAGGAGTGATGATCCGCAAACAGTTTCTAAAATAAGAAGAACATACTGCTAAGGCTTCTTTCAATTTTATATTCAATAACTTAAGATTTACATATGCACTTTTATATACTGTGAATCATAATTTTTTTTGGTTAATCCCCATGCAGAACTGGCTAAATTATGCTCACAATCATGCAAATATTATGTAACACTCAATATGTTTTGCAAAACCGGTTAAATATGAAATGAAGTGTCCTATACAGTTACAAATGCATACACTTTTCAGTGAAATACATTTTCTTTTAATTCAGAGTGCACTTTAATATAAGTTAATTGGGGCTATACTTCCAAGTTCAATTATAGTTGTTGACAATAGCCCTTCTTAACGTTTTCACTACCAGAAGTCATACTGGTCATACTGTTTGCAACACAGACATAAAAATCTAGAAACTTGACTGGCTGAGGACCACAGAACCCGGAAAGAAAGGGGCAGTGCTATCCAGTGGAAAAAGATCTGCCACCTTTTTTCACTATGAAATCAGCATTTAGGAGTTACAAAAAGTTGTTTACTCTCTGGACTGTCTTACATGCTCATAAGCAGGGTCTACTTTGGAAGCTCAACGTTTCAAAACTTTGAGCTTCACATGGTCGAGAGACCATAAGATCATAGTTTTGAAACTTTGACTGGTTTAATGGAGATCGCCGTATAGTGCGGAAAGGGAAATTTACCATTCTCTTCACTGTAGTGCAATCTTGGAGTTGGTATATTTAATTAAACGGGGGGGGGGGGGGGGGTTGCCTCCTGTATAAACATAACATTTTTTTTTTGTTACTGAAGTTTTGAAAGATCAAGCTTCCAAAGTAGATCCTCATGAGCAACTTCAAAATCTACAGTCGATGTTTAATTCTGCATTCTAAAAAAAGGCATGTTTGCTCAGCCCCATACTATGGCTGACAGATTACTACTGAGATAACCCCCAGGATTCAATAATGCCTACACAGTGTACACCATTCTGAATGAACAGACAACACCGACATAACTCGCACCTTCTTCCTCCTAATTTTAGTTTTCCTATTCATATTTTTGCAGCTTTAAATACTGACAGGGATTCATAAAAGTTACCACAAAGAGTAGACTACATGTACACTTAGTGTAATCTCTCTAAGTGACTAGAAAGCCTTGTGTGTGGAGTCTGCATGTCCTCCCTGTGTTCAAGTGAGTTTCCTCTGGTTACTCCGGTATCCTCTCACATTCCAAAGACATATATCTGGAGCGCTTCTCCCTGGACCTCCACTGAAAATAGGCTCTGTTCCTAGTCAGACTTTCTCAGTCAACAAATGTTAAATAAATAAATAAATAAGATTGACTTTTTACTACAATCGCTTTTGGCTAACTAATGCAATCAAACCTTCATCAGGTCTCTGACAAGAACTAAAATCATATACATAGGTAGAGTAAAAAGTGTTAACTAGACTGATGCAAGAAAAAACACACAGCTCTCTAACCATAAACATTACCTAACTAGAACATTATAAATATAAACATAAATCTGTCTAATCATATCTAATATACATTAGTGTGCATCAAAAACTGTTATTTAGAGCTCAAAAAAAATATTTACAGCTCAGAAAAATTGTCAAATGTTTTGAAGTAAAAAAAAACAAAAAAAAAACTGTCATGACAGTTTTAATGTTTACAGCCACAAACATGTCTTTATTCAATGAAAACCAGTAGAAAAACCACACAAAAATAGTGGATGAAGTAAACTAGTAATGTATAAAAGTGTGCATAGTGTGCACCAGTCTACTAAATGGGGGAATTATACCAATACTTCATGGTATTACTGGCATGAAAAAATATGTAGTTTGTATTTACTATTTAAATCTCTGGTGTGATGCAAGAGTGTACTAAATTTAATCAAACCTAAAAAAGAAGTTATGTTCTTACCATAACTTTCCATGTTTGTTGTCCTTTATCTCGCCTTCCTTCTTTCTGGTTGGCTTCGGAGCCGATCTCAGCTCCGACTCAGGCACTTCTAAAGCTCGAAGGGTCCTTACTGGCTCGAGGCTAGCCCCTTATCCCAGCATGCTTAGTGGTAGCTACCCAGATCTCGTTTGTGACAACTAACCACTAGATAGGAGAACTATAAATTACCAAATAAAGGAGGTAACCAAACAATACTGCTTCCGTGTACCAAAAAAACAGAACAACAATGGTGACAAGGACTATACCAACAGCTGAAAAGCAAAGGAAACTCAGCCAAATCAGCCAAAAAGGAAATTCCTCTTAATCATCCAGGATGGGGGAAGGAGGGAGGGACACAAGAAGGAAGGCAAGATAAAGGACAACAAACATGGAACGTTACGGTAAGAGCATAACTTCTTTATGTTAAGTTGTCCATCTCGCCTTCCTTCTTTTTGGTTGGGACAGCGTCCCCAGCACCTAAATCCTGGGTGGCTCAATGGAAAAGAGACTTCAGAACCGTGGAACCAAAAGATGCCCTGTTCCAAGAGGCCATGTCCACTATGTAATGATTAATGAAGGTATGGGGAGTAGTCCATGTTGCTGCCGAACAAATAGTATCTAATGGAAGCTTGGCTTGAAAAGCTATGGAGGTAGCCAAGAACCTAGTAGAGTGTCCCCTTACTTTCCCAGGACAGACACATTCTGAGACTCATAAGCATAAATAATAGTACTGGACAGCCATTTTGACAAAGTCACTTTGGAAACTGATGAACCTTGCTTACTCTGTGAGAAGGATACAAACAGCTGATTGAATTTTCTGATGTCCTTGGTTCTTTGAAGATAAAATCATAACTGCCTGTGGACATCCAATTTTATGTAGCTTATACTCTGCCTTGTTGCCATAATTTGGAAAGAATACAGGGAGTTCAATTGACTGATTCAAATTATACTCTGAACAGACTTTTGATAAAAAGGAAGGATTTGTTCAAAGAGATGCTCTATCCTTGTGAAAAATCATATAAGGCGGGCGGAATGGAAAGTGCCTGTAACTCAGAAACCAGCCTAGCTGATGTAATTGAAATCAGGAAGAGGGTCTTCCATGATAAAAATTTTAGAGGACAAGAAGCTGCTGGTTCAAAGGGAGGGAGGGAGGATTAAAGCCACTAGTACTAAATTTAAATCCCAAGGATGGAGAGATTCTTGGATGGGAGGCCTTAATAGGGTAGCACCTTTCAAAAAGGCCCTACATAGCTTGTGTGACATGATGTTAGAACCTAGAAGGCCTAAATGAAAGTTGGAAATAGCAGCCAGTTGACCTCAGATCATGGCAGCCGCTGCTCCTTTCTCAAAGGTTTCTGCCAGGAAGTCCAAAATTTTTGAAATTGGTGCTGTAAAGGGATCAATGTCATGTTGCCAGGCCCAGAAAGAGAACCTCTTCCATTTACTAGCATAAAGTTTCCTAGTAGTTGGTTTGTGAGAACAGACTAAAATATGTTGAACCATAGGCAAGATATCCGGAAGCCTGTCTAGGACTGAAAGTGGAAAAACCAAGCTGTCAGCTTGAGAGTTTGAATGGAGGGATGAAGAGCACCTGACTGATGTGACATGAGATCTGGAACCGGGTCCAGAATCCAAAGCTCCTCTTGCAAGTAATGCAAAGGAACAGGAACCATATCTGACAAGGCCAGTAAGGGGCAATGAGGATCAGCTTACGATTCAGCAACTTTGCTTTCTGAAGAACTTTTGGAATTAGAGGAAAGGCGTAAAGAATCCCGGGGGGGCAATCGTGGATAAGTGCATCTCTGGGTGACTGTCCCGGTGGGGAACTAGAGCAAAGTAGCTGCTGTTTAAGTGTGAGGCAAAAAGATCGCAGCATGGCTGGCCCCATCTGCGGAAGATCATATCCGCCACATCTTGTTTCAGAGACCACTCGTGGGGCATGAGAATTGCCCTGCTGAGCTTGTCCGCTATTACGTTGGACTTCCCTGGGATGTGTGCTGCAACCAGAAAACGCTGAGAGGAAATCACCCATTGCCATACTCGAAGGGCCTCCCGACACAAGGGGTAAGATTTGGTTCCATCCTGTTTGCTGATGTACCACACCACTGACATATTGTCCATCTGAATTGCTATATAGCCTAAAGGAAGAAAATCGTGAAGTGCTTACAACGCTATTAACACTGCTCTCATCTCCAGGACATTGATGTGAAAATGGCACTCGTGAGGTTGACAAGTTCGGTGGACCGTCTGTCCCAGAAAATGCCCCCCCCACCCTATCTGGGAAGCATCCATGGTCACTGTGGCTACCGGATGAGGGGCTACAAAGGGTCTGCCTAGAGTGACTAGGGGAGAGTGGATCCACCACTGTAGATCTTTTTTACATGCATCCGTGATTAAGATCATGTGTGACACTGGTAGATCCTGATATGACCACTGAGTGAAAAGGAGCCACTGCAAAATCCTCATATGGTAACGAGCTAACGGGACTAGAATAATGGCAGCTGCCATCAAGCCCAAGACCTTTAGGACTAACTGTGCTTGAACCTTTGACTTTTGACAAGAGGAAAGAGACCTGACATCGAATGGTAAGCACCCTTTCCTGTGGAAGCTTGCTTATCATGTCTCTTGTATTTAGTTGAGTGCCTACGAAGGTAATACACTGAGAGGGCAACAAGGCAGATTTTTTGTAGTTTACTGTGAAGTGCACAAGTGTGAATCATCTAGTTCCTTGCCCTTAATAGATGATGCTCGGTGGTGGCAGTGAGCAGTCAGTCATCTAGATAAGGAAACACCTGGAATCCCAAACATCTCAGGAGAGCCATCACTACTGCCATGCATTTGGTGAACACCCTGGGGGCATTAGTGCAACCAAAGGGCAGAGCTCTGAACTGGCAATGACTGGCTCCCAGCCGGAAGCGTAAATGTCTCCTGGACTGCCTGCCCATTTTTATATGGTAGTACGTGTCCTGGGGATCGATAGAGCACATCCAATTTTCCTGACCCCAAAAGGGTAGAATGGACTGCAGTGTCATCATCCGGAACTTGGTCTTCTTTACTGCCTTGTTTAACTTGCTGAGATCCAGGACAGGTCACCAGACCTTGTAAGCTCTGGATTCAATCTGGTCTGCAGGAACTTCCTGAATGGCTCTTTTTTGCAGCAAACATTTTACTTCCAAGGCTGCTTGATCCCGAATATTGGGTGGAACATCGAGGATTTATCATTTTTGACTTCTTGGGGGTGTTTGGGAGAAGGGAATTCTGTAACCCCTGGATATTATGCACCGTACCCATGCATCTTCTGTTATATCTTGCCAGGCTTTTCGGTACAGTGATATTCTGCCCCCGACTGCCTCCAGAGGTGGGCAGCTGGGCAATCCTTCAGGGATCCTGAAAGGTCCTGGCAGAGAATGTATCCCTGTCACCCTGTTGCAGATCCCCCCTGTTGCGAGGCTGGCGTCTCCCATTATTATTTCCCCCTCTGCCCCTGGGGGAATTATCTCCACTTGTGTCCAGTGAAGCTCCCTGGGATTCATGGAACCACATTTTACTACTCTTTTGGCCTTTGGGATAAAGGCTGGATGGAGTGAAAAAACGGGCTCCTACGGCAGAGAGAGTTTTGCCATCTCGTTCACTCCTGGTAAGAGTCTCTCTAACTTGCGGCCCGAACAAGGCCGAGCTGTCAAATGGGGCGTTCGTACAGGAGGACTTGAAGGGCTCCACAAATTGACAAAGGCGCATCCAGGAGTGTCTGCAAAGAGCCACTCCTGTGCCTGCAGCCCTACTCGCTCCATCTGCTGCATAAGAAATCACGTGCATGGAGGAGTTAACAATGGAGGTTAGGGTCGCTAGCTGGTTAGCCAACTTGGAAGCCGCTCCCTCAGCTGAAGGATCCTGGAGGGCATCGCCCAGCTCTTTAAAGAGATCCCTCTGAAGTCTTGTGAAATGTGTTAAATAGTTCAGCGACCAAAGAGTAAAGGCTGCTGAAGAGAAAATACACTTCCCATATCTATTCACGGCTCTAGACTCCTTGTTTGGCGGATGGATAGAAGAGAAAGTCTCTGCGAGTTCCTTCTTGGTGGCTGCTGCCACCACCATACCATCAACTGGCACGTCTTTAGAGAGAAATGTCTTGTCCTCTAGTGTGGTAATGAACTTGTTAGGGCTTCTCAGAATGGCCTCCATGGTCTCTGGAGCACTCCACTTCTTTTGACTCACTACAGACAAAAGTGGGTCGAAAGGCAGAGACACCCAGGAGTTGGAGGGTCGGGAACCAAATGCATTCAGGTACACGGACTCGTCCTCAGAAGGGTCAAGAAACTTCCAGTTTCCCCTCTGCCTAAGGATCTCCAGGATGTCTGAGAATGAGACATCCTCAGAGGGGGACCGTGGGGACCCTTCCGAGTCATCCATGTCCGTATCAGAAGTGACGAACTCAGGGGAGTCCACATGCTTCCTCTTACATCTTTTCTTCCTGGGAACCTACTCTGAGGCATGCTCAGGAGAGGTCTCGGAAGAAAAGGGGTCACCCTGTGGGGCGTCCTGGGGCATCGGTTCCCAACGCTTGGGACAGAGAGCAGGATCCGTGGGAGACACCAGTATTGATGGGGACAGAGCCAGTGGAGCAGTCTCAGTAGACAGCACACTCCTCTTCACCTTGAAGGCACCACGGTTCAGAACGGAGGGAGGGGCTCTGGCTCCGAGGAGCCTGGAGACCTCCTCTGCACTGAAGCGGATGGCTCTGAGGCAGATGTGGGAGCCGAACTCATCTGCGCCGAGGCCACGATAGGAAGAACAGGGTCGGACAAGGGTCCGATGCCACTTCCCTCAGAGCAGACGAGAAAGTCTCGGCGCCCAGACCCTTGACAGGGCGAACTATCAAGGAGGTCAGAGCGGATGTCGGAACCGACAAGACAAGGGTTGTCGGAAACAACGGTTCCACCACTAATACTTCCATGCACTCCTGCTCCAAACTGGACGCAGTAGGAGAAGGAATAGAGACAGGGACTGGTTCGGACAATGGCACCACTTCCTTCTGGGCTGGGCTCGACAACAATTTAGCAAATACTGGTGTCTTGAGCAGCCTCTTCACCACTCTCTCCACATCATCATCCGATAAACTCCGGGATGATTGAAAGGAGTGGGCCGAGGACCGGTGACTACCTGCCACTGACTGCACAGATCTCACCGGGTCCAACAAAGGAGATCTCTATCTCTTTTGGGTCCGTGACGGCTCCAAAGACACTGATGGAGCTGCTGGAGAAAAAGAATCCTTGGAGCCAAGAATCCACTCCGAAGGTTCTGAAGATTTGGGTCTAGACTTTGTTAGCACCGAAGGTGGAGCCAACAAAAATGCCAGTTTGTCATCGGATTTTTTAAAGGATGAGTCTCTGATGCTGCTTCAACCTGAGGTTTTAATAACCCTCTCAAAATAAGCTTGCTGTGCCTCTCCTGCAAAACCCGTGCCCTAAAGGCATAGCAAACAGAGCACGAGTTCTGCATGTGGACCGCCCCTAGACAATACACACAACTTGTGTGCCCATCCATAACGGACATTTTCTGACAACACGAGTTGCATTTGTTGAACCCTGACTGCTTAGATATTTCTTTAGTTTTGTTTTTTTTTTTTTTTTATTATTATAGAAGAAAAGGGAGGAATAAGGGGGGGTAGCCTCTAAGGTAAACAGGTACTGCTCCCAAAGGGAGAAGGCCTCTAACTAAAATGGCTTCTCCCTAGGTAGCAAGGAGGGATAACAGGACAAGAGAACAACCCTCAAGAAAAACGGGCCGCCGACAACAACACACAGGTAAAAGCCTGAGAAAACAGCCTAACAGCAGCAAAAAAAAAAAAAAAAAGCAACGAGGATAGGGGTGATATAAAAGGAGTAATCACTAAACACTACAGAAATTTAGCCTTAAACAATAAGAATTATTTATAGAAAAATATCACTACTTAGCCTGAGCCAGCAGAAGACAATCTCGATGCTTCAAGTGGCAAACGAGATCTGGGTAGCTACCGCTAAGCATGCCGAGATAAGGGCCTAGCCTCGAGCCAGTAAGGTCTTTTCGAGGTTTAGAAGTGGCCAATTTGGAGCCGAAATCGGCTCCGAACCCAACCAGAAAAAAAGGAAGGCAAAATGGACAACATAACAACTGATGTTAAAGTAACTAAACGTGTATACGGTTATACATATACTACACATAATTTTTTATTTTTAGTACATAAAAATATTTCCTCAAAAATTCTCTAAAAAACCTTTACAGACCATGTGACAGCTTATGTAAATTCAACATAATCTTAATAGATCAATAGTAGTTAAGTCCTGGTTTTCTGAATAAATTTAATTTCAACTGCCAGCATAATTATTTTTTTCTCTAAAACACCACTGACTTCCCTTTCAAGCTCATCTATATCCACACAGTCCAGAATTATAAATTTAAAACCAGAATGACTGGGGTGGTCTAATTCAATTACACTGAAAGGCAAATTCCTCCAACTATGGGCTTATTAATGGTAATTGAAAAAAGGTTATGTTCTTACTATAACATTCCATCTGTGCTGTTGATCTTCATTCATTCATGACTGATGGGTCTCGGTTCTGTCCTTGGAACCGACTCTGCCAATATAACAAGCTCACGCCAGCCAAAAAAACTCTCGAGCTAAGGTTACCCATAGTGCCCCTCTGCTAATATCCTCAGATCGAGTTTGCCCATAAAGATAATAAAGCAGAGGCATCGTCTGAGCAAATGCCCTAACATATGACCAGGACCAAAGCCAAACCTCCAGGAGTCTTTCAGAGGGGGTTGGTGGGTGGGATGTCATGAATGAATGAAGATCAACAACAAGATGGAACACTACGGTAAGAACATAAACTTCTTTATCTGATGTTGTTAATCTACATTCATTCATTCATGACTGATGAGACAGAGTCCCTAGCTACCTTGTGTCCCAGGAGACCCTATAGAAGGATATTCCTGAGCACCACTGAGCCAAGGGATGCTCTCCCCCTGGAGACCAAATCCAATTTGTAATGAGTGATAAAGGTATGAGGGGTAGCTCAAGTGGCTGCTGCATAAATGTCATTCACAGAAGTGCTTGAATGAAAAGCCACCGAAGTAGCAACTGATCTGGTTGAATGCGCTTTGATTTGTTAGTTAAACGTATCTGGTTTTGTTGACAGATAAGAGAGATGCAGTCTCTCAACCATTTTGCCAAAGTGACTTTGGAAACTGATTTTCCCAACTTGGGTCCTGAAAAGGACAGGAACAATTGGTCAGATTTACGGAAAGACTTAGTCCTGTCCAAGTAGAAAAGTAGTTGTCTATCTACATCTAATAAATGCAAGCGATATTATCCTTTATTAGAAAAATGTGGGAAGAAAACTGGTAGGTTGATGGATTGAGATATTTAACTCGGAGACAACCTTGAGTAGAAAAGAAGGGCTAGTCTGAAGAGATAATCTCTCTTTGTGGAAAACTATGTAAGGGCGGTTTACACACAAGGCCTGCAATTCTGATATTCTCCTCACCAAGGTAATGGCTACCAAGAATAAAGTCTTCCAATACAAGAATTGGATATTGCAAGAGGCAACAGGCTCAAAGGGATGATGAGTCAAATTTTGCAGAACCAGTGTCAAATTTCAAGTTTCAATGGGCTCTTTGAAGGGAGGTTTAATATGCATGACTCCTTTCAAAAATGTTTTACAGAGACAGTGAGATATTAGTGAGGAATCTTGTAAACCATTATGGAAGTTTGAAATAGCTGCTAAATGAACCCTGATCATAAAAGCTGAAGCTCCTGAATGGAGTAAGGTTGATAAATAATCCAACATTGAACTTTAGAAATCGTGGGATCAGAGGGAAGGTGTAAAGCAGTCCTGGTGGCCAACTGTGCACTAGAGCATCATTCGGGGACTCCCCCTGAGCAGGGATTAGGGCAAAGTAGTTGCTACATTTGTGGTTGGTGGGGGACGCAAATAGATTGCAGCAAGGCGGAAAGTCTCCGTCACCACTTTGGGATTTAGAGGCCACTTGTGAGGCAGGAGAATGCATCTGCTTAGTTTGTCTGCAATCACACTGGAGCTCCAGGGAATGTGCGTCGCCACCAGAAAGCAGTTGGAGGCTATTGCCCATTGCCATACTCTCACAGCTTCCCGACACAATGGGTAGGATCTAGTTCCCCCCTGTTTGTTGATATACTTGACCACTGACATGCTGTCTGAATGAATAGCAATTGGCCCCGATGACAGGGCAGATTGGAGTGCTTGCAACGCCAGAAGTACCATCCTCAATTCTAGGATGCTGATATGCAAGATGGCCCCTAAGGGAGACCAGGTGCTTTGGACTGTCTTTCCCTGAAAATGCCTCCACCCACCCCATCGGGGATGCATCCATGGTCACTACAGCCTTGGGCTGAAAGGGTGAGAAGGGACAGCTCCATAGTTCAATTTCTGGCTTCGACCACCAATTCAGACCTTTTTGCAGTGGTTGGTTATGTGGATTGGGTGGGACACAGAATGTGTTAATAGGGACCACTGTGAGGATAGGAGCCATTGCAGTAATGTCATAGGTGGTCTTTCTTGGGGAACTATAGTAATAGTTGCTCCACTGATCCTATCAGTTGAAAGACTAAATGCACTGGGACTTTGTCCTGAGAGAGTGTCACTTGGAGTTGAGATCTTAGTTTGTGAAGCCTGTGATGAGGGAAGGCAACAATGCAAGTCCTCATGTCGAATGCTGCTCCTATAAATTCTAGGCTTTGAGTAGGTACTAGTTGTGACTTCTCTTCGTTTATAGATACTCCTAGGAGTCCTGCTAGCTGTAGGGTGTAATGCAAGGCAAGAAGCAGTAGATGCTTGGAGGGGGTTGTATGGAGCCAATTGTCTAAATATGGAAAGACTTGGAATCCTTGCAGTCTCAAGCGAGCTGTTACTACTGCCATACATTTGGTGAACACTCTGGGGGCTGTAGAGAGACCAAAGGGCAGCACTCAAAATTGGTAATGACTGGCTCCCAGCCAGAAGTAGATAAATCTTCTGGAGTATTTGTCCATTTTATAAGGTATTATGCATCCTGGAGATAAATCAAGCACATCCAGTTGTCTTTTTCCAGAAATGGGAGAATACACTGAACAGTGACCATCTGGAATTTGGTCTGTTTGATGAACTTGTTCAGGATGCTGATGTCCAGGACTGGCCTTGAGTCCCCTATCTTTTTTTGGCACTAAAAAGAATCTTGAGTAGAATACGGATTCCATCTAGTCTGGTGGGACTGCTTGAATGACTCTTTTTTCGAGCAGCTTTCTAATTTTTTGTGCTGCTATGTCCTTCTGACTGGGTGGAATGTCGAGAATTCTCCTTTGTGGTCTTGGGTAAAGATCGAAGGGGGATGTGGTAACCTCTGGTAATTATCATCTGCACCCAGGAATCTGATGTTACTGAGTGCCAGGCTAAGGGGTGCAGAAAGAATTGTCCCCTGGCTGCTTCCAAAGGCAAGCAATCAGGCACGTTCATCAGAAGCACTGGTAGGGCTGCCCAGAAAAGGAATCCCTGGACCCCTGATTATGAGGACCTTGTTCTGCCATGGGGGGGGGGGTGTCTTCCTGATGAGCTCCTCCCTCTGCCCCGGGGGGAAACTTCACCAAGTGTGTCACAGAAAGGACCTTGGGATTTCCTGAACCACATTTTTCCACTTCGCTGATTCCTAGCATAGGATCGTTGGGGAGTGGGAAAATGTACCCCCACAGCAGATTGGGTCTTTCTGTCCTTCTCATATCTGGCTAGCATGAGTTTTACTTTTGGACTGAAGAGAGAGGAAGCATCAGTGGGGGCGTTGATGAAGGAAGACATGAAAGGGTCCGTAAAATCGCACAAGTGCATCCAGACATGATGTCTCATGACAACATCTGTACCCGCTGCTCTGGCTGTCCCTTCGGTTGTATGTGCAATCAACCACATGGACGAGTTGGATATGGATTCCATGGTGGCAAGCTGTGAAGCAACTTTTATCACGTACCTCACGAGACACTGCTCCTGCTAACGTCCCTGAGAGTTTTGTAATCAGGTCCCTGTGGAGACGGTTAAATGTGCCAAGTAATTCAACAACTGGATGGCAAAAGTCGTTGAAGTACAAACCCGCTTCCCCAGTCTGTCCAGAGTCTGAGACTCCCTGTTTGCAGGATGAACAGCAGGACTGTTGTCTGTGAGTTCTTTCTTGGTAGCCGCCGCCACCAACATAGCATCTACTGTTAAGCCTTTGGACCAATGAGGCCGATCCTCTGGGATGGAGATTATTTTGTCTGGTCTCTGGGGGATTGGCTCAACAGTGTCAGGGGCCTTCCAGGCACGTTGCACGATGAGTTTTACTAAGTCAGCTGCAGGCGGGATCACCCAGGAAGTAAAGGGTCGGGCACGGAAAACCTGCAAGAAAATAAATTCTTCCGAGGAAGCTTGGTGGACTTCCAATCACCTCTCTGTTTCAAAATCTCCAGAATGTCTCCAAAGGAAACATCCTCAGGGGATGACCATGGTGATCCTTCCTCCTCATCATAATCTGTATCTTCAGTGAGAAATTCTTCCAGAGAATCAACATGCTTCCTCTTGCACAATCTCTTATGGGGTAGCTCTTCAGGGGGAAGATCTGAAGAGGACTCTGAAGAAAGGGTGCCCTGCAGTAGGGTGTCTTGCTGCTCTCATGCCTGATGTCCCAGAAAAGTGGAGTGTGGCAGCTGCGAACCAGAGGACATGTTTATATATATATATATATATATATATATATATATATATATATATGGCATTCTGGTGCTGAGGGAGCCAACTGTGACCCTGCTGAGGCGAGTGCCCTCTCCATAACCTGGACGAAGGCCCACCTGAAGAGGGATGGGAGCCCAGAACCAAGAAAGACAACCTTGGAACCAGGGTCACGCCCTGCTCCGATAAGCCCACCTCCAGGGAAGGAGCCGCAAGAGGACTCAGAGCTGTCAAAACAGTCTGAACCGCAGACAGTGTCATAGAAAAAATTGGCACTGTACTAGGGATCACGGTGCCGACAGACCAGTTATGGTGCCGAGAGTGGGTCAGCTCCAACTGAGCCATGGTCCATAGGGTAAGGCTCTGGAACCAAGGTAAGATATCTACCAATGGAATCGAAGAGATTGGTACCGGGGTAGGAGTCGGCATCGATGGCTCCAAGATCTGCAGGGAGGTTGAAGGAAAATGTAGGTTGGAGTCTGTGGAGAAAAACCTTTGGCTCTGGGTGGGAGGGAGATCCTAGAAAGGGTTGGGATGCCTCTAGCTGCTAGGAGCTGATCCACAAGTCTCACTATGTCGAGCTCCGAAAGACTCCTGGTGGAAAGGGTTGACATCCCCGATGTGGATTCAGACCAATCTAGGAATGGACTTAGTTGTTGTCCAACAAAGGGTCAACTGATGGACAATATCTGGTCCTGGCTAGTGTCGACCTTCAACACAGTGGTCGAAAGATCGAAAGGATGTGACGGGGGGGGGTGACTGGTTTTAAAGGGGAGACTATTTTTGGTGCTGAGAGGGTCTGTGGTACTGTGGGAGAAGTAGTCATTGCCGGTTCCGTGGACAAGGACAGCACCGTGGACGGAGTTTTTGACTCCAGTGGTGACACAGGTGTCAAAGTCATTTTAGCAATTATTCATTTCGGTCCCATATGAAACTGGGCCTTAGTGGTATTCGATTCCTGCATATGAGGAGATGAAGGTACTGACCAACTCCTCTTCTTTGACTCATTTTTAGGAGGGGTTGAGACCTCCACCACAGACAAAGCCTCCGAGAAAGGGTTTTTTACAAGACCTTTCTTCAGGATTAGATTATTCTTGCACGATATTAAGGGGCGGGCACTAAAGCCCTTGCACAGCGCACAAGGGGGTCAAACTTTTAAGTGTGGTACTTCCAGGCAATAGACACAGGAGAGATGGCTATCAGAGTTGGGGATCTTCCTGCCACACATGTAGTGCCCTTTTTGTCTGCCATTATACTACTATCCAAATAACAATAAACCAACAGCAATGATAAGGCAGAAGTTTTACAGTAGAGAGAAATATTGTCAACGATACTCACACATGCATAAAGAAATTTTCTTTTTTTATATTATCAACAATGGTAAAGGAAGAAAATACCCAAAAGGGTAAAGGAAAGAATACCAATGATGGTATATATAAATTACCAAAGGGTAAGGAAAGGGGAGGGGCCTGTACCAATGATGGTGCTACGAAATACCAATAAAGGTAAAAAGGAAGGGAATTTTCACTCGTACCAGTAGTACAGTATCACAAAGTATAAACAACTAAAAATAGAGGCGTTATAAGCAATTAGAAAGAAACAAATGTCAGTATTTAGTGAAAAAAGAAACACTTAGCTTGAGAGCTGGCCTGATGCGTCTTGAAACTTCATGTGACAAACGAGATCTGAGGAGATTAGGAGAGGGGCACTATGGGTAACTTTAGCTCGAGGGATTTTTGGCTGACGTGAGCTTGTTATATCGACTGAGTCAGTTTCAAGGATGGAACCAAGACCCATCAGTCATGAATGAATGAAGATTAACAACATCAGATGAATGCTTTCTGATGTGTTTCTACAAAGGTGAGACCATCAAACACTGTTGTTACCAAAGTGGTAGAATACAACACATCTATTATTGTTTAAGAGTGGCAAAAAAAGTTCCTGATAACTGAAGAAATTTGAAAAAAAAATACTAACATGCTAGGAATTGCCAGCAAACATCCCAGCAGACTGCAGTGTCCGATATTGCTGTTGTCTTCAATGGTGTGTGTGTGTGTGTGTGTGTGTGTGTGTGTATCTATACACACACACACACACACACACACACTACATTTTTTAGATGATTTTGAAGGTTGTCATAGCCAGGAGTGGTAGTTTGAATAAGCTTCCATTATCTATTAAATTCTCCCATTGTATGTGTCCCTAAAAGCTTCTGAAAACCCAAGTCCAGCAACAGGCCTTCATGTGTGGCTTAGTTTCCAAGTCTAGTGAAACCGGTTGTACTAACAGGAGAAGGTGCAAAGGTGGGTGACTGCCACCTTAAAACCACTTGCTTCGAGCAGATGAGCTCATCATCCTGGGAAGACAACTTATATATATAGATAGATATACAGATAGATATATCTATATATATCTATGAGAGAGAAATGTAGAGGTGTGTGTGTAAACGTATGTGTGTGTGTGTGTGTGTGTGTGTAGATATATAGATATGTGTGTGTGTGTGTGTGTATATCTATATCTTTATTTATTTTACATTTGTTGACCGGGATAGTCCGACTGGATTCATGTCCATTTTCAGTGGAGGCCAGGGGAGAAAAGCTCCAAGATAAGCAGTTAAGATTACAGATACAATATATACAGTGGTTACATACTTAATAAGTTATACAAATTCCAAGGTTAGAGAGGTTATTATATATAATACACACACACACATATATATATATATATATATATATATATATATATATATATATATATATATATATATATTATATTATTAGCTGCTCAAAAGGAAGCATACAGTTTGGTAGACAATTTTTGTGGGTGTAGAAAGAATGCACAAATGAGAGAATGTTCTGTGTGTAAATCACATATGGTTGAATTTAGTTTTATATAGTGTAGTAAGTAGGACTGTGCAGGAAAATTAACATGTTAATGAAAAAGTGGTGGTTGTGAAGACATGCAAAACTATTATAGAACTGGTGTGAATTTACAAGTGTTTGCTGGTTAGAGTTAGTTTAAGTGCTGTGTGTCGTCTTGTGTAGTGGTACTATTAGGGGAAAGGTTGGGGCAGGGATAGGGTTAGGTTTGGCACACAATTAAGATTGATCTGTGCCTGGTTTACAGGGCAGTCTCTGACATGGCAGTGATGGAAATGCTACACATTCGTAAATCAAACTAAAGTACCATCCCACATATTGCTGGGATCAGTACACATACTGCATTCGCTTGGTAGATGGCCTGGATAGCGTGTACAGCAGGTCAACAACAAGCAGATCGGTACATTCAGGAAAAAATACAGAATAAGATTATATCAGTTTTTTTATTATTCTACTCCATGATACAGAAACAGGATTCCTGTATCACAGAATGGAAAATAACAGACTTAAATAATCCTAGCTTGTTCCTGTATCACATGGTGGAATAATAAAGGAATTACATCATCTTACTTTGTTCCTGTATCACAGAGTTACATCACCTTATTCTCAGGCTGTTTCTGCCTGAATGTGCTAAACTGCTTATTGTTTGCCTGTTTGTTCTGGGGTTGTGCACATTTTCTGGTTTGGTTCTCAGGCCGTGCAACCTTTTGTATGTGTAGCATGTACAGCAGCTCAGCACTACAGAAAGCCAAGCTACACAAAGATCCAAAATTAAAACTGAAGAGGTTTCCAAAATAACAGCAAGCAGACAAATCTGCCATCTCTCTCACACACTGCCAATCAGAAAGGCAGGAACAAATGTCCCTCTGCTTCTTCTCTCACCAACATGGTTCTTAGGAAGCAGTTCTCGTGCTTTTCAGTAACTGATGACCCCAAATAATACCCCTCTTCTCCTTCTCTCACCAGGAGCAAAACAGAAACACTAATTCCAGGCTGATTCCTGAGAAGGGGTTCACAGGTTTCTCCAGTGATCAGTAGTCTTAGTCCAGATGGCACAGGACTGAGGATCTGTACAGTTCCTGTAGTGTAAAAGCAGCATCCTTGTATACAACTAAAATTGGAGTAATCAAGCAGTAAGCCAAAGGGAATGAAAGTCAAGATAAAGTTTGCAAGATTGGTGAGATAAAGAGGTTCTAAATGGCCTTGGATACAGAGGTTCATCCAGAAAATAAAGCATAGCAAAAGGACCTACATTTGTTAAGGACAGAATGGGGTTAAAAATAATCACAGACCTATTTTGTTTGGTTTTCTGAGTAAGCATGGGAATAAGGGGAAATGGGGGCATAAAGTACATCTGGGACTATTTTTGGGCTACAGCTTCCCAGAGATGTTATCCTGGAGTGGGGAATTAGAGAACAGAAGCTGATGCATTTAACACTGACTGGGGATACAAAAAGTTCATACCAAGGCTTTCCCCAATGAAAGAAGAGTTTATGTGCTACAGACAAGCTGAGAAAGCATTCATGTGACATCAAGCAAATACCAGCTGAGCCTGTAGGCAAGGGAAATGGCTTTCCCATGAATATCAGTGGGTACCAGAATGTGAATGGCAAGTGCAGGCTATTCCTGCACTCAATGCTCTTTGACACAGGGGGGATGAAAGAGTTCCACCCTGCTTGTTGGCATATAAAACCATGACCATACTGTCACTGTGGATGACAATTTCACCCTGAAGGATGGAGTACCTAAAGGCTTGTACAGTGATGACAACTGCTGTCATCTCCAGTACAATGATGTGTAGACTGGTCTCCAAGTGTGACCGCAAATTTTGAATACTCTGCAGCTGAGAAAGTCTCCCCACCCTAGAAATGAAATATCCATGGTGACGGTCACTAGAGGTGTGGAAAAAATGTGGCAACTGTCCCAACTAAAGCTGAAGTGTGTGTGTAACTACTAATGAACATGAACTTTGGAAAGGTTTATCTACTCTGATAAATGGTCTGTGCACTGGGTCCATTGCATCTTGAGGGTTCACTGCTAAACATTCGCCTGAAGCCTGGCATGAGGAACAAAGAGACTAGTGACAACCTTAAGTTCTAAAGTTCTGAAACAAAGGACCACAGGAAATGAGATGAAATGAAGTTGAGAGACCATTCTCTCAAATGGAAGAATCCTTTCTGAAGGTAGACTGGCCTTGCACAATAGACTGTCTACTGCAAAACTGATATGTGATTTCACACTGTTCACTGTCATGCACAATGACTGGAACAGAGAATTATGTACGGTGACTAGACTCGCTAATGTTGGAGAAGCTAGAAGCCAATTGCTGAGGTAAGAAAACACCTTGACACCTTGCAGCCTCTCGTTTGCTGCAACTGTGGCCATGCATCCAGTGAACACTCTAGGGTATCAGTTGGGACCAAACCGAAGAACTTGAAACTAACAGCAACTGGCTCCTACCTAAAAACTCAAAAATCTCCTTGCTTCCTTTTCTAGCTTTACATGCAAGAAGGTGTCTTGAAGATTAAAACAGCACATCAAATATTCATCATTCACACCGCTGCAGTAGCCCTTAGGCTATATGGGTTGATTCCTGGCCAATTTCAAAAAGCCCTGGCTCCCTCTTCCCCCAACTCCCTCACTCTGACTGCTGACTGGCTAATCCCTAGGAGGGAAATCAGCAGTCACAGTGAAGCTTTCTTCAGTACTTTCTTGCCTTCTAGAAAAGTATTTCTCAGACTTCACAGGCACAATAATTGTCTAAGAGCTTCATTTCAAGCAGCCAAGTCCACATTAAGGAACTCCCTCTACTCAGAAATTTCCCTTTTATAAAAAATAGCATTTCATTTAAAAACAGTATTTCCCCCTTTGAGAAAAATAATTTTTTTACAGTATCAGCAATTTCCTGTCAAGGACATCTATTCTTAGCTTAGTTGTTTTTTTTTTTCAATAAACATCTTTAATAAATTATCATGTATGATATGTCAATCTTACATTTATATAAATGAAAAGCAAACAACACTGACACCACTTTAGTTGCAAACATTATATATAACAGACACAACTGAAATAACTGCAGTTGCAAACATTATACATATCCAGTCATTATCAGTGAAGCATTATATGGCTCATTTAAATCCCACCTCTTAAACCTCATTCCTTCCCTGCATATATTGTTCCCACAATTCCGATTTTTCCTATCTAGTTTGCTCCATCCCTTTTCTAAAGATCACAATACCAATTGTTTATCTCTCTTGCTATATTTACTACTTCTAGTAAAGTTGGTCTAGACTTTGATTTCCAATTTCTAGGTACTGATTTTTTGGCAGCCACCATTAATTAGACTCAGCAAGGCTTACTATGTCTAGGCAATTCAGATTCTGTATCATAGCTCAAAAAATCATCTCCCCAGTTAATCCAATCTGCACACCCAGCATCTCTGACAGAGTGGTCCACAGGGTATCCCTAAAGTCCACCAACTCAGCCACTTCTGTCTTGCTTGTCACACTTCTAACATTTGCTATCTACCTGAGGAAAAATTCTTTGGAGTCTACATGGGGTACAGAAATATCTATGTAAACACTTCCAGGCAGAGATCCTAAATCTTCTAGACTTTGTTGCATATTTGGGTGATATACATATATCCCTCTGTTATCTGAAGTGCTTATCCAGTCTCTCTTCCCAATCCTTTCTAAGCTCCTCTGATTAATTCTTATAATTATCATGCAATATTTTATATGGTCTACTAATTATTCCTTTTCTTAACTGCAGCTTCTCTTCTACAGTCTATTAAAAACTCTACCTGGGCTGGTCTTTCATTTATGACCCTCCCTATTTTTTTCTTTTTGCCTATACTCTGATATCAATCTTTGATAGGTAAGGCAATCTCTAACCTGCAGTCCAGACACTTTCTTGTCCTCTAATCATTCTATTACGTTTCCCTTTCTAGTTATTTGCTCCTAATACCTTGGTTCCTTTTCCAATTTTCTCTAATAAATTCCAGCCCCCTCTTGCCTATTATCTGTATCCTTAACCACAGTCGTTATTGGCAGAAACTCTTTTTTCCATTCTCATGTTGGTTTAGTTCTTAGAAAACTCCTTGCAATTGTTCTCCTTAAGAGTCTGCATCCAAAATCCGTCTCTTCTTATTTCTTGAGTTTATCCACTGTATCATCATCATTCCTTTTCTTAGCTTCATTAATTTTGTATCTCGAGAAGATATGAAACTGACTTTAAAATGTTCCACAACACTGTAATGTCCCTTCCTTGTTTTGTCATGTATAAAATAATATCATCTGCAAATACAGCCAGCTTTTCCCGACTACCATACCAATTATATCTTTGAATTTCTGAGTCAGCTTATTTTCTCTGCCAATGGTGCTAAATATAATGCAAACAATGAAGGGGAAAGCGGACAACCCTGCCTGGCTCCTCTAAGTTTCACCTCCGATCCCTCCCTCATATATACTCCTAATTCAACCTTATAATTGCATCAGAAAAAGCAAATGCTTCCACTGCCCTACTCATGAAGTCCCAGTCTACTCTGATAAATGCTTTCTCTGCATCAAGACCAACCATTAACCGTGGTATTTTCTACATTCTGACTGCTTCCCTCTGGATCATCAATATTTTGTTAATATTGTCAATGTTTGCCTCCCCTCCACAAAACCAGCTTAAAGTGTTTATTAAGGTATCTGGGGATAATATGGGGGAAAATGTGTATTGCTAATGTAAACTATTAATTTTGTAGAACACAAAAATTATAGAGAAACAGGCAGGGAACTGTGTGTACACTAATTATTATGCTCAATATGTGACAACCTACCTGACATTTTGATTCTGTCAGTGTGTGCGCGCACGCGTGTGTGTGTTTGAACAGCACCCTCAGGAGAAATCTGTTCTACTTTAACATTTTATAATCTAAGGGACTGGAGTGTTAAGTGTGCTGCTTACAAGCACTCGTTGGCAACTTACCTTTTAACCAACTCACTCCATCTACACTTACTGTTTTTGATTCTTCTTCCCTGGTTACAGCATGGATACTTAATCTGGTCCAGCTGCCTCTTGTCCTGCTGTACCTAGAAAGCAAAAATCACTTACCAAGGAGTCACTGCCATTACCGCGGACTCAGTCTGTGCCTCAGCAGATAGTGGGTGAACCTACATTGCCCTTTATTTGTTCCTTAGACCACTCACTTGCTTTTATGGCTTCCTCTATTGTAGTCCTTTCAGCCATCACAAACTGGGTGGGGAGGGGGGCAGACACATCCTCTTTGGCTGTTCCAGTGCTTAATACGGACATGGGAGAACCATCTTCTCTGGGTCTAGGAGACCCTCTGGGAGATTCTTTTTGGGGTAACTGGGGCAAGAAACCATTACACCAGGCAGATGTCCCCCCCCCCGAGTCTGTCCTCTTATGCTGGAACTCTTATTTAAAAATGTTAAACATTGTTCTTATAATGAAGTTGTTGCTGTTAAAAAAAGATGAGTGCCCTTAACTTGGCTAGATAGGCAGCAAAGCCTGGTATGTAGAATCCTCTACAGATGGGTATTCCTTGTAAAATCATTCCTGAGGAAACTGGGTCTGATGATTCTGATTTTGACAAGAGAATGGAATCGGCAGGAGAAGTCATTCTAAATCCAGCTCTTTGATTGTGAAGAAAACTGTAATTCTTATCCTCACCTGGAAGAATTTTCTTTTAATCAGACTTTTGTTAGGATAAATGAAGTACTTTTTATGGGAAAAAAAATAGTTGTGTAAAATCTTACCATAACCATAGATGTCTTTCTCTTCCATGTTGCAGTATTCATACTGTGGGATTTCCAGCCATCAGGCAATCTGACATCAGCTCCTATACAAAAGCTTAAGCCTGGCTGCTGCAGGTGCACTGGACGTCACACGCAGGGCCATAAACCAGGGACTATAAATGTGACATCTGCACGCACAGACCTCAGAACCTGAAGCCCAAATAAGTGTGTATAAGCACAAGGAGAAGCAGAAGAGCAAACATCCCTGCAGGGCTGAACAGAATAGCCTGTAGGGAGAGGATACATAGGTGTAGACCAAGCATCCATAAAAGGAGAAGGGGGTATGGAGGGAGGGAGGGAAGGAATACTGCAACATGGAAGAGGACGACATCTACAATTATGGCAAGATTTTACCCAACTATTATGTCCTTCTACTCCTATGTTGCAGTATACATACTGTGGGAGAGTACCACAGCTTAGGAAGAGTGATGGGTGCGGGCAGAGGTAGAGGATTCTACGAATCCCTGTAGGATTGCCCTGGCAAATCCTGCTTTGACCCTGGAGACGTGGTCTAGCTTGTACTGCTTAGTGAAAGTGTGAACTGTCAACCAGGTAGCAGCTTCCATGATGGAGGCTGTGTCTAGCCCTTTGAGAAAGGCTTTAGAGGTAGCCATTCCTCTAGTGGAATGAGCTCTAACCCCTAGGGGCAATGGTTTGCCATGGTGAGAGTAGCAGAAGAGAATGGATTTCTAAATCCAAGAGGAAATGGGTTGTTTGGAGGCTGACTTACCCAGAGCCCTGGGGTGAAAGGAGATGAAGAGTTGATCAGACTTAATGAAAGATTTTGTTTTGTCTAAGTAGAATCTTAGTTGTCTGTGCACATCCAGAGAATGAAGGATCCTCTTTGCGTTATTAGATGGAGAGGGAAAGAATGTTGGTAGATGAAAAGACTGGTTAAGAGATAGCTCATTCACCACTTTGGGCATGAAGGAAGGGTTAGTGCGCAACATCACCCTGTCCTTGTGGAAGGTGGTGTAAGGGGGACAGGCCATGAGGGCCTGTAGTTCGGACACTCTTCTTGCAGAGGCGATGGCCACTAAAAGAATGGTTTTCGATGTGCACATTTGCAGGGAAGCTGTGCTTGCTGGTTCAAAGGGATTTAGGGTTAGTTTTTCCAGTACGAAGATGAGGTCCCATGGGGGAGGAATGGGTTTTCTTGGTGGTATGATATGCAAGACCCTCACAGGAAAAGTTTAACATCTAGTCTGGAGAGCAGAGGTGACTGTAAAGGCAAGCAGGGTCCCAGGCTGCATTCTACATGAACTACAAAATGAACTGGCACCCCACCTAAGCGCCATGTTCAATCATAACCTCGCCTCAGGCTTTGTGCCCACTGAATGGCGCACAGCAACGGTTATCCCACTCCACAAAGGGGGAGCCACTACGGACCCCGGGAACTACCATCCCATTAGCCTAATGAGCCTGGTCTGCAAGGCCATGGAATGTATCATCATGGAACATATAAACAAAGACATTGGTAATCTCCAAGCTCTGGACCCCACCCAGTTCGGGTTTGTAAAAGGCAAATCATGTCTCCTAAACCTGACTGACTTCTTTGAAGCAGTCAGACAAGGGTAAGGTGGTTCACACAGCCTATCTAGATCTCACCAAGGCTTTTGACACCATCCCCCAACTCTGGAATTATAGATAAACTCACTAAACTAGGTATAAATCCCTATGTCACAAGATGGGTTGCCAACTGGCTCACGGACAGAACCCACACTGGGAAAGTAGCAGACTCCAAATCCGACTTTAGACCCACACGGTTCAGTCCTGAGTCCTCTCATGTTTGGTATCTACTTTTCTGAAGTACAGACTAACACAGAAGGTCATTGGCTAATGAAGTTCACCGATGACTGCAAACTAGGAGCCATAACAGAAACTTCTAAAGATGTGAACATCCTACAAAAAGGCCGCACTGAGCCAGATGCCTGGTGTCAAAACCATGGCCTCAAGCTCAATGCCAAAAGTGCACTGTCATCCCCTTTGGTAAAAACTCTGTACCCATGAGCTACCACGTAAGTGGTAGTCTACTTAACACTGAAAGTGTGATAAAAGACCTTGGAACACAGGTGGACAGTAGTCTCTCCTTTGATAATCACATCGCCATAGTAGTCAGGAAATCCTTTTACGTCGTACACCTCATCACAAAAGGTTTCTTATCCAGGAAAAAAGAGGTCACTGTTCCCCTCTACTCGTAACGCATTAGACCATTATAGAGTACAACCCCCCCCCCCCTTTTGGTATGTACCTTACAAGACATCTACAACTACTGGAAAGGCCACAGAAATACCTCACAAAAAGGATTACTGGCCTCAGACAGATACCTTACGCAGACCATCTCAAAAAACTCCAGATTTACTCCGTCGCATATCGCCTACTCAGAGGCGATCTCTGCCTAACATACAAAGCTATGTCAAACGCAGAGCTGCTGGACATGCTCCACTTAAAGAAATCCCAATCCCTCTAAGCTACACACTCTAGGGACCTAAACCTTGTCACCACAATAAACAGAACATGCTGGAGGGATAGATTGCTGTCTCAGAGACTTCCTATACTCTGGAACAATACACCTATCTATATCAAACAAAGCTCCTCATTAGCACTCTTCAAGAAAAATTTTGATGATTGGATGAGAAATAGGAAATTCACCCCGGGGATCCCCTCTGTGGCTCTGCTTGACAGGGGCACAGGAAAATAATTTTCTTCTGTGGCAAAAGCCAGGGTACCTTTTTGGCTAGGCTTGTACAGGCCCTAGGGCCGATGGCCTAGTACCTACCTAGGAACCTATGATTGCCCTTGGCTAGGTTGTGAAGAAGGGGGAACCAGTGTTGCCTTGGCCAACAGGGAGTCACCAGCAAGATTTTTGGTTGGTCCTTGTTGATCTTTAGTAGGACCTGGTGTATTACAGGGAACGGGGGAAGCGTACAGGAACATTCCCTTCCATGGAAAGCTGAAGGCATTCATTCTCCATGCTAGTGGAGTGTGATCCCTGGAGCAAAGTCTGATTAATTGTTCTGGGGGGTGGCAAACAAATCCACTTGAGGTGTGCCCCACTGGTGGATGATGTCTAAGACGGTTACCCTGTGCAATATCCATTCGTGCTGAGGGGAGGATGTTCTGCTGGGCAAGTCTGCTTATTTGTTTTCCTGAGAGGGGATGTAAGAAGCCTGCCGTAAGAAGTGTTTGGTTGCTATTTCTCAGATTTGTAAAGTTATCTGGCATAACTGGTACACCTTTGTCTCTCCTTGCTTGTTGAGGTACCACATGACAGTTGTGTTGTCTGTCACAATGTGTAGCAGGCCTGGTTGTAAGACTGGGAGGAAAGCTTTGAGAGCCAGTAATACTGCCGTCATTTCCCTGACATTGATGTGTTGCTTTTGAAGTGCAGGGTTCCAATGCTGTTGTACCCTGAAGCCCTTGAACTCCAGCCTAATTCTGATGCATCTGTGTGCATGGTTTGAGTGATTGGGGGGGGGGGGGTAATTGGAGTGGGATGCCCTGGTTCTGTGAAACCTGCTGAATCCACCACTTTAGCTCTCTTTTTAGGCAGGGCAGGAGGGGAATAAGCTTGTCTAATGAATGTTGGCTTTGAGACTATACATTTTTTAAGTACCATTGGAATTTTCTCATGTGCATCCTGGCTAATGGAAGCATGGTAATGGTTGCTGCCATGAGACCTAGGACTTGCAGAAATTGTCTTGCAGAGAGATGTGATTTCATAAGTAGGCCTTGAAAATGGCTGGAGAGAGATTGCACTTTGCCCAGTGGGAGAAAGGATCTCATCAAGTCTGTTCTTATCCTGCAGCCTAGGAAAACTTTGTCCTGCTGAGGAAGAAGTGAGGACTTCTGGAGGTTGATAGTGAAGCCCAATTTGCGGAGGACAGTCATTGTGAATGTGAGATGGTTTTGCAGGGTGGATTCTGATTTTGCCAGAATAAGAATGTCGTCCAGGTAAGGGTAGATTTGGAGTCCCTTGGTTCTGCAATACGCAATGGCTGGGGCCAGGCACTTTGCAAATACTCTGGGAGCAGTAGACAAGCCAAAGGGCAAGGCTGTAAACTGAAAGTGTGAAGAATGTCCAGTGAAGTGCAGAAACCTCCTGTGGGAGGGTCTGATAGGGATGTGTAGGTAGGCATCCTTTAGATCCAAGGTGACCATGAAGGCCTTGGGTGGAATGAGGGGTAGCAAGGTTTGAAGGGTGAGCATTCTGAAGGATGGAACCTTTAGGAATGGGTTTAGATAGGATAAGTCCAGGACTGGCCTCCAAGGGCCATCCTTTTTGGGGACTAGGAAAAGGTAGGAATAGAAGCCTTTTCTTTCCTGTCCTGAGGGAACTGGTTCTATAGTTCCTGAAGTCAGGAGTTCTTTCTGTAAGAGAGGGAATAAATGTTGCTGGTTTCTTGGAGGGAAGGGAATTCTTTTTGGCCTTGGCTTTTCCTTCCAAGAGAGAAAATATCCTTTTTAGATGATGGAGAGCACCCAAGTATCTGAGGTAACTGTAATCCAGAAGGGGAGGCATTGGGTAAGGCGGGCGGACAGAGGGAGCAGATTCAAGCAGTCACGCTGAGGTGGGACCTCCTTGGTCAGGAAAGGGCTGCTTGGCAGATCCCTGGAAATTAGGGGGTCTGACGTAAGCCAATCTCTTGGACCCTTTACAAGGTCTAGAGAAGGAAGGACGAGATGCAGACGGAGTTCTTCTTACAAAAGAAGTCTTAGCAGGGTAGTTCCTTTAGCATCTGGGGAAGGGGGGGCACCAGCAACTGCTTGATGTCTTGAAGTTCTTTACTTTTCTCTAGTAGATTTTTGAAAATTCCTGCTGAATTCTTACCAAATAAGAGAGTGTGGTCTAGAGGAGCAACCGTTAAAGTCCTCTGGAAGAGGTTGCAGGTGTAGCCAGGAATATCTACGCAAGACAGATGCAGCAGATCTGGCAGATGCTTCTGCTGCATCATAGCTGAACTTAAGTGTCTGGCTACATGAGTACCTAAAGACAGTTTAGATGCAATGTCATTTTTAGTGGGACAGTCAGGGGTAGAAGCTAGCAAGATGGAGGTCTGGGACACAAGGTCTAAGGCATATTTTACCATCTGTTTTTGGTAATTAATAGCCCAAAAGGCTAAGATGGAGGAGGTATATATTTATTTACCCATTCTGTCCATGGTCTTGCTGTCCTTTTCTGTCAGCAAAAGAGAAGCAGAGGGTAACTGCCTAGACTGCCCGTCAGGAGACACAGCAATGACTGCAGGGTCAGCCATGGGAGGTTTCACTAGAAACTTCTGTTCATCTGGAACTTTAAAATCTATCAGGCCTTTTAAGGGCAGGTGGTTGAGAATCTGGGTTCTTGGAGGCTGCATTAAAGGCGTCCAGAAAGGCTGGTAAAACTGGGGGAATAGCTGAGTGGGAGGGGGATTCTAGTTGTAAAAACTCAAAATATCTTTTCTGGGTATCTGTCATCAAGGTAGTATCCCACTGGAAGTACTCTTTCATTTTTGGGATAGTTTCCCCAAACGAAATGTCCTCTGGAGGGGAATCACCCTTAATAGAGTCTTTGTCCTGGAAATAATAGTCTACAAGAGAAGCAATTTGAGACACATAAACAGATTCCTCAAAAGAGGAGTCGTACTTTTCAGGTTCTTCTTCTTCTCCCTGCTGAGTATTGATTAAAGGGAGGGAAGAAACAGAGGCTGGCCTAGGGCTCAGCAATGGAATGTCTGTAGAAGCATTGCCTGTAGGCCTAAGGGCCATAAAGGCCTGCAGTAAGGAATAGGTGAACGTCTGCCAGTCTGGAGTAGCTTGAGACACAGGGCTCAAGTGTTTGTTTTTTTGTTTTTTTTCTTAGTTGGTGTTGGCCTAGTAACCGAGGTCTGAGCTGGAGCAGAAGGGGTCGCTGTCGGCCGACCAAGTACTGGTTCCCCCTCGACGTCGGTTGAGGCTAGCGTCTGGGTCAGCTCCGCTGACGTGCTCTCCATAGCTGCAGTAATGGCCTCAACCAGAGGATCTGTCGAAGCTGATGGAAGAATTGGCTGGCCCTCGGCCCCTAAATCTGTAGTCGGTGGGACGTCCGATGGTGGAGTGGTAATGGGAGTAGGCCTGGAAACCTTGGCCTTCTTCATCAGTTGTTCGGTTTGGGTGGACGACTAGGGATCCATTCTGTGAGAAAGGCGATTCAATCTCTGATTCTCAATATACAAATTTAAATCTGCCAGATGGCTGCATAAGGTCTTTGGAATGAATGACTGACAAACTGAGCAGGCCTTATGGGCTCCTCACCTAAGCAAAACACGCACTTGTCATGTGAATCCTTATGCAGTACCTGATGCCTGCAATTACATTTGCTCTTTTTCTCAGACATCGGCTAAACAGCTGAACAAAACCTACAGCCACCAAGCTCAAGTAACAAGAAAAATGAAAACCTCAATGGGGTACCTGTCTTATTTGAAGTCTTCAGACTAAGGGGGGAACTGTCGAAGTGTACATCATCTGCGGCTGAAAAGTTCTGGGGTCTATGCATGCAGACATCACATTTGTAGTCCCCGGTTTATGGCCCTATGTGAGACGTCCCATGCACCTGCAGCAGCCAGGCTTAAGCTTTTGTATAGCAGCTAACATCAGATCACCTGAGGGCTGGAAATCCCACAGTATGAATACTGCAACACAGGAATAGAAGGACATCAGATGTTCTCAGGAAATGAGGAGAAAATATATATTATAAATGGATATACCTCATTACTCTCCTATACTGCCAGCTCTTGATGATGTGTTGAATAGAGCCTATACTCATCCCAATACCCAGATGTCATTCACTAAAAAAGAAGATCAACTACATAAGGTATTGTAGGCATATATGTGGAAATATATGCTTTATCATTTGGTGAGTCTGAGGGAATTGGTTCAATTCTTCATGGAAAAGAAAGCTATTTTTTGAACCAAACTTTTTCTACCCCTTCTCATCTAAACATGCTAGTGGGTATGACTATGCAGATACTGTGCCTAGGGCCACTGTTACTGCTACATCCCTGAAAATGTATGCTTGGGTACATAATCAATAGTTTCCTGATAAGTTAAAGTCTGAAATCTTGGATTCAGCTTTAGATAAGGCGGCATTGCTTTTCTCTTGTGCAATCCTGGTTTTTAAGTAATATGCTGAAAGAAGAAAATAAATTCAAGGAGTTTCTAAGATATTTCATCCATCCCAATACAAATTTTACACGTCTCCCTCTTACACAAAAAAGCAAAATAAACAAAACCGGTCCTTTTCTTGGCAAAAAAAAAAAGAGATTGCCAGAGAGTAACAATAAAAAATAAGGGTCCTTTCAGGAAAAAGGGAAGGACCAAAAGAACAGAATGATTACACCATTTCTTATCCTCATACCTCTCCCCAGCCAATATTTCTATAAATCTGCCACCAAAACTGGCAGTCAACATTCCCCTTTGGCAAAAGATTGTTTCAGACTCCTGGGTGTTAAAGAGTGGTGCAGGAAGGTTACAGATGGCACAGGCTACAGAAACCCTCTCCCACCCTCTACACCAAAAATATTTTTTCCCCTAAGTTCTTCAGTCATTACACATCCAGGGAGTCACAGAACACGTGCCTTTACGTCAAAGGGGAAAAGGCTTCTGTTACTGCATGTTTCTGGTACTAAAGAAAGAGACTTCTTGGAGACCAGTACTAGAAACATGGACCCAGCATTTGCTTTCTTTGGAATATCAAATTCCAGTTTGGGGCTTTATAGAAAGAGAACTGCTTTGGTGGAAACAACATATTCAACTAAACCCAAATCTCCAATCCTCTCCGGAGACTCCAAACCAGTCACTAGACATATCAGATTGTGCTTGGAGAACAGCTTTCAGAGGAGTAAAGGTGCAATGTCTGCGGAATCCTTCAGACAGTCCAAAGCACATCAACTGAAAAGTGATTCTGGCTGTGATCCATGCCTACAAGTTTCTCCATCACATTGGGTCCCTAGGACCTCTTCAAGTGATTTCAGACACTACTACAGTCATGTAGTATATCAACAAGCATGGAGGTACAAGGTTGTACCTCCTATGCAGGCTAGTAGTGGTGGCTTAGGAGTTACCACTTCAGCATTTCTTAACTCTATAAGCATCATGTATTCCTTCAAAGCAACACATAATGGCAGACAAGTTGAGCAGGACAAAGACAGAAACTCACATATGGAAACTGAATAAAGGGGAGTCTTCTAGGAATTAATCCAGTTGTGATGAACACTTCAAATAAATCTGTTTGCCTCCTTTCAAAATAGACAGCTAAAAAAGTTTTGTTCTAGGGCTGTTTGCAACTAAGCCTGGAAGACGGATGCATTTTCATTCCCTTGGAAGGGATTGTTCCTTTATGGGTTTCCACCCTTAACACCGATATCAAGGGCAGTTTTGAAGATTCAAAAGAATACCCTAAAAATAATTGTGGTGACCCCCCCCTCTTTTGGTCAGACAACATTGATTCTCCCTTCTTACGGAACTGGCCAAGGACAATTACTACAAGCTTCCTCACAGAATGGATTTTCTCACACAACATGAGGAATTTGATACACCCCATTATCAATCAACCAACACACTAACTGGATAATTCAATTTTAATCATTTTTAGACACTTATTTCAGTAGAATATGCAGCAGGTACTAAAGAAGGCAAGAAAGCTTGCTATTAGAAAGTCCTATGTTGGTATGTGGAAGCGATGTTCTAGTTGGTGCCTAACCAATACCTATGGGCCCATCAGGGATTATGTACCACTGGTGCTCAAACATTTGTGCGAGTTACTTGCCTCTGGTATCATATATTCCTCTATAAATGTTTATCTTGCAGCTATTTCAGCATGCCTGTTGATCATACCTCTCTACCTCAATGCAAAAAATCTGGACAAAGCCTAAAATAATGGCGGGGGGGGGGGACAAATGCCTAAAAACAGGGACAGATTTCAAATTAAATATTGCTCTTATAATCTTAGAAAGTTGCTTGAACAGCAAGACTTGTGTTAGCATGCATTTTCTGAAGGATATGACATCTGAAAATCAAATGTTCATCATTAATTAGTGCCTTCAATTCTCAGTGATTTGCAAGAAAATCACAAATTCTAGGAGGAACACACCAAAACCATGAGGCAAAAATCTGAACATTTGAGAGATATGCTGCCCACGGATCCTTTTCTTTCATCTCTGTTTGCTGTGAAACAGTTCCTAAAAGGAGTTTTACATATGAAACCGCCTACTAATCAGGCTACTCCTCCCTGGAATCTCAAATATGTGTTGAAGAAATTGACCGTTACCTTTTGAGCCTGCTCATCAAGCTAATTTAAGATATTCAGCAAAAAGGAAGAAACTGCAGGTACTCCACAACAATCGAAGCCAACCAGTTGCTAGTGTAATAAAACAGCTTTATTGTAAAAAGTAAGCGCTTTCACATCTGCTAGGGATGCTTCATCAGACTTTAACAGACACATAACTTTCAAACTGTTTAAATACACACCCTGCGGTTCATTGAACCAATGAAATCAGACAAACAATTATCATGAATTTTCATCCAACACTATAAGTTGAAAGCATATGTTCATAAGACAAAAACATATATATATATATATATATATATATATATATATATATATATATATATATATATTATATACATTACATATAAAACCACTGTCAAAAAAATTTTTTGTCAAAAATTTTTATTTATTTATTTTTTTTTATCAGAAGATTAAAACATTAAAACATTCTACAATTCTATAAAAACTACTCATCACTACTAATGCTTTAAAGGGCGGTCAATAAGAAATGGTTTTAAACTAACCCTATCGTTCAGGCCATGTCCTGAATCTGCTTGTAATTTTATTATCCACTTCCCTTCTCTCTCTGTAAAACCAACAGTGTTGCCTAATCTCATGGTAGTGTATATGAGTTCTAAAGCCATGAACTCAAAACTATGTATAGTGCCCATGCATCAAAATATGTCTTGCTAGAGCATTATTTTCGTTTTCTCTATTAATAGCATACAGATGCTCCCTGATCCTTTCTCTGAGAGTCTTGTTCGTTTTGCCCACATAGAAAGCACTGCATGTTTTACAGATAGCTAAATAAACTAAATTTCTAGTCTTGCAGTCTGCAGTGACTGAATCTATAACACATAGAAGTATCTGAATGTATAAAATTGTCTCTGCTGGTAATAAAAGTACAGTGATTGCAATTACGACAAGGAAAAGTACCCTTTCTTATTGACAACGACCTATCAAATGTGTGTCTGTCATAACAAAGCATCTTTTTCAAAGATTTTGTGTTTTTATAACTAAAACTAGGTCCTGGACCTATTAAGGCCTTTAGTTTCTCGTCTAACTGTAAAATGCCCCAATTCTTTTTAATAACTTCTGCTATACTTCTATTCTTGTTACTATAAGTAATAACCATTCTCTTGTTCATTTTCTTGGGGAATCTCTTCTGTGCAACAGGTTCTATCAAAGTACCCCTAATGTATGGTGAGCTGCACCATTACGTTCTACCTTTTTCAGAGCTGTTAGATCTTTGTCACAATAACCTCTAGTCATAAAATCCTGCTGTAAGTTTGTTAATGTTAGCTGAAAATTTAGATCATTGCTCACTAACCGTGAGCACCGTGTAACCTGATTCACAATAATATTCCTATGCACATGTGGTGGATGCATACTATCACAATGTAAATAGGCATTCCTTCTACATGGTTTCTTATAAATATTTATAGTCAATCTTCCATTTCTTTTAGCAAGAGTGACATCTAAAAAGTTTATCTGAACTTGTGAACTTTCACCTGTTAATCTCAAAAATGTGGTAGTACTGTTAATGTAGACTATAAAATCTTCTAATGCGGCTAGATCACCATTCCAAACTAGAAAAAGATCATTTACAAACCGCTTATAGTACTTAATAAACCCAGAGTAAAATTCATGCATCAAAATATACATAGACTCCCAATAAGCTAATACCAGATTGGCATATGAATTGGCACATGGCGTGCCCATGGCCACTCCTAGTGTCTGTAAATAATAATCATTGTCGTAGAGAAACACATTATTCTCCAAGACAATCTCCATCAGCATAGTGATTCTCATCACTTTATTAGTAGTCATTCCTTTACTTAACAAAAATAGTCGCAAAAACTCAATTCCTGTATCATTAGGTATGCTGGTAAATAAAGACTGGACATCTAAAGTCACCATGATGTCTGTGTCTAAAAACACCATACTGTCCAGTGTAGCATCCGATAAAGATTCTAAGAACTGCTTAGTATCCTTCAAAATGGAAGGTGTAGAGTTAGCAATAGGTTTGAGCTGCTTCTCAACATAAATCGATATGCTCTCAGTAAGCCACCCCTTTCCCTATACAGTGGGCCTAAGGGGGGAATTCACCAAAGTTTTATGCACTTTAGGAAGGCCTCTAATCACTGGTATTAAAAAATATTTGTAGAGATCATTTTCTATGATATTACACATTAACATATCGTACAATTCAGCATGCACATTATTAATAATTTTGTTCAACTCAAACAGGTGTATAATCTTATACGTATCAACATCAGATAACATTTCTTGCATGCTACTCTTATATGAGCAGCTATTAAGTAGCACAATTGCTCCCCCTTTGTCCGTTGGGCGGATTTCCCTGTAATGATTTCAAAGCTGAGGCTTCCACAGAAGTTAAATTATGAAATTCTGGTTTAAAATCCTGACTCCTATATAATGCAAAAAAGTCATTAATACAGGCTTTTTCAAACGTTTCAATAATAGGATTTGATTCAGAAATAAAAGTAGAAGGTTTCCTATAACTACAAGAAACAATTTTATCTGTATTAAAATTCTCAAAATGCAAATCTAACGCTAATCCCCTAGTAAAACTCTTAAGCTCTACAATTAAGTTGCTTATGTCCATGCCTTGTGAAGGCACAAAGGACAAACCTTTATTTAAAACTCTACTTTCAACTTCTGATAAAATAATATGACAGATTAATTACCAGTTCATTTGAAATGTCCTGTGTGACTTCTTGTAACCTTCTGTCGACTCGTTCGATTATTTCCATTTCTTTCCCTTGTACTGTGGGCTCCATGCCTTCTGCTTGGGACCTTGGTAAGATAAAGGGAAAGATAAATCGGTGGTGGTATGTTCACTAGGCACTGCGTTAGTTTCCGATTGTGTAACAATCTTCTTCCTCACTACGGGACCAAAATTGCATGTACTCACTACAGTTACATCACTAGATGTTGGAACAACATCATTAATAGCTCGTGAAACCATCACTGGTATTTGGTCGTTTCTCTGCTGTGCCTGATCACCTTGACTCCGCCTTTCCTCTTCCTGTGGGGCTTCCAATGCATTCAACATGCTCATAGTCGTAGGAGGTATATCACTGTGGCACTCATTTCTAGGTTCAACAGTGGAAGCGATGGTAACTGTATTTCTCGGTCGTGTGGATTCCCTCGGCCAGGAGAATACATTCCCTCATGAAAAATTGAGGCAATCCCTCTCTAATTTCTTCTTTTTCTGAGCTAATAATTTACTGTCAGTCGCTGCAATCATAATCGAAAGTTCATTAAAAAAATCAGATCTCTGTTCAGAGGTGAAAGAGGAATTTAGTTGTTGCTCAATAGATATAGCTTGTTTATGCAGCTCTGTTTTAATAGAGGTATATTGCCTGACTAGTAACTTCATATAATTATTACTAGTCTCAATGTTAAGTTTTTGCCAGTCAGTTAGCCAGTCAGGATAAATTGAGCCAAAAGTGGGCATTTTTAAAATTCGAAGGCCTCTAGGAATGACCTTAAGGGACAAGCAGGCTCCCATATGTTGTTTCTGCCATTGTATATTCTTAATTTTTAACATGATATCTTCAAACTTCCGCATCAATTGTAACACTGTCATGTTAAACTTTTGCCCTTTATGAGTCACTGCTGTATTAGCTAATTGAGTATAAGAAAATTTCAACAAGGGATTATTGTTTAGTTCAATAAGTTTTATAAAGGAGGCATTACCAAGTTCATTGTTTTCAGGTTCATCCATAAGTTTTTGTCTGGTTCCTTCTGCCATGTCCCTTTGAGGAATTCACCAAAATATATATATATATTCCTCTGAAAACAAAGTCCTCTAAGGGTAAGGTACCTGTTGTATCCAAGTCAACAAATCCAACAAAAAGGAAGAAACTGCAGGTACTCCACAACAATCAAAGCCAACCAGTTGCTAGTGTAATAAAACAGCTTTATTGTAAAAAAACAGCTTTATTGTAAAAAGTAAGCACTTTCACATCTGCTAGGGATGCTTCATCAGACTTTAACAGACACATAACTTTCAAACTGTTTAAATACACACCCTGTGGTTCATTGAACCAATGAAATCAGACAAACAATTATCATGAATTTTCATCCAACCCTATAAGTTGAAAGGATATGTTCATAAGACAAAAACATATATATATATATATATATATATATACATTACATATAAAACCACTGTCAAAAATTGTCAAAAAATTTAATTTTTTTTATCAGAAGATTAAAACATTAAAACATTCTACTATTCTATAAAAACTACTCATCACTACTAATGCTTTAAAGGGCGGTCAATAAGAAATGGTTTTAAACTAACCCTATCGTTCAGGCCATGTCCTGAATCTGCTTGTAATTTTATTATCCACTTCCCTTCTTCTCTCTCTGTAAAACCAACAGTGTTGCCTAATCTCATGGTAGTGTATATGAGTTCTAAAGCCATGAACTCAAAACTATGTATAGTGCCATGCATCAAAATATGTCTTGCTAGAGCATTATTTTCGTTTTCTCTATTAATAGCATACAGATGCTCCCTGATCCTTTCTCTGAGAGTCTTGTTCGTTTTGCCCACATAGAAAGCACTGCATTTTTTACAAATAGCTAAATAAACTAAATTTCTAGTCTTGCAATCTGCATAGTGACTGAATCTATAACACACAGAAGTATCTGGATGTATAAAATTGTCTCTGCTGGTAATAAAATTACACTGATTGCAATCAATACAATAAAGCTGTTTTATTACACTAGCAACTGGTTGGCTTCGATTGTTGTGGAGTACCTGCAGTTTCTTCCTTTTTGTTGGATTTGTTGACTTGGATACAACAGGTACCTTACCCTTAGAGGACTTTGTTTTCAGAGATAATTTAAGATATTATTTGGTATGGAAGGTGCGAATGCAGTAGTAGCAGTTCAGACAGAATTTACATATTATTCCCTAGGGTACAATATCTGGGCTAGGTGAGACAGAAATTGCAAAACTGTGCTCATCATTACTCTAACATCTGTGAAAAGAGTATCTGAATTGCAAACTTTCATGGTGGATAAACCCTATCCGATTTCCATAGGGATGGAGTATCTTTAGGAGTACACCCTTCATTCATGTCCAAAGTGGTTTCAGAGTTTACGTTGAATCAAGCTATCAATCTACCAGCTTTCTACATGGACTCTAAAAACCAGGGAGAACAGATTCAGCATACTTTGGACGGGCAGCTCAGGTACTATACTGACAGAACCAAGCACTTAAGAAATAAATAGCTTTAGCTTTTCTAATCAAGGGGCTAAAAAGGTACAACCTGGGTCTAAACAGAATTTCCAAGTGCTTGTCCTCAGATATCTCTTTTATTCCCACCATGGCAAATCCATTCCAGGCAGTATCAAGACACATTCCACTACAGCCCTGTCCTTTTTGATGGCATAATGGAAAGCGGTGGAGTCAAAAAGCATTCTAGAGGCAACTACATGCTCCTCTTACACACTTTTACAAAGAATTACAAACTGGATTCTTTTTCTAGGTCCAGGTCAAATTATGTTGAGACTATTCTCCAGGGGCTCCTGGAACGATATCCATTCTCCACACAAGATGAACAGGCTTTGGCATTCAACCCATATATCCTAAGGGCTACTGTAACAGTGTGAAAGTTGTGTAAGTTGCACTTACCCATAACAATAGATGTTCACTTTCTTCACTACTGCAGTAACTGCACCCACCCTCCATCCCTATACTTTTGTATATTGCTGTAGTTGGGATATAAAATAGGGCTGTGTTTCTTTTTACTTTAAAAAACAAGCAATAGTAATGGTAAATCAAATAAAGGACTGTTAGGTTCTTCTCTCATTTTATGGACAAGAAAATCAAGAAGAAAGCTTCACTTTGACTCCGGATTTCCCTCCTAGGGATTAGAGAATCAGCAATCAGAATGAAGAAGCTGGGGTGAGTCAGAGCTTTCTGAGAAACAACCCATATAGCCTAAGGGTTACTGCAGCAAGGAGGAGTTTGAACATCTAGTATTATGTGCAATTTATACAACTGCACCATCTGCTCTTGACAAGTAAGAAAGAATCAAAATGCTTTAAAATGTTACTTTAGGGATAAACTTTCTGAGGCCAATGAGATCTAGAATTGTCCTGAGCTCTTTGGCCTTTTTTAGAATACAAAGAATATGGAGTAATATCAGGTGTATTTGTCCACCAAATATAAAATAAAAATGGCTCCTATGTCAACATTCTCAATGACAAGTCCAGAAATGCTTAAAAAATAAAAAATAAAAGGACCAAAAATACAGGAGACAAGCAGCTTTAAATCTGCAGTTACAAAAAAAAAACTAAGAGGTGGGTTTAGGGGTAAAAGAAACTGAAGGAAAGCATCTTGAATTTTGGGACTTGATGTGCAGGTTTAGAAGAGGAAGTTCTAGGACTTGCACAAGTTCATTCATTCACTGCCACCAGAAAGATTTTTAAATAAAATCCTTTCCCTGATTGTTCTGTGGAACTGGGTCTATGACCGCTAGAGGTAGGATCTGCTCCAGAACTGGAGGAAATAGAGTTCTGGTTTGAAGGATAAGAAGGAATCCCCCAAAAAATGAGGAAGGGACTGCAACTGCCAACTATAACCTTTCTGAGTCATTCTCAGAACTCACTTGTCTGAAGTTATCTGCTGGTAGACGAAAATGAAAACGTAGACTTTGGGAAAGTTTTAATGGGTTGCCAAGTTGAGAAATGGAGAACTCCTGAAGTCTGCCATTGGACTGTCCTTGGTTCTGGGAGGCTTCTCCCTTCTTTTTTGAGCCTCTTTACCACTGCATTTTTGAAATTATGTTTGCCTGTGCCTTGCTGAGACCATTTTTTGTTTTCTATAAAAACAAAAATCCTAGACTGGAAGGAAAGCTCCTATTAAATTTTGGGAAGAAGGGTCAATACATTTGTGTGAAACCCTGGACTGACTTCCCTCTTTCATTAAATCTTTTAAGGACAAACAATCCATCTCAATCTAGGAGATAATTAAATATCTCAGTTTTGACATCCTCAGGTAAATGTGACCATAACTAAGCAAACCTCATCATTACTGATCCACTAGCAGCTGCTCTGGATACAGCATCAGCAAGGTCATAAGAACAATAAAGAGAAAAAAGCTATTAATGAATTCAGAAATGCTTTCAATTCTGAAGAAATTCTCATATTTTCAAAAAAAGCAAACAGATATTTTGACATATAAGTCTGACAATTTAGAATTCTGAAGGCAAAAGTAGGAGAAGAAAAAAATAAGAATATACTTTTTTAAAAAATCTGCAAAAGCTTTTCCATCTTTATCAGATGGGACAGGATTAGTATTCACAAGGTGTTTGGCAACAGATGGTTTTGCCAAACAAACTGAAATATCTGATTTGAGATTAGAAAATAGACGTCAGAGGGACCTTACATAGTCTATCAGATTTTTTAGAGGCAAAAGGTTCACTGTCAGGCATGCTGCAAGCAGTCAAGTAAACACACTCTAATGCTGGTACAAAAGGAGATACAGCTGCAGGCTGACAAAAATCCAGCTGTATAACAATTTTGTTGTGATACTGGAATCTCATGCTGTTCCCACCAAAACAATTTCTTTCTGATAATAATTTCAGAAAATAACTCTTTTATGGGAATATGAAGAAAACTTTTTTTTTACAATCATATTCCCCTTCCTATGGTACAGACATAACAAATACAATCCCAGTCTGTCCTTCGACTGGGAATCCATGTCTGAAAGACAGGAAAACCTTTTTCTTTTAAACCCCAGTGAGGAATTAGAATTTAAGGAATTAAAGGTTTAAAACAATCCCTTAGCAAAACCATCTAGTCTTCCCTGTCCATCCTACATGAAACAGGAGACGGCATATTGTTTCCTTTTCCTAGAAAGTGATAGACCCAAGGATAGGGCTTCTTCCAGAGGAATCAGGCACTTAGGTCAGCTATGCAGTAAAGCATCTACTCACTCCTCTGTGACACAAGACAAGAGTGGTTCTCCCCCTTGTCCAAAGACAGCAACCAAACAGTCACAAAAGACATGCCTAACAGGATCAACAGAAGATGAGTAGTCCATGGTACCTGACTTGGCCATAATAGTCATCAATGCTGAGATAAAGGGATCCTGTAGAGAAGAGAACATCAACATAACATTTCTTGTTCATTCTGAAATCTTGGTGCTGAAAATGAACTTGGGGAAGGAACAGTAACAACAGGTTGAACTCTTCTTCTTGTACTGGTCTAGACACTGAGTGAGCAGACAGAACACTATACTGAAGATGAGCTTTCACAAGGACTGATATCATCTTGTCCAAGTTGAGCTGGGTATGGTTTTGAAGGGACCTTGAAGAGTGAAAGGAAGCAGCAGACAGTTGCCAGGAAGGAGAAAAATTAAGACAACTCTTGCTTCAAGAAACAGTTTCCCTTTCTCCTCCTTGAAGTAGTCTATTGGCCTCAAGAAATCCCGTCAGGGTGACAAGGTGTGAAGGAGTAGAGCTCATCGAAATTCCTGGGATGTGCAGCAGGGTGATGAGGTAGTGGATATCCTAGGAACCTTGGCTGCGGTTATTCTCTCAAAAATGAAAGGCTCAGAGCCCTTGATCCTCCACGTCTCCTGTTTCTTCTCTTGCCTTTGAGAATGACCCTTCTCAGATAGGTTCAAAGGTGTTTACTAGGCTAATGACCACAAGGGCCTTTTTAAGCCTAGCCATACATCCCAAATCTCTGACAAGTTCTGATACCCTTGATAAGTGTATGCATGGGCCTGGAAAACGAACCACTTACAGGTTACCTGTTTGCATCAGAGACATAGGTGCCAAACCAGGGATGAATTTCCGGTTTCCCATTCAACTGTCCAAGTTGCACTTGAATTGGATTAGGGAGGAACTCTGCTCCACATGCATGGGGAGCCTGTTCCATAGATGGGGTAGTCTCTGGGATACATACCTATCTCTGCAGTTGGTCCTATTTATATCACAGGCAAGGTTTAAGTTTTTAGAACAGGTAATTCTGGTACTGTTTGTTTTGTGGATATGCAGGAGGTCCATCAGAGTGGGGTCTGACAATGCCCTGTATGCCAAGCACAGATCTCCCCTCAAAAGCCTGTAGGAGACAGAATACAGGGATACGGCCTTGAGGCGGTCTGCATAGGACATATTACTTACACCCTGTATTCTTTTAGTGAGGAACCTCTGTGGACATTCCAGTTGTTGGATATGCCTGGTTAGGTACATACCAAAGGGGGCACTGTACTCAATGGTAGGTCAAACGAATGCCGAATACAGTGGAACAATGATTTCCTTAGACTTAGATGCCATACCTTTCTTTATAAGTTGCACAACATAAAATGATTTCCTCACCACTGTAGACACAGGATGAACAAAAGTTAAATTACTATCAATGTGTGTCCCCAAGTTCCGGACTACTGGGTTAACTCTAAGGGATGTGTTGTCAATATGATAGTTACCAGGGATGGGTGACTTCCGAAAGGTTAATATTACGCATTTCTTGGCATTTCATTTTAGTCCATGACAAATTGTCTGTGTCAGTCCCTCCTGAAGAACATTTGTGTCAGTGTGAGATTCAATGACAGATCATAATTTGCAATCATCTGCAAATTTAGTCAGCCAGAGACCATTGACATTGGCCTTGACTTCTTAGAAGTAAATGACAAAAAGCAGTCCAAGGACTGATCCCTGAGGGACTCTACTTGTGATTGGCCTCTTTGTAGAAGGTAGACTCCCCAATTCTAACTTCCTGGTTCCTGTCTTTGAGTCTGTCAACAATGCCAGAGTGGGGTATTGTGTCAAATGCCTTGGACAGGTCAAGGAAGGCAGTGTGAACAATTTTTGTCCTCATCCATTGCTTTGGTGACCTTCTCAAAGAAGTCCACCAGGTTGAGTAGGCATGATCTGCCCTTGACGAAACAACACTGGGTTGGGTCCAGTGTCTGGAGGTTTACTATATCTCTACTGGTGCTTTACCCCCTTCCTTCTCCTTTTAAGAAATTTTGGGTACAAATTTGTTTCTCCTGTCCAGGAAAGTTTTAGAGTTAAATTTTTTATGGGACAGTGTGCATCAATATGCCCACCCCAAGATGCATAATGCATAATGCATAACTTATGCAGCTCTTGGGGGAGGATCCTGTACCCACATTTAGTATACTTCTTAAAACCAGAGGACTTGTTATCCATTCTATTATCCACAAACTGGAGACAACAGTACTACACTGAAAATTCACTCAATATACAGAATAATAAGCACTATAAACCACCAAAAATCTATATAATAACTATCTAAATTATCAAGAACAAAAGAAAGTATAAATAGTTTGGTCGATTAGGGATGGGAAGGATTCAAGGGAAAGGCTAGGTTGAGAAAAATAGCTATATGATCTAGGAAATGCTTCAAAAAATGTATTCCTGACTCCAAAAAAAAAATCATGATAAATTTTAAGATACAATGGACTTTTTATTCCCCAAAGTAGTAAAAAAATCCATTAAACTCAAGCTAGCTCAGAGAGGTCACTGTAGCAAAACTGGTGGCAATGAGATCTAGAGAAACAGAAGGCAGCAGCTAACATGAGGCAAAGGAGACAGGCTTGAGATGGCAAAAGACTGGTCATTGTCACGCAAAAGCTGCCTTCAGAAATCAGTCCAAGGGTTTCCCATGTATAGACAATACTGACTTAAATCTAAAGTTATGTCATCTAGCCCTATCAATTCTTTGCAAGAAGATGGGGAAAGAAGTAGAGGAAAGATGCTTGCTTCTTGAAAGGAAAGCTATGGAAAATCTGGATAACATCTTTAACAGCAGAGACATATTAGCACCAATAGTTATATTTATTTATTTCCATTTAACTAGGATAGTCCATCTGAGCAGAAGCCTGTTTTCCGAGGAGGCACAGAGAGAAAGGCTCCAGTATAGTATGGGTAGTTTAGTCACAGTTTTAGTTAAAATAAAAAAAAATAATTCAGTGGGCTATTAATACTGAGTTTGGGAAAGAAGTTCCAATAATTGCACAAATTAGAACATCATTTTGAGTATAAAACATAGCAGTATTTTTACTGCTTTATAGTAAGCAATATTTTCCCAGTAATAAATAACGTCTGAGATGGACTTTAAGTAAGGCTGAGCGCAGGAAAAATCAATGCTTTTGAACTGTGATGTTGGAAGAAAACTACTAACAAACTCACTGACTACAAAGATTCAATCAGTTAATACTTAATGAAATAAACCCAACTATTCACTAGAAGATCTGATAGTAAATCTAAAACTCAAATACTTTTTGCCAAGTAATGTGAAGATATGATTCACTGTAAAAGACATTAATGATGTGAAGGATTAATGGCAAACAAGGACAAAATTACTAAAATTATCAATATGAATATGCAAGAATTTATAAAGTGGTTGTTCACAGGCCTGGTGTGAATAACTAATTGAGATAGCAAAGAGTAAAACAACAACAAATTTAATCTATAGAACCGACTTACAGGTATTATTTTATGAAGTGATACAAGAATTCGAGAAAAAAAAAAGAATTAAAAGTTATGCACTTACCATAACTTAGCATCTGTGTTGTCCATTTTCATTCTTACAGATGAATGGGTTATGGATCTGATGCTCAGATGCAAGTCAGCCACATTTACAGGACTTGGATCCGAATTTCGAGCTCCTCTATCTACCCATAATGCTCTATACCATCCCTAACTACTCAGATCAAGTTTGCTGCCTTGTTGCCCACTGTGTTATAGAGACAGAATAGACATAAAAGAAAGACTGAGGCTGAATTCAGGAACATAAAGGTTCCATTATCATCCAAAGATTGTTCTAGGAGTGACAACACTGGGGGATGGCTGGGCAGGAAGGTGAGGAAGAATGAAAACGGACAACACAGATACCAGGTTATGATAAGTACTTCTAAATCTAATGTTACCCTTTTCATTTTTCCTCACGACCACAGCTACTTAATTCTCGGAAGGACCTCAAGGAAAGACATGCCAGAGCACTGTCGACCCAAAGAAAGCTCTGCTTCTGGAGACTATGTCCAATTTCTAATGCATAATAAAGGTATGAAAGTCATTGACAAAGTGGATGCAGCACATATCGTCAATGGAAGTTCTTGATAAGAGGAGGAGGAGGCAGAGGAGGTAGTGATAGAGCTAGTGGAATGAGGTCTAGGAGGATAAGGCAATTGCAAACCTTTTTAAAAATAAATCAGCGAAATACAGTCATTAATCCATTCAGCCAGAGTAATTTTGGCAACTGCTTGACCTAAGTGGTTAGGGGAAAAGGAGACGAACAACTTATCAGACTTCCTATACTGTTTTGTTCTGTGAAGATAAAAACATAGCTGTCTATGAACATTGAGAAGATGCAGCATATATTTACCCTTATTAGCAAAGTTTGGAAAGAAAACTGGCAACTGAATGGATGGATTAATGTTAGTCTCCATGGCCACTTTAGGCAGAAAAAAAGGGTTGGTTCAAAGAGACACCCTATCTTTATAGAAAATAATGGAAGGAGGCTTAGCCGATAAGGCCTGGAGCTCAGAAATTCTTCTTGTTGAAGTGATAGCTACCAAATAAAGAAGATCTGAAGTAGTTAACTTCATTTTATCTGCAACCTGTGGGTATTCGGATCCATATCGGATCCAAGCTGCCAACTTTTTTTCTAGCATCTGCTCCGAGCTCCTCCCTCTACCCATAATACACCACCATCTCCTATCTTCTCCCAGATCTCGTTTGCCACGCTATAGTGAGCATCGTGGTCTACATTGCTCTGAGCTTCAGGGATTGTAAGTGTGTTTACTTCAATCTTATCTGTGTGAAAGTGGTCGTTAGTCTTCCCTTCCTCCCCTTTATTGTAAGCTGTTTGTCGGTTATAGTTTTAAAAAAAAAAAGTTTTTCTCATTACAGGAGTCTCTAGGCACACTTCCCTTCAGTGTGTGTGCTCTAGTGTGGTGTGCTTTCTCTTTCGGGAGTTGCTGTTAGTTTGGGCTATGGCTAATCAGCCTAAGTCAGTTTTCAAAAAATTCACAGGGTGTGGCCATAAGCTCGCACCGGCTGATGGTCACACTCTGTGTGTAATCCGTTTGGGAGTGTCTCATTTATCTATTCAATGTGTGATTTGTGCCGGTTTTAACCCTAGGGCCCTCAGGGATAGGAAGATCAAATTGGTTGCCAAGGGTCTTCACCCTGCCTCCATGCTGGATTCTGCCACGGCCTCGGTTTCTGGTACTCCCGCCAACCCCCCCCCCCCCAGACAGGGACTCAAACTCCCACTCGTGCTGGTGTGGGGGAGGATGATAAAGACAAAGAAACAGAACACAAGGATAGAGAAAGACACAAAGAAGACAAAGAGAGGAAGAGGGATAGGTCTCGCAAGAGGTTAACAGACAGGGAATCCTTCCCTAGTCCACCATCAAAGACTCTGAGACCAGCTTCTCCAAGGCTCCGCTCACCCCATTTCTTGCCAGAGCTGATGGAGCTTTCAGATCCGAGGCCTTCCTCACCTTTGCTTTGCAGACCAGCCAGTCACCTCTTCACTATCGACTCAGAGTCTATCGGACTTGGACATGGACTGGATGATGTGGAGATTTATTCAGACCCAAATACAGATGGGAATCTTGCCGGGGACCTCCATGCCCTTCTTCCATCCTATTTCTCCTTCCCCGATCCATGCGGCTGCTTCAGGGTATTTGGATCCGAGCCACTTGGGAGCTGGTAGCTCGGCGCCGATGGTCCGTTCGGCTGCTTCAGGGTATTTGAATCAGAGACTCTTTGGAGCTGGTAGCTCGGCGCCGATGGTTCCTCCAATCTCGACTCCAGCTGTTACCTTGAGTTCCTCGGATCCAGCCAGTTTGGATCCGAGCGACTCTCGGAGCCGTGGTCAAGAAGTCGGGCCCGAGGGAATGGATCCATCTTCGGCTCTGACCTTTTTGGATCCGGACCGTTCCGTTGGAGCTCAGGCTACCCTCACTTCAGTTCCAATCCCCTCTTTGGACCCAGCGAGAGCTTCTTCCTTGCTGGGTGCCAAGGAGGTGCGCTCTCCTTCGGCATTTGAAGTGGTGGAGAGAGTTCTTTCCCAGGAACTGAGACCTCAGCCCATCTCCTCGGATTTCACCCAGACTCCACTGGATTTGGCGACAACTCCCTTCAACCTGTCTCAGGGACAGCCCTTGCCAGAGGAGCCCCAGGTTATTCCCCTTGAGAAACCCCCCGTGGCTCACAAGTCCTCTTCAGAGAGTCTCACCGAAGAAGTCCCCTGTAAGCACAAGTGCAAAAGGAGGCACTTGGACTCCCCTGAGTCCCTCACTACGGACACGGATTTAGATGAAGGGGAAGGTTTCCCATGTCACCTCCCGAAGATGTCTCCTTTGGAGACATCATGGAGATCCTCCGCCAGAGGGGAGGTTGGTCAGCCCCAAAACCTTCTAGGGATGAGTCCGTATTCCTGGTGGCTTTTGGCATGGGCCCATCTACTTCCTGGGTGTCCCTGCCGGTAGACCCCTTGGTGGATCTTATCACCACACGGGCATGGAAGGAACCTGACACCATAGAACCAATCCCCAAATGCCCTAACAAGATTCTTTTGCTTCTCACAGTTAGACAACCTTGGTTTAAAGGAGACCCCATTGACGCAATGGTAGCAGCAGCAGCCACCAAGAAGGAGCTGGCACAATAGAGTTCCTCAGTCCAACCTCCGGACAAGGAGTCCAGGTTGGTGGATAGGTTTGGGAAGCGCGTCTATTCGTCAGAGACCTTTTCCATCTGTGCGCTGAACTATTCGGCACATGTTATACGGCTGCAGCGAGACCTTGTCTCAGAATTCGCTGAGTCTCCCTCAGAGTCTTTATCGCAGCAGGACAAAACTGTTCTCTGAGAAGATGTTGACTCTGAAATCTGTATCAAACACGTCCATGCGCCTCCTTTCCCATGCCACGGAAGGAGCAACTAGGGTGGCTGGGATGGGTGTAGCCATGAGGCAACACGCCTGGCTCAGGTTGTGTCAGTTTGTGGACCCTTTCAAGGCGTCATTTACCAGTGGTCCCTATGATGGTTCTTCCCTTTTCGGGAAGACAGTATGTGACACTCTTGTCCAGAGCGAAAAAGACAGGAAGAATTTGTCTGCCATTGGGATCCACTTCTCTAACCCTCAGCGGTCCTTTTCTAGGAACTACAGAAGGCAAAAGAATATGTGGTTCCGGAAATCACAGTTTTCCCAGGAGTTTCAGGACAACTCATCCCCAAGAGGCAGAGGTATGTACTCACTATAACGTTCCATCCGAGTAGTTATACTTCATTTTTCTGCAACCTGTGGGTATTTGGATCCATATCAGATCCGAGCCTGCAACTGTTTTTCTAGCATCTGCTCCGGGCTCCTCCCCCTACCCATAATACACCACCATCTCCTATTTTCCCTCAGACCGAGTTTGCTGCAACCATACACTTTAGCAACTCAAACTAAATAAACCCAACATGTTTATTCACGTGAATAGGTCAGGGGGACCGAGGGTGGGAAAGTTGCAGAAAAATGAAGTATAACTACTCAGATGGAACGTTATAGTGAGTACATAACTTCTTTATCTGAAGTAGTAAACTTCATTTTATCTGCAACCTGTGGGACAGAGTCCCCAGCTACTCAAAAATCCTGGGAGGCCCTCATGGAAGCATATTCCCGAGCACCGCAGAGCCAAAGGATGCGCTCCCTCTGGAAATCAGATCTAATTTATAATGGGAGATGAAAGTATGTAAATTTGAACAAGTTGCTGCTGCACAAATGTCATCCGAAGGAACCTTAGACCAAAAAAGCAGTAGAAGTCGCCATGGACCTCGTAGAGTGAGCTTTAACCATACCAGGAGGAGATAAACCTTTGGTTTTGTAAATATGTAAAATGCAAAGAGTGATCCATCTGGCTAAAGAAACCTTGGAAATGGCCTTTCCCAAATGAGGTTTAGAAAAAGAGAATAATAATTGATTGGACTTATGGAAGGATTGTGTTCTATGAAGATAGAAACTAAGTTGTCTATGAACATCTAACAAATGAAGTTTATATTCACCTTTGTTCTGAAAATTTGGAAAGAAAACAGGTAAATTAATTGTTTGGTTTATGTTTGATTGAGATGCCACTTTTGGTAGAAAAGAAGAATTTGTACGGAGAGAGACCCTGTCCTTATGCAAGACCAAATAAGGAGGCACGGCAAACAAAGCCTGAAGCTCAGACACCCCCCTAGCCGACATAAAAGCCACTAGGAAGGCTGTCTTCCAAGATAAAAACTTTAAATCCACTGATGCTTCAGGTTCAAGGGGAGGAGTTACTAAGGACTGGAAAACCAAAGTGAGGTCCCAAGGAGGGACCGAATCTTTGATAGCAGGACGCAAAAGAAAAGTGCCTTTCAGAAAGGCTTTACACAGCCTAGAAGAGGCCAGGGTGATGTTATTTTCACCAACATGAAAGTTAGAAATGGCTGCCAGCTGTACTTTCACCATGGAGGAACTAGCTCCTTGCTGAAAAATACTAGTCAAGAAATCCAACACCGCCGGAACAGGGGCTGTAAAAGGATCCAGGTTTCTCTGAGAGGCCCACATAGAGAAAAGTCTCCATTTACTGCGATAAACTTTCCTAGTGGAAACTTTAAGAGAAACCACTAGTATAGATTTAATAGGGGATGAAAGACCTGGAGTCCTGGCAATCAAGGCAGCTGGAGCAGCCAAGCTGTCAGCTTGAGACTGTCCAGATTGGGAGGGTAGGCACCCGAAGGATGAGAAATTAGATCCAAGCAGGGATCCAGAATTCACGGAGGAGCTAGAAGATGAGACCAAAAGAAGGGGAACCAAACTTGATGAGGCCAGAATGGGGCAATGAGGATCACTTTGCACCCCAGCCAGCAAGCTTTCTGAAGAAACTTCGGAATTAGTGGTAATGGTGGGTAAGTATACAGTAACCAGGTGGCCAAACATGGACTACAGCGTCTCTAGGGGCATCACCTGGTGAGGGAATCAGAGCGAAGAACTCGCTGCACTTCGCATTGGAAGGAGATGCGAAGAGATCGCAGCAAGGCTGTCCCAATGCAAGGAATATCTCCTCCGCTACTGACTGTTTCAGAGACCAGTCGTATGGCATCAGAATAGCCCAACTCAATCTGTCCGCTAAAATGTTGGTGCATCCTGGGATGTGCATTGCAATCAGAAAGTAATCAGTGGAAATCCCCCACTCCCACACTCTCAAGGCCTCATGACACAGAGGGTAAGATCTTTTTACCCCCTGCTTGTTGATGTACCAGACAACTGACATGTTGTCTGACTGAATTGCAATCATACCCAGAGGAAGGACAGTGTGGAAGGCTTTCAACCCTAAAAGCACTGCCCTCATCTCCACAACATTTATGTGCAACTTGGCCTCTATCTGGGACCATGTGCCTTGGACCGTCCTTCCCGAACAATACCCCCCCACCCAAGTTGGGAGGCGTCCGTGGTCACTGTGGCTTGGGCTGGAGATGACATGAAAAGACGTCCTGCTGCAACTTCCGGTGAATGGAGGCACCAAAGGAGAGACATCCTGCAGGTGTGACTGATCCTTATCGGAAAAATCCATGGGAAGGTCTAGCCAAGACCATTGAACAGCTAGAGTCCATTGAAGAACTCGCATGTGAAGGCGTGCACATGGAAGGATAGAGAGTGCGGCAGCCATAGAGCCCAATGCTCGGAGAACATGGTTTGCCTTTGGAAATCTGAGGTCCACGATTAGAGCAATGCGGTACCTGAGGTTTAAGATCCTGTCTGGTGTTAAGACTTTTAGTTGCAAAGTGTCTAGCCACCCCCGATAAAATCTAAGACTTGTACAAGTTGCAAAAGGGATTTGTGAACATTGACTGTAATCCCCAGCCGATCTGCCAAGAGAAGGAAGTAGTCTCGGGCCAAACAAAGAAAACCTTGTTGGACGCAGCGAAGAGCCAGTTGTCCAGTTAAGGAAATACCTGAACTCCCTGAAGTCTCAGGTGAGCTGCTACTACTGCCATTACCTTGGTAAACACCCTGGGGGCTGTGCTGAGACCGAAGGGTAGAGCTCTGAAATGGAAGTGACTGGCTCCCAGCCTGAAGCGAAGAAACCCCCTGGAGCTTCTGTGGCTCTTGATATGGTAGTAAGCATCCTGGAGGTCTAATGAGCAAATCCAGTTGCACTCTCGGAGATAAGGTAGAATGGACTATATAGGATGACTAACCAGAACTTTTGTTTGGTGACAGACAGGTTCAAGATTGACAGGTCTAGAATGGGCCTGAGGTCCCCCGTCATTTTTGGCACTAAAAAGAACCTGGAGTAAACGCCTAATCCAGACTGGTCGAGGGGGACCGGTTCGATGGCTCATTTGTGAAGCTGCTTTGAAACTTCTAGAGCAGCGGCCTCCCTGTGAGCGGGTGGGACATCCGGGAGGCATCTTGTAACACTTGGAGGGGCAACAAATTGGATAGTGGAGCCTCTGGATATTACTTATAGCACCCAGCAATCTGAAATTATGGACTCCCATGCCGCTGGGTGCAAGGACAATCTCCCCCCGACTGCCTCCAGAGTAGGACAGTCAGGCAACCCTTCAGGACTGCTGCGTGGGCCTGTCAGAAAAAGGTTCCCTACACCCGAAATTCCTGGGACCCCCTCTACCTCTGGGTCGGTGTCGATCCTGCCCCCCTCTGCCTGTAGGGGATGAGTTGTCCTGAAACTACCGGGAAAACTGTGATTTCCAGAACCACATCTTCTTTTGCCCTCTTTGGTTCCTAGAAAAGGACCGCTGAGGGTTAGAGAAGCAGATCCCGATGGCAGACAAAGTCTTCCCATCTTTTTCGCTCTGGACAAGAGTGTCACTTTTCGCACTGGACAAGAGTGTCACGTATAGTCTTCCCAAAAAGGTAAGAACCATCACAGGGAGCATTGGTGAATGACGCCTTGAAAGGGTCTGCAAACTGACACAACCTGGGCCAGGTGTGTCGCCTCATGGCTACGCCCGTCCCAGCCACCCTAGCTGCTCCTTCCGTGGAGTGGGTAAGGAGGCGCATGGACGAGTTTGATACAAATTTCAGAGTCTACATCTTTGCAGAGAACAGTTGTTTGTCCTGCTGGGATAAAGACTCTGGGGGAGAACTCAGCGAATTCCGAGACAAGGTCTTGCTGCAGCTGTATAACATGTGCCAAATAGTTAAGCGCAATGATGATAAAGGTCGCTGACGAATAAACGCACTTCCCAAACCTATCCACCGACTTGGACTCCTTGTCCGGAGGGTGGACTGAGGAACTCTCTTGTGCCAGCTCCTTCTTATTGGCTGCTGCAGCCACCATAGCATCAACGAGGGCTCCTTTAGACCAAGGTTGTCTAACTGTGGGAGGAGAAAGAATCTTGTCAGGGCATTTGGGGATCGGCTCTACGGTGTCAGGCTCCTTCCATGCCTATGTGGTGATAAGATCCACCAATGGGTCTGCTGGCGGGGACACCCAGGAAGAAGATGGGCCCATGCCAAAAGCCTCCAGGAACACGGACTCATCCCTAGAAGGTTTTGGGGCTGACCATCCTCCGCTCTGGCAGAGGATCTCCATGATGTCTCCAAAGGAGACATCCTCGGGAAGTGATCTGGGGGAACCTTCTCCTTTATCTAAATCAGTGTCCATAGTGAGGGACTCAGGGGAGTCCAAGTGCCACTTTTTGCACTTGCATTTATGGGGCCTTCTTCAGTGCGATTCTCTGAAGAGGACTCATGAGCCGGGGGGGGTACCTCAAGGGGAATAACCTGTGGCACAGGCTGTCCATGAGACATGGTGAAGGGAGTCGTCGCCAAATCCAGTGGAGTCTGGGTGGAATCCGAGGAGATGGGCTGAGGTCTCAATCCCTGGGAGAGAACCTTCTCCACCACTTCAAATGCCGAAGGAGAGTGCACCTCCCTGGCACCCAGCAAGGAAAAAGCTCTCCTCGGGTCCAAAGAGGGGATCGGAGCCGAAGCAAGGGTAGCCTGAGCTCCAAGGAAACGGTTCAGATCCGAAAAGGTCAGAGCCGAAGATGGATCTATTCTGTCGGGCCCGATTCCCTGACCACGGCTCTGAGAGTCACTCGGATCTGAACTGGCAGGATCCAAGGAGGTCAAAGTAATAGCCAGAGCTGAGGCTGGAGTAACCGTCGGCGCAGAGCTACCAGCTCCTAAGAGTCTCGGATCCAAATACACCGAAGCAACCGCATGGATTGGGGAAGGAGAAATAGGACGGAAGAAGGGCATGGAGGTCCCCCCTCCAGAGGGAGAGGGGCCAGGCAAGACTCCCATCTGTATTTAGGTCTGAATGAATCTCTGCATCATCCTGTCCATGTCCAAGTTAGATAGATTCAGTCGATCGCTAAGAGGCGACCGACTTGGATCTGGCTGGTCTGCGCAGCAAAGGTGAGGAAGGCTTTGGATCTGAATGCCCCATCGGCTCTGGGTGAGTGGAGCCTAGGAGCAGCTGGTCTCAGAGTCTTTGATGGTGGACTAGGGAAGGATTCTCTATCTGGAGACCACTTGCGAGACCTATCCCTCTTCCTCTCTTTGTCTTCCTTGCATCTTTCTCTATCCTTGTGTTCTTTTTGTCTTTTTCTTTGTCTTTATCCTTATCCTCCCCACACCAGCAAGAGTGGGAGTTTGAGTCCCTGTCTGGGGTGGGGTGGTGGTGGTGGCAGGAGTACCAGACAGAAACCAAGGCCGTGGCAGAATCCAGCATGGAGGCAGGAAGAAGACCCTTGGCAACCAATATGGCCTTCTTATTCCTGAGGGCCCTAGGGTTAAAACCAGCACAAATCGCACACTGAATAGATAAATGAGGCAATCACAAACAGATTACACACAGAGTGTGACCATCAGCCGGTGAGAGATTAAGGCCACACTCTGTGCATTTTTTGAAAACTGATTTAGGCTGATCAGCCATAGCCCAAACTAACAGCCACGCCCGAAAGAGAAAGCACAACACACTAGAGCACACACACTGAAGGGAAGTGGGCCTAGAGACTCCTGTAATGAGAAAAACTTTTCTTTTTTTTTTTTTTTAAACTAGAACCAATGAACAGTGTACAATAAAGGGGAGGAAGGGAAGACTAACGACCACTTTCACAAAGAAAAGACTAAAGTAAACACACTCACAATCCTTGAAGCTCAGAGCAATGGAGACCACGATGCTCACAATGGCGTGGCAAATGAGATCTGGGGAAAGGTAGGAAATGGTGGTGTACTATGGGTAGGGGGAGGAGCTCGGAGCAGATGCTAGAAAAAAGTTGCCGGCTCGGATCCGATATGGATCTGAATACCCACAGGTTGCAGAAAAAAATGAAGTTAACTACTTCAGATAGATTGTTTTCCAAGAAAGAAACTTCATATTGCAACTGTTAGCATGTTCAAAGGGTTTCTCAGTCTATACTTGGAGGACCACCATGAAATCCCAAGGGGGAGAGGGTCCTTTATTGGG